>NC_134833.1:95937489-96666502 GCF_004210375.1 Tachypleus tridentatus
TGACTGTTATTAAAAATTGATATCGTCCAACCTACAAGGTTGATTTTTGCTAAAGACCGATAGCATCCAAACTATAGGGTTGATACGTTGTTATGATTCCTTCATATTATACTTTCAAAATTTCCTAATTTTGAGTTATTACAAATAAAATTATAAAGATTTGTTATATACTACACATCTTCTAAATTCGTTCACTTAAAAATCAGTTTGGCAATATGGAGAAAACAATTAAAATTAATATTAATTAATACATATTATTCGTCTGAGAGCAAGTCGCAATAGTCTGTCTGCTATGGCCACCGCAGCAATTGAAGCCTCTGATCTTAGTTTTAAGTTTGCTTCTTACTGCTGTTCCACCGAGGGACATATATGTATATATTTCAAAACTTCAGTGTTTTCCTTCCTATAAAAAATCTAATTTAATAAAACATAGCATTCACGTTCATGGATTATTTCAAACTGAAGTGGCGGCATTTAGTAGGTATTCGTCAAATTATTAATTAATATTAATGGTACCATTATCCTACGTTGAAATAATTTGTAACCCTAATGGAGAACACTCCAACTACTACAGCTGAGCTTGCTCAATATTATCAACTAGTTTGTTGCATTAAAAAACTAAAACAATATTTTTTTCCATCCTAAAATAATGTAATAATCATATGATATAATATAGTTTTCTAAACCAATAGTGTTATTACCTAATCTAACAATGCACTTATCTTATTCAATAATTCATTTAATGAAGCCAGTAATGTAATCATGTAATCCAACAGTATAGTTATATAATCTAATAATACCGCAAGTGCTTAATCATTTTAATGTCTTTATCGAAAACTTGGCCCGACATGGCCATGAGAATAGGGTGCTCGACTCGCAATCTGAGAATTGCGAGTTCGAATCCCCGTCCTACCAAACTTGCTCGCATTTCATCCGTGGGAGCGTTATAATATGACGGGCAATCTCACTATTCGTTGGTAAAAGAGTAGCCCAAGAGTTGATAGTGGATGGTGATGACTAGTTGCCTTCCCTCTAATCTTACACTACTAAATTGGCGACGACTAGCGAAGTTAGCTCTCGTGTAGCTTTGCGCAAAATTCAAAACAAATCAATTCTCGAAAACCTTATAGGTTCAGTATTGCATTACATTTTCTTTCAAAACTTTGAGGATATTGTTGAAAGTACATCCCGAAACGATATTGGTCTGTCTTTAAGATAAGAGTACTAATTTAATGACCTCCGTAAGTAAGCGTAACCTGAGCCAGTTAAAGTGGATAAAAAGTTTCTTCTTGTTCCACAAATAAAACATATTACAGTTAAACTTCATGTTGTTAAATCTCTTATGATGTTTATATAATATGAACATATAAATCATTTGTTCTTGCTAAGTTGTAAGTCTCACCTCTTTACTAGTTAGTGAAGAAGTGCACAAGCAATTAAAGTTATGGTGTAGCATTTAAAATGAAAATTTATTTTCTGCTTGCATGAAATACTTTCTCAGTCTTTGATTATTAGATAAAATATTATTCACATCCAAACCTAAATTAAAATTTTTATGTTTTCTGGATGTATCTGCATAAAAAAAAACTCAACACAACCGATTATGTTTTGTGCCATTTCATTGGTCAAATATTTTATGTTCAGATCCAAAAAATTAATCAAAAATGGTAAAGCTAAACCTAACCTGCTTGCCTATTATAGAGCTAAACGTAAGAATAAAATTCATTTTGATTTATTGATATTTAAGTATAAAGATAAATACAGATATTTATTCAATGGCATGCTGAAGACGGTGTGGCTGAAAACAATAATAGAAGCTACACAAGAAGTTAACTTAACTCAATACAGGTGGTTCGTATATTATACGGTGATGTTTTTGTAATATGAAAAGTTGATTGCTTTTTATATATTTATGTATTAGGTTTATCACTTGTCTTGGATGGGTGTAATAAAAAAAGACACTTGCCTGGTGTATTAGATGCCTACGCTTCGAATCCTAATCAAGAAACTGCAAATGTTACTTTCATATTTGTTGAAATGGTATGAAATCTAATGATAAAAAGAACTTTACTTCAATAAATCATACGGATAATAAGGAACTTACACACTGAACTTTTTAATGTGACCAATCTTAATTTGTAAAAAAAATAGTTAATAACTAAAAAAACTTAACTTACATTTGTATGTTTTCGGAATGTGTGACACATTTATTATTTTATATATTTATTTTGATATCGATGTTTGTTTCATTTGAATATAAATTTAGAATTATGTGCAACAGATACTGTTAAATTGGTATTTCATAATTCATGTTTATTCACTAAAGTTGTAGAAGATTGTTGAGTGTAAAAATCAACAATGTATGGGTGTATGATTGCCAGTATTGTTGACAACTGAAATTTCGAGTACCTCGCCTAACGTTTATAAACAGACCTGCTAAGAGACAGCATATATTGTTGTTTTGCTACAGTCAGTATACAATAAACCTGGAAAATTAATATTTCGATTAATACTTTTTAGTAAGGAAGTTTAATCAGGAACGTTTATAGATTTCGAACAATACAAACAGTTTAACTTTAAAAGATTAACTCTTTACGTTAATATTTCTATGAAAACGTTGTATAACTTCAGCTGCGAAAAATTCACGTGTGAAGAGCTAGCTGGCTACCCATTAAATTAATTGTATCTATATCAACTCGAAATTAATTCACTCGTCGTGAACCCACGATAATATATCAAAGAAGTCCCGGATAGGATAGAAGACTCAATACTGTTTGTAAGTTTGTAAAACTTTCCTATATAATTATTATATACAAAATAAGTATTTTTAATAACCGTTATCATAAATTATTTTATTGTTTGTATATTAAAATCTATTTGTGTTAAGAAAGAATATTGTGTGTATCAGTCTTGTTGGCAAACATCATAAATTTGATACATCTCTACATTTTATTAACTTTTAAGTTTATTTTACAATTTAACTAAGTTTCAGGCAATTTCAAATTGTAAAACGTGACAAATGTAACCACTAAAATAACCTTGGATGAAACATTTATGTACTCGACAGTCGGAATATTCCAGCATAACTCAGCAAACGTGAGCGCACACACACAGGATATTTCTGGATCTTAGTAAAAACGAGCACATGTTTGGCTAAAAAAAAAAAACATAAACACTTCTAAATGTTCAATATTTACTAAGCAATAAAATAAACATTTGTAAAGGATGCTAAGATGTGTTTGTTTGTTTGTTTTGAATTTCGCGCAAAGCTACACGAAGGCTATCTGCGCTAGTCGACCCTAATTTAGTAGTGTAAGACTAGAGGGAAGGCAGCTAGTCATCACCACCCACCGCCAACTCTTGGGCTACTCTTTCATCAACGAACAGTGGGATTGACCGTCACATTATAACGCCTCCACGGCTGAAAGGGCGAGCATGTTTGGTGCGACGGGGATTTGAACCCGCGATCCTCTGATTACGAATCGAACGCCTTAACGAACGTGGCCAAGCTGGAACGTGATGCTAGGAATAACTTACAGTGATAAAATCTACCAATGCATTATTTACAATAATTTAAATAATTAAATTATAAAACAGTGTACATATTTCTGTCAAAACATTATTATACATTTATTCTATTTATTGGTTTTTTAAATCAAAATGGAGTGAAAAATAAGAGAAAAGTATTATAATTATATGTGTATTAGTTATGTAAATGTCGAAGATTTTGACGACCACTTAAAGTTTCCTTTATTGATAGTATATGTATTGTGTATACACGGAAAGCGTTCATTTCGTTACTGTAGAGACTTATGCATTTTCAACGTTAAAAATTAATTATAATAGAAATAAAATACTTGAATGGTCCCATACGTGCTCAGGAGAACAACCACCTCTCGCACCTAAGTTTAACTGGATTAATATAACTTGTGCAATAACAAATCTCTGGCACTAAGTCTAAAGCAAAATAGTCAAATAACACAAATACCTTTTAAAAGAGAATATCAAACTTTACGGCTCCATAATTTACATATTTAACACAATGGGTGGTAATATGTCTAATTATTTAAACCTAAATGTCTTTGAAGCGAGATTAGTACACTTAGGCACAAATAATTTATTAATACATAAATATTTGCTCATAAAAATCTCCAAACGAACCCTGTCAGAAGTAAGAATTTAAAAATATGTATTTATGCATTTATCGTGTGATTGGTCGTAAAAGAAAAGGTACACCAGTTTCACCAAAGCTCTTTTACTGAAACATTAATTAGTTGCAAATCATTTACAAAGTACTTGAATATCATCATAACTCTCTTATTTGAATCTTAATAAATTGCACTTCTCATACAAACAATACATAACTTGCCATATTTCTTTTATTTGAACTCTGCTTAATTGTACATTACTTACAAATTAGGCCAAGAACTTCGGCTGTAATCTCGTCTTTGTTGTAAAGTTTTACATTTTAAGTATTTCTAATGATTTCTTGTACCTTCTTTTCCAGGATTACTGAGCTATTTTCAAGTAGTTCTACAACATTTAGTACTGATTATTCTTCCCTCGTATCGTTATAAAATTGTCTTCCACCCCACCCTCACCAGTACACCCCCTGCACTCGTTTCTCTATTACATTCTCAATTTTAAAATATATCTTCGTCTTCTTTACTTTTGGTGTTTTAACTGGAAGGCAGAGTAGGTTTCCTATTCAACTATTTTACTCTTCTGTGCATTCTACTTATGTGTTGCTTTAAGCGTTGTTCAGATACTCATGCTTTAAGCGTTGTTCACATTCTCACATCTTGCATTCCTTGACAAATTTCTGACTTTTATCTGCTTTTCTGTATTTCTTGCTTTCTCTTCATAGTTCTGTTTCTTTCATCCATTTTTTTTAGATTGTCGCCTGGTTCTATTTTATACCTTCTTATTCACTTTTCTACAGTACTTTCCCTGCTTTCTGTAACAACTCTTTGAATTTAATTCACTGGTTCCCAATATTCTTGTTTACAAAGTTATTTTTAACCATTAATTTTAATCAATTTTAGTATTTATCTCAAAGTCTTTGTGTACGTTTACTTTTACTAAATTGTTCAAAATCCTATTTTCCCTTATGAGATCTTTTTTGTTCAGCTTTTTCAATTTTAGTCTCATCTGTCCAATCACCGAGTTGTTATCGCAGCACCATCTGCCTTATATGAGTTCTAACAGTTGTAATTGTTTCTTAAATGTTATGCAACTTGTACGTAGTCTTTCACCATCTTATGACAACTTCCAAGTATATGAATGTTTCATTTTTCAATGCCATATGGCACAACCAGTACGCCGTTTCTACATCCACCTAAATTTATGACACGTTATCCATTACCATTATATATTCTCGCTTCACATCGTGTATAGCTTCTTTGACATCTTGGCAAAGGTTTTGGTTTTCCTCTTCTTCTCTACCAGATACAGATGTATAAACATGAATAACAGCTAAAGCAAGATGTTTTGTCCAAAACTTGATTACCGTTATCTTGTTTGAGATAGGCCAGAAGTTTCTCGCAGGTGCTTAATTCGTCTTTAATTAGCAGACCTACTATTCTGTAATGATAATATTTTCATTATTACATAAAGTTACAGTCGTCACTAAAACAGTCCACCTAATCTTACTTATATTTACGATATCACACCTTAGTCTGTACATCTATTGGCATACGTTGCTCAGATTTTCAGTTCTATAGAGTCCTCATGCTATACAACTATCTTCATACATAGGGTTCCCTATTGATGCTAATATTGTCCCAACACCAAAAATGAGAGGTCCCACAATAATGGGTTTCACTGTATCCTATCTTCACATAAAACATTACTTACAGGAACACTGGAATCCTACTTGGTAGGGTTTCATAAGTGATGGCCCAAGGAACGCATTATATAGTTCCTGTTTCTCTTCTATTTTATGTTTTTATGTGATCCAATTCTAAGATATGCTGATGATACAGTTGTTGGATTCAGATCTACAAAATACACACTTAATTTTTTCAACCACGCGTTAACTCAAAACACCCCAACATTAAGTTCACCTGTGAACAGGAAAAACTAACCAAATAACATTTCGTTACCTTAAGATCACCAGAACCGATACTCAATTCAAACAGAAATCCACAGAAAAATAACTCATATTGGATTATACACTCCCTGGGAGTAAGCACATGAAATAAAACAAAAACACAACATATTAAGAAACCAAATAAACACAGCCACAAAACTATGCTTACCTGATAAAATTAACAATGAAATCAACAAAATAGAACAACACTTCATTAACATCAACAAATTTCCTCCAAAAACCGTGGAAAAATTATACGTACACACCTAGACCAACAACAAACAAGCAACAATAAATCCCAAGATACAACAAGCTACAAAACTGATGCATACCATATGTTCCCGATATCAGTGTAAAAATAACCAACATCTGGAAAAAAAATATAAGAAAACACAACATTCCAAAGTTATTCAAAAACCAGGTACAAAACTAAAGTCCATACTATGTAAAAACTACATTGGCAAACACAACACCAACATTATTTATAAAATACAATGCAACAAATGCAACAACTTCAATATTAGAGAAACAAGTAGAAATAGAACACAAAAAAATACCTTCACACTTTTTTTGAACAATGCAAATCAAATAAACACAACATAACCACAAAAAACACCCAGATATTAAGTCGGGAAACAAACGTAAACAAACTCAAAATCAAAGCAGCCCTACTTATACAACAACTAAAACCAAAATTAAACCAATATAAAGGAAAACCTTTACAACTGTACTAATTAACAACCGAACACCCAACTGCAACGCCCCCTACAATCCCGTACACATTTATACTCTCGTCCCTAAAACATGTGTCTAGCAACGATTAGTTGCAAACTCTCTTTATTAACCTGAAGATGACATAGGAAGGTCAGAAAGTTGTTCTCTGCTTATCAATAAAAGTGTTAATATCCATACCAACCGTTCTAAGATACAATTCTACAATACTTCAGTTAAATCTTCACGACGGACACAGCGCAGATAGTCCATCGTGCAGGCTTACGCTACAAAAATATTATCCCAGCATACTTATTTAGATCATAAACTTTGTTCGTGTTCCTTTTTCACTTTAAAACGTTGTGGGGAGAAGGCCAAATCGATTCAAACAAAGTAAAAAATGTTGTATTGGTTATCTCAGTTCTAGCGATATAAAATCATTACATTACATGAGAAATATTTAAAGTTAATGAGACTGTTGCTTGATCACCAAATTTGTTACAAAAATGTTATTTTTTAATCTTTCAATAATAAATAATTACAAAAATTAAAGTTTTTTAAAATTATTTTTCTCATTCTTGTTCATTCATATCTGTATCAAAAGATTAATTTACTGACACCTAAACTTCAAACACTGAATTATTCGTACTTAATCAACAGATCATAATACCTAACACTACGTAATTTATATAGACCATAACTGTATTTTGAGTTAGGGAAAGAAGAGCATGAACTCATAAATTACTGACAAGTCCCTTTTATAAAATGTATGTACTCTTAATATGAGAAGGATTTAGATGCAGGAATGCTGTACAAAATACTAAAGTTAAGTTCCTACAAAGTGCATTTAATTTAGCCCTATACAGTCATTCTTTGTTTTATAAAAGCTAGAAGGTTGAGAGACACACACTTCTCCGGTGAAATCAAATTTACGCAACTTAAAAGCGTATAATGGTAGAGTTTTCTCGAAATGCTTTATCTAACATAATCTCTCGAATAACATGAAGGACTGTCTAAATGTACTTTTTCATTTTTGGTTAAAAGCTGGGAAAAGTAATACTTTTCTGTTGTGTTTTTGGGGGCATGGGGTGTTATGGAACTTGAGACATTATAATATAATTCTTTTCTACCGCCTTTTTTTTTTGGTTGGAAGTGGTTCTTTATTAAATAATAAGATTTTTACTTAAATATTAATTTCCACTCAGACTAGAGTGAGTAACAAAAGTTAAAAATATAAAATTAATTTTGTGTCCAGAGTATAAAACAAAGATAACAAATTCAGACGACTATATTTCACTTGCGATTTCTTCTCACTTTTTTCGAACTTTTAAAAATAAAGCTAAGATATTTATAATTCGCGAAATAAGAAAAAGAACAACATTTGAACTTTGCAGAACTTTATTGCAAAAGTAAAAAAATCTAGAAGATAGGTGAATTAAACCTTATTCTAAGAATACCTTACTGAAAAATATAATTACATTAGATCACTAAATATTTATGTATTATCACTTTTTCCGTGTGGAAATTAATATGATCATACTATATACATAAGTGTATTGCGAATATTGCTTAATTTCTTTTAGGTTTGTTTGTTACTAGACTTTATGATTTCAACTTTACAATGATGATTAGTTAATAGTTATTAACTTGGACACACACAAAGTGATTGTTGATTTCGAGAAAAATGAAGAAGCTTTCATTGTTGGTGGAAGCTGTTTCCTAATGAAAACCTCTGTAAAAAATATCCTAATAAATTATTTACTGATGAGAAAAACTTTCCACTTTTAGAAAACTTTCCAGTGCTAGAGAACATGAAAAATTAAAATTGTTCAAGGAATAATTAAGGAAAATTTGAGAAAAACAACAAAGTTAGGCTATTTTAATCACTTCTGTTAAGCCTAAAAGCCTTGTTACTTAGATTTTGTGTTTCACACGACGCTATTGTCAGTTGCTTTTTTGTTGTTGTTTTCAGCCTCACACAACCAAAAGAGAGTGAGGAAGAAATGCAAGGTCGTAATAACTTATTACTTCAATAATTAAATTTAAATGAAACTCTTTCGCTAACTTTCCAAAACTAAGATATTAACTTGATATATGACGCTAAAACTTATTTACTGGAAACTTTCAGAAAAAAAAGAAAAGAAAGCGCCATTAAAGATAATAGGGGTTTAAACAGAAATTAACAAGCGTATATGTATTTTAACTTGGAACTCTTCCATTAGATGGCGTTAAGTCACTGTATTATAATATGAAGCAGAATTTCGTTAGCGCAAAACTCAAACCACAGGCCTAACAAAAAGAATGTGGAAAAACATTTACAGTTAACTTGTTTTTATAGTATCTTTTAGGCCTATTACTTTTCCAGTATTACGCTGGTTTTAAATACTTAAATCTTGACGTTTTTATGAACAGATTAATCTCATTTGTTTTCATTCACTGTTCTAGAAATTTGTTGATAATTAGATCAAGATAAACAGCTTAAAGAAATGAAAATGTTAGGGATTAGTTAAATATAGCTAAGTTTCTGGTAAAGATGTAATAACTATAAAAAATCCTACCTTTGAACTTTGTGCAAATCGTAAAAAGCAGATGCAAGTATATATTTAATCTATCAGAGAAAATAATACATAACCCACATAAAATATATATTTTATGTAAATGTTTCTGATATTATTTACACATACATTGCATAATACAATATTTTTATTTAATAATTAATGCACATATAATAATTGCATGTATACATTGCTTGCCATGTATCTCAATTGTTAGTTAGTGTCATTTCATATAGAAATAATTTTAAATTAATCTTATGTTGATCAGCTTTGTAATATCGAATAATGATTTCTACGAAATCTCATAACATTATTCACATACCTAGATTAATTTAGGATAGTACATAGTGAAATCTAACCTTATAGATATTTTAATTCATGTTCTTAAACAAGTTCACATTGAATTCAGAGTATGTGGCATTGCTATGAAAAAAAGTATATCGCTACACTAAAAAACTTAGGAATCATTTTAAGTATAATTTGAAATACGACTTTAAAGATTAAAAATAACAGCTAGCTGCATCTATTTTACTCGAATTTTTTATATGATAAATTCTCAGATTTACAGTATGGCATGATCCAGTGGACCTCTTTCAGGCCTCAACGTTATGGGCAAGACTTGAGCTTAGCAGGAGGTTACTAAATATGACTTACTGTATTAGTGCGTTTCTCAGCTAAGTCACCACATACATATATGTAGATATGTGTTTGAACATTCCGAGTGAATGGCCATAAGTTATATATTTATATAATAGATGAATTGAGGAAACATAAAATATATCATTTTATGGAGCTTGTCATGAAAAATATATCTGTTTGAAAAACAACGAAAGTTACAAATTTAGTTATGATCATAACATCAAAAGTTGGGGCAATATTTTTCAATTATAGACAAATAATTTTGGTAAACTATTATTAGAGTTAATGTTAGTGTACAGACTGGGTCTTGTTATTAATTTGTCTTTTGTTTTAATAAACTACAAAAGCAAGTCTTTTGATACAATTTTGTTTGTTTTGTTTTATTGACATAAACTTCATTTTCTCTTTCATTTTGATAAAATAGAAAAGCAATTATGCTGGTACACATTCTTTACTGTTTTACCAGCACTTGTATAATTTTAACTTTAATAAAGGTCAGCATTGGAAAATTCAAAAGAAGATCATAACCAAAATGTTATAAGAACAACCTTATCAATCCTATCGAAATTCTTGCTTAACGTATTATAATTTCCAATCGCTTTAAACCGAGTTAAATGATAGTTTAGATTTAAAAGTTAAATATCGATATGTATCCAGTTTATGATATTTGCCAATAAGATTGATACGCACAGTTTTTCTTCTTTTAATAAAATAATACTTTTATATACAAACAATAACCCAATTTACAATAATGGTTATTATAAATAATGATTTAAGTACAAAAGTTTTACAAGTTTACAAACAATATTGGACCTTCTACCTAGTCTGAAATGTCCTTGATGTCTTATCAAAAGTTTAGGATGAGCGAATTAATTTTGAGTTGATGTATTACGTTGTCCAGAAAAAAAAATGGCGGAATTCTCACGATGACATTTAGAAACTTGAATATTTGGTTTAATCCAATGTTTGTCGCTTGCAAGGTATCTTAATTGTCTGCTGTTTTAAAATTATTCAGAGTAAGTTTCACAACCCCAAGGCAGCATGAACAAGAAGGCCTTTCGTCTGATTTTCCTCAACGACTTCAAACTTGAACAAAAAGCTACCGAAACTACACGGAACATCAATCAGGCATTGAGCCATGGATCTGTTACTGAACATACAGTTCAGTGTTGGTCCCAAGGGTTTCGACATGGAGATAAAAGTCTTGAAGACCACGATGGTCGTGGAAGGAAACCATCCTTAGATAAAAACACATTAAGAGAAGTAGTCGAGACAGACCCTTGCAAACAGCATGAGCTTACAGAAAAGCTAGCCACAAGCAAATCAAGCATTGCTAACCACCTGAGTGCGATTGGAAAGACAAAACGTTGGATATGTTGGTTCCTCATGAGCTGACTGAAGATCAACAAAATCGGCGTTATGAGGCCTTTCAAGAATGATGCTCCAAAATTTGAACGAATTAAGAATCAATTTTCTGCCTCATCCACCTTATTCCTCAGTCCTTTCCCCTAGAGATTTTCATTTTTTCAAGCACTTTGCCAACTTTTTTAACATTAAACTCCATCAAAACCAGGCAGCTGCAGAAGAAGCTTTCAGGAAGTTATTGAACATAGAAACTCTGATGTCTACATCAGGGGTATAAACAGTATCATAACGCGTTGGCAAAAGTGTGTTGAAGCAAATGGTGCTTTCTTTGATTACAGCATGTTTTACAACACTGGTTTATACTTTTTCAAGCTTAGCAGCTCAAAAATGACATTTATTTTGGGACAATCTAATAGATAAAATTCACTAAACATGGAGCTAGCTAGCTCTGCATTCTTCGCCAGCCACACGCCGAGTTATCCACGACCAAAGTTGTATAATGTTTTTGCAAAAGTACCAATGTCAGATTTGAATCTGTCGAAGCTAAATGGAATGTTCGAATTCTATAAACGTTCTCGGTCAAAGATATGAAGTTCCAGATTAATAAACGTTACAACAATCCCGATTAATAGTACCTCAACTAAAGCAAACCAATAATATATACTGATATTTGGTGTTTCGCATTGATTATATTTATAGGCGTGAGAAGAGTTTCTGTACATTTCAGCTTACTCAACAGTATAAATGGTTCACACATATATTGATGATTCTTACACTTTAGAATTTTCTACAATCTTAGTGGATAGTCGAAAATTTCGCAATGCAGACTTAACAGTATAAGTTGTGTACAATTCTAAATACAAAATTAACTTAAATTTGTTTAAATTATATATTTGATAATCTACCTGTCACCAAATGCCTCTAAAATTTTTTTAACTTTTAGTTTGATTTCCTATCGTCTGAAACGTACAACCGGAAACTATCAGAATGTTGTAATTTTGTTCCCCCCGTGGGAAAGCGATACCTTTGTAGGCTTACAACGCTAAGTTCCGGGTTCGCTTCCTCGCGATCAAGAAAGTAAATATTTTAATATGACTTTGGTTTAAAACAAACATTGTAGTTTCATAGGTCATAAATATGAAAATTTGAGATCAACAAAAAACGTGAGACTTAACAAGTACATATATGGTCTTTTGTGGGGGTTTACTATTTATGGATGATTAACAGATGACGCTACAACCAGAAAAGACCCTTTTTCCGCATAAATGTGTGCCCAAAACGTATAATGGTTCATAAAAGAAAAACGACTGACTGAATCCATGTATTAGTTCTTACTCACAAATTAAGAATCACGACGGATAGATTAGTAAATGTGTTATCTGAAACCTGGCAGGTTGCCAACTCGTAGGTGTTTTTTTTTTTTTTTTTTTTACTTTCTTTCTCAGAAGCCTCCTTGTTTCTGCGAAAACAAAGCTATATTACCAAAACCATCCAGCACATTTTCACTGAAAAGTGTTTACTCGGAAATTTTAAACGTTTGCTTGAATGTAGAACAGTGGAAGTAATTTTAGGAGGATATCCCAAGGAAAGACGCGTTTAATTTGTTTGTTTTGCATTCAAATCTGTTTGTTTTCTTTTTGCAAAAAAAGCCACTCTTTGTGAGACGAAAACAGTTTAATTTTGTTGTTTACATCTTTATTTGTAGCAAAGTCTTACTTTGATATTAAATATTACATGAGGATAGATGTCTTTTTTGATACTCGTTCAAGTAGAAGGAATTTATATATTAAATTTCACATACCATACAAACAAATGTACGTCAAAAATAAAAGCTATATTAATATAATACATTATATGCTAGTTGATAATGTAGAGAACCCCGTGTTTCAACCGTCAGTCTAAGAGCTTATAACGCTAAAAATTGAATTTCGATACCAGCGATAGGCGTAGTACAGATAGCTCATTGATTAGTTTTGCGGTTAAGAACAAATAAACAAACAAAACTTGTGAAAAAAACTCAGTTCTTGGGTCTTTTTGTTGTTGTTTTCTATATTATTAGATCTTTTGTCTTCTCCCAGTAAGTACATCAGTGTGATGAAAGTTTTGCCCACACTGTTAAAGTATCTGACGTCTAGTTTGTCTCTTAGAGATATTCAAACTTGTTTTAGTGCGTTATTTACACAATTTTAATTACATCAATTAAAACTCATATTAATTATATTATACGCAAAAATATATAAATTATTATTATTATTATAAGGAGTAAGGAAATGAACAAGGATTTTGTGCTGTTCTGAAGATAATTTTTGGCAATCAATTATTTTTGACTGATATCATACAGATACAATATTCTATTATTGTCGATTCTGAGAAATGTTCTCTTTATTTTAACAGTAAAGCTTATCTGTGAGAGAAGACAATTTAATTTGATAAAAGTTTTTAATGCTGAGTTATAATTTTTAACCCATAATGAATAATTGCGTGAACTCGTTGTACAATACTGAGGGCCCGGCATGGCCAAGCGCGTTAAGGCGTGCGACTCGTAATCCGAGGGTCGCGGGTTCGCATCCCGGTCGCGCCAAACATGCTCGCCCTTTCAGCCGTGGGGCGTTATAATGTTACGGTCAATCCCACTATTTGTTGGTAAAAGGGTAGCCCAAGAGTTGGCGGTGGGTGGTGATGACTAGCTGTCTTCCCTCTAGTCTTACACTGCAAAATTAGGGACGGCTAGCACAGACAGCCCTCGAGTAGCTTTGTGCAAAACTCAGAAACAAACAAACAATACAACACTGAAAAAAACGTTTATAAAACTACAAAATTTATATACATAAACAGGCTTTACTAAAATGTGTTTCAATATCTTGAAAAGGACTAAAGTAAAGGTAGGATATTCAGTTAGTAATGCTGCTACAGTACTTAATGAACGAGTAAAGCTAGCTGTAAATGAACGAAAAAAGAAGCAATTTTTCTGTGAGTTAAATTATTCCGATTTTATTGCTATTTCAAGTATTAAGATAGAGATTAATTACAATAGAAATTAGTTATAATGTGATTATATGAAGATTTTTAACAGAATGTTCACTTTCACCTTTTTTCCATGTTAAACCTAAATTGAAGTCGCAGAAGAGTGGCAATATCTGATTATTACATTATTTTTCCTTTCTAGTCATCTGAACTGTATATTCAATGTTATAATTGCTTACTGCGTCGTAATGAAAAGAAAACGTTTTCTACACATTTTCATCAATACTAATTATATCTCAACGTCCTAAGCCAAATGGGACGGCTCGCTGCGTTTTGACCAAATTGCTTCTTGACATTAACATACTTGTCGTCTAATTGTTATTCGTTAGACTACTTTTAAGAATGGAGCTAATGCTACGAATCTTCATTACCCCATTTAACCCTCAAATTACTTGATTTTATGTCGTTTGCTATCACAGTAGTCCATATAATGCAACATGTTGGGTGATTTTTACTATTTTGTCTTTTGCAATGTTCAGTGTAAAGATAAAATTACTGATTTTCTATAGAAAATGCATAGTTATTTTTATCTATTTTTTTGTGAATCATGTGTATCAGGGGCTCTGTAAGCAGCAATGCTGTTGACTCATAGGCGACTTGGAGCTTAAGTAATTTAGGAGATGAAACTTTGTAGAATGGACGGCAACTGTTGTGCAGACACAAGTTGCCGTCCATTCTACAAAGTTTCATCATGAATACTCTGCCTTAACAATCTATCAAAGAATTTACAAGATGTCGTTAAGAAGCTTTACCCCTATTAAAAATAATATATATAAAAGGTATTCTGCATTTAGACCTGAATATGGTTAAATGCTTAAGCCTTAGAGTATCAGTTAGAGACATAGTGCTTCCAAACACCTTTACACTTTCAATTGCAAACAGTTCATATTAGGCACAGGTATGCCTGTTTATAGGTTTATAAACTTAAGGTTTAGCAAGTTGTGTACATAAGGGGTCGTGCACATGAACAAACAAACATTCTCCATGGAACGACTGAAGAAGATATTACGTTAAATTATCATCATACTGTGTATGATCGAATAACGGTTTTGCTTTGCAATCATTATATTACTAACAATTTCCACTTCAAACGCACGTATTTAAAAATAACATTCTACGCACTAAACGGTTAAAAAAGAAATATTTTTGGATGATATTATTGTTCTGTAAGTTTATTTGTGGCGCCACGGGATTTTCTTTTATGCTCCTCGTAGTCGTAAAAAATATTCTTCGCCATATTAAATTTCTGAATTGAAACAAATTTCTTTGACGCTTTTTTCAATATCTTAAAGTAAAAATATTAAAATATACTTATTTCATTCGATCTTCTAATTACACAATAATACAAACAATTATTAAATGACAATTAAGGGAAGCAATAAGATTCAATAACTTATACAACACGTTAAGTTTGACTAAGGTGATTATACTTTAATGTCATTTGTAAAAATATAGGTATTAGAAAAGTTGTTTCTGTCTTTTGGATGTTTAGCACACTGCGTGTTCCACAGTGAGACAGCTGTAAGTATTCAGAGTTACAATGCTAAAATCAGGCGTTCGATTCCTCTCGGTGGACACAGTAGATAAGCTTGATATGGCTTTGCTATGAGAAAGCACACACACCCTGTTAGAAAATTTAATAATAAATGTTTGACCTACACAAGTCACGACTTTAGGATAATAAAGATACTAATTATATAATAAACTCTCAGGTAACGATATAATTACCAAATTCATTTAATAGGGTTAGCGAGAATATTAAACTTATATTTTAAAGCCTAATATAAGATTATCTGGTTAAACCTATTACATTAGGACTAGCAAGAAAACTGTTATATTCTAACATCTCGTATAACGTACTAGCATCGGACCCATTACTTTAAGGTTAGCAATACAGTTTAAAATTTGAACATTCATGATATTTTATGCTGAAATGATTTCTCTGAAAGTATCAGATAGTTAGATCCACTAACAACAGCTCGACAAGGAAATTTGTGGAGAAGTTTGTAGTTGAAAATTTAATTGAGTTTTCTTGTGTGTGGAAATAATGAAATAGGACAAGTTTAACAAAATAAAACAGTATTTATTATCAATAAACAACACCAAACTGCAGCGTACGGACTTGCACAAACAAAAAGATAGTAATTTCTATTGGACCGTGACTAGGTTCGAAATGTACTCTCTTTTAAGATAAATTTCTGTGGAACTAAACACATGGATCTTCAACCCGAACCAAACTTTAGTCAGTTAACAGCAGGGCCCGGCATGGCCTAGCGCGTTAAGGCGTGCGTTTCGTAATCTGAGGGTCGCGGGTTCGCGCCCGAGTCGCACCAAACAGGCTCGCCCTCGCAAAGCTATACGAGGTTTATCTGCGCTAGCCCTCCCTAATTTAGCAGTGTAGGACTAGAGAGAAGGCAGCTATTCATCAACTCTTGAGCTACTCTTTTACCAATCAATACAAGGACTGACCGTAATTTTATAACGCTTCCACAGCTGAAAGGGCGAGCATGTTTGGTTTAACAAGAATTCGAACTAGCGATCTTCAGATTGCGAGTCGAACGCCCAAGCCACCTGGCCATGCCAAGGCAAAAGGAAATAAGCATATGTAAGAAAATATCCAATGTTGCATAAAACTTTACAATCTCTGAATTATATTCATCTTGAATTACAAATAATCACCTCCATTTAAAAAATACTGCTTGGTTTAAAAAACTGTAAAGAGTTATACAACGGGATATCTGCTCTGCTCCCAACACGTGCCACTTGGAGACATACAACTGCCATTTCCTTGGTAAATCTAGCTCAAATGTATTATTATTTTCAGCACAGACTTTCTGCAGAGCCTAGCAGAATTTTCATTTTTGTATTCATTTTTTGTACATTATAAGCCATGAAACTTTTACTAGACAAACAAATTCGTTGAATATAAGAGAGAGAGACAAAATTTACTGTATAATAATTTGAAAGGGATGTAAGAGAAACTATTTATTACTTCTTCTTTTTATTACGTTTGATACACTGTTTCTGCGGATGCCTTTTAATCCTTTATCCTCTCTAACAAAAGAAATCAGTTAGAACAAAATACAAACCACAAATAAAAAACAGGACGTAGTAATCAAACCGAAAAGTGTGTCAATGGTTGAATGCTTCTCAAACTGTTTGTTTTTGAATCACTGAAGACTGAAAAACATTAAGTCTGTTTTACGTGAACTAGCAGACAATAAAACAGCAAGTAGATCCCTCATTTTATTTTCATCACTTTTCTTACCCCTAGTGGCACAACAGTATGTCTGCGAACGTACAATGTTAGAAACCGCGTTTTGACACTTGTGATTGGCAGAGCACAGATAGCCAAGTTTGTAGTTTTGTGCGTAATTACAAACAAATCCATCACTCGAAATTCACATTTTTTAATCTGGATCTAAAATACTTTTTTATTGTTTTCTTCTTCATTTGACTATATCATGATAAGATATTTCCAATTTTATGTAACGCATAAACTACACTATGTAACAAAATTTTAACTTTTCTTGTTCCTGGAAAGAAAGTGTTATTTCCCAATTGCGTATGCCTAATATAAATGGAAAACAAATATTTTTGTCTTCAAACTTTGCTTTTGTGACAGAGGAGAGTATAACAAAAACATGATGGGAGACTACATTTAGTGGCTGATACGTGAAAGTGATTTACGTTACAGTGACAAATCTCGAAAATTTTCTCACTTCTGAACAATTTTGTACATTTTTGTATAACTTTAGTATAAATACATGTAAATCTTGATTCATATGTTGTTTCATTTAGATCTTATGTAAATAAAAATGTGCAAATTTGCCCGTTTTTACAAAGAAAATAGGTTAATTTCTAAATTTCATTATCCAGATCACAAAAGCAAAGTTTGAAGGAAATAATGGTCATTTTCTGTACTTTTACAACATAAGCAATTAAGAAATAACACATATTATCCACAAAATGTGTGTTACAGAGTGCTATTCACTAGAATACACCAGGTTCGTGTATAGAACTGTCTTAAAATTTAACTGCTGGCCAAATCCAGGAGAACAGGCAACATTATTCAATATCTACCTACACGATTACACTTAATAGAATACTGGACTGGACTTACATTTTTATAATAAACTTAAATTGTTCACAAGTATTTCCGAATACAAACCTTAGAGGCCCGGCATAGCCAGGTGGTTAAGGCACTCCACTCGTAATTTGAGGATCGCGGGTTCGAATCATCGTCACACCAAACATGCTCGCCCTTTCAGCCGTGGGGGCGTTATAATGTGACGGTCAATCCCATTATTCGTTGGTAAAAGAGTAGCTCAAGAGTTGGCGTTAGGTGATGATGACTAGTTGCCTTCCCTCTAGTTTTACACTGCTAAATTAGGGACGGCTAGCGCAGATAACCCTCGAGTAGCTTTGCATGAAATTCAAAACAAGCCTTAGAAATTTCTTTCACAGCCAAACAAGACGATTTGACCACATCCAGCTCTTTCTGTATCAGATTGTTGTTATTTAACTCTAAGTAACGAACAGCGTGACAGAATAAAATTTTTTATGAGACATTTTAGAATGTTACATGACTAACTTCTTGAAACATAAACTTTTCTTTTAATCGTTTTTATTGTCTTATAAAGCATTTTATTCAGTGAAATACGTTATTTATCTAAAATTACATAATAATTGTCAGCAACTGTTTATATCATTCTATTGACTTTTATTGATGTATAAAATCAATTGCATATGTTAAAATCAATTCATTTTTAGATTAAACTAACTGATAACAACAACATGAATCAAACCATTAAATTATTTGTTTCTTTTTACAATATGTATACGCATTTTTTTCTTAGCTATCTCAAACAGATTTGGAAACAGTCAAACAACTGACACATGTTTCGTGAATTGCTAAGTATTATCTCTAACATATTACAGAAAATAACACTCATTGTCTTTAGTAAAGAAACCCAACAACTCGAGCACTCAAGTAAAGAGAAGTTTCCTTCATAAAGAGTACATTGTCTTCTTTAGGTTTGTTCATTAGTTTCAGAAGTTTCTCTCAAAATTACACAGAGACTATCTGCACTAGATGTCCCTGATTTTGAACTGATGTTAGATGACAGGCAGCTAGTCAGCGAAATCCACTGTCATCTCTTGTTCTTCTCTAATCGAGTAGATTGATTTTACTGTCACTCTTATAACGCATGCATGGCCTCAAAAGTGGAAAGCACCGATTTGTGGCGCTTGAAAGCGAACCATAGTTTCTCGGAGTCACAAGTCTGTTACCCTAACCAGTTGACTTCGCTCGACACTAACAATAAGGTTTGATGTATTTTAGGTATGACAGAGGTGATACAAACATAAATGAGGTACATGTTTGTCTGTACTTGTATAAAATAATTATTTTACTCTTTGAGGGATTATAAATTATTTATTTATAAATTCTTGCATGATTCATCGAGCAGAATATGTCAACTTAAAGAGAAAAAGTAAGAAATGAAAATATATTTGTTGTTTTCCACATAATCCAAGCAAATTTAAGTTATCGAGTGTTTTTATCGTATGTTGTGTACATGAGCAACTTTGTACAAAAACTATACATATAAGATACAATTGGGTCATGTACTATTCAATGGTGTTTGTTTTTTGTAGTTAAGCACAAAGCCACACAATGGGCTTTCGGTGCTCTGCCCATCAGAGGTATCGAAACCTAGTTTTTAACGTTATAAGTCCACAAACATATCGTTGTACCACTGATAGAGAGGCCTATTCAATATTATCATTTTACTTATGAATCATTAATAGTTGTATAAGTTCATTTTATTCATCAATGTTAGATATAAACAACTCTACACTTGGTTCAAGTAAAAAGTTATGTTATAGACATCAACTATTCGCGTTTTATTGAGTTTCAAGTGTAGTAGCATTTTTTATCATCATACATGGTAATGCAAAATAATTGGTTTTATTTTAATTTCGCGCAAAGCTACACAAGGGCTATCTGCGCTAGCCGTTCCTAATTTAGCAGTAAAATCAAATAATTACCACCCACCGCCACAGCTGAATAAACAAACATGTTTGGTGGAATATTCGTCATTTTACAAGAACCACTTCAGTAAAATAAATTTATAATAATAACTCCCTAATGAAGCTTTAGGAAGAAATATCTTGCAGTAAAAAGTTTTTCTTTTAGAGAGCTTGTTGTAAAATAATAAAAGAAAGAAAGATATAATTATGTTAAGTACGATGTAGATTACTAGATGCAGATATGGTAACGAATAATGTGAAAGTATACAAGACAAGATAAATATACATTCAAGAACATTATAAGTTAAACTAGCACTAAATCACACTTTAGAGATGACTTACAATGTGTTAGGTACAAATGCTGAAATAAAGTTTTTGAACGTTTCCGTTATAAATAAGTGACATAACTTTAGATAACATTAACGAGTACAAGTAGGCTTAACTAATGTTAGGCTTAATTATAATTATAATTTTGTTTTCGCATTTGTGTCCATTAAAGTATGTAAATTCTGTTTCTTATCACAAGTCTAGTGTTTCAAATGTTTTGGATGCCTCATCCTCGAATTGCTTTCGGGACAGCTCTCCCTTTAGCGTGCGTTTGTCATTTTTCTTTTGACGGTTGCAGTGGTATTAACAAACATATGAGTCAATTATCATTTTGAAAATACTGTGATGTACTTTCTGATACACCACTGTTTATAGTTCATTGTAATCACACCACTTCTCAGAGTTCTGGGAATGAGGTTGTCAGTGCTTGTGTCTACTTGAAACACTAGGTTTTTAGTTGATGTTATAAATTTTTCCCCAAAACTGGTTTCACATTTGACTGTTAGAGGGTCAATAATAATAATAATTTACTGTTCAAAAATGTATTCAAATAAAATTTTAACGATTTAATTACTACGCATGAGTTATTGAATGTGTTTTATTATACAAACATTAATATTTTGAATATCCTAATAATATAAACCAAAAGTTCATAAATTTAGTAATAATCTAATTTGATATATTCATGGAGATTTAAGCTTGAAACAGGTTTTTAGGAACTCTTCAGAAGCAGAATTATATTGATAAATTATCATAATTTTATTAATTCTTCGCTTTTTAAATATTACCAGTTAAATGAAACAAAAACTCTCATTGTACCTTGTAATATAAATCCAAGCTATTTTGGAAATCTCGTGATAAAAACTCTGATGATGTGATGAAGCTTAATTTTGTTTAGTAGTGAGAAAAATCTTCAACTGTGAAAAATAACAGCTTTGTTTAAGATACCTCGGGAGGAAGTTCGTCATTTCCGGTATGCTTGAAGACGTCGCTCTTCGACTTCTCTCAGTGACCGGATTTCATGTGAGGGAAAACCAACGTCAGTCGAATATTTTTACGTTGATAACAGCAAAATTTTATATTTCTGAAGTTTCGCTTGTTTGTTCCTTGAAGTAAGTTCGTGCAATGCTACTCGAGAACTAATAGTGCTAATAGTCCTTAACTTAGAAGTGATTTGGAAGTCATCTACTCAACAACACCTACCGCCGAATCTTGGGTCATTCACTGCTAACGAAAAGTAGGATTCATCGTAGCATCATAGCGCCTCCACAGCTAGAAGAGCGAGCATATTCGGTGGCAATATTAGAACCTTAAGATTTTATGATGTTATGGTAGTGAGTTCCATCCCAGCACAGTGCAGTACAGATATCCCATTATCCCCATTTGTCATAAGACAAATAACTGGAACAAAAAGTCCGATGAACAATGTGTGTGCAAATCATTCAGTCATAGTATGCTGGCCTAGCATGGCCAGGTAGTTAAGACAATCGATTCGTAATCTGAGGGTGGCGGGTTCAAATCTCCATCACACAAAACATGCTCGCCCTTTCAGCCATGGGGTGTTCTAATTCAACGGTCAATCCCACTATTCGTGGGTAAAAGAGTAGTCCAAAAGTTGGCGGTAGGTGGTGATGACTAGCTGAGTTTCCTCTAATCTTACACTGCTAAATTAGGGACGGCTAGAACAGATGACCCTCGTGTAGCTTTGCGCGAAATTAAAAATAAACCAAATTACAGTATGTTACATGTATATATATAACATGTAATAGCAGGATACTTCCCACCTATTATAACAATTATTGAATACTTTTTTTTTTCAAGTCCCGAAGCCGCTTACGAACGTTGGGTCATCTTAGATGGTGATGCATTATTAGTGATTATCGGGCAGTCTTTGTCTTGTGACTTCTATCTCCTCTCCAAGTATTCGTCCTACTTTAATACTAAAAAACTATAGGGAAGGCAGCAGTCAGCATCATCCACTGCCAACTCTAGGGCTACTCTTTTAAGAACGAATAATGGGATTGACCGAACTTAACGACGCCCCCACGACTAAAAAGGCAAGCATGTTCGGTGAAGAGAATTCGAAAACACAACCCATTAGTTTGTGAGTAGTGTGTCCTAACCACCAGAACATGCCAGACGAGTATTTATACCAAACTTTTATTTACTTATATCACCAAGGTAGTCAGCACACTATTATGAAAGGATGTTTTTATGTTTTGCACTATCGACAGTTAATTTTAAAACTACTTCTCCGCAATTATGGTAAAGTATTGGGTTCTTGTTTTGACCTAGG
Organism: Tachypleus tridentatus; assembly: GCF_004210375.1. Taxonomy (NCBI): domain Eukaryota; kingdom Metazoa; phylum Arthropoda; class Merostomata; order Xiphosura; family Limulidae; genus Tachypleus; species Tachypleus tridentatus. The sequence continues at coordinate 95,960,531 of NC_134833.1, forward strand.
GATATACTTGCTCTTTCAATATTAATCACAATACACTCCAAAAGTCGTTTATTATTATTATTAAACCCTTGGAACATTTTTGAAACTTAAGCAGCTAGGAAGACATATTTCTGTGTTATTCGTTAGGTGGCAGGATAATTTAGTCAAGAAACAAATGTTTCAAAAATTCCACTTCTGTACAGTAGGAAGTGAAAATGTTCACTAGGTAATTTCTCTATACATACAACTTGTCGACCTGAAATAGAGTGTAATATACAAAAAAAAGCCTGCATCGTCAGCAACTGTTTTGAGAGATCTATACATTTCCAATATACATTAAGGCAGTCTAAAAATACCTGACGTTTCATGAACTTCAGGGATTTTCATACTGAAGTTAACTCTAAACAAAATAAACGTTCCTGTATAAAGTATATACGGATCTCAAAGTAAAATAGCTCATGTTTGTTTATTCAAGGACTATTATCCTACAAGATAAGGCTTATATTAGAAATTGTTAGGACAACTGTATGGTTTTAAAGTTATGTAAATAACCTCATTTCATATTTTTATCACATCAAGCCATCCATAAACCTTGACTAGTTTATATATAGCAGTTCGAATAAAATAGCTTTTATTCCGAGATTTTAATATAATAATGTTTTTAACATTATATTGACGTAATTCAACTGTTTTAGTTATTTTCTGGTTATTTATTTTTTTAAATGTTCAGTCACATCTTTAAAAGGATTATTAATCTTAGTGAACCATCTTCACTTCCTTTCTAAATTGCGTTATTTATCCAGAAAATACGAATTTGAAAACATTAACTTTCAAATAACATTAATGTCATCAGAGTTGCTTCAACTTATGTGAGCGTAAGCTTTGCACGATATGACAGTCCTTCAGTGGTGCAGTTGTTCGTGTCTTAATCCAAACCAGCTGTAAAAACATACTGTGTTATAATCCAAAACTGTATAGATATGTATATCTTACTCCAAAACAAATGAATGAGAAAAGGTGTATCCTAATTTAAAACACTTAAACCATCGAGTGTTCTAATTCAAAATGGTGCAGATATGTGTATCCTAATCGAAAACAGGTTTTTAAATTATTTCTTTTGTTTTTGAAGTTTAAATGTAAAAACAGCTAGTAGAATTACTGGACATAAGTATTATAAAGATACATGTATATAAATGTTATACATTTTCAGTAATAGCTCATTTCTTTACTTTTTTCGTTAAGTGACGTACAGTTGTCAGCACTGTTAGCTTAAAAATGTACATAACATAAAATCAAAGAGTATTTAAATATCAGATCAGAAGAAAAGTATCACACGGATAATAGAAAAGAAACAAGCTTTTATAACACCTTGTCATAAATACATAACCACCCACAAGTAAAAATATGAACACAATGACTGCAAAACGTTTAGCAGGGACAATGACATTAGTTTGTTGTTGTTTTTTCTCTATACACTGAGGATAGAAAATATGTCTATCGTTTTAAAAGCAGAAGCGATAGTCCCTAAATAATGCTGCTATAACAATGAAAACACTTCATAAACTACGTACTAAAACAGACACAATTAGCAAAGAAACATGACAACGTTAACAAATAACTTATAGTATTACGCTATACCCAACTTTGGTTGGATGTGTCTGCCACGTAATCTTTCGAGGATCTACAAAGAAATCGCATGAATATCGACCATTAGGACATTATCAATAGCCTCATGTTGGTACACATCACTGAGACCTAGAATTCACTGCCTTAAATTGCACACTATGATGAAACTCAGTACAGCGCCCAGAGATCTTAGCCCTGACAAAGTAGAAACCCCATTACAATAGTCCGTATCACAAGCACAGATTCTTCTCTTCCAGGCAATTTTGTTTATAACCTCACAACTATTTGCTATGTCGACATCTTCAGGGACACAGTTCCTTCTCCACTGTTCCAGGCTCCCTATATTAAAACAACGCAAAATAAAAATTTTACAAACACAGTTATGAACTAATAATATCACTTCAGCTTTCTATATATGTCTAATTAACCTCTACCACACTTTTGTAGCTAACATAGTCTCCTTGTTCAGGGGAACTAAAATTCGCCCAGAATATCACTAAGACATGATGGGTCCTAAGAGTAGGTTTTTCAGGGTCACTGATCACAAACCTGGTATTTGAATTTATGTTCCTTGCCCCTCGTGATCCCATGGGCACCATGTTTGAAGCTATTCATACCTCTATCCACAAGCAAGCGATACCAAACTCGCCACAAATGTTCCGGTATCACGGGCGGGCGGGTGTCCTAACAGTTTGGCTTGGCATGACCTGGTAATTAAAGCGCTCAACTCGTAATATGGAGTCGCGGGTTCTAATTTCCGTCCCACATCAAACATGCTCCTCCTTTCAACATAACGGCTAATCCAACTATTTGTCGGTAAAAAGAGTAGTCTTAGAGTTGGAGACGGGTGGTGGTGACTAAATACGAAAATAAGAACGGAGAATACAAACCAAACATAAAAGGTTTTTTTGTACTTTTTATTGCTCTTATTTTTCGGGTTCAGATTTGTTTATTTTGAATTTCGTGCAAAGCCACACGAGGGCTATCTGCGCTAGCCGTCCCTACTATAGTTGTGAAAGACTAGAGGAAAGCCAGCTAGTCATCGTCATACATCGCTTAGTATTTGGCTATTCTTTTACTAACGATTAACCGTCAAATTATAATGCCCTCATGGCTGAAATAGCGACATTTTTGATGCAACGAGAGTTCAAAACCGCGACCCTTAGATTGCAAGTCAAACACCCTAACCATCTGGCCATGGTGAGTCATATAATTCGGAATTATTCTTTGGATAGCTGTAGAAATAGTTGGGAGTAATGGATGAGCTTGAGCACAGTGGGCCTTTGTGAATGATGAGGGGGCCTTTGAACCCAGTGAGCAGAAATCGGGAAGATTACTAATTAAAATAATTTGTGAATTACCTAACAAAAACGTATTGAGTCCTGAAATTAAACTAATTTTTTATGTTTTTATAAGTATTAAGGTTAAGAAACTGCTGTTGTTGTTGTTTTTGAATTAAGCATAAAGCTACACAATGGTCTATCTGTGCTCTGCCCACCACGGGTATCTAAACCCGGATTTTAGCTTTGTAAGTTTGCAGACATACCCCTGAGCCACTAGGGGGCTTAAGAAACTGTATGTATCAGCTAAAACATGTTTTTTAAAATATTTGAATGGTCCATAAATTTTGTTTCAAATAATCTCATTTTACTCACCTTAATACTGGGTTTTGTTTGTAATCATAAACAAAATGTTCAGATGTTTGCATTACCGGTGCAAGGTTTTAAAGGTAATTGCTGGAGTTGTCCACATAAAGTAAAATTCTTGATAGTAATTAAAGTACAAGGATTCATTCATGGTATTATTTTCATCATTAGATCAATATCTTAACATCGTTTGGAACAATGAATAAATAGAAATACTTGAATAGTTAAATCCCATGGTCAGCGAAAACGTTTCGGTAATTGATTGGGTCATCTATATATAGAGAGATGAAATGTGTGTTTATTTGCATCCTAATTCTTCCAAGCCTACCGGGCCAATCTCAACTAAAGTTTCTATTTAAACACTATAAACTGTGAGAAATGTCATAAAGTGTAAAAATTAAATTGAACCCTATTTCTATTTTGTTGGTTACTTTGCTCCCACCCTATTAAATGAATCTCAAACAATCTTGGACGATCGACACCTTAGGCAATGTTGAATTTTCTAAAACGATTCAATAGATTTTTGCTTATAAAAAAGCTTTGTTATAATTTTAAAAATTTGAAATAGAGTTTATGTTCAAACTATTACTTTGAAATATATAACTCTTGTTCAATTTGTATTGTTTTAATCACGTTTAAACATTCCCCGTCAGTTGAAATCATATTTACTGATAAGAACCAGGCAGCTTTTGAGCTCTTAAAGCAGTGTACAGCTACACATCATCATATCCACATTGCAGGTGAAAGTTACATTAATAATGATGTAAACTTTAAACTGAATATTAATGGTAACCAACATTATCAGTAACACTTAATTTAAATCCATTTGTTGTTCCCATACATGCAAATGAAATTTTGTTGCTCTTAATGCACGAAAAATACTTAACTGTAACTTGCTAAATTAAAGCCCCTTTCAAGAAAAAAAATATAACAGAATTCTTCAAGTTACAATACAATCAAAGGATCTTTATAACAAAGAGTATGATGTCACAAAGTGTTTTTTGTTGTTTTTTTTACGGAGAAAATAATTCAGTACTTCTGGAGTTGATTGATGACACCAGTAAGTGCACTATTGACTGACTGGTGAGATGTGTTTTACACTTTCTTTATAATTCAGTGATGTCCACGTTTATCAACTATTTTATATTGTTATCACAACAAATTACTATAATTTGTTGTTTTAAACTTTTTGATGAGAGATTGTATCTTTCCGGTTTTTAACATAGCATTTTTATTTTATTTTTAACAAGTTTCCTTGCTTCAAGAGAAATCAACGGAAGTTATGGATGGAAGTTATGTAAAAGGCCCGGCATGGCCAAGCGTGTTAAGGCGTACGACTCGTAATCTGAGGGTCGCAGGTTCGCATCCCGGTTGCGCCAAACATGCTCGCCCTCCCAGCCGTGGGGGCGTTATAATGTGACGGCCAATCCCACTATTCGTTGGTAAAAGAGTAACCCAAGAGTTGGCGGTGAGTGGTGATGACTAGCTGCATTCCCTCTAGTCTTACACTGCTAAATTAGGGACGGCTAGCACAGATAGCCCTCGAGTAGCTTTGTGCGAAATTCAAAATCAAGCAAAAACAAAAAAAAAGTTATGTAAATTCATGATTAATGAAAGGTTATCTTAGAACATGAAAAGTTGTTTCTTTAATATATTAAAAAACACCCTTAAAAACAGCAAAACACAATATGTGAAACCGTGAATTTGAATGTGTCTCTTCATGGACCCAATAAACCTTCATGCCAAATTAGGTGACGATCCTTCAACAGTTGCGAAGTAGTGGTAAAAAAAAACGCAAAATGCAAAATTTTAAATTTGTATGCACTTCCCCATGTAACTAATAAATCTTCATACCAATTTTGGTACAGATCCATCCACATCCTGCGAAGTATCTACATAGACATACAACAGACAGTACTATTATATTTATATAGATTAAGTCAGCGCATTAATTCCACGTGTGACATATCATGACGTCATATCTGCACCCTGAGAATAGAGAAAAATAAAGTTAACCGTGACAGGAAATAGAAAATCGTGACCCTATTGCAAATATAAGTGCACACAGGATAAAAATTTCTCGAAGCTAAGGGTTGAACATTATGTGATAAAAAGTTTTTCCAGCATCATTGAAGCAAAAGTTCCATTATAGTGTGATGTTTAGGTAATAGTAAATAGCTTGGTAACTTAGGATAAATTCTAAGTCACGGTAAATAATTTAGCACCTTGCAGTAACAGGTCACGGTAAGTACCTAGGTAATTAACTGTAAACTCTAGGTCACAGTAAATAACTTGGGAGCTGGTAGTAAGTTAAGCCATGGTAGATGACTTGGTGGTTAAAAACAACGTTTCTATCAGGGGAAGTTTAATAGCATAAAAAGCATCTTTCTATAGTTGTTTTATAAGAAAAATCAAGCTACAGTTACTTTTCTCGAGGGAAGTTGATTGTCTGTATTCACCATGTAAATGTTACCGTATGAAGGTAACTATAGATAACAACATACTGTATATTCACGTTATTCTAAGATCGTTGTTATGACTGATTGACAATAAAGTAAATCAACTTGTATTTTATGGAAATGAATCATGGAATCAATTTGAATAAACCTTATTATTATAGGCACTGATATAATAACACAAAGATAAATAAATTTTACTTGCTGTTGGTTGTGACTAAGATCAAACCTTAGTTTGTCATGTAATGACTGACTGACACAAGTGTAAGCAAATCGTACATAGCGACTGACTAACACCAGGGTAAGCAACTGTACTGTTATATGTAGCGACTGACTGACACTAGGGTAAGGAACTGTACTGTTATATGCAGCGACTGACTGACACTAGAGTAAGCAACTGTACTGTTATATGTAGTGGCTGGCTGACACTAAGATAAGCATCCGTATTGTAATAATAACGGCTAACTGGCATTAGGATAAAGGAACCTCATTATTTGTTATATCTACTGGTTGACTGATATTAGGGTAAAATTCATACCATTGGAGTCCCACTGAACAAAAACCTCACAACCATGATCACACTCGTGACTGTAAACTTTCTGGGCATGGAAGTTGTCGTCTGTGCAATGATCAGTCTGGTTATTTCTATCGTCTGGACTCCAGCTACAGATGTAACACCGGGTAGTAAAACCTGTAATAAGAGACTGTATATGTATGATTGAGTAACAGACTCCAAATAAAAAATTACACATGCGAAATCGGGCAGAAACACTTGCGATAAGTAAATGCACCTTCAACACTAGGTATTAAACCCAGAAATAAAAACTAAAGTTGCATATCTAAATTCTTAGGCCTAGAATAAGCTAACACACATTTAACGTTGGGTAGCAAGGCCTGGAATAAAGAAATGTGTAACTGAGCCCTAAAACCTGGAATAGGAAACTAAAGATTTTAGACTGGGTAGAAAGACTAAAATAAAAAATACTGACGTAACTTAAGATAGTAATACGTGTATTAAAAAAATTGAAACATATGAACAATATTTTCAAAATGTCTTGATATCGATTCTACTGTATATTATTTTACAATATCTAAGTACCGACTGGTATTTTGCAGAACATTTCCCTAAATGTCAGGGAAAAGTTTTCAAACAACTTTTCAATATTGTCTGTTTATTGTCAATCAAGTACTCTTATTTCATCACCAGGATAAAAACAAAACAATTCAAATACACGATTATTCCTTGTGGGATGCAACTTACATGTCTTGGAAGTACTTCATTAGAATAATGTATGTTTTCCTTTTAAATTTCTGTAGTTATGATAATTCCGTTTATTTAAAATCATTGATTAATTCTCTCCTTTATGTTTCACAGAATAATTGCTCCATTAAGTATACCACAGTTTATTCTGAATATTATAATACTTGAGTACTTACCCTGTGATATGAGCGACAGTAGCGCCACCAGCGTTAATAAACAGCACTTCTCCATCCACTTTGAAGGTTTCTCGATATCTTAAAAGAAAAAGAAGAATATTGATTTAAAGGTAAGTTGTATATTAAAGTACGATTTTTACATCAGAACCTCTATATGTCTTAAAAGTTATAAATGAGTCACAACAAGTTCCCAAACACGAGCTTTCGTTTTAATAAAAACTCACATAATATTTTCATATGAAAAGCCAAAATAACTATAAACCATATTGAAGCATTATAATCATCTAGGATACGAAATAAATGTTTTAGTGTAGCCTTAAACTTTGAATATATTACAGCTTTATTAAAGATCTAAAACAAGTGTGGGTAGCTAATTTTTCCTGGGTTATTTGGATATGGTTTTACTCAGCTCTAGTCTTTCCGGCAAATCAAAATTTACTTTGCATTATATACCTTGACCTAGTGTTCATAAAAAGGTGCTTTAAAAACTATGATATAGCATATACATGTGGGTGTTTATACATACACTTACACATAATGTTTCGTAATCCACACACACCTTTACATTTTGTACAAAATATAAACACATGTTTGAGGACCTGGATGTATAAAGTAGTTTTGTGTGCTACTGAAGAGTTCTTGTACATCTTTACATCATTCTCGTCACCATTTCTAATACTGTCATGGCTTCAACATTGACGTGCAGAGTGTTATTAACTGAAGTACATTTGTTTAAATCATTTGTTAAAAAACGACTTTCGCCTTTACAAAAAGTAATTAATTAATACCAATATTACGACTAATCTCTTTGTCAGAGTAGAATATAACAAAAATATTAAAAGTTTTTCTACCTCTTTGCAGGGAAATGAATTAAGTTATAAATTACTAATTACTTGTAATCATTGTTAATATTCCACGGCATTTAAGTGTTTCAGAAAATTAGCTAGTGAACAATGGAAAAACTATAAATGCTTTCATTGTGATAAAAAGTGACTATTCAGGTTGAAATCTATTTTCTTGTAAAAGTTTCGAAAATATTTTCAACGGCCCGGCATGCCCAAGCGTGTTAAGGCGTTCGACTCGTAATCTGAGAATAGCGGATTCGAATCCCAGTCGCGTCGAACATACCTGCCCTTTCAGCCGTGGGGGCGTTATAACGTGACGGTCAATCCCACTATTCGTTGGTAAAAGAGTAGCCCAAGAGTTAGAGGTGGGTGGTGATGACTAGATGCCTTCCCTCTAGCCTTACACTGCTAAATTAGGGAGGCTAGTGCAGATAGCCCACGAGAAGCTTTGCGCGAAATTAAAAAAACAAACAAACAATATTTTCAAATACTATATCATTAATGAAATATTTAAGAAAAAAACAAACTGTATTGATAATATAAGATGCATTTTTATTATTCTGTAATAAATAACCTTTTCTCTTAATCTTCAATACACAATTTACTCGTATCTTAGCAGCGTTTCTACAAACATAATAAACTCGAAACAATCTGAACCTTTGATGGTAGGTATTTGTACTTATTAAATTAAAGAAAACGACAAAGTATCATGATGTGCAGAAGTTATTTGATGATCCACAACAAAGGTATCTAAATTACAAAATAACATCATTTGAAAAACCACAAGATACCCCACAACAAAGGCAGAAAACAACTAAATAATGTTATGTGCAAAAGTCGAAAGACAATCTAAAAAAAGTATGTGAAAAGCATTAAATAACTCGATTTATAGAAATCAGTCTATAAGTCACAAAAATACAGTAATAAAACAAGAGTAAACATACACACTCTTCATACAGAAAATTAGTTCCCGATAGTTCTCAATGGAACCTCTTTTGTATATTATGATTGAGAAGGGGCTTCTTGGTGAAAGAAGCTGTTGTTTAGAATGTAGGGTAAAAATATAATTGGATATAGAACCAGTTAAATATTTAGAAACATGGCGTATAGATTCTTTACATTTAAAAAAATTAATGCAACTGGAAGGCACACTTGTGGTCAAACGACATTTTACAAAACGTTTATTTTTCTCTTAGCCAAACGATTTTGTTTCTTTATTGGATAGGAAACCTAGTTCAAAATTGTCTCAAAATATTATATACAAAATCTTTAATAGTCTTATAAATTACATTAGATAAACTAGGTAATTCAATAAGCATCGAATAAATGATTATTCCTTAACTATATAATCCCTTATAAATATTCAAGTTCAGTTTACTGTTCTAAAACTAAACTTCCTTAGTTTTGAGGCAACTTTTCTGTGTAACAGCTTCCCAAAAAAACATTTCAAAATCTTTTTCTTTTTTGTCAACATCACTCTGTTACGTAGTATAATTGGCCCGACATGGCCAGATGGTTAAGGCGTTCAACTTGTAATCCGAGGGTCGCGGATTCGAATCTCCGTCACATAAAACATGCTCACCCTTTCAGACGTGAGAGCGTTATAATGTGACAGTCAATCACACTATACGTTGGTAAAAGAACAGCCCAAGAGTTGGCGGTGGGTGGTGATGACTAGCTGTCTTCCCTCTAGTCTTACACTGCTAAATTAGGGACGAGTAGCGCAGATAGCCCTCAAGTTGCTTTGCGCGAATTCAAATCAAAACATAAAACGAAGTATAATTTATTTCGTAAAAGTCTCCGATTTATTGTGTTACATACGTTACTACTTTAAATTGTTGGGAATTTTAATTTTAGTTTAAAAGTTAATTGAATTTCGATATTTATCAGATTTAAGATATTTCCCAACGTGGTTGATTGATACACACAATTCTTAACACAAATATATTTTGATACACAAAAAATACAGTTTATAATAATGGTTATTACAAATATGTAATACAAATAAATACTTATATAAAAATATTTTACAAACTCACAAACAATATTCAGTCTTCTATCCGGTTTAGAACTGAATATTTTATCAACGGTCCATGTCCACAAGGAACACATTACTTTTATGTTGATACACAGCTCCCCTGCACTTCACAGGAGTGCTGCCTCGTTCTCTTCTTGTTTGGCCTAAACCGGTTTACAAGTTCACTATTTATGGCCCGGCATGGCCAAGCGCGTTAAGGCGTGCGACTCGTAATCCGAGGGTCGCGGGTTTGCATCCCCGTCGCGCCAAACATGCTCGCCCTTTCAGCCGTGGGGGCGTTATAAAGTTACGGTCAATCCCACTATTCGTTGGTAAAAGAGTAGCCCAAGAGTTGACGGTGGGTGGTGATGACTAGCTGCCTTCCCTCTAGTCTTACATTGCAAAATTAGGGACGGCTAGTACAGATAGCCCTCGAGTAGCTTTGTGTGAAATTCAAAAACAAACAAACAGTTCACTATTTACCAAGGAATATGCATTTTGCGTTGTTAGACTCAACTATTTATTTGGGTAGAGCTTCAAAAGATGAAAATAAGAAAAGGGGAAAAAAGACATTTTCAGCATTTAATAGGATAAATGTGAACACTATGAAATTAGCCTAAATACTGGCTGGTCAAAAGTTTAAGACCATACTGAAACAAAGCGTTAATCGGTAAACACGTAACGAAATTTAGTCATTTTTGTTTAAGCATTAGCGTTGTCAACATTTCCCACTGACATCTCCTCTGTTACATTGGGTAAAAACGTGGCAAAGGCTAAAAAGTTGTCAGAGTTTGAACGTGGCAGAATTGTCGAGCTGCAAAAGCAAGGTCTCTCTCAACGTGTCATGGCTGATTAGATTGTGCTAGTATAACTGTTGTTGCAAATTTCTTAAAAGATCCTGAGGGATACGGAACGAGAATTTCAAGTGGTCGGCCCAAAAAATTTCGCCGGCTTTGAGCAGGAGGATTCGACGGATTGTCTGGCAAGGCACAAGCCGATCGCCGAATCAGATTGAGACCCTTACGGACGCAGAACGTAGCTCAAGAACAACAAGACGGCATCTACGAGAGAAAGGTTTTAAAAACCATAAACGTCGATAAAGGCCACGCCTCCTTCCACACCACGAAACAGCTCGGTTAAACTTTGCTGAGAAGCACCAAACATGGGATGTATAAAAGTGGACGAAATTTTTATTCTACGATGAAAAAAAAATTAACCCAGATGGTCCAGATGGCTTTCAACGTTACTGGCACAATAAAGATATCCCATAGGAGACATTTTCTACACGACACAGTGAAGGAGGTTCCACCATGATCTGGGGTACTTTCTCCTTCTATGGAACAATGGAGCTTCAGGTTATACAAGGGCGTGAAACAGCAGCTGGCTACATTGGCATGTAGGAGAGAGTGTAGGTCTTATTGACTGAAGGTCCTCGCTTGTGTGGAAATGACTGGATCTTTGAGCAGAACAACGCTGCAATCCACAATACCCGCAGGACAAAGGACTTTTTCATGGCGAATAACGTGATTCTTTTGGACCGTCCAGCGTGTTCGCCCGAACTGAACCCTATTGAAAATGTTTGGGAGTGGATGGCAAGGGAAGTCTATAGAAATGGACGTCAATTCCAAACAGTGTATGATCTTTGTGAAGCCATCTTCACCACTTAAAAAACATTCTAGCCAGCCTTATGCAAACGCTTATATCGACCATGCCAAAGCATTTGTTTGTTTGTTTGTTTTTGAATTTCGCACAAAGCTACTCGAGGGCTATTTGTGCGAGCCCTAAGGGAAGGCAGCTAGTCATCAACACCCACCGCCAACTCTTGGGCTACTCTTTTACCAACGATTAGTGGGATTGACCGTCACATATAACACCCCCACGGCTGAAAGGGCGGGCATGTTTGGCGCGATGGGGATGCGAACTCGCGACCCTCGGATTACGAGTCACACGCCTTAACGCGCTTGGCCATGCAGGGCCCCATGCTAAAGCGAATGTTTGAAGTTATTCGCAACGACAGCCGTGAAATTTACTACTGAGACCTCTTGTTGGGCATTTTCTACCCTGTTTAGAACTTCTTTTTTGGTATAGTCTTAAACATTTGACCAGCTAGTAGTTAGGCTAATTTCATAGTGTTCGCATTTTCCCAATGAAATGCTAAAAAAAAATATTTTTATTTTCCCTTTTGTTATTTTCATCTCTCGAAGCTCTACTCAAATAAGTGGTTGAGTCTGATAACGCAAATTCATATTTTTTTCTTTATGTTCATTGGCCTTAAGATTTTGGCCAGCAGTGTGTCTATCGTCCTCAAAGAAATACTAACGTTAGAAGTTAACACTCTGAGGTTAAACGGTTCGTAATATTCGAAATTTATAAACGTTCCTGGTCAAATTCTGTAGTTTCCCGATTAATAAGCGTTAATAACAATTTTTTCGAGAATTATAGTATATCGACTGTAGCTGACCAATAATGATGACTGTTTCTTGGCATCTTGTAATGGTTTGCTTTTATATACCAATCACGCGAGATTCTCGAACGTTCAACAGTGTTCAAAGACACACCAATATTTTCGTAAACCACATATTATTAATTCTTGCTCTCGAGAATCTTCGACAAATTTAGAGAACAGACGGGACTTGCGCAATACGCGTCCAACGATATACGTCACATGCAAAACACAAAATATTATACTGAAACAAACGTAGGTACTGAAGTAAATGTATAACAGTAAATGTGTTTCACCTCTCTCTTTATAGAATAAAAATTGGCCTTAGTGAATTTTTAACTAAGATAGTATATATATATTATAGTATTATATAATTTCAAAAATTACGATAGTATATAACACTATATTATATTATATTATATATATTATAATTATATTATATATATAATATAATTAATACAAATAACCTTATGACAATAAAATTACTTAGCACGTAAACAAAACTATGCACAAACAAGTGTAGGTATTAAAATAAATATATAGCAGTAAAACTGTTACAACTATACCACTGACGTTTCTTGTGTCATTTTCTAGCTTAAGCCTAATGGTAAATGGCCCGACATGGCCAGCTGGTTAAGGCACTCGACTCGTAATTTCAGGATCGCGGGTTCGAACCCCCGTCACACCAAACGTGCTCGCCCTTTCAGCCGTGGGGGCGTTATAATGTGACTGTCAATTCCACTATTCGTTGGCACAAGAGCAGCCCAAGAGTTGGCGGTTGGTGGTGATTACTAGCTGCCCTCCCTCTAGTCTTACACTGCTAAATTAGGAACGGCTAGCGGAGATAGCCGTCGAGTAACTTTGCACGAAATTCAAAACAAATCAAACCAAACTAATAGTAAAAGACATATTATAACTGCAATTTATGGTTATACTTTGAAAACTTTTCAGACTGTTTGAAACTCGCTTTATTTTTATTAGGAATTGTGTTTTGTATTGCTCATTTCGTACATGTATTTAGGTCCAGCATAAATCACTAGAGTGATATTATTGAGACAACAGTCGAAAACCATTACATGGATATTTGCCCCCCAGTGGCACAACGTTATGTCTGCGGACTTACAGATAGCCCAAAGCAAACAAATAAACAAGAGTACTTAATTGTAAATCAATGAATACTGATTATCATAAGAAAGAACTGCATGTTAAATTAGCTATCTTCATTACTTGACAAACTTTTAACTCTGATTTAAATGGATAAGCTATTTTAGCAAGAATATACTTATAATAGTGTGATAAATTTTAGTTACTCGATGAGCCATCACGATAATTTCGGGCTGCATGTGGACAGCTATTCCGACAGTTATGCGACTAGTCAGATATAAATCGGTTTATTTTAATAAATTAAAAGTTTAATAATATTAATAATCAGGGTAATAAATACTGTTTCATTTAACCAGTAAATTTCAGTGATTTCTGCTTATGTGGTAGCGAGTCTCTTATTAACCTTTTGAAACGGTTAGGTACTCATTAATCTTCAGTAACATCCAGTTACTCAATAACCTTCAGAAATGCTGAGGTGCAAACATAAAAAGGTCAGCTGCATCGGAGAAGCTGGAAGACACTTTGGGGTAATAATAAAATAACATTCAAGACTGATGAAGCTACGAAATTCTGCCAGATCAGAATTCATCAACATGACTGAACATAAAATATACTTAGAAAACTGATAAATTCTGGGGAAAAAAAAAATCTTTCTAGATTGCCACAATTAAGTCGTTGCTAAAGAAACATTCAGGCCTGGAAATTATTAATTCATTGCTACTGTTGTTCAAGTCAAATCTCCTCATATCTTCTCTTGATATCTCGTGGCAACTTCATTACTTAAAATAATATCACCTCTTTATCAAGACAGTATAAAATACTTACAGTCATGCGCCTTTTAATGTTTAATCACGTAGTGGAGTGAAAAACAAACAAAGTTTCTGACAGAAGGGGAATGAAACATATTTTAACCTAAATCCCCACCATGCTTTGATGTTTCGTTGGGTGAAGAGGGGCAATTGGTATCTAACCCCTCAAGAGGGAACCATGAATACCTACTAAGTAATGAGGACGAGGTACAAGATGACCTCATGATGAAAGACGGAAGTCTCTCCAGGCATTATTTTTTCTATTTGTACAACATTTCGTAGATTAGTTCTTCAAGAATTTCTATTCAAGTGTCACTTTGATTTAGGCAGTTACTGTCTATTTTAACTTTGTTTGTTCAACGTTGAAAAAACATTAAGTCAATTATTAATCTTCAGAAAGGTGTAATTACTTAACCTCCAGGAAACAACGAATTACTCATTAGCATTCAGAACGTCGAAAAGTATTTCTAAGCCTATTCACTACTGAAGGCCGCATATGTGGTCTTCCAATGTTTGTGCGGGTTGCACATACTTCCCACTTAGTAGTTAGTGTCATATACTGGTTTGTTGTAGAAATTCAAATTAAACCAAAAAATATTCAAACTGTATTAACCGTATCTCGATATATTAAAGATTATTCCAAATGAAGTGACTTCCTTTTCTTTCTTCCTTTCTCTTCTTTTAAGATCCGAGAACATTGTTATATACAACATCGGTGAAAGTATGCTTACGCCACTGGTGTATGTAAGAAAAATAGGGTGTGAACATTGTGTTGTGTTACAACATAGACGATATCATAGTTCCTCCAGTGATGTATAGTAAACACTACTTTGTGTTGCAACCTTAGAAAATTTGTTGTTACTCCAATGATGTATAAAGGAAAAAATAGGGAGTGAAATTATATTGTTCTGCAACCTTGGCTATAGCATGGCTATAGCACTGGTGCAAATGACAAAAATACTGTAAAAAATACCATGCTGTGTTGGATCCGTTTACAGAAGATTATTTAATTTATTTTTCTAACTGGATTTAAAGTAAGCAGCATCTTTCATGGACTGCAATGAGTTAGTTGAAGGATCACGAGTTAAAAGTCCCTGACCACGGAACTTCAAAATACTCAACTCTGAGCGCCTTTGCAAATATCTGAAACAAATGAACTTATATGACACCCATGGTCCTAAAGCGAAATCCGCGGTTTTTCAGCAATGGGACTGGAATCGGAAATTCTTCGATCAACAGTCCTGACACGCTAACCACAAAATAATTTGCAAATGCTGATATAAAATAAATTGATATGCTTTAAAATGTATTTCAGATTTTGAATAAAACGAACTTTTATCACAATAAATCTGAAACTTTTATTGGAGAAAGTAGCTTCGAAACATTTTACACACATATTAATACTCCCCCTCAAATAACTTTTAAAAAACGATCAATCATCTTTGTCTTCTGAATAGTTCTATACGCATATCAGTACGGCGCTAAAACAATTTTTTCAAGAAAGTCGAGGGTAACCCGGTAGGACAGCGGTAAGACTTCAGATTTACAATGATGAAATTAGGGGTTCAATTCTTCCCATGAACACAGCAGCTAGTTCGATGTTACTTTGCTACAAGAAAACACACATACTTCTTACAGTCATGTTTATAATTAAGTATGACACTCGTAAATGAAAACAAAATATGTGTAAAAGAAAACTATGTATTAGCATCCGTCAGTAAAACAAAAGGCTATGAAAAAGCATATGACAGTGTAATAAAAACTATGTACTCGCATCTGATCGTATAACAGAAAACTATCCGCGTTTATATCGAACTGCTGTGTTGCGTAACCAGTTATTCCATTACGCCTTACTGCGATAGATCTCAAATTACTTGTGTGTTGGACTGTAGCATCGTGTCACAGACGATATCTATTATGGTGCGGTTCTCTTATATCTCACACATTTTTCCGCATCATCAGACTTCCTGTTTATTTTTGCTGTATAGCTGACATACTTTCCTAATCTGCAATTAAAATTATTTTCCACATGGCTTCCCCTAATAATAAAGCTAATATTCTCACGTGAGAAAAAATAGCATTCCTTCCTGTTGTGATTTAAATACGTTTAATATTTTACTGCACTGGTATTAAAACAAATGGTATAATGAGACAAGGTATAACATTTGGCCGCTGATCATATAGAAAGTATCTCAAGCAAAAGCCAATCCATATATATTATGTGAGGGAATTGTCAGTAAAAGCAAACTAGTATCTTTCAAGGTGTATGATGGCTACACTAATATATTCATGGAAATACTCTGAAGGGAAAAAGACAAACGTTTTTACTCATTTGAGGGGCGACTTATTATATGTGTAGAAATGCTATGAGGAGCGATCAGTGTTTTTAAATATTCTATGAGGGACGCATTTCTACAGACGCGCATGAATGGATTAACGAGATTCCCACTGTCCCTATCTACTATTTAGCGAAACAACAGCCAAGGGAACGGGCTTGGAGAAATCACCGTAAATAAGTAAATACATCATTACTGAATATAGATTTATTAATGCAATTCTTTAATTATCATAAACCGTTTATAAACAAATTATAAAATACAATACCCAATTGAAATTTCTCAAAACCATTGTAACTGAAGTAAATAGAAACATTTCTTGATGACAAAATATGGGTCCCTTTTCATGTAAAAAATAATGTCTTATTCAGCTAGTTAAAACACTATTTACCGGTTAGACCCAACTTATTATCAATTGAGCTGGATTATAAATCTTTAGCCGCACAGCAAGGGATTCTTTCCTACATCAACTAAAGAAACATAGTCAAGAGTCAAAAGAAAAGGATATGAGAAAAACACTAGGAAACAAATATAGTGACAAAATAGACATAAAGCATTGCCACGGAAAGTTCAAACACCATTCAAATCCACAATCAGAACTATAATCAACAAGTGGTGGTCCAAGAAAAATTTACTACTTGAGCACGTTCGCAAAAAAAAGCCATATTAACAACCAAGGATTAACAGAAAGAACTGGCAGAAGTTTTGCTAACAGTGAGTGAAAGAGCTTTTATACACAAAGACGTCGATATACACTTCATTTCAAACAATTCTCAACTAGAGACCCATTGAATACACAAAAAGTATATAGAGGAACCCAGTACATTCTTCAAGATAATTCGTTACTTTTGTGAAATGAAGGTTCCCAATGTATCCTGATACGTTTGAAGTGAGAAAGGGACGTTTTCAATGAAGAAAACGTTGTGTCTGTAGTTTATCACGGCGAACTTTCAATCAGGACACGAGATGTTTCAGAAGTTCATGGACTGAATATATTTATGTGATAGAAGTTCGAATGACCGCAGCCATGAATGAAAAACCCTACAAAGTACCATCATAACATTGGTTCATAGGCAGACAGTTCATCTTCCAACATAACAACGACCCAAAGCACACCACTTAGTCAACTGCGAAAGTGTTTGAAATAAAAAAAGAGAAACGTTTTGGATTAGCTTTCAAAATTATCTTATCTCAGTTGGATCGAAATGTTCGAGAGAAATGTAAAAATACTTGTAGCCAAACACATGGAATTTATCTACACAAAAGCAAGTATACAAATCAAGTTCTCAGATTTTCCAAACAGGATATAATACGTTAGATAAAGACCAACAAAAACGTTTTAGAAGCTGTAATTACAACATAAATACAACATATACTGTTATTCCCTCCAATTTCAGTGGCTTTAGGAAAGTTCATTTCTCACACGACTACAAAAAGGGTTAAATATTCTTAAATGTCAGCATTAATGAAGTTAACTTTAACTTATCGTACTTGTTTCTATTTTTGTTTATTCGTCATTAAACACAAAGTTTCACAATAGGCTATCTGCGCTGTGTCCAACACGGGTATTGAAACCCAGTTTTTAGCGTTATAAGCCTTCAGATTTACTGCTGAGGTATTTAGCTAGGAGTGTCATTACTTTTGACTGTAACTGTATATCGAAAAAAGTTCCTTGTTTACAGTTGTCATGTATTTAGTTGTAGGGTGTCTGCATCTACTTACATACATGTACGGTCCGGCATGGCCAGATGGTTAAAACACTCGACTCGTAATTTGAGGGTCGCAGGTTCGAATCCCTGTCACACCAAACATGCTCGCCATTTCCGCCGTGAGAGCGTTATACTGTAATGGTCAATCACACTATACGTTGGTAAAAGAACATCCCAAGAGTTGGCGGTGGGTGGTGATGACTAGCTGTCTTCCCTCTAGTCTTACAGTGCTAAATTAGGGATGGGTAGCGCAGGTAGTCCTCGAGTTGCTTTGCGTGAAATTCGAAAAACAAACCAAACATACAGGTACCCTGAGAGTAATCAATGTTGTAGTTTTTTAAATCCTTGTTTGCTACGACTTTCGTACAAAGCTACACTTGTGCTGTCTACATTAGATGTCTCTAATTTTAAAGTGATAGACCACAGTACGGGTAGCCAGCCAATAGCATCTATCGCCAATCGGCCCCAAACTGAGGAAAGTTATTTTACAACAACAGGGCATGAATCAATAACAGTCAGATTCACAGTTCGGCACAATAACCATAGGCTACACCTGGTTTAGGATATGAAGAACTGTCTCTAGGGAAGAATAATATGGAAATCATCTGGAGGTATACTGCAATAACCGTCAGAAATGGACAAACAAAAAAAGGTTACAAGAAATAGAATTTTACAAGAAAAGTGGAAAGTCGTTTAACATGTTTCACCCAGCAAACCAACGTGGTGTGCAATAATCACAGAAGCGCCCTCTGTGATTAGTTTTGACTGCGCTTTAGACAGCCAACAGGGTAAATAATGATAAACAATGAAGTTCGTGAATAGAAGCAGCAAAGTAAGATAAAATATAAGAGGTTAGTATATCACACAAAACTTCTTGTAACTATAAATGTAGCTTAAAAATCAATTCTGAAACATTAACTGCGTGTCTATATATGTATGTATATATATATATAAGCATAATACACACACACACACGAATATCAAAGAAGACTGTAATTTTCATGATAAAGAGTTTAGTGTTTAAACTCAAGTGGAAGAATACAGTCTCTATGGATAAACGAAAGGAAGAAAGTTAACTCGAGAACGTATTCGATTTGCAATGTGTACTTTACCAATTATAAATCCACTTGTACAAAACTGTATTTTGTGTTGTGCCAATTATAACTCCACTTGTACAAAACTATATTTTTTGTTGTGGATGTATTTTGATGACGGCTCCAGGATTTACCTTAGTTTAAATTTGAAAATCTATTTCATCTAGACATTTAATAATTTATTAATAAAGTGTGATAATAGTTTTGACACATTCTAAGAAAGGAAGATGGTGTGTGATGTAACTAGAATGACGATAAAGATTATCACAATAAATAACAGTTGCAATTTGGATAAAACAAATTATATTGAAGCTCTAATTGGACATAAATGAGGAATTCGACAAAGTGGAAGCCATTTTCAACTGTGAGAAACCAGTTTTATAATGACGGTAATAAAAAAGAGAGGAATACAATACCATTCAAAGCTAGGAAAACAATGAGAAAAAAGTGGTTGTGAAGAAAACACACAATGCTCTAATATTAAAGTTAATCTCTTTATTTCACAGAAAGAAGTTTCTCAAAATATAATTTTGATAAATATATATAATAACATGTCCGATTACTAGAGGCATGCTTTGCGAAACTGACCAAAGCAAATGCCTCATGACAGCTAGTATAAGTATTAACACTTTTAGTAATAAAGCAAAGAACAAAGGTTAACCCGAATATGACCTAACAAGATTGAAACAATGGGCTACTTGTTTTCCGCCAACGACGGGTATCGAAACCTGGTTTCTAACAGTGTGAGTCCGCAGATATACCGCTGTGCCGTTGAGGTCACGTACTCTTGTTGGTGGTTATGTTTTCAGCCGCAGTCCAAACAATATCACACAGACTTTTTTTTTTCATTTTCCATGTAGATCATTTTAGGAGAGCAAGCTGATGGTACTTGTCATGAATACCTGAATGATTTTACTGCAGTTGTATTTGTGCTCGCTACACCCACAGTTTTTAAGCAGAGTTACGACGGGACTCTATATCACCAAAACTGTTAATAATGTGTGTTTGTCATGTGCAAAATGACTTAGTTACAAAACATACATTGAGCGTTGTAAACCCGACTGCGATAAATATAAGAATATATCAAGTCACTTATTGTCTTGTATATCAAAAGGAAAAAAAAAAATGATGAAACATAGCCTCATAATATCTATTAGGAATGCCCTTATTTGAAAACTATTAGTTATATCGTCAATCACATGCATGAAATTCAGATACTCAATATCTGCTGTACATGCGTCAATTGGTAAAACTACTAGTCTTATATTTACCACTATGAAATATAAGCTATTAATATATGTTAAACATGCCCTTAATGGTTGAAATATTAATATCCCTAACACGAAATATTTTTAAGGTCTGCTGATATACTGTTGTTGATATAAATACTAATCACATTTCTGATACAATATAAAACCATTAGTTCATTCGCTAACATGATATGTTTAATTTCCTTTAATGGTTGTCCATGTGCATTTACCGATAGTCGTATTATGATAACATCTCTTACTCTATATAGTTTCTTAATGTCTGATGATATACGTATTTATTGATAAATACATATGGTCACATCTCATATATAATAGGTTTTCTGAATGTCTGGCGTTTATTAATACACGATAGTTTCTAAATGTCTGTTCTAGATGTCTGATGATAAAGAGGTTTATTGACACACATATAATGCTATTTCTACAGGATAAAGTTTCTTAACATTTGGTTAGAGATTGTTTGCTACGCGCATAAAGTTACATCTCTCACACGATATAGATTCTTCATGTGTGGTGATACAGGCGTTTATTGGTAAGCACATACAGTCACAACTCCTAAATAAAAGTCTGATGACATAGGCGTTTATTGATATACGCATATATTTAAATATAATACATGATGCAGGTTCTTAATATACACTTATATATGTGTTTATTGATAGACTGAATTATTACATTCTTTGCAAATTATTTTTCCCTTTCTTCCTAGAAAAATTTCAAGACACGTGCACGCTTATCACACACTTGTATTACAACTTCCCCACAAAATTCTCCCTAACTAAACACCACTTCAGTTTATAATTTGGTTACAAAGAGTAACAAAAATCCACTTTATAACATATTTCAGAGTAAACTATTACAAAAAAGCATCTTTAAATAAGATCATTGTAACTTGATGACAGACAATAACATTTCTTACGTTCACTATTATCTTTTCAAATCCTTTGCTCCAGTTCGTGATCACTCAATTTCATTAGCTTCTTGACATTTGTTCTGTACAAATTTTAACGCAAAATACCACTCGAAATCTCTAAAAGCAGCTATTTTAATCGCTGGCCAAGAAGTCAATCCCACCCGCAATGATTTGTATCTCGACATCATTGTCTTGGCCAATCAACACACGTTTAATGATATATGAATAATAGTACAGCATTAAACATATATTTTTTTTATTTATAGTCACGTTCATTATTGCTTTAAATAGTAGTCACATTATCTAGTAACTCTTACTTTCTTAATTTCTATCAAAAATGCGTTTATCGACACAACTATTATTATCAACAGCTCTAGTATGATATATGGTCTATATAATGACCTGGTTCAGCACGGCCAGGTGGTTTGGCACTCGATTCGTAACATCAGGTTGTCTGCTATGTCCACCGAGGGAAATAGGACCCCAACTTTTAGCTTTGCTAACCCGAAGCCTTACCGCTGTCCCGCTGTGGAGCTAGTAACGCTTGAACATTATCAATCTAGCTTTTTATATGTTACCAGAAAGAGGGATTTATGGACAACTTCTGAATTATATCAATCACATCACTTCTTACACTGTTTACACTTTTATAAAACATTGGTAACGACATTGTTTCTGAAAATTATTTACCCATATCTATAACTTAGTTCAAAGAGTGAGCATGTCTGTCAGCAGAAGTTAACCAGGATATTAACTTTATTTTGATTATTTGATGTGTTTTCAACATTTAGAACATAAATTCTGTTTTAAGTCTCAAGGTTTTAGCTCGAATTCATTATAATAATAAAAAACAAAACGACGTTCGTCGCCAGAAACAACTGATCTCTAAGCATTGCAGAGATGTCCTGACTGGACACACACACAAAGAGACAATGTGTGACGGACCATTCTCGGTTGGTTCTTACCGTGGTATTCGAAACAAAGTTAGATCTCATTAATCACGTGTATCCCTCAGCCACATCTTTTTCAAAATACGTCGCCCCATGTAACTGAACTCCATACGTTTTTTGTTATTGTTTTTTTTTCACATTGACGCCGGTTTCTTAGGAAGAGGACATATTTCATTATGTTCCCCACTTTTTTCAACCACTCTTCCGATTTCTCTCTCCCCCACGTTGAAAACGATTGACTTAACCTAGAATTACGAGTAGAAATAGCTGCAGAATGTGTGGGTAAGATGCAACATCACGATGTCCGCAAATGTTTTCTATCACCCTATCACATGGCCAAAGAGCTCTCTCATCCGAGCCGGGAGGAAAAAATACGTTTTATAACAGTTTGAACTACACCAAGCAAACACCATAATGTTGGATTACAATTTTCAGCTAATCTAACTTTGAACATCTGTTAAATAAGTATGTTAAATAAAAGGATATTTTTATATTGAAAGATACACACGAAACATGATAGCGGAACTCCAGCTAAAATGCAGGTAGATTTTTATATGACATATAAAGTTCTAACTGTTCTTGTCTGTTTCATATTAAGATTCTAAATTATTCAGTCTGTCAGTAACTTTACTGAGAGTCTGATTAGTTGTTTCTTCTTCAATACAAGGTTACAAGGTTATACTTTTTATCTTCATGTAAAAACTTGATGTAACCTGTTAACAAGGGGTCATACCACTAAACGTGAACTTCCTGATGACGAGAAACCCACTTGAAGTAAAAACGTATCTCAGGACGACTGGTATGAGTATTAACACTTTTACTAATAAGGCAGAGAACAAAGCTTTGACCTGAAGACGACCTAAGAAAGTCGAAACGTTGTTCTCTGCTTTATTAGTAAAAGTGTTAATACCTATATTAAACTTGAACTGTCAAACCATCAAAAAGTTCAACAAAAACTAATCACCAAGATTTAATGACTTGTTAAATAATGATTACAGTTAATGACTTGTTAAATAATGATTACAGTTAATGACTTGTTAAATAATGATTACAGAATGAAAAAAACGGTAAAGATCAAGCTGGCAAACATGGACGAATACGATCTATTTCAACATTATATATATTATACAGAAATACAGTTGTCACTTTTATTTTGCACTTTATACTTCAACATTATATATATTATACAGAAATACAGTTGTCACTTTTATTTTGCACTTTATACTTCAACATTATATGGCCCGGCATGGCCTAGCGCGTAAGGCGTGCGACTTGTAATTCGCGGGTTCGCGCCCGCGTCGCGCTAAACATGCTCGCCCTCCCAGCCGTGGGGGTGTATAATGTTACGGTCAATCCCACTATTCGTTGGTAAAGAGTAGCCCAAGAGTTGGCGGTGGGTGGTGATGACTAGCTGCCTTCCCTCTAGTCTTACACTGCTAAAGTAGGGACGGCTAGCACAGATAGCCCTCGAGTAGCTTTGTGCGAAATTAACAAACAAACAAAATCAACATTATATATATTATACAGAAATACAGTTGTCACTTTTATTTTGTATTTCGTACTTCAACTGCTTCGATATCGAACAAGAAGTTGACGTTCACTTAATTACGTTAACACACAATATTTTCTCCAAGCATTTCTATTTATAGGTAAATGAGTGAACATATATTATATTAGTCTTCTCAGATATATGTGAAACATATTTCTTCTCTCAGCCTGTATTCCCGGAGACTTGAAACTTTCACTGGCTAATGTCAAGTGACACTCGAACCGCTGTTTCAGCTCAGTGAACACTTCGCACATTGTAGTAATGCTAGTAGTCATGCTAGTGATCTTCGCGAGGAATTATACTAAATTTCGGCCGCATACAAAAACGTCTTTGTGAATTTATTTAAGATCTGAAATATTCTGTAATACTTAAGAAACAACATGTCAAATAGCAGTGGTCTAAGAATTATATAAATGGTAGACCATAGCAAACTTCCCTAGAAAAAAGTGCATCCTCTATAAATTTATTGCGAGAAGGGGTTGCTATGGCCCATGATATATATGTATATATATACTGAAGTTTATTGCAAACTAATATTTTGATCGTAGCTAAGCGTACTAATTATTGATTCCTGAAATAAAAACTGGGTTGTTTTCAATAAAACTGAGATAAAAATTTAGCATGCTAGTTATTTATATATTGTTAAGATAATAACTGAGTTTGTTTGTTTTTTTACAGCCGAGAGAAAGTTTTGTATATTAGTTATCAATATAAATTTTTAGGCAATAATTGAGTTACTTTTGAT
This sequence comes from Tachypleus tridentatus, assembly GCF_004210375.1. Classification (NCBI taxonomy): domain Eukaryota; kingdom Metazoa; phylum Arthropoda; class Merostomata; order Xiphosura; family Limulidae; genus Tachypleus; species Tachypleus tridentatus. The sequence goes on from NC_134833.1 coordinate 95,985,457, forward strand.
ACAGCAGACAGAATACTTAGCACAATGGTTATTAATATATTGTTGAGGTAATAACTGAGTTGCTCTGAACATACAGGGTAGCCCGTAAGTCCCTACACATCCATATATCTTATGTATCCAGTGTATCTGTGTGCTGCCCCTCATTCTCGTTGCATAATATTATGCGACGCCATGTTCTGTGAGACATTTTCAAGTATAAATGGGCTTACATCGGCCATGTTTCTCTGAAAAAAAGAAACAAATTTATAATACATGCGTAATTGAATATAACATAATGACATATGGATGGATAGGGACTTACGGGCCACCCTGTAGATAAAAGCAATGCGACTGAGTAAAACTCGATGAGTATAAAAACCTACATTTAAAAGATACTTTGTAATCCATTTATAATTCTTTTGTCCGGGAGTTATACTAGTAACTGTCATTCACAATAGAGTGCGAATTCACATTCATATTGACTATACAAGTTTGTGTTAAATAGCCATAGTTGTTTCAGGGCTTCTAATTTATGGTAAAGAATTGACTGTAATTTACTTATTACAACATTTACACGATATTTTCTTTATTATACAATAATAATGCAACTGTCAACATTAAAGAGCATCATAAGAAGTGGATGCATTGTATCTATAAAATGAATATATGTATATATTTTTTTTCGTTCCAGGTTTTGACCACTTCTGGAAAACAAAAAAAGGTTCATCATGTTACTTATTAATAAATTACTGACGTAATAATTGTTGTTTTTATTGCAACTGAGAGAAGGCTTAGAACACTCATTATTAAAATTGTTGAAGTGGTAAGTGATTTGTGTGTAAGCCTGAAGTTGAGACTGAGTAAACTTATTACTGTAAATGGACAAATAGGTGAACATTTCGAAAGGTAATTTACTCAGTTCAATCGTCATTAAACGAATAACAAATTATACATGGGATATGCACATTGTACATAGTATGTATAAATTTTAAACCCATTAAGTAACTTGTTAACATGCTACATGCTCGTTTTACGCCTATATAATAATTGGCTGAGAATGTAACAAATAGATTTCATAATCATAATAACTGGTTTAGGATACCATATTTCGGTTTTTTATTCACCATAATCAGGTGTCACATTAAAATGCTTCATTTAAGGCTTTTCCCTTTTTCAGTATAATTTGTTTAACTTTTTTGGTATTTTTAAGAGGTCTGAAACTTTAAGTTAAATAGCGAGGTCAAACATCATTAGGGCTCAAATATAGTTTCTCTAACACTGAATTATTGACTAGAAGAATAAAAGCCGTTTAACATCCACGTCACTACAATGTTTTTGCCTGGCTTTAAATCTCATAACGGGTACGGCTGTTTCTTTTATAATGCACACAAAGCTAAAATTGCAGAGTGTGTTTGGCAGCACTGAGGCACGAATCTTAGATCTTCTGATATGTAACCTGGGGTGGTAACCACTAGCTTAAGCTTTACCTTTATGTGTTATACTATTTATATGTTTCGATTGCACTATGATCATTTGTGTGCAATTAAACATATTGATTTGAACGTTTAAACAATACTCGAAAATTTAGATTTAACTTCATTTAGTTTGACAACATTCCCAGATGTTGTGAAATATAAGAAAGACAGACCAGAACAGAACCGTGAAAGATAAGAAATACTTTTTGGAGTACTGATAGGCTAGAAGCGATCGATGGTAGATAAAGATAATTGGAGTATTGATAGGCTAGAATATAAAGATTGACAGATAAACTATCATTAAAATGATGATATACTAAAAAAAAATAACGATAAGTAATGATAGTTTGAGTAATGAATACAATAGAACGATTATAAATAAAAAAGATATGTACATATTTTCAAGTTACAGTTATACGAGTGTCACTTCCAGCATGTAATTTACTTCGATTACACGTATATCCATTCGTCACATAAAATCCAGGAATTTTTTTTAGCTCCCCGGTGGCGCAGCAGTATGTACGTAAAAAATATGGTTTCAATACCCGTGGTGGGTATAGCACAAATAGCCCATTATGTAGCTTTAGGCTTAATTGGAAACAAACAAACAGTTTTAGTGTTTGAAAAGCGAGAACGATTCGACTGTTTAAATTACCAGATAGCGAATGAACACACAGAGAACGTTCTCCTTTATTATTTGGCACGGCATAGCCAAGCGTGTTAAGGCGTGCGACTCGTAATCTGAGGGTCGGGGTTCGAATCCCCGTCCCACAAAACGTGCTCGCCCTTTCAGTCATGAGGGCGTTATATTGTGACGGCCAATCTCACTATTCATTGGTAAAAGAGTAGCCCAAGAGTTGGCGGTTGGTGGTGATGACTAGCTGCCTTCCCTCTAGTCTTACACTGCTAAATTAGAGACGGCTAGCACAAATAGCCCTCGAGTAGCTTTGTGCGAATTTCAAAAAACAAACAAACAAAAACAAACCTTTATTATTTGGTCCGGCATGGCCAGGTGGTTAAGACACTCGACTCGTAATCTGAGGGTCGCGGGTTCGAATCTTCGTCACACCAAATATGCTCGTCTTTTCAGTCTTGGGAGCATTATAATGTGAAGCTCAATCCTACTATTCGTTCGTAAAAGAGTAGCCTAAGAGTTGACGGTGGGTGGTGATGACTAGCTGCCTTCTCTCTAGTCTTACACTGCTAAATTAAGACGGCTGGCGCAGATGACCCTCTAGTAGCTTTGAGCGAAATTCAAAACAAATCAAACCTTTATTATTTAGGCCAATGATTGTATGCCGCATAGACCATGTCAGATCTTTGTGCTGCCAATGTACCATTGACGGATATAATTTGTTTTAAACAAACAACTTAATCATAGGTAATATTATTGAAAGAAATTGAACAGAAAAATAATTCAACGTGGAATGGACAATACGCAAACTTTGAGTCCTGGCTAGTTGAATTCAATGGTAATTCCCAGAAACTGCCCTCCAGTTTTGAGAAGTGAGGTTTAATTTACTTTTAGTGTTTTAAAGATTTTCCCGTATACCCAGAGGTACACATTCTATAAGTAGAGAACCATTGACTTAGGCTTCGCTTTGATTGGCAGGAACACGATAACTTATCCAGTGAAAGATTGTACTCATTCTCTCAGCTAGAGTATAAATTAGTTTTATTTAAATAGTTTGATAAGCACTTCAAAACTTAGGTATGTTGTACTAGTGTCTTTGGTTATTTTTATGCGTGCTTATTGCTTATATTAAGTCATCAAGTTTTAAACAATGCCTTTCATGTGCTACACATGCCATCACCATTTTAACAATTACGTCATATCTCCTATTACAACTAGAATTTAGCATCAGGTGCTTCATGGCAGAAACTCCCATACTAATAAATCACAAATAGGTTTTTGTTTTTTTAAAAACACAGTTTAATTAAGCACGCATAAGTGCAAGTAGCTAGTGAGTCATACAGGGTTCTCTGATACAAGCTAGTTACGAGAACTCCACCCAGATGAAGGGGTGGAAACCACGTTCACACAATATTGTATAAAGTACTCAAGAATAAAAGCTTTCAAGGATTTGTAATAGATGTTTAGGTATAGAAGCGATCTTCTAGAAAAAGGTAACGCTTATAAGTTCACTGTAATGTTAACACCACAAATTACTAGTTTTTATTAACACTTTTATTGGATGATTGCCCTTTTCGATGACATTACAGTCTTTCGCGATTATCATTAAAGAAAAGAAAAACATTTTAGCACGTGCTGAGTGTCGTATCGTACACTGATAATAGAAAACAACGTAATAGATATTTCTATATTCACTTTGTTTGTAGCGTTTTATGAAAAGTTCCAAAGTATTGTTTATTATAAATTCTAAAAACTCATAACGTTAACACCTGCACCTGTCAAACAACTTTGGTGAAAATGTTAACTGCTTCAATACTGTTTTCTAAAAGCTCCATGCTTGTAAATAATGTCGTTAAATATACAATATGTAATAGTAAACTAATATTCAGATATCTTGACTGTGACTTCAAGCACATTTCTTGACCTTTTTGTGTTTTCGTTTCAGAGTTTAAGTCATACTAAGTTTGTTTTCAGACTCTGAATACTAAAGATACAATTTGCATGAAACTCGAAACGTAACCACGAAAATAGAGGCCTGATTAGTTTGGTTGTTGTTTGGTGCATAAGTACACACTGGCACGAAAATCAAGTTTTTAGCATTATAAGTCGGCATACTTACTGCTGAGCCTCTGGGGAAGGGGACACACAAAGAGACAGGAAAAATAAAAAAAGAAATAATACCAAACCGACTATGATGCCTCAACCCGCTTTTCTACTTTGATTTTTGGTTTGTTGTTGCACCAGAGGGTAATTTAATGTTCATGGCGTAATATCAAAAACCTTTTAACAGTTTAGGAAGTGATTCAGTTACACAGTTAATGCAGGAAGCATAATTACAAAATATTTCATTTTTTTAAGACCATGGTTTCCTCAGTAAGGGTATCATTAGGTACAAACTGAACCATCTAGTAAGCAGGTATATATATAAGTTTAAGTAAACAACTGTAAATAGCATTAACATGTGTAGTGTCGCTAATGGAATGAGAGCTGAAGAGCCATTTAGAGCTTTTTCTTCATTCGTTTCAATATTTACATTTATTTCTAAAATTGTAAAGTTATTTTTGGTCCTTTTTCAATTTGTTCCCGAATAAAACTAGTGTTTAATTTTCATAAGGTATGATGTGAGTGTTGAGTTCATTTTCGCTAGTTTCAAGCTTCTCAAAAGTTCTTTACTCTTGTTTATTTTTGAGTCCTTTGTCTTGACCTACATATAAATTATTGTAGTTTTGAACGGTTAATTTGTAAACATACTACTGTGACTGTATTTTTCATTTTTTTCTTTTTTGTTACAAACATTTTGTTCAGATTGTTTGTACAGTAGAAGACCAGTCGAAATTTCTTTCTTCTTACATCATTTAATTTTTCTTTTTATAACATGTGAGTGTATTGATTTTATAATTGATTTGTTTTCAACAATAATGTCTAAATTAACTTACTTAGATATAGATAATTGACAGCAATGTATTTGTTGTTTTTAATATAGTTTCGTAATCTTCAGATGACAAAGGTACAGTGATAACTTGTGTAACAAACTATGAAAGCGACAAGTTTGTGCGAAATTGAATATCTTGAAGAAGCATGTATTATAGTATCAATATAAGTTGATTTTCTGAATATTCTTAAGGAATGTATCCCGTTATTTATGTCAATATTTTCAATATTTAAATCCAGTAAATTAATATTTCAGTTTCTGTCATATTCCATGACAAACGTAAAATATTTATTTTGTAAATTTAGAAGAGATAAAACATTGTCAAATTGATGTCTGGACACTGGTCAAAGACAAATCACATCATCAACGTCTTGGTTTAAAAAAATGTAGAAATAAAGAGAAGCATAGAAATGAATCTAGACAAAGAACGTTCTAAACGACCAAAATCAACTAAGGTTCCTCCTCACTTTCCATCCCTCACGTGCCACGAGATTGAATATCAGGGTTACTTCCGGTTGTTTGGTTATACACATACATACATATACGTACCTTTAGACCTGTAAAAATATGCAGTTTTTTGTTAAAACTCTGCAACGCACCTAGAGGAATTTATTTTATGTCCTTGCCGGTTGGTAAGAGAAATTGAGAAATTGTTTAGTTTTGAGTAAAAATCTTTTGTGAAGCTAAGTGAAGAGATTAAAGTACAAGAAATAACATTTTGTTATCACTAAGTGAACAGAACTCAGCATTATTATTTTTTATTGTATAATTCAAAACAACCAGAATAACATTATAAACTGTTACAAACGTGGCTAGTGTTGTGCTATTTAGCTCTATGAACACTGATCAATATTAAAAATAAATGACAAAGCTCACGTTATTGTAAGCATATTTTCAACACTTAATTTTCCATTGTAGATTCAAAATCACAGACATGTAAAAATACCATTTCTGATCTATTTTATGCTTCCCACAAGTCACCCAAGAATCTTTTCATATAGAACCAAAACTCGTCAGTCTGACTGTATGATGGGAAAGCAAACACTGTCCTAAATGCTATTTATATATGCAGTATAATAATTTAAAATATATATGGTTTAAAAGCCAAAAGCCGTTGAATTATTAAAAGTCAATAGGCCAACAATTTATGGTGAAAATCATATTAACTGCAAGTGTTTTCTTTCCTTACAGTCTTCTTAATTTGTTCATTGCGGATGCAACGTCATATTGGTGTACAACAGCAGTAACTGTTGGAATAAAATATTGTTGTGAATTACACGACTTTAACTTTCAATGAGCAAGGGACAAACTGAGAGGAATGTTTAAAAAAAATGTTTAACATGATTTACATTATAAATATTAGATTTGTTCCTTTCTAATGATTTGCCTGCTTTCAACAGTTAAACGGAAAATAGTGTATATAACATTTACTGTTTTACAAAGATCAATATGGGCTTCTTATTGAAAAACGCAGCAGAAAATCTTACTTTCGAAATTAAGATATGAAGTGAGTTAGAGAAATATTTAAAATAAGTAATAAGACATCACATCCACGTAATCTTTACAAATCGTCATCATTTCATCTAGATTCTGAAAGAATCTTCAAAAATACAAGTTACGCACGGAATCCATGGTGTATGTTTAGTATAATATAAAATTTAGTTTAATATAAAGGAAGAGACTTAGGTTTTTTTTAAGAAGTTCGAAGACAGTGTCGTTTACCTGTGTTTCTGCTCGCACCGTGCACGTGCTGTAAGCTAAGTCAGACGTGTTTCAGGGCGCGTGTTTTGTTCTTGGTCTAATTTGACAAGCTGTCGACAATTGCATCAAAGTGGTAATCCTTACCTCTCAGTTAGACGTTATGGCCAACAGTTCCTTCGGTTTTAGGGTTAGTTAATCATCAGGATATGTTTTGTATTGAAATATTTCACTCTTCTTTCACGAAGAAACAAAACAACAGGATTAGCCACGTCGCCCCCACGTTCACCGAGCTCCTCACTAAACAACGAATGACAAACATACAGGAAATCCCGGCTACTAGGTTCCCTCATAGCCATGCAGATAGTCACGTGAGCGTGATGTGAAGTCTCACGGAGCAGAGCACAGAAATAGGCTGAACGAATATTTTAACTTGATGTTGGCAGTTTTCCTATTGTTTGGGTTCGATAAATATAATCATTTGACTTTGTGACTATGGTGGCCTCCCAAATGAGCTACTGCAGCTAGTAAGTACACTACAACTTACGGGAAGAATGCCTTCAGAAAGTAGCAAGTGAGTCTTGCCTTGCATGATTCAAAACACCAGGTGCTAGAGCTGAAACCGACAGAAATTCTTGGAGATAAAGAAGCGTGGAAAATATTAACACTCGACTCAGCAGGTGCAAGATGAAAGTAGACTCACGTAGCTAACGACTACAGCTGCTATTGTTGTATCCAGACATTCTAATTTATTTTACAATGTATGCAAGTGACGGATAACAATAATTTAAAAACAGCACGATGTCACATGATAAAACGTTGATGTTCAAACACTTTTGGAAGGTGTATGGTTTTACGCTGTTAAGATTGGGTGAGATATTCAAAAAAATTATTATCGCTAACATTATGAAGAGGGAATTAATTGAAACAGGACTATGGAAAAAAAAATATTATAATGATTAAAATAAAAAAATACCAAAATCACATTTTGAAGAATGAAAATGTTTAATACTAAAGACACATGCGTTCGCAAGAGACGTTTTTTTTGGAGTATATTAGTATATCGCATAATGAAAACTATTAATCCATTATATCAGGTTAAAATTATATAAATGCAATAAAAAGATATTGAAAACTCTGAATTTGTGTTATGAGGCTATTAACTCCAAAAAGTGAGAACATATGTTTAGATAGGATTGATTACAGGTACGAACCACGTTAAGATAACAGAACGATCCTCAAAGATGCAGTTTCAACAGTTAGAAAACAGAAGTAAGACTATCTCTTATACTGTTAAGTTAGATTAAAGCTTTGGATAATCAGAAGCATCAAATACAAGCTCGTTACTAGCTATAGGAACACCAAGGTCGTGATGTCCGTTGTTCTTGTCTTTCACTCAGTTACTCACACAAAATGCCTCCCAGTGGCTCAGCGGTATGTCTGCGGACTTAAGGGCTCAAACCGTGTTTCGATACCCGTGGTGGGCAGAGCACAGATAGCCCATTGTGCAGCTTTGTGCTTAAAATCAAAACAACCAGCAACTACTCACACAAAAATACACACATATTTATATGTAATTGGAAGTTACAGCTTGAAATCTGGTTTCGACATCGGTAGACTATTGATTCTAGCCTGAAACATCTCGTTACGAACGGTTTGTAACCTGAACTTTTTGTTACCAAAAATATTTCGTTACGACATCCAAGTTACTGTCATATCGCTACGAAAGGTTTCGGTGCAAGTCTTTTATTTTTTATGTGTATGATTTGTGAATTTTCTTACTATATTCACTACTGTGAAACATATATTATCTTTGCAAATGTTCAACTTATTAAAGGTGTTTTGAATTCAAGTCAAAATGTGTTACGGTACAATAAATGTTTTTGCAGATCTAAATTATTTTCACTGTAATCTATGTTTTATATTCACGACACTCCAATTCTCAGTAAGTTTAGACACCCTCTCATCCACTTAGCGTTATGTAAGTTTTAAAAGTCTCCAAATGACTGTAAAATTTACGATCTATTATCGTTTTTTATTGACACCAATAAAGAACTGCCTGTCACAGAATCAATATTCGTAACAAAATCTGTCATGTCATAAAAATGATTTAACAAGAATATACCCGTCACAAGTTGTCCTGCTAATAGTGTGGCGGTAGCAAAATGTCCAGTAATAAAATACCCAGATCCCATTGATTTTGGTTATGGTATTAATTTGGCAGTTTAGTAATAAGATACAGCAGAATTAATTAATAAACAAATTAATAATAAATATTTTAACTAAAAACTGAACAAGAAAAATTATTTAATCACATATTAAAATAAAAAATCCAATAACTGGAAACATCAGCAGTAATGCAAATTACAGAATATTGTAGCAATTTTACACTGAAAATATTATTTTATTTCTGTAGGTCTTGTGTAACGAGTACTGAAGCGCTTTCACATTGACTAGACTCTTGTATTTTCAGTGAGTTCTAAGTTCACAGAACAAATTAGAGCGGTCATACTGACAATATTGTTGTGTTCTCCGGAAGAGTTGTAAAACCAAAATTCTATGACACTATTATACTGACGATACTTTTGTATTTTTGGAAAGAGTTGCAAAACCAGAATTCTGTAGCGCTGTCATACTGACAATATTGTTGTATTTCAGTAACACCACGTACCATAGTGCTATAATAAAAACAGTTGTAAAATCAGAGAGTATTCTAATGTTGGAATGCTGATAGCACCATTGGTATTTTAGAAACTATTGTAAAATTAGAGATTCCTATACTTTTACATCTACACAAACTTTGCATCAAATATTTTTACCAGTGTTTTTTCTGTCAGATATTTTTGACATCCTCAGCCAGAAATCTCATCCTCCTAAAAAGCTCTTGCCACCCGTTCAACATTCCTTATACGTTATGCCACTTCCATTAGATAATCCTAACCATCTGGAAACCTCGATGCTAAATGCTTCTTTCTACTTTTTCTTTGTTTCTGCCTTTGAAAAAAACAAAAGAAAAATTCCTTTTCAAATACTAACTTCCTTTCTACTCATGCCAATGTTCATGAATTTATAAATTTACACATCCATTATACTTTATATTATATTATATTATATTAATATTTAGTTTCATCAGATTTCTTAGTCGAAGAGGGAGTACAACCCTCTGATAGTCCTCCAGCCCTCGATCTGGCAGGAAATGGCAAGAGGGTATAAAAATTCTTTTTCATCATCCGTACAAGAGAATAATTCTGGTATTGAACAGAAGGCCTCTTGGCAGACTTTTGAAGACGAAAGATAAACAATAAAGATTTTATTGTTAAAAATTCAAATGTATTGAAAAATATTTCTGAGTTATTTTTCTTAATTTTATATTTAACATTGAATTAAATGCTTGGACGTTCCCTTGAACATATTGAACAAAATGTAACCATGCGTTTAATGTTACAATACTCTTTTTGAACAGTATCTTGGCATAAATATTGCGAGATGTACTACATATGTATAGAAAAATATATTTTAAATTAAAACGTATGTGCGAATTCATCGTATAATAAAATGGAATTAAACGGAGCTATAATTGATAATTTCTCCGAACTTACACCAGGTGATCTTGAAACGTGTTTTTAAATAATTTGTTTGTTTTGAATTTTGCGCAAAGGTACAAGAAGACTATCTGCGCTAGCTGTCCCTAATTTATCAGTGTAAGACTAGAGGGAAGGCGGTTAGTCATCACCATCCAACGCCCACTCTTGGGCTACTCTTTTAACAATGAATAGCGGGATTGACCGTCACATCATAACGCTCCAACGGTTGAAAGGACGAGCATGTTTGGTGTGACGGGGATTCGAACCCGCAACCCTCGGACTACGAGTCGAGTGCCTTAACCACCTGGCCATGCCAGGCCTTTTGGATAATCCACAATCATATTTCATCAAGAGGAATATTCACTAGAAATAGTGCTATCTGTTGAAAGTCTAGTAATTATAACTTGCATAAACTACTATGCAACTCTTTCACGTGATAGATCAGTCAGTTGCTTAACGTTAATAAAAAGGTTAACGATCGAAGCGTACATTTGATGAATCCAGTTGAAATCATCAAGACTGGGACCTACCAAAGAAAAACTAAACAGAGGCCATGAGATTAGCTGTTCTACATTTCTGAATATATAGTTTCTCATTAACTCTGAGAAACCTTTAAGCACGTTCCCAAGTTTTACAAGATTAGACTTTCAAATATATATATATGTACATAAGTTTTTGTTGTAGATATAAATCACACTAGGATGCTGTTAACGTCTTTAAACACTTATTAACTGTTACATTAACATTATTTAACAAGATACTTTATCTAGAAAGTAGAACTTGAAAAAGAATCAGTTTAGCGCTACGGAAACACTTAAAGGGAGAGAAGTAACAAAATTATCATAAATGGAACGCTACTGCAAGGCTTCAACTTTGAAAACTTGTAGAAAAGACGCTCTAATCGACATATTTCAATAACATAATTTCAATTAGTTGGGTAATTAAAACAAAGTTATGTTTAAAATAAAGCTACTATAAATATTTGAGCTTTAAGGTTGTGTAAATGAAATATTATTATTAAGATACACTCCTATAAAAACTTCAACTCAGACACTAAATAGAAAATACACTACTAACAACACTTCAGTTAGGAGAATACCATATATAAAATATTCATCACACTTTACACAGATATCTTATATGTTCTAACACTGTGACATGTCACTGCAACACAACGAGCTTAATTGTTGGCTCAAAATGAATTTTTGACCATTCAGCAATTATATGTTGTTAGTCATTAACTTGTGGCTAGAGGAATGTTCAAAATGCTCTTTTCAATGAATGATTTCCACGAAATAAGTTTATTTATTAAACACTGTAGAGTCAAATAATGCAATGTTTTAAGAAGGAGAATTTGAATATTCTCAATAGAAGCGAAAAAACATGCACATCATAGCATTTAATACAACAATAAACTCTGAAACCCCAATTCACACCAAGTTGAAGCAACCTGTCATTTACATAATGAAGGCAATAGTTAGAAAAGAAAACCTTCAGATCCAAACAACCTTAGTTGTGACTAAACTTACCATTAACAAGATAATAAAAGATGACTTTAAAGTGACGAAGGTTCATAAGTGTCCAGTGACATCTTGAAATCAACAACTGTTTCCAAAAAAAAAAAAAGAAGTTTCGAAGTGGATTTTCGATGGATGTTTGTCAGATTAACCTGAGGATAGTCTATATTTACGTTAAATACTGACTATTATAAAAAAATCTAAAATAAAATATATTTTACTTTCATATTAGACACTTCTTAACATCTTAAAAGGCAGCCATGACTGCTAAGCCTTGAAAAATGATTATATTTCGCTCTACTTAATTTTTTTTCAAATGAAGTACAAAAATTAAATGTAATTTTGGTCATCGGCCTTTATACATACATTTTGATTAAAAAGTTCCTAAGGAAAGGATGTAAGGTACATACAAGAAAATCTGAGAAACATCTGAACCCTAAAGCCAATAGCGCGCAAATGGATCCTACCAGCTCAATAATCACTATTTCCGACATTGAGTTTGTATTTTAATTACACAAGAATTATCTGCGCTAGCCATCCCTAACTTAGCAATGTAATACGAAAGGGAAGGAAGCTACTCATCACCAACCGCTACCAACTCTTAGGCTTCTCTTTTACCAGTGAATAGTGGGATTGACCTTCACATTATAACTCCCCCACGGTTGAAAGGACGAGCATGTTTGATGCTATTGGGACTCGAACTTGGGACCCTCGGATTACGAGTCGAGCAACACTAACAACCTGGCCATTCTGGGACATTCAGATATTGAGATTGATTTAGCTACCAGAACTGACACATCGAACTTACTTGCGCTTGCTCACTATGGTGCGATATATACTGGTTCTTACAAAAAGGAAACCAAAGCACACGTTGATTTAAATGTGGCTGAAAAATCTTACAAGCTTTGAGCTGAGCAAATGATTACTTCGTTAAAAGCAGGCCACTTACATGAGTACAGTATTCTATCAATTTCTGAATTAAGGAACTATTTAACTTAACTGTTCACTAAGCAGAAGAAGTAATGTTAAATATCTTAAATCAATTTTAAGGATAGTACTTTACAGCTATGTGAAAATGTTATAAACAATACAAAAGCAGTGGAGAAATCGTTTTAACAGTAATGTAGCACATAATGAAATTGGAACCAATAATAAGAAAAACTCTATAGATAAATTTATTTTTTCTGTACTTTGATTGTTGTGCAACTCTAGTATATGCTTATTTTTTTATTATATGGAAAACTGTGAGCAAAACATTCTTAAAGGAAACATCGCAATTACTTTTTCTTAATACGAACAAGACACCCAGTCCTCAACAAGTACAAAGTTGGATGAGTGTTGAATCTGTTGTAAGCATGGTAAGCAAAATGGAAGTCACCAGTACCAGCTGTGATGCTAGGGTTCCTATTATCAACGTATCTGAGGTTGTTTGTTGAGAAATGAGGAAAAGAGGTAGATACCACACAACAAAGACCTGCTCAGTAATTTTTTATTAGAATACGGTTTTGTGTTTCTGGGACTAGATGGTCAATTGAATCGAACTACTGTGAGTTAACACTATGTCGACAACCAGTAAACCACTTTCACTGGAGCACTATGCAAATGCTGAAATACAATGGAATCTGCAATGTCACATTCTCCTGAAGAAGAAAAGCCACCTGTTCGAAAGCGCTCCAGTCTTGGATATCATTTGAAAACATTACAATTTTTGTAGGTGCTCCTCCGTGCTGACCTCTTAACCAGAATAGAATGGAATTAGACATTCTTTAGAGAGGCTTATTCAGCTCTAGTAGTAATTATCAGAGAGAAGAATATATGTCATTAGTCTGCATTAATTTTATATGAATAAACATGTTGCAATGTAGTGCTTTTCCAGCACATATGGAGAACAGGGTGAAAAGTGAACCATTACAGTATTTCTTCACATTAAAGTAGGTGGAGTTTCTCAGTTACATTATGGAAAAAAGAAAGATGGAGTACTTATGGGCCCAACTGATATAGCTGTAGTAAGAGATTGGCCATGACTCACAGCAAAGGAAATTCATAATTATATTGGTTTTGAATCATATTACCAATGACATCTCCAATGATTAATGGGCAACTTCGCGAATCTGGCAACACCACTGTTGTATGAAGCAAGGAATGTGAGCAAGCATTCTGGTCCCTAAAGCTTGATTTAGTATGTGTTGCAAGTACTGGTATATCCACATCATGACTGTAAGTTTGTTTTGAACACCAATGAAAATAGAGTTTGAGCACTGTTATTACAGCTATAGAGTGGAGTGCAATGTGTAATCATATATGTTAGTTAAGTGCTCATGGCTTCTAAACATATTGAAAGAAAAATGCTTTATGCATTAGTCATCAACACAAAACATTATTTCTATTGCTTATATGTTAGAAAATTTGCCATCTGAGTGGACCACGCTTTGCTGAAGTGATTAATAAACTTTGAAACGAGATGATAGTGTGTTGATATAAAGATGTAACACGAATATGACTTTGTGAGAGTTCTTTACCTTGATCAGGAACGTGGAAATACTGGCAGATTATGTAGCCACGTGATGAGACCATATTTATTCGTGGAATATCCTGGTCCTGCATCCCATTTGAACATTGAAACAGTAACCATTTCTCTGATAGCGAGTGCAGGCCGTGAAATACAAGACTCCACTGGCAAATAGATGCCATCGTGAACACTTAAGGGGTTCTAGGACAAAAAGCTAAAAGACCATAGCCTAACGAGTGTACTTCTTGCTTTACCACAAAGTGAAGCCAAACCAACAGTAGTAAAGGATGGAGATTGTAAGAGTTCATCAATGCATATTCACTCCTTTAACTACTCCACAAAGTGAGTTGAAGACTATCCATTTGTCAATATTATTGTACAGAATAGCTGATGTATTAGCAGAGAATAGAATGGCATGATAAAAATAAAATAACAAACACACACAGATTATGGAACTGGTTTTAAACGCCAACTTTTCAATCAATTGTACAAAGTATTAAATAAAGTAAAAATTCCTACTTCATCTCATCCTCACCAGTCCCGTAATCTGGTAAATTAGGTAATTCAAACTACTCTGCTGATGCTTCCAAAATGTATTTATTCCACTTGATTCTTTTGGCATTAGCAACGATAATAACGCCCCCATGGTTAATATGCTCGCTCTTTTAGCAGTAAGACTGTTATAATGCGACAGTCAATCTCGCTATTCGTTGGTGTAAGAATAGTCTGAGAGTTGTTGGTGGTGGGGATGTCTATCTGCCTTCCCTGTATTCTGCTAAATTAGGGACGACTAGCGCAAACAACTTTCGTGTAGCCTTTTACGAAATTCAAAAACAAACACGCAAACAATATCATCATAAACCTTGGAGTAGATACAACTACTGAAAATACAGTACCAGGAAATGACCACGAAACTGATGAAAGCTTCAGTCATCTATTACTGAGAGAAAGCTCAGCTGTTGCAAAGGACCACTTCACAGTAGAGATGCAAGTAAGTGGCATGGTACCTACAAGTTAGGACAACTATAGCAAACAAAACCATGGAGAAGGCTAGTGATGAATTCGTGGAAAAGCAAGAGGTAGTTAGAATTTTTATGCATATACACTATTCACAATGTTTACAATCTTCACATTTCTTCTCTTATATTTTCATGTATATTATGTAATTATAGTAAACCATTCTCACTTTGCCTGCACTAGAAATAAATGATTCTTATTATAGTTGTTTTGATATTATTGTGTTCACTTTTTCTGTATTTTTAAAGGAAAATTGTTTCATTTTACTGTAATAAATTTTCCTTTCTCCTTGTTAAAGGAATTTTATTTTATTCTAATATATGACATATTTGACATTGAAGCGTTTTAGTTTCTGTGCCAAACATATGTATTACGTTAGACTGCTCCTTTCACGTACAACTTTAGTCTATTTTTCTTTTATTTATTTTTTACTATCCATTTTGGTTTTATGATTAATTATGTCAGACTGGCCCGTCTTAAACTGTGCAGGATATCTGCATTTTAGTATTCATTTTATTTTCTTTACTAGTTTAGATGATGCCAATTTATTCATGTATTAATCACTGTTAAAGGGTTTTCATTTTATGTTTCATTTTGTATTGTTTGGTGAAAGTTAAAATTAAAAGTTATGTTTCATTATTTCTTTACTGTCAAACGTGTATTTTATTTTGCTTTAAAATTTATTCTAAAATGTTTTGTATTGTATTCTATTGTAAAGCATTTGAGAACATTATTAAAAGATATTTTCTTATATCAATCATTATTTTAAACCGCAGATGAGTGATGACCCAGTTTAAATCATTGTTAAACTTGTTTATCTTGTATTTGAGTTGTAAATAATTAGATGTAAGCTAAAATAGTTTTAATTTTAATTATTATTTTCTTTTACAATATTCTAGCTTACTTTCTCAAAGTATAGTTATTTTTGTACTGCGTTGTTGTAGTAAATGAGTTGTAGTTTATTGTTAAAGATTGTAGCGTATACATGTTCCTTTTCCATGGCGGGAGTTTAAACGTCATTGGTTTTAATTAAGTTGTATTTCTCAGCTATCTTGAGGACAAGCCTAAACGAAAGGATGAAGGAAAAATGTGATACGCAGGAATGTCAAATGTTTTCATACATGATTTTAGTTATATGGGAATTTCAATTTTTTTTCTCATTTATCTAGTTTTTTATGCAGATTTGGAATAAACTCATGGTCCAGACAACCTTTAAACAATACTTTGTTTAAGTTTCTTTATTTCTTTGTTCTTAACAGCATGTAGGATATATTTTGCCCAGAAGCTTGTTGCAGCATATTTAACTGACGTTTTAGAAGGATTAATGGCTGCATGTTCTTTGCTAGCTGATTCCGGTATGTTATAGTCAACCAGTATTCTGATAGAACAACATTTACATAGTGATTCTCTTGTAAATGAACGAATATGAGTTTTCTTGTAAAATTGAACCATTTATTTTTTCTAAGTTCTAGATGGTTTTCACCAACACTAGTATGCTAAAGTTTAATCTCAAGAGACAGAAATCTGTTGTACCATTTAGTGATTCCATAAAAACAATTATTCACTTGTTTGTGGAAGAACATATGTTGCATTTTCTTTGGGTTTGATTTAAATAAACATTGTTTTTATTTTCTCAAACTTATCCAATGCTTTTATTTTCTCAAACTTGTTTAATGTTTTTATTTTCTCAAACTTGTCTAATGTTTTTATTTTCTCAAACTTGTCAAATGTTTTTCTTTTCTTAAACTTGTCAAATGTTTTATTTTCTCAAACTTGTCCATTGTTTTTATTTTCTCAAACATGTCAAATGTTTTTATTTTCTTAAACTTGTCCAATTATTTTATTTTTTCAAACTTGTCTAATGTTTTTATTTTCTCAAACATGTCCATTATTGTTGTTTTTTCAAACTTGTCCATTGTTTTTATTTTCTCAAACATGTCTAATGTTTTTATTTTCTCAAACTTGTCCAATGTTTATATTTTCTCACACCAATTTGAAGCTCAATCTAGTTTTCAACACAGATTACTCCTTAATTTTCTATTTGATTTTACTGTTAAAGCAAACTTATCTAACACTCATCTAGAAATCAGTTTTACTTGAAAATTCCATATTTATTTAAAGAACTAAAGTTTAATTTAAAGTCACTATCCTTTTCAAATAAAGTTGTATGTAAGCACATAAAACCAATTATGTTAGAACCATACAGCAAGATATTACAGCGTTATCTGACTTTTAAGCAATGTAATACCAAATATATTTTGAATTTTTAAAACAAAACAAGCTGTTGCTAAAGGTATTAAAGTGTTATATTATTATCGTAAATACGCTTTCCATTGTTACACTGTATTTCGAAATGTTCCATTGTTACACTGTATTTTGAGAATTCTTATGATGATGATGATATTTTTATTTTTGGAATTCCGACGATTTCTCCATTTCTTCACTTAACTCTACATAAATTCCTTATTCAATCAATACATGAAATGTAAGAAAAAAATTGATTACAGGCTTTAAATTCCTTTAGCGTTCAACTAATAAGTAATTCAGTTTCATTCAGAAAGTTAGGATGTAAACGTTCAATGGAACTGATTGAGAAAACAAATCCAAAAAAGATATTATTAGTACAGATAATCGTTTAAAAGTTATAGATAAAAGATGCGAGTGGGTTTTCATATGAACTTTTAATTAAAAGTTGAAAGTATCTTTTTATCTCTCAAATCAAGATTAGAATGCTAAGTTAGAGAGTATGTTTTTTTACCACGAACTCTGATCGTATAATGGTTACCATTAGAAATTATATGAAGAAGCTCATTAAGGGATGCGCAAGATCCTAAATCAATTGATGTTTAAGTTTTCATGGTAATAATACGTCAAGACCACTTCTAGTATTGTAAATTATTCTCCCTAACCATGTAATGAGTAAACGTGAAGTCCTTATTAAACGCCCCCCAGTGGCTCAGCGGTATGGCTGCGGACTTACAACGCTAAAAACCGGGTTTCGATACGCGTGGTGGGCAGAGTACAGATATCTCATTGTGGAGCTTTGTGCTTAATTCAAAACAACATCAACTACCTTATTAAATAATAAAAAGAGGTTATTTACTTTATAACTTTGTTATTACTAACTTTTAATCATTCAACGAATAACTTTGGAGCTGTATTATTATTATATATATAACGTTTACAGGAGCTGTATTATTATATATATATATAACGTTTACAGTAAATCATGTTGTTTAAAACGCTCTTCACTGGTAAACCTATCTGTTTTTAATTAGACATTCTATTTCTCGTGTTTTTGTTTTTAATCTAATAATTACAGTTTTAAATAGTATAAATACAGTCTTCCAAAAAAAGTAATTAAATGTTCAAAAATAATGCCAAATAAATCACAAGTTCTACATGGAATAATAGTGATTTTCTTTCCACGACATTGACACGTTAATGTAGAAGTATGTGTGTGTGTGTATATATATATATAATATTCAAACTTTTGCAAATATCTAAACAATGACTGAAGTTTAAAATACATTTAGAGCTTACAAATCACCTTTCACTTTTAAAGCTACAAAATTAAATCACATTCAGATGGCACACGGGTTGAAGTATTGTTGTTGTATAGACTTCAGTGTAGATAAAACTACAACGACAAAGAATTACTTTTAAATATGGAGAGAGAGAGAGAGAAAACTTGGCAGGTATTTTGGTTTAAAATGTAACTGGTTTCTAGCCGGAGAGCTGGGTCAGAATCAACTGGGGGCGCTCAAAAGTTACTTTTCCTTCTCCCAATTTAAATATCGATTGCTTTGTTCTCGAATTATAAACCAGATTTTGTATACCTTGCAGTCAGTCTAGAAACGTCATTTCTAATTGTTAATACGTGGTAAGAGACACAGACTCTGAAAAATTTGCAACAGACAATTAGTTTTTCGTATCAAACTGAGTACGGTAGTGTAATGATACTTTTGTTCTTACTAATCAGCACAGAAGAATTTGTTTTTTTAACAAAATGTTGCCGGTCATTGGAAACAAACTTCGAATCCTAACATAAAAAAAAAACTCACGAAGTTCCTCAAATAGAAGAAAAGCTTCATTGTCGGCTTTTTGATCCCGCTGTACGTCAGTGACAGAGCTAGTAGCCTGTTTTTGTTGGTTGTTGTTTTTTCAATATGATAAATAGTTTGTAAAGTACAAAAGTTATGTGTACGTGTGAAAGAATAGCGTTCCTATAAAAGATTGAAGATTGGCGACGTTTCAACGCTCCTGTAATAATAAATTATATCTTTGAACGTTGAGTTCCCTAGCTGTCCTCACGAAATATATCAACAAAATCATGAAAGCTACTGCACAGTTAGACACTTCCCGTGTCAAAATTGGCAATAGTAGATATTCTCTGGTGTAACGGCATCTGACATACAAGATCTGACATCAACACTTTCACCTTGTGATCCTCCGTCTTACCTTTCAAAATTTCACACAATAAGATTTCATCTTTTCTTCTCTAATCTGTTGTAATATCCATTTCTTAAACTCAAAAACGAGTGTGATCTATTGATTAACGTATTCAGAATCTGAAGATTTACCTTTGATCAAGTTCAATCATTAGTTTGGACAAAAGTAAACATGAGTTGGCGAAAGGTGTTATTGTCTAGTTGCCTTTTCTTTGGACTATAATTTCAGAAGTAGGGACAACTATACAAAGGTTACCCTTATATGGCTCTAACCAAAATTATGAGACAAGTTAAGAAACAATCACAAACAAAAACTCATCAAAGGTTGATTCTTCTTGAAGTCATCTAATAATAAATGAATACTTTTAGTAATCATTAGATGAGTGGCAAAAACTACTAAGTCAGAGACAAATAGAGCAGATAGCACTCGTGTAAATTTGCACGAAATTCAAACCAAACCAGAAAGCTGTGAAAAAACAACAACACACGTTCTTTCATAATTTGTACAAAACGTATTTTCAACAAATATTTTATTTTGATACATACGATATATGTCTGTGTGTGTATCTTTACATAATTACTCAGTTAATTTTACCTTTTGTTGAAGCATTATTGTGAAGGAATGAATCTCACTGGAATGAATCATCTAGGTCGCGTAATCGAATAAATCACTCTACTGTATTTTTTGTTATTCTTTAAGATTAATTTTTTGTTCAAAAGATGCCCGACGCCAAGGAAAGAAACATATACACCCATTTTCCTGTCTTTCCACCCATCTGATTTCCTTGCGTAAAATTCGACACTAACAAGAAGGATCTGTCTCAGTGACTTTCAAAAAACAAAAGTATGTACATATATCGATTGATCGTGATCTGATGTTTCTAAAAGAAAGAGTTTTATCGATTAACGGTCAAAATGTCACGAATCTATCCCATAAAATTCAGCAGATTCTGGACATCTTGACTAAATTATTCTGTCAAACGTGTTGAAATGAAAAAATGTAGCTATCTATATACATTTCATTCATTTTTTTCAAACAGTGAAGAACATAAGTTCTTTGAATTGATAAAATAAATAAAACATGATCTGAGCGTTCCAACGAATACTAGAAAACTGAATGTGCAGTTTTGTTCTTAAAAATGACAAGAATGTTTGAACGTGCAATAGATGAAGACACCAACACTTGAGCTTAACACGTGTTTATATTTAGCGTTACAAACGCTGTTCTTTTTCTTCGCTTATTTCTGTTATTGTAGCACAAAGCTACACAATGGGCTATCTTTACTCTGCCCACAATGTGTATCAAAACCTGGTTTCTAGCGGTGTAATTCCGCAGACATACAGCTGTGCCACTAGGGGTTGGGCACTCGTGTCTGAGTTGGTTGTTTTAACGGTTGTCTTAAGTAGAGGAAACCATTATTTTATTCAATTAGAATTATTTGCAAAAAATGTTACACTGGTACAATAACTACTTAAAGAAATCCAGTTAACTGGATAAATTTAACAAAAAAAACTATATCACTTAATGTTGGACGTAAAATTATTAAACATCTTCTGTCTCTAAAAATAACTGAAACTACAGCTTTATCTTAAGTTTCCTATACAGTGCCTTACAGAAGTATTCACACATGCAGTGTTTCTACACTTTATTGCCGTCTGAGCTTGCAATCACGAAATTTTCAAATAGAACTTTATAATCTACACAATCTACCTCAAACTAATAAAGCTAAACAAAATGCTCTTGTATTATATAACTAAGTTAGGTCTTTGACAAAAATTAGAATATTCTTTATTGCATTAAAAAGTCACAAAATTAGTATAATGTATATAACTGGGTGTAATCAAAGTGGTTTAATTTTACTTCAGTATACATGCATCTGTTCAAGTTACAGATCACATAGTGATACAATAAACCAACCATGAAGACCAAGGAGCATTCTAAACAAGTCAGAGATAAAGTGATTGAGAAGTACGCATCAGGAGAAGGTTAAATACAATAACATTTCAAAGTCACTGATTTTCACTTTGAGTATGCTAAAGACCATCATTAAGAAGTGGAATGTACTTCATATCAGTCAGTATAAAATACTACCCGTATCAAATTAAGCAGAGTACTAGCTAGGAATGCCACTGTGAGGCTCTCCATGTCTGAGATGAGTGTCAGTGTTCATACATCTACAATATCCCGGCCCCTACACAGAATTGGTCTATATAAGTGAGTAGTAAGAAAGAAGCCACTATTGAGAAAGGATCACATAAAATCTCTTGCGACAAAGCATATGAGTGATACTGAAAACATGTGGCAGAAGGTTTTGTGGTCATATGAAACAAAAGCTGAGCTTTTTGGTCTGAATTCAAAGCATTACATCTGGCGCAAGACCAACACCGCATACCAGCCAGTCAACATCATTCTAACTTTCAAACTGATAAGTGGTGTAAAGTACAGGCGAATCCTAAAGGAAAACCAGCTTGAGCTGGTAAGGAATCTAAAACTACGTCGAACATTCACATTTCAGTAGCACAATGACCCGAAGCACAAGGTCAAAGCCACTCTAGAATAGTTTCCGAAAAAGAAAGTAAGGATCTCCTGGAGTGGTCCAGTTAGAATCCTGACTTCAATACAACGGAGAATTTATTGCGAGGCTTGAAGATTTCAGTCCATGAACAATTCCTAACTAACTTGTTAGGATTGGAGCAATTTTGCCAGGAGGAATGGGCAAAGATTACATTATACCATTGTGAAGAGCTGGTAGAGACCTATTCATAAAGATCTATGGTAGTAATTTGCTACCAAAAGTACTTTCATCAATTACTAACTTTGGGGACTGAATAATGCAATCATCAAATTTCAATTTATATATTTGCTTTACAGGTTTTGCTGACATTCACCTTCCTTTACACATAACAGTATTAAATTTGATCATTAAAGTACTGAATGAAAACAAGTTCATTAAAAATGTTTACAACATTTATATTTCATCAAAATGTAACATGGTTAATAGGAGGAAAATACTTTTAGAAAGCACCGTGGACAATGACAATGTACTCGACGACATAAGGAAAATTTGCTCCTTCTTCTATGAAACCATAATACTAAATCCTTATAACACACAAAATATTAGTGGTGTATTTACAACACGATTTCTGAGATCAGATGATACAAGGTACAAATAGTTGACCTACAACAAAGTTCTAAAACACCAGGTAACACAGTTATCATTAACGTCTATACTAAACAGTCCAGAGAAATCAGGTAACTCAAGGTGTTACTGGCTTTTATACTACATAATCCTGACCAGCTTATTCAATGTATTACAGACATAGCGACATTACTGTTTTCTGAGGCCAATTACACAAGGTGTTACCGGTTTATCTAAAACACAATCCTAACAGACCAGAAGACCAATTAACACGGTTGTCACTGGCTAACTAAAACACAATGCTGATTATTAGATAATACAATGTGTAATTTTTAAAGGAAGACAACTATCACCGCTTAAACTAAGGTTTAAACTTTTATAACTTCGTGTTTTAACATACGTTTTAGGTCAGCAAGCCCAAAGTTCTTGAATGAATTAGTCATTTGTTTATTCACTTTAGATAGCGAAATAGCTAAAAAAATAGACTATTTATAAAACTACAGCTTAATAGAGAAAATGGAACTCCTTTACTTTAAAAATTCTGCTCTACCGAAAAGAATAAAGCAACAGAATGAGACACTCGATGAAACACAATCCTCTCAAAATACTTCTAAATATGAAGCAAAATCATAGTCACACAAAACGTCAGGAAAACGAATCCCATAATAATCACTCATGAAAAACACTCAGCAATATTATATTATTATTCAAACTGCGGGATCTGCGTAATACCACGTGGCACAGTACAAACTTATTACATACAAACCCATTATACCTCTGCTTCTTTTAGGTCATACGGTTAGCATGCAGATATACCACTATGTTGCGTGTGAATTTGCCAAAAACAAATTCATAATGAATTGGAATAACGTATGAATTCTTTCAATTTTGTTTGTTTGTGCCTCTAAGTCCATTTATACTGTACTGGTAAAATAGATAAAAATACAACTATGTAAAAACACAGAAAATTACACATTTATAAACATATATTCATGCATCCACATGTACATATATATAAACGCCTTCACACACATATATATAAAAGTTTTAAGCAGTGCCAAAAAAGAAAATTTCTTCCTCATGAATTGAAACATATTTCCTAGATCTTTACTGATATTACAACTATCCTCGTTACTCTCTACTTAACTTATTGTACTGATATTACAACTATCCTCGTTACTCTCTACTTAACTTATTGTACTGATATTACAACTATCCTCGTTACTCTCTACTTAACTTATTGTACTGATATTACAACTATCCTCGTTACTCTCTACTTAACTTCCTCGTTATTCTACTTACTGATATTACAACTATCCTCGTTACTCTCTGCTTAACTTGTTGTACTGATATTACAACTATCCTCGTTACTCTCTACTTAACTTATTGTACTGATATTACAACTATCCTCGTTACTCTCTACTTAACTTATTGTACTGATATTACAACTATCCTCGTTACTCTCTACTTAACTTATTGTACTGATATTACAACTATCCTCGTTACTCTCTGATATTACTCGTTACTTATTGTTGTACTGATATTACAACTATCCTCGTTACTCTCTACTTAACTTATTGTACTGATATTACAACTATCCTCGTTACTCTCTGCTTAACTTGTTGTGCTGATGTTACAACTATCCTCGTTACTCTCTGCTTAACTTGTTGTACTGATATTACAACTATCCTCGTTACTCTCTGCTTAACTTATTGTACTGATGTTACAACTATCCTCGTTACTCTCTGCTTAACTTAACTGATATATCCTCGTTACTCTCTGCTTAACTTGTTGTGCTGATATTACAACTATCTATCCTCGTTAACTCTCTGCTTAACTTATTGTTACTCTCTACTTAATGTTACACAACTATCCTCGTTACTCTCTGCTTAACTTATTGTGCTGATGTTACAACTATCCTCGTTACTCTCTGCTTAACTTATTGTTGTGCTGATATTACAACTATCCTCGTTGCTCTCTGCTTAACTTGTTGTGCTGATGTTACAACTATCCTCGTTGCTCTCTGCTTAACTTATTGTGCTGATGTTACAGCTATCCTCGTTGCTCTCTGCTTAACTTGTTGTGCTGATGTTACAACTATCCTCGTTGCTCTCTGCTTAACTTGTTGTGCTGATGTTACAGCTATCCTCGTTACTCTCTGCTTAACTTGTTGTGCTGATGTTACAACTATCCTCGTTACTCTCTGCTTAACTTATTGTGCTGATGTTACAACTATCCTCGTTACTCTCTGCTTAACTTGTTGTGCTGATGTTACAACTATCCTCGTTACTCTCTGCTTAACTTATTGTGCTGATGTTACAGCTATCCTCGTTACTCTCTGCTTAACTTGTTGTGCTGATGTTACAACTACAATCTATCCTCGTTGATCTCTGCTTAAACTTGTTGTGCTGATGTTACAACTATCCTCGTTACTCTCTGCTTGTAATATTACTTCCTCGTTGTCTTTAACTTATTGATGATTACAACTATCCTCGTTACTCTCTGCTTAACTTATTGTGCTGATATTACAACTATCCTCGTTACTCTCTGCTTAACTTATTGTGCTGATGTTACAACTATCCTCGTTACTCTCTGCTTAACTTATTGTTGCTGATATTACAACTATCCTCGTTACTCTCTGCTTAACTTATTGTGCTGATATTACAACTATCCTCGTTACTCTCTACTTAACTTGTTGTGCTGATGTTACAACTATCCTCGTTACTCTCTGCTTAACTTATTGTACTGATGTTACATATTACTATCCTCGTTACTCTCTGCTTAACTTATTGTGCTGATATTACAGCTATCCTCGTTACTCTACTTAACTTATTGTACTTATTACAACTTGTTACTCTATACTTAACTATGATACACAACTATCCTCGTTACTCTCTGCTTAACTTATTGTACTGATATTACAACTATCCTCGTTACTCTCTACTTAACTTATTGTACTGATATTACAACTATCCTCGTTACTCTCTACTTAACTTATTGTACTGATATTACAACTATCCTCGTTACTCTCTACTTAACTTATTGTACTGATATTACAACTATCCTCGTTACTCTCCACTTAACTTATTGTACTGATATTACAACTATCCTCGTTACTCTCTTCTTAACTTATTGTACTGATATTACAACTATCCTCGTTACTCTCTACTTAACTTATTGTACATTTTCCTAGATCTTTACTGCTATTACAACTATCCTCGTTACTATCTACTTAAACTATTGTACAATTTGCATGTAGAAACATTTGTAATGGAAAGAAAAACACTCTAATTGTTGAAATTTAAGGAGAGTTTTGTTTAACATGAAGTGATTCTAGACTAAATAATTATACCTTGAAAATTATTTGTTCTACAAGAACAATACTGCACCAGATGTGGTAATAACCGTTTTACCTAGGAAAGATTCGACATATGTGTGTTTATAAAGACACATATATACATCGTAAAATTTTATACCACTTGAAGTGATTTGTTTTGAACTTTGCGCAAACCTACACGCAGGCTATTTGCGCTAACCGTCCCTCAGCATAACACTAAAGGGGAGACAGATAGTCATCATCACCAACTTTTGGGCTACTCTTTTACCGACGAATAGTGGAATTGACCATGACTTAAAGTGCCCCCACGGCTGAAAGGGTTAGCATATCTTGTCTAACGGAGATTCGAACCCGCTACCTTCAAATTATAGGTTGAGCGCTCTAACCACCTGGACATGATGAGCCAATCACGTGAAGTAAAGAACTATAATAAAAGTTAAAATCTATCACCTGTAATATGTATATATAAGAACATAATCTTTAAGTTACACGTTGTTGGTAATGGCTTAAAAAAAGTTATCTGTTGGGTGACGAATTTAATATTATATATTTATTTTAATTTCGATGTTTCTTTCACTTAATGTATACTTAGAAATGCGTTTAACTTGTACTGTTAAATGTATAATGCGAAATTACCGTGTATTCACTAACTGTGTAGAATATTCTCCAACGTAAGAATCAACAATCTATGTTTTACGAAAGTAATAGCGTATCGTGAATATTTTGGGCCAGCCGAAATTTCTAGAAATTAGCCTAACGCTTATAAAACCAACGCAATACGCGAAGAGACGGTATATATTGTTGACTTGCTACAGTTAATATACTATACACCTTGGAAGCTATAACTATGATTAACGCTTATTAATCGGGAAACTACAGATATTTGACCAGGATCGTTTGCAGATGTAGAATACTACAAATCATATAACTTTAGCAGATTAACATCGGACGTTAGTATTTCCACGGAGGCATTACATAACTTCAGCTGTGAAAATCTCGCGTGTGAACAGCAAAGAGGTAGCTAGCTACCCGTTATTGAATTGCAGCTACATCAACTCAGAATTAATTCGGCCGTCGTGAATGCTCGATAACATATTAAGGACGTTTTGTATTAGATAGAAGACTCAATATTGTTTGTCAGTTTGTAAATCTTTTGTATATAAATCATTATTTGTATTAAATGTTATCATAAATTGATTGCTGTTTTTATATTAAAATATATTTGTATTAAGAAATGAAACTCTATGTATCAGTTTTGTTGGCAAATATTGTAACTGATAAAAATCAGCATTTAATTAACTTCTAAATTATTATCATTTAACTCAGTTTCAGTCCATTTCAAATCATAATGCAGTAGTAACAATGTACGCTACTATCATAGTTGATAGTGACCACAAAAGAGGTATCATTTTGAGCCAAAAACAAGTACCATTTCTAACTGACGACTTTAATTACTGGATCTCTATTTCCTTTGTTTTTCACTTTTCTTCGACGAGAAACCTGACGGGACTAAATTGCATATTCTTTCTTATATCGAAAATATTTTTATGTGTGACATTTTATTTTTGCATGGTTTGTTTTCAGTCCCAAGAGGTTTGCACTATTTCATTGAAAAACTACAAAAAATTATGTGATTTATATCTTCACCAACTGTTTTTTTTTTTTACATAAATTTAAATAAAAGCACAATAATTCAAGTTTAAAAATTAGAAACCGATGGATCATTTATGACAGTTCTACTAATGCTCCTATTGAGCAGCCTTCTTATTGGAAGTTTATTGCCTTGCAGAAGTAATCCGAAACCCTTAGAAAAATAATGATTATGTTTACTATATTTGTCTTTTATCCTGCTGTCTGATTTCTATTAAATCAAATATTGATTATGTTGGTATGATCTAGAACTACAGTTAATAGAAATAAGTAATTTCCTTTATTTGTTTTCGGACAGCCTCAAACACTATCTGAGTAATGAATAACAAAACTAGTACTTACAACGTATTAGAAGAAAAAACTGCATCTTTACGTAGCTTCTGTCATTAAACCCTACGGAAAATGCACTTATGTTTTTACTCTGATGTTCTTGTTCACAAGGCGACAATGCGTTTTAGCTTTAATATAAAAAAGAAACTGTAAGATTACAGTGTCATTCGAAACTAGAGACAGATCTTATTCTGCTTTGTGTCATCTTAGTCACAAAGATCGGTTCTACAACTGCTTGCTAACTCTTGAAATACTTATGAAACTGACGTCAGCGTGTTCCCGTGGTAACGACACATCAACTTGGAACAATTATGGATGTAACCACTAAAGAAAAACGGTATTGTCAGCACGTCTATCGGTTAATCAGTTTAGACAATGGAGTTTGTTTCACTTACTTAGAACAACGCAACAGTATAAAAAACTTCTTCGATCTTGCAAAATGAAAATAAGTTCAATCAACATTTCACTTTATGTCTCCTGTAGTAGAAGACATGTTAGTAAATTCTTACAATTATTGTGGATATTTTCCCATTAGGTAGCAAAGATGTACAATGAGCTATTTATGTTGTGTCCATCACAAGAATCGAACCCCCTGTTTTACTGTTGAGTCATTTGTTTTTAAATTTCGCACAAAGCTACTCGAGGGCTATCTGTGCTAGCCGTCCCTAATTTAGCAGTGCAAGACTAGAGGGAAGGCAGCTAGTCATCACCACCCACCGCCAACTCTTGGGCTACTCTTTTACCAACGAATAGTGGGATTGACCGTTACATTATAACGCCCCCACGGCTGAAAGGGCGAGCATGTTTGGCGCGAAGGGGATGTGAACCCGCGACCCTTAGATTACGAGTCGCACGCCTTAACACGCTTGGCCATGTCGGGCCATACTGTTGAGTCACCTTGGAACATTCTGAGACATAGTTAGATTGCATAATGCTAGGCAGAGAAATAAAGATGTAATTCAACTCATCCGTGGCTTCAATTCTGACATAAACTTTTATAAATGGCGTAAGAGCGTTGTGTTTCTCAGAAAACTGGGCCTGGCATGGCCAGGTGGTTAAGGCATTCGACTCGTAAGGCCGCGGGTTCGAATCCCCGTCACACTAAACAAGCTTCAGAAGGCTTGATTAACAACTGTCCAGCTTAAGATCACTAACATTCACCGACAACTTTTCCATTTTACCGGACATCTGTAGATTCTGAGAAGTCGCTCGCAGAATATACACGTCTCAATTTTAGAAATTAAGTACAAGATTACAAACAAAAACGCTAAAATACTGGAATTATTCAGTTTTTCTTTTCTTTATCTGAGCAGATAGCCCTTTGTGGCTTTGCTATACGAAAAAAACACACACAGCCCTCGAGTAGCTTTGCGCGAAATTCAAAAAACAAACAAAAACAATTTAACAATGTTTTATATGATTTAAGCAAAACTATTAGAAATTATCTGAAAGAACAAAATTTGCGTTTTAGAAAAGCTTGAGAGCGGAAAACTTAAGTACATTGTGTAAGAAATTTAGTTAAGACTACTCCCAGTTAATACCTTTCAAATGTCGTGAAATAATTAATGAAGCTATTTCCAATCTTAGAACAAAAGTAGAAGTTGAAAATTGGAATTGGAGCTCTGGAAACTATAGTGGAAAGTCAAAAGATAAAATTCACAAAAATTGATTCAAAAATGTGAAATTTCTTTAAGAAAAATATCGTATGTACTGAAACACTAATAGAATATTGGTGTGTTTTTTTAATGGAAACTAAAAGAAGTAGAACAATTAAAGAGGGGTGGAAAAATCTCGAGAGAGGAAGTAAAATTGAAAGGCAAATTATTAAAAATTAAAAACCAATTTTTACCACACTTCATAAAAATAGAGAATAACTGTTATAATGTGCGGTTAATCCCATTATTCGTTGGTAAAAGAGTAGCCCAAGAGTTGGCGGTAGGTGGTGATGACTAGCTGCCTTCCCTCTAGTTTTACATTGCTAAATTATGAACGGCTAGCCCTCGTGTAGGTTTAAGAGAAAATTCAAAAAGAAAGTTTACTTTTAAAAATGATAAGAATGACTTTTTTTAATGTACTGCCAAATATGTTACTTGAAAAATAGATATAAATGATATTTTTTACAAACTCACATGACTTCCTTAGTGATAAATTCAAACACATAAAAATAGCACACATAAAGAAAATGCTTTTCTTTTGCAGTTTGTTTCTAACAGTATAAGTCTGCAGACAAAACCACTGTGCCACTGGGAGGATATACTGTGTACAGAGTTTTATTGCCCAAATATGCATATTCATGTTTCTTTTGTTGATACATAATTAAAACAAACAGCAGATCAGAACCGAAGTTAGTTCTCACACATAGCAAAATTATTTCATCAAGAGCCCAAAATGTTATATAAATTACTAGATAAACCTGAAGAAGAGGTTTTTATATGTCACAAAACCAGTATAAAATAATAAACAACAAAAAAAAAACAACAGAAGAGTATTTATATCCACAGATAGAAACTTGTAAGAGTATTTATATCCACAGATAGAAACCTCTAAGTGTTTTGGTTATATATTTTCTGTCCATTCTTCTGACATTTATTAAAATTCTAGAACAGTGTATACAAGAAAAAGAACAACAAAAGAAAACATTTGCTTGATATTATCGTTACAAAAATACGACAGACTAAATACTGTCATTATTTTACGTTAGTGTTTATGTGTGTAAGATTATCACTGAAATGTAATTTGAAACAACATGCTTTCAACTACTGCTATAATTTCATATGTTATATATATGCGTGTGTGTGTGATTTCTGAAAAAATTACTTAAAAAACGAAATATTTAAACGAAAAATTACTTATATTTATATTCATTTAATTTTAAGGTTAAAAGATTTTTTAATTGTTTCGACTTATATTTATTGAATAGATATTTTTAAGTTGGAAATAAATCTTATGACACTTTCTCTCTGAATTATGTCTTCACAGAGAAAGATACTGGTTTTCTATTGTTTCTCCTTTTGGAAAAAAATCAGTTTTCAGTTAACCTCTATTCCTTCATTTCTCGCTGATTGTCCAGAAATTTCGTAGTATTGTACTTTAGTCCAATACACTAAAACAAACTTTTAATTTTTTTTCACTTAACGTTTTATAAGAATATTATGAGCTCAAAGGTATAATACAACGAAATTTCTAGACAATCCGCGAGAAATGAAGAAGAAATTTAAATGTTTATGTGTCCAACACATTGTTTTACAAAAACCTTGGTTTGCCCATTTTGACTCTTTTAAGGGGTCAGTACTTACAAGATTTTATGGTCGTATTTTTACATGGGATTTAGCACAAAGATATTTTTAACAGGTTGCAAAAACGAAATACAAACAATTATTTTTGGGTTTTTCTCAACTTTTTCAGCGAGAAAAGCACATTTTGGTTTTTTTTAATTACACTGGGGAACACTCATTTTGTTGCATTTAAAAAAAAACCTTTCTATAGTCAATTTAAGTGTGTTGATTTCAAATCTGAAGTCGGTTTTTGTCTGCAAGCTACAGATTTTATGCAATTTGACATTTTTATTTATTTTTTAATTTTTCGTTATTATAGGAAATTATAGGAATAGCTTATCAATGTGTTTGTGTATTTTATTCAGGTAGGAATTTGCGTTTGTAACTTTTGCGTTTGTACACTTCATCTGGACAATCTCGTTTAATGCTCCAGCAGTAGTCAGCCATCATACTTTTGTCCCAGCGCCCTTGGTAGCGTTCTTCCATGACCTTTAGGTCTTGGTGGAATCGTTCTCCTTGTTCGTCACTCACAGCCCCCAGGTTGTCAGGCAACTTATCAAGGTGGCTGTTCAAAAAATGAAGCTTGATGCTCATGTTGCACCCGAGATTACGAAAAGCGAGGAGAATTCTGTTCACAAGTTCACTGTAGTTCTCCGCCTTATTGTTTCCAAGGAAGTTCTGAACGACTGCCACAAGGATAACCATGCTGCCTTTTCTAAAGCGGTCATCTTAGCAACAAACTGATCATCACGAATTAGGGGCTCGAATCTGTGGGCCATCAAACACGCCTGCTTTGATCTTCTCAAATGATAACCCTGGTAAAGCTGTGATGATGTGTTGGAAACATTCACCTTCGGTTTCCAGTGCCTTGACAAATTGCTTCATCAAACCTAATTTGATGTGAAGAGGAGGAAAGATGATCTTATCTCTGCTTACAATTGGGTCTTGTATGATATTTGGCATGCCTGCTTCAAGGGTGTCACGAATAGGCCAGTCCTTCTGGACCCAATGTCTGTCACGTGCTCGGCTGTCCCACATACAGAGGAAACATGGAAACTTGGTGAAACCTTTCTGTTGTCCAAGAAGAAAGTTGACCATCTTTAAGTCTACACAAATGATCCAATTGTGCTAATGATATTTTAATAAGTCCATGACCATTCTCATATCATCATAGTCTTCCCGCAAATGCACTGAGTGACCGACAGGTACTGCTCCATAAACATTCCCATTATGTAAAAAACACACTTTAGACTGCGTTTTGAACTGTCTAAAAAGAGTCTCCATTCAGCAGGACTATAGTAAGGTACACCCAGTTCTTTGAGAAGCCCTTGGATGTCATGGCAGTAAACAAACTGTCTGACTTCTGAAAAGAAGGTCACTAAAAGCTGGTCACGCTTTCTGAAATATGATACTTTAACAGAGTGATCAACAAGATTTCTGCCTTGTAATCTTGATGCCAAAAGCTCTGCTGCTTTCTTTGAAAGACCTAAATCCCGCACTAAATCATTCAGTTCAGCCTGGGGAAGAGGCTTGGGAACGGGGAAAGGTTCAGTGTCTGAAGAACAGTTCTCCGATTGTGTACACTTTTCTGACAATTCACTGTCACAACTGTCTTGTTCGCTTGTATCATGTCCAATGTCTTTATCGTCCAATGAAGGCAAGCCTTTGAAAACTGGAACAGGAACTTCTTCAGAGTGCGGAGCAGGCCGAATAGCTGAGAGAATGTTCGGATACGTAATCTTATGTCGGTTTTTCTTCCCAACACCCGTTGTGTTTACCATGCAGAAATAACAGTCAGTTACATGGTTGATGGGTTCACGCCAAATTATTGGAACACCAAAAGGCAGACCATTGCGTTTTCCTTTGGTCCAGTCTCGAAGCATTTCCTCACAATTGTGGCACACAACATGAGGAGCCCATTGCTTGTCTTGATCACCAAGATGAACTTCAAAATATGCCTTGTAGGCACGCTTGACGAACGAGGATATGTTACGTCTCTGACGATTGAGTGTGTAGCATCCACATATGTAGCAGAAGGCATCAGGCTTGTTTCTGCAATGATATCTATTTTTAGAAGCCATGTTTGATCTGAAACAAAAGAAGAATGATCAAAATATTAGAAGCTATCTATATATATGGACGTGAAAATGCTTATACATGGTTTACGCAAGTTCACATTTGTACAATTTCATTAACCTCAAATTGCATACAAACTAGAGCTTATAGAGAAAAACTAATTTCAGATTTGAAATCAGCGCCTAAAACTCCTTCAGAATCAGTTAAAATATCCAATGCAACTCAAAGTTACTGAAAAAGTGTTCCCCAGTGTTATTCATTGTTATGACAACCAACCTTTACCTTTTTACAGGTTCCAAGCAATGATATAGATAGTTTACGATATCTCATCGTTTTTTACAATTGTTTTTTGCTTACAGAATTAGTCATTTTGAAATTGCGTGGTAAAACATCTTGAATTCGCTCGCGAATATTAGTCTCTTAGAATGACTTAGAAAAGTCATCACTAGATGGCAATCAAGTCACCTAATTTACGGAGGATTTGTTTGAAATTAAGTATAAATCCATACAATGGGCTATCTGTGCTCTACCCTCCACGGTTACTGAAACTCAATTTCTAGAGTTGCAATTCCACAGACATACAGCTGCGCCACTGGGGAGCACTTACGAAGGAATTCTATGTACATCCATGGCCATATTAAGGCTATAAAATAAGTTTTCCTTTAAATCAGAAATATCCATCTGTTTAAAGCGCTTGGGTTATAGAATATTGTATCTTTGTGTTAAATCGATTTCTTGAATCTATTTTTTCTCTAACGTCATAAACATATTAAAGCTATTTTGTTGATCGTTGGACAACGACAATAATAGAACTTATTTTGTTTGAAATCTGTTGAACTTTCTTTAAAGTTCATATAAACACTTTTTCGCTGGTTTATCAATAAAATCTTCATAGAAGATATAATAATTTTTGCAGATATAATCCTATCAACCGAAGTAAAGATTCAATGATCTACCACAACAAGACATGAAATCATTTCACGCTCGATCTTAACGTTACTAAAGATCTAATAAAAATTGTGAAGAGACATAGATTATTAACGTCAACAGTTTGAAACATCACATTAGATGTCTCCTAGATGAAAATAAAGTGGAGTGTCGTATTTTTTAGTCATAGAAGGAGGAAGGAAGATCATAACAGAAATAAAATGAATCCATATAAGTAGGTGTTGAATTATATGAATAATGAGAACAGTAAAAGGATTCAAAGTGGACCTACTTCTCAGGAAAAATGTAACCTCAAGATAACTCAATATTTAAGTTATAATTCCCTCACACAAGACATCGATAACAGAAGCAAAATAAAAGTTATTGCTCTGCCAACTCACAGAAAACTGTGGCAGTTGACTAGCATTGGCTGCAAAGCCTCAACAAAATTCTGCTTGCTAAACCAATTAACTTTCACCTCTTCTGAGCATGACACTGATTGTAAAATGTAACAGAATGATTTATGAACCTCCACACGAATTATAAAAAAAAAGTAATAATATCATGAGATTTACTTGCAAGATTTAACTTACGAAAATTAATGTTTTTCGACCCACGTATATTAAGATTTAGATAACAGTATGAGTTTTAGAAAGGAAACATCAGCTACAATTGTTAACTGAATTTCAGCAAAGATAAAGATGTTCCACTTAATATTCATTGTTATTGAAGGTTTATCTCATATAGTATACAAATGATTTTTTTAAAATCAAATGTTGTTTGTTTACTAAAAACATTGAACGTCCTCCTTCACACCTTTTATTTATTCTTAGTAGAAAATGTGTCGCTCTTATATGTGCACGCCATGTTTTATTTGTGTATCTAATCATGAGGTAGGGTTAGATTTTACAATCGCATAAATGTTAGTGTCTAATGAAACGCATAGGTTTTACAACATAAAAAGTACCTATCATTTTGTCCCCCAGTGGCTCAGCGGTATGTCTGCGGACTTACAATGCTAAAAACCTGGTTTCGATACCCATGGTGGGCAGAGTACAGATAGCCCATTGTGTAGCTTTCTGCTTAATTCAAAAGAAACAAAACCTATCATTTTAATATTTGCTATTATTTTCTGTTTTTTTTTAACCAACGCTTCTCCAATAATCCACACATACCTTGTTTTGAAAGCCACTTGAAAACAATATCAACTTACAACCAACAAAGCACTTTGTAGGAGGGTAAGCGAACACCTCATTATATCCGTATCTTTCACAGTGTTACTCAGATCAGAAGAGTCATGTATATATACAGTACTTATCATCAGGTAACCTAGCAACATCTGATAATCTAAAACGTTGATGCCCTTTGCCCAACTATAATCTATTGTGCATGATCTCAAAGGCTTCTCGCAAATACAACACTTACTTTTTTGAAACGGTAGTTTTTAGGTAAAAACTTTTATTACAAAACTTTCAGTTTCATAAAACCTCGTAACCATGGACTCCGCTTTGTCATTCATGAAATATATTATTTTCACTTTCAACTTTTTATTGTGGGTAAGTAGTGTTTTCTCAATACTTAATTGCTTTTATTCCAACATGGCAGCTTACATTTAATATCAACACTATGGAGAGGCTTGCCAGATTAAATTAATTTATCTAAGCTTTGTGTAATGCTCTTAGTACCATTATAAGTGCACTAGTATCTACTACAGTTGAATCAATGTCTCAGAAAATTTCCACTTCTCTTTCTGGAAGCTCCTCGGTGCCTCAACTTGAAGAGTTAAAGCACTAAAATTCTGGGTTCGATCTCAAGGGTGGATACAATCCAGATTGCTCATTGTGTAGTTTTGCGCTTAAAATAAATAAATATTTTTAAAAACTAATCAGTTCAGTTAGAATAAAATTAAACAATATTTTTTTAATATTTCAAATATCATTTGTTGAAATTTCACTTTGAATACTTAACTATATTTATTAATTTATAAATGTACTTATAATTTACAATAGCCTTGCATAGTTTATGATGACTTAGAAGTAACATTTGTTTATTTAGGTAAAAAGTACATTGAATACGATAATGACTTTAGTTTTTAGTGTAAAGGCAGGTTTTGCCCCCTAGTTGCACAGTGGTATGCCTGCGGACTTACATACTAAAAACCGGGTTTGGATACCCGTGGTGGGCAGAGCACAGGTAGCCCATTGTGTAGCTTGTGTTTAATTCTAAACAAACAAAAACAAGTCAAGTTTTCTTACAAAAGCCGGAAAACGAGATGACAAATTTCATTTATTTATTATAATTAATTATACTATATTCATAATTTCAATATATTAATTATATTTCTAATATTAATTATACTTTTAGTAATAACTAGTTTGTTTTGTTTTTTTTCAGATTGAATTTTGAAACTTAACTGCAGTAAGTATAGTGGTATAATGGATGGTAGAAAGTGCAGGTATAGGCATACAGTATAGTATATACTGTCGATATGTTTCTTTGTACATGGTTTCACTTAGAAATATGTACCTTTATTTCTTCATCTTTTAACTATATATTCTAACCCGTTTGTAGCAGTGGTAATCAGTCATCATGCATTCAGCTACGATGGAAACTTACTATACTAGTGAATTTTTTAAATGTAATTTCTGAAACAATCAGACCTGATAGAGAAAAAAGAGGTCATTTCCGAATTCGGCCATCGAATTAACTATAATCAGGTCTTAAAACTAAATCATCAAGGAAAACGTTTCCAAATGTAAGCTAGTGTTATAGTTGTAATTAAGCGTAAAATTTTATGGTTTAATTCTATCATTTTTTTAAACTAGTTTCATTAGCTTAATATCAAACAGACTCGTAATAATTATTATTTTTGTTTTTATTTCTCTCTAAAATGTTACAGTACAAGAACACTTGTAGAATATCAAGTCGTTGCATCAAGGTAACGAAGGAAAATATTATGTAAACTCTTCGTGAAACTATTTAATTAAACGAAATTAGTATCAGCATTAATTTTCATTTACGGAAATACTTAAACCTAAAGTTCCTTTCCCTCAACATTAGAATGAAGAATGTTTGTTTTGCTCGTTTTTGAAGTTAAGCAGAAAGATACATAGTGAGCTATTTGTAATGTGCCCACCACGTGTATCGATTCTCGATTTCTAGCGTTGGAAGTTTGTAGACATGCTACTGTGCCGCTGGGGATATAGAATATAATATTATACTTGTTTCTATTTTAAAACTTGCATACTTTCGTAAATGGATTTATCATTATCTCAAACTATTTTTGTTTCTTTTTACCATTTGAATATCGACATTTTCCATACGAGTTATTTATTATTATAGGGAGGTTTTCATTAAAAACTATTTTCACTAATTCATCTTTCATATCAAACTGTAATTAAGGTTTGATATTTTCATAACTAACGTATATGTAAAAAAAATGTTGATTAATCATATATTCCAACTTTATATTTTATGTCAGGCAATTTGGAAGTCGAAATAGAAAAAATTAAAATATTAAAGTTTTCTGCATCACTAAATTTTAAAGATTATTAAACATGTATAAGAAAAAAAGAACTGTTTTTTTAATTAGAGATCACTTTACTAACAGACTTTGTGATTCAGTTTTCAAATTTGCGTACTCATTAATCAATGATAAAATTAATGTTAAAGTAAATCTTAATTGAATCCAAATTTTTCCCACAAAAGTTTGAAGTCCCTATTAAAACTGATATCAGCCGATATTCTGTTTCTGACATACTTCAAGATTGGTTTCGTGTTTCTTAATAAATAAGGTGATTAGATGGAAATTATATATTTTTCATTTTAGTTTTTCGACTAGGTATGTGGTTTTTTTTAATTAATAAATTCTGTGATAAAAACCTGGTATACAAAGCTTTGCTTGATTATTGGAAGTTCATTTTTCAACAACATATCAAGTGATAGATGTTCATAAACTATAAGTACAAGGTTAGAACTACGACCTTCGTAAATACTTCAGTTGTAGTTTGGATCCTTATGTTTACAAAACAAGCATCTAGTTGAAAAACATTTGCATAGTTTGGACTATAATGTCATTATGCCCAGCTTTGATGTCGTAAACCTCTTTCTTCAAACTCTTTGTCACGCGGCAATACAACTTACTCCAAAAATGGCTTCACAAGACTCCAAAAAGAGAATTACTCTGAGACAGGAGTACCTACCTGATCGAACTGCACCCGTTGCAAAATGTTTCATTGTAAATCTGTCATATTCAAAGCACACAACTCCTTCATACGTTCTTTCTGTAACCCACCTAGAATAAAGTACGAGAAGATAATTTCCCATTGCCTTTTTCAACAGTTTGATTGCACAGAAATCCAAAATGCTATATGAGGCGATTTTACTTGTATAGTTATATCAAAAAT
The DNA here is from genome assembly GCF_004210375.1 of Tachypleus tridentatus. Classification (NCBI taxonomy): domain Eukaryota; kingdom Metazoa; phylum Arthropoda; class Merostomata; order Xiphosura; family Limulidae; genus Tachypleus; species Tachypleus tridentatus. The sequence continues at coordinate 96,024,394 of NC_134833.1, forward strand.
AGCATAAATATCAATTTTATTTTTCAAGTGCTTGATATATGGATCTAATGAACAGGAAGATGCCTCGAAACCTCATCTTGGTAAGCCCATATCCTGTCTACTGCATTTCCAAATATCTTTATTGTTATATTGCACACTGTTTCCTAAGGCACACAGAAGGCTTTTTGTGTCACTGACTTCTCTTGGTTTGCAGTTTCTCACCTGTTACAAGACACTGCGCTTCGCTTATCATATCTTTGATAAGAGTTCTTGTAGATCCCTAGAGGGCGATACGTAATAGAGAAAAAGTCGGAAAGTTAAACTATTATACTGTTATGAAATTTTGATATTATTTAATATTAATATTATTATTTATATATTTTAGATTAAATAACCAAAAAACTAATTACCTTTAGTAAGATTGTTAAATAAAAACAGTAGAGTTAAACTTTTAAATTAGAGCTTAGTTGTGTAGTCAGTACTATAATGTTAAATTAGGGTTAGGGCATGTTGGACTTATAAATCAAATTACTGGTAAATTATAAAACAGATTAAATACGTTGTTTTATTAAATAAATACATTATAAATACTAGTTAATTGTTTCTTCGCGTTTAAAATATTAACTTGTTTACTCGACTTTATGGCCCGGCATGGCCAGGGGGATTGAGGCGTTCGACTCGTAATCTGAGGGTCACGGATTTGAATTCCCGTCGCACCAAACATGTTCGCTCTTTCAGCCATGGGGGCGTTATAATATTAAGTTCAATCCCACTATTCGTTGGTAAAAGAGTTGCCAAAGAGTTGACAGTGGGTGGTGATGACTAGTTGCCTTCCCTCTAGTTTTGCACTTCTAAATTAGGAATGGCTAGCGTAGATAGCCCTTGTGTAGCTTTGCGCTAAATTCAAACCAGTGAAAACAAATTTGACTTTATTCGTTTACATTCAGTTATAAGTTTTAGGTAGGTTATAAATCAGGCTAAGTTATTATTAGTTACACACATTATGTTATTAACACTACGTAAAAAACAAATAGAGTAAAGACTAGTGTAGTAATTATTCGTCACTTATACCGAATTAAAGATAAATGTAATTGTTTTAACGTTAATATAAAGTAGTGATAAAAAACTAATTTATACTATTACCAAACGTTATGCTTAACAGTGTTGGTAATAGGCTACAGGTAGTTAGTATTGAGTATTTATTTTCAAGCTACAAATAAGATGTTTAAGACTAGTTAATGAATTAAGTGTTTACAGTCGATTAGATATGATGAGTGCTTGGAGTAGGTTTTGCTTGGGAACTTGGGAATGTTATGTATTTTTAGGAAAGCTAGTAATGTGGTTGATAAGTTAATAAGTTGAAAGAAATATTGGATGTTATCATGATTAAATTAGAATAGAAGCAATAGATCAAGAAAAAACTATGCTGTAAAAAATGGTAGTATTCAGCTATTCGTGTTATTGTAACATACTATAATTTGGTTTATTTTTAATTTGGCGCAAAGCTACGCGATGGTTATCTATTCTAGCCGTCCCTAATTTAGTAGTGTAAGACTAGAGGAAAATCAGCTCGTCATCACCACTTACCGCCAACTTTTGGGCTACTCTTTTACCAATGAATAGTGGGATTGACCATCACTATACAACGCCCCTACGGCGGAAAGGGCAAGCATATTTGGTGTGACGGGGATTCAAACCCGTAACCCTCAGATTACGAGTCCAATGCCTTAACCCACCTGATTATGCCGGGCCCAAAGTTCTGAAGAAAGAGGGAAGGGAGGCTTCATATGTAAATATGAATTAAAAGATTTATTCCATTTGGGTTTCTACTAGATGTAAAAGGAAATGTTTTTAATATGGAATTTGTCACAGACTACCAGAGTATACTGATGAAATTAATGAGAAATTTTCAATGAGTTTAAAAGTTTAGCTGTTATTTAGACTATAATTATGGATAATTTTAATTTTGGGCATATAGATTGGGAAATACCTCAGTCAAACTATGAGGGAGAAAGGTTTTTGGAAACTGTTCAAGGTGGTTTTCTTTACCATTTGGTCAAAGAATCTACTAGAAACAATGCAATTTTAGATTTATTGCTAACTTTTAATGTAGAAATTTTTGAGAGTGTCAAAATTGGTCAACATCTGGGTACAGGTGATCATTACTCTATTGATGATGGAGTTCAGTAATAATGATATTTTGATTAAATTTTGAAAAGCAAGTTTTGAATAAATGCAATAAGATTTGTCTGTTTTGAATTTGGCAGCTGAGCTATTTGGAGACACTTATCATATGTGGAATTTTTTTAAATATTCAAAGTATTCATATTCCTTTTGAAAGAAAAGGGTGGCTTCAAGTAAAAAACCCGCAAAGAGTATAAGAGATAAATTTAAAGAAAAACATCATAGGTTGAAGAAATTTGAATTGCTGGTATGATGGGAGACTTAGAAGATTATAAAAGATCAGTAACGTTGACCAAAAAGGAAATTGGGACATCAAATAGTAAGTATAATAGAAAGTTTGCTGAAACAGCGATTCTGTTAATTTACAAAAAGCTAGTGGTTACTACTTCTTAACAGAAATAAATAAACCATAGCAGTTGATTTGTATATTTCTGTACTACGCATGATCTACGTAAATGAAACATCTGCTCAGTATTGCACAACATAGCTGTTATTCCGTTGAACAATACTTTCATAAGGAAAGGTAGATGTAAAGAAAGATAACCAATCGGAAACAATTAGAGTAGTGTTGGTAGGGAGATATTAAAACTCTGGCTCTGATTTCTTCTTTTTTTTTCTTGATAAAAAAGTTTGAAAACATGTCTTGAGCAACAACGTAAACTGTGAAGATGACTTTTGAAATATACAAGAGCAAAACAATGTACTGTGATGTTAATCTCAAAGTTAAAAACACTTTTTGTCCAAAAGTTTGAATTAAAAGCTATAAGAACAAAATAACGTATTCAAATCATAGTTACACGCACAAATACTTTATTCATAAGAAGACTTTTATTTTTATCATTGTGTTTTAAAAAACGTCTGGTTAAACTATTGACTTATCTTGCATATACATTAATCAATAGGTATGCTTGTTTTCCATAAAGAGATAGAAAATACAAGAAACTTGTACTAAAAAATACGTTTCCACAAACATTATAAGTCATGTTATTCAAGACTATATTAAACGACAAGCTGAATTGAGATGTGTTTCTAAGAAATATTGTACCGTATGACTAAAAAAATGTTAAAAGAAACTATTAAAGTAAAAGGAAAGTTCAACAATATTGCTGAATTCAAAAAAATTTTATTGTGGAAAATGAGCAAACTCTTTTTATTATGGTATGTGTTAAAATATGTTAAGGAATACATAGGTGCTAACACTTTGATAGTTACATTAGTACTAAAGCTACGAAAAGTTTTAAAATATAATATTTACAAATGTAAATACATTTTACTTGGTTTAAATGTTACAGAGTAATTTGCAATGTTTTAATATATAATACTCTTTCAGTTTATTTTGACAAACTTGAAACATAATTACTTCCCCACATTTTGCAGCATGTCACGTGGTAGAGGAGTAATTACATACAGTGATAGTAATATAACATTAATTCGACATTTTCACAAAAATTCTTCATTAATACAACTAAAAATTGCTTTTTATAATTGTTACATGCTAAAAATTATCATAGCTTCATTTTTACGGTATTTTCAGTGTCTTGGAGGTGCTCTTTTTGGGTTAGGCGTGTGGATCCGAACAGATGAAGACTTCTGGGAATACGAGAACAATCTTCCTGTTCAAAACTATTACCAGGCTACATACATTGTTATTGCTGTAGGAGCCATTATTCTCATCATCAGCTTTATTGGTTGTTGCGGAGCTGCAACAGAAAGTCCTTGCCTGCTACTAACAGTAATAGTTTTAAATATGTTTCAAGAATTTAGAGTTTTCATTGTTACCCTATGGTCTTCGGTGAAAAAACAACTTTCAAACATAAGCATATTCTCTTTTTCAAATAAATTATTAATAAAACTGTAAATGATGTTGTTTTGTTGTTTTGTCTACAAATGATAGCATCACAATAATATTGGCCTATATAATGGCTGAACTAGACAAATAAAGTATCAGATTTCAACTGAAGAAGGTAGAACTTTTGTGGAATAGTAGGTTTTAAGCACATACTGTAAAATCTTAAAATGTAGAAGCTGATAAATTGAATTTTGAAATGCCTTCAGTTTGGACTACAATTCCAATTTGTTTGTTTGTTTAAAATTAAGCATAAAACCACACAGTGGGCTATCCGTGTTCTGCCCATCACAGGTATCGAAACCTGGTTTTTAGCGGTACGTCACTTGGGGAAGGGGGGAAATTGTTAAATATTAAATATTTTTTAACAAAGCAAATAACCTTAAGGATGTGGTTTTACATCATACATAAATAGACATGTGGGTAATATATGTTAATGTATTTTGCAGTACTTCATCACCATGTTTGTGATGGTGATACTCGAAATGGCTGCTGCTGGGTTGGTTTGGAGAGCTTCCAGTGGAGACAAGGTAACAGTCATAATATGTAATTTCTTATGTACATTTTATAACTATGCCATAAAACGTAATATGTATCAAGATAATTTAGATAATTTCACTTTTTTAATATTCATGAAATCCAGCGTCATATAAACACAGTAATAAAGAAATGCCTTGAGGTTATAATTAAGATACACTTATAAAATATTAAGTCTTTGTTTTGAATTTTATTAGGGCTATAGTTTGAATGATCAGATTGAATGTAAAATCATTATCACTTGGAAAATATTTTCAAACAAATAAATTAGATTTAAATAATTAATGTAATAATATTTCCAATAGAATGAATGTTTGTGAATATAACCTTATTTAGTTGCAAATTATGGTAAATTATGCATAGTTTTGGAATCCCAAATGGAAGATGGGATTTTAATATTAATAAGTAACATTTCATAGAAGTTTTTTGAAACAGTATCAAAACCCAGACTATAATGTCTCGAATTTATATGCTAAATGGGATAATAGTCTGTACATCTTATACTTAAGCCTTTAATTTTCTTAAATTGTATAAACTGGGCATTTTTATTTTCAGCTCCAAGAATTCCTGACACAGCACATTGCAGCCGAGATGGAAAGACAGCAATACGATGAGAACGCTCGTCGTTTCATGGATTTGATGCAAATACACGTAAGGTTGAGATTTATCTACATCAGTCCAGTGCTGCTTCTTATTATTTGTTCAAACTTCTGTCGTCTAAAACAGTTACTCAAGTAGATTGTATCACTGACACCTCTTTCCTCTTTTTTAAAATAACTTAAAGTCAAAATACCATTAAACATTATTATTTTAAGTACATCTCAGGTTCTTTGTTTATACTGGGATCAATCCTCAAAATAAATATAAAGATGAAATAGAAAATAATTTAAACATTGATGAAAATCTCAAACAAAATAACTTAGATCTTTAGTTGTGGCCCGGCATGGGCAAGCGTGTTAAGGCGTGCGACTTGTAATCTGAGGGTCGCGGGGTCGCATCCCCATCGCGCTAAACATGCTCGCCCTTTCAGCCATGGGGGCGTTATAACGTTACGGTCAATCCCACTATTCGTTAGTAAAAGAGTAGCCCAAGAGTTGGCGGTGGGTGGTGATGACTAGCTGTCTTTCCTCGAGTCTTAAACTGCTAAATTAGGGACGGCTAGCACAGATAGCCCTCGAGTAACTTTGTACGAAATTCAAAAACAATCTTTATTGATGACATTAAATGTTCAAGACGTGCTAATGTTTTCATATTAAATTTTGAAACTAATAGAAATGTTCATTTACAAATTATATAAAAGAACATAGTTTTTGTCAGAATAAAATATTCTTGCTATGCTTTTATCTCAATTGAATAAAATTGTTATCCTAAAAATAACGTAAAGAAAATAAACTTGAAGTAGAATACTAAATAGTGTTTCCACTAAAACATTAAAAAGGATTAACATAAGTCTGAATAAAAGATAAATAGTACTACGGTTAAAAATGTAGTAAAATAACAAAAACTGCCTAGAATAAGTAGCATTGTTTCTATAAAAATGTAACAGAAATTTAATTTACCTGTAAACAATAAAAATAGTATTACTATTTTAAAATATGATAAATGAAATAAAAGTAAAAATATCTAACCTAACTTTAAATTCATCACTTAACTATGCACCTCTCATCATTAATCTGGCTAAAAACAAAACTACAGCTTTATAGTGAGGAACTGTATATTAAGTGCATCGTGTTTTTAGTTATCTTCTATTTACCATCATGAAACTACATTTATATAGGATTTAAAAACATGTAGCATTGACGCTATTAAGTCATTCTTCTAAATTATCTTTCAGACAACTTATTAAGATATTGGAAGTAAATATGAAGGCCAATCTACAGTTCGATTCACTACTTGTCACTGAGTTATACCGATTTTAGGACTAACTTCAAGTCATATATACATATAGTTCCACAATGGTAAACGAAAAACAACTTGAAACACCACACATATGGTACAACAAATAAATTTACTGTGAATGTATAGAGCATAAAGGTATTAAAATTATATGAATGAAATAATATTGTTACTCAAAATTATTGTAGACTGGCTAAATATTTTGCATTAAAAAGTTGCTCTGCAAAATTATTGACACTGGAATTACAAAATACAGTGAAGGTACTAAAATAACCTCAATACACTAGATCGTTTGTTTGCTGCCTTCCCTCTAGTCCAGGGGTCACCAAACGTTTTTCACAAGGGGCCAGATTACTTGGGGAATGAGAAGCGCGGTCCGCATGATCATTATGTTCAACACTCATAAACTAGAACGAAAGATCTCTGTAAAAGACTTTACACTAAGTTTAAGATGCCACGTTAGCCATGTAGGAGTAGCATGCAATACACACATATAATAAAAAACAAACAGAAATACAACCAACATTTTTATTTACCAAAATGTTATCAAAGAAGGTGACATTAGCAAAAAAATTGTCACATCGCACATAGTGAGTACATATCTGAATTTCACTAGGCCGCAAACAAGTTAGTGAGATTTATGAAATTGGCGTTTGGCTTTCAAAATATCTTCAATGTTGGGTTTTGAATTGCTGCATCCAATCATTAGAATTGCTTTCAAATGTTCATCAGTCAACCTTGATCGATGTACCGACTTCACATACTTCATCTTTGAAAATGCTTATTCACAGACATAAGTTATTCCGAACATTGATGCCATACCAGATGCGAACTGCTTCAGCTTTGAAAAATTATCTTCAGGTATGCAACTGTAAAATTCAATAAGTTGCCCCTCTCTGTGTTTTGCTTTCAACAAGTCATTTCCTTGCAAATCGATGACCTCCAGCTGAAATTCCACTGGCACGTCATCAATGACACAATCAAAAGGATTCTGAAAAAGAAGAATGTCACTTTCAATTCTGTCGAGATCCAAAAATCTCTCAATAAATGCTTATTTAAATCACCAATAATCTTTTTCTAAAACTCTATTTGACATTTTCTGTGATTACAGCACGAAACTTATTGAAACATTGAAAATGAGAGAGGTTTTCTCCTTCCAAATGTGCTTCAAACAATGACGGCTTTTTCCGAAATCCTTTAATGATTCTATAGAGATCACAGACAAGGTTATTCTTCTCCTGAAGTTTCAAGTTCAACTGATTCACGTGGGATGTGATGTCAACCAAAAATGACAATTTGACAACCAGGTTGGATCCGAGAGAAGTGGATCGGCTCTATATTTCTCGATAAAAAATATATCTATTTCTCTTCTCAGCTTATAAAAATGAGACAAGACTTTACCGCAGCTGAACCACCTCACCGCTTGTGATAAGGTGATAAGGCAAGTCACAGAAATCCGAATCAATTTCTTCAAAAAATGCCTTGAATTGGCGATGATTAAGTGCATGACCCCGAATGAAGTTCACTACAGAAATGACTGGTTTCACTACGTAAGAAATATTTAAGTCTTTTCTACAGAGTGCTTGCTGATGTATGATGCAGTGTATGAATAGAGCGCTTGGGAGTTGAAGATCTTCCAACTGTTTCCTGATCAGCCCCACCAGATCCTTCTTTACTCCAGCCATGTTTTTTCCTCCATCAACTGTTACACCTCTAAGCTGATTCCACTGAAGGTTATAGTCTTGCAAAATTTCATGCACCTCAGTTGTTCTTCCGCGCATGCTGCAAACTGATGCCAACTCTTCCGTGATCTGAAAGTCCAAATTAACTCCACGAAAGAACAAGAGAAGTTGTGACGTACTCAAGAGATCAGTAGACTCATCCAGTGCCAGAGAATACCATAGGAAGTTTCTAGCTTTTTGGCGTATCTGTAATGCGATGTTCTCTCCAAGGTCTTCTGCTCTCCGTACAACTGAAGTTGCTAAAAGGCTGATACTTTAAAAGAAATTGGCTTTTTCAGGACACAGCTTATTTGCTGCTTCCATCATACACTCTTTGATGAAGTTGCCGTCGGTAGAAGGCTTTCCTCGTTCTGCCATTCTATGCACTATTTTGTAACTTGTACGAGTGACAGATTCATTTTCAGCAAACTTTCTCGTGAAGAGATTCTTTTGAGATTCAAAAACACGTTTCATGGATTCAAATTTCTCAGAACGGAACTTTCCTGAAAATTTCAAATATGTTGATAGATGTTTTGTTTCATAGTGACGCCGAAGGTTGTACTCTTTCAAAACGACAACACTTTCGGTTCATATCACACAAGTAGCTTTCTGGTTTTTTGTTTCCACAAAGAAGCACTTTTCTCCCCATTCTTCATTGAAAGCACGACACTCAGAGTCCACTTTTCTCCTTTTAAAAGCAGCTATAACGATGGGTGAAAAAAAAAACAAGGTCTAAAAATGAAAAACACAGAACGCTGTGAAAAAAGTATTGTACTAGTCCAAGAACGCACAAACAAAATATATTGAAAGGTACGTTTGCCACGACACTTACCTAAGAACGAGTTACGAAAAGCGCATAACCCGACTACTAAGAGAAATGAGCTTGCTGAAGCGGTAACCCTAGGCCGCTGAATTTACAAGACGAGCTGATAGGACGAGGGTTAAGTCTGTACTTGTTTTTGAAATCCTAATACTTTCATAGATACATGCCTTGATATGAATAAACAGGCAGCAAGGACGAAAAAAGAATTTTCCTATTGGTTAAAAATGCGCGTGACAGCCTTGTTTCTTTTTATCATAATGTCTTGTGTTTGCCAGCTTAAAGCGACCATCGGTGTGATTTATTTTGTTACAACAGTCGGACATTTGATGAAATGTCACTTTATTTCCAAGCGGCTAGCTGCTGGCGGGCCGTACAAAATGACCTTGAGGAACGTAGTTTGGTGATCCCTGCTCTAGTCTTACACTGCTAACTTATGGACGGCTAGCGCATATAGCCCTCGTGTAGCTTTGCGCAAAATTCAAAACAAACCAAACCAAATCGGTTGTTTGCTTCAGTTATTCGCTACAAAACTAAACAAGAAATAGCTGCGCTCGCCACCCATAATTTTTGTATTCACAGACTAGTTTGTTTCCTTTCAAGCGCAAATGTACCAAATAGGCTATTTACCTGTACCCACCGAGTTATTGAACCTCGAATTTCAATGTTATAAGCCCGCAAGTTTAGTACAGAACCACTATGAGGCAAATAAGCAAGAAAGAAGTCATCTCCCATTAACTCTCAACAATTTTAATTGAGTAGTGGGACTTGACAGAGACTTTTGTAACGCATCTGTGATCCCAATGTGCACAACCCGATTTTGTTATTATTATCTGCTTGTTTCGGAATGCACACTACGAACATTCGGATTTTCAGCCCGGCACTTTAATTACTTGGATATTTTATGTCCGAATGAACTAGTATAGTCATTCTATAAAATTGTAAAGGATCGAAAGTCCAATTAAAAGAATAAAGTATTTTGGCTGTAAAAGGTTTTGTAAATAATTAAATGTATTCCGTAAAAACGGTGTTGTTTCTCAGAACAAGATAAAATAACAAATATATCTTTTATAAATTAAATGCTATTGCTAGTAAATCACTATGTAACAAAATTTTTACCTTTTCTTGTTTCTGGGCAGAAAGTGTTATTTCTGAAGTAAGTTATGGCTGAAGTAAATTGAAAAGATCCATTTTTCTCTTCAAACTTTGCTTTTGTGACCTGGGTAATGAAATTTTCAATTTACAGATTTTCCAGTACATTCCAGGTAAATTCTGTACTGAGTAGCTGATAGAGAACTTTTTCGAACTTATAAGAATTTTCAAGCACTTTCTGGAACGTTGTAGAACTTACGAGAATTTTCAAGAACCTTTTACATTTTCTAGAGCTTTCCATAGTAATATATATACAGGGGCTCACCATTCACAACTTCAGCTTAGCTGTAGCTGCCTGAGTAAACACATAAACTAATCTGATTTTATCAAAAATGGTATCAAAAAGCTGCAAATATTCTCCAGATGCATTCTGCCATGTATGTGGCCAATTTATCAAGACAAGAGCGAAAACGTACTCTGTGGCAGCATCTCTGTGGGGAGGCACAATGTCATGTGTGAGCCACAAGTGGACCTCCAGAATGTCTTGTTTCTATCATTGCACATAAAATCGGGTTTTATGAAACAATTTGTCAAAGCTCTTGATAAGGAGTCTGCAGCCTTCAAGTACCTTCGAGACTTCTTCCCTAAGCTGTCTGAGACAAAGGTCAAAACTGGTGTTTTCGTTGAACCACAAATAAAGAAGATCCTGGAGTGTACAGAATTCCCCAAGAAGCTCAGTAGGAAGGAAAAAAAGCTTGGAGCAGCTTTATCGCAGAAATTCGGAGCTTCTTGGGCAACCACAAGGCCAAAAACTATTTGGAACTGATTGAGGCTCTGGTGAAGAACTACGGCAAAATAGGGTGCAGGATATCCCTGAAAGTCCATATCCTTGACGCTCATCTTGATAAATTCAAGGAGAACATGGTAGCATACACACAGGAGCAAGGCGAGCGCTTCCACCAAGATATACTGGACTTTGAACGCCGCTACCAAGGAGTATATAACGAAAACATGATGGAAGACTATATTTGGGGGCTGTTACGTGAAAGTGATTTATATTACGGTCGCAAATCCCGAAAAACTACTCACTTTTAAACATTTTTGTTCATTTTTGTATAACTTTAGTACAAATACATGTAAACCTTGATTCATATGTTGTTTTATTCAGACCTTATGTAAATTAAAATGTGCAAATTTGCCCGTTTTAATATAGAAAATAAATTAATTTCTAAATTTCATTATCCAAGTCACAAAAGCAAAGTTTGAAGGGAATAATGGCCATTTTCTGTAATTTTACAACATAAGCAATTAAAAAATAACACAACACATACTGTCCAAGAAAAAAATTATGTTACATAGTGTAATTAGCACTTTTGCTATATCTAGTAAAATATTTTAAGTGGATAAAATAACACTATTCGTTACAGAGCAGATTTTCAAAAAATTAAACTCTTACTGAGTAGCGATAACATTTTTACTTTAGCTTTGGTTTGTTTTGAATTTCGCGCAAAGCTTCACGAGGGGTACCTTCCGTAATTTAGCAGTGTAAGACTAAAGAAAAGGGAGCTCGCCATCACCACCCACCGCCAACTCTTAAGCTACTCTGTTACCAACTTATAGTAGGATTGACCGTCACATTATAACGCCCCTACAGCTGAAAGGACGAACATGTTTGGTGTGACGGGGATTCGAACTCGCGATCCTCAGATTACAAATCGCGTCCCTTAACTACCTGGCCATTTACTTTACTTTAGGAAATGTTGAACATATTACTGTTGTTCTTGAAGCGCGTCGCTGTACAATGAGCTGTCTGCAATCTATCCATTACAGTGAATAGAGTCCTCAATTTTAATATTATACAGTCGTGTGAAAACGTTAGGACACCCTATGAAAGCCTGTGTATTTTTGTATAATTTTTGGATATATAAATATTTAATCTCAACTTTAACAATTCTGAGAGATTATAGTAATATAACTAAACAAGTGAAACTGAATAAAAAACTTTTCAAGATCTTCTGTAAATGTAATTCTACAAAAATACATATTCCAACTGAGGAAAACGTTAGGACACCCCCACATTTATTCCCACTTAAAATGGCTCAATCACACACAGGTGTATCGTACCAGGTGCACATGATTAGAAGATCGTCAGTCAGCATTTTGAATAAGGCTTGCCCAATTTAAACTTCAGACATTTAGTTTGGTGTTCTCCTGACTGTTGAAGTGAGAGTGAGCACCATAGTGAGAGCAAAAGAGCTGTTTGTGGCCTTCAGAAAGAAAATTTTAGCAGCTTATGAGTCTGGTAAGGGATTTAAAAAGATCCTAAAAGATTTTGAAATTAGCCATTCTATTGTCCCGAAAATAGTCAAAAAGTGGAGGACTTTCAAAACAACTGCCAACATGCCCAGATCTAGTCGTCCAAGTAAGTTTACCTAGAGAACAGACCGCAAGATGTTAAAAGAGGTCACCAAACACCCTAACATGTCATCACGGGACCTACAGCAGACTCTGGCTACTGTTGATGTGAAAGTGCATGTCTCTACAATCAGAAAAAGACTGAATAAGTTTAACTTGCATGGGAGGTGTGCAAGGAGGAAACCTTTGCTCTCTAAGAGAAACATCAAAACCAGACTAAAGTTTGCCAGAGAGAATGTAGACAAAGACCATGACTTCTGGAAAAATGTTCTTTGGACAGATGAGTCCAAAATTTAATTATTTGGACACCAGAACAGAAGACATGTCTGGCGTAAACCAAATACAGCATTCCAGGAAAAGAACCTCATACCAACTGTGAAGCATGGAGGTGGAAGTGTCATGGTTTGGGGCTGCTTTGCTGCAGCAGGACCTGGATATCACACAATCATAGAATCCACCATGAATTCTACCGTGTATCAGAGGGTGCTTGGGGATAACGTACGAAAATTAAAGCTGAAGCGGAACTGAGCTCTGCAACATGACAATGACTCAAAACATACCAGTAAATCCACCAAGGATTGGCTAAAAACTAAGAAATGGAGAGTTCTGGAATGGCTGAGTCAAAGCCCAGATCTTAATCCCATTGAAATGCTGTGTGGTTACTTGAAACGGGCTGTACATGCAAGAAACCCCTCAAACTGAATAGTATGTTATGTGATAAACCAGCTAAAATAGTATGTCAGAGATTTAAGGTCTAGGTACAGCCATTCATAATTTAGAATTTATGGCCACTAGTACTAAGGTTGTCAAACGAGTTTGTTGCTCGACCTAAATAAAACTGGAATGTATGTTCTTTTTTGTTGTTACATATTTAGGTTTGAAACTTTTTATGAGTAACTAACATGTGAGATATAACGAACTTATTTTGTGTGTTGTGAACTTTTAAATGAAAGAAGTGAGCGGTATTAAGAACGAATTGTGTGCCGTAATCAATTATTTAAAAAAAAGAAAAGGAAAAAAAAACACCGCAAGATGTCCATCAGCACATAAAAGCAACATTAGTAGAAACTACTCCGGTATATTTAACAGTGAAAAAGTTATATGTTGCATTTAAGCTTCTTGCGAAAATTATATGAGAAAGTGTGGATAAAGTTCATGTTTCGTTTATATATGATAGAAGAATTAGAAAGTTAGCAAAAGAAGTGAGAATCGATGAAGCAGTGTAACAAGCATTCTGAGTAACATTTTGAGGATATGTAAGGTTAGTGGCAAATGGGTTTCAAAAATATTGTCGCCGGGAAAGAAACAGATCTAAGTTGTTGAAAGCCAATGCATACTCCAAAATTATAATAGATTCGTAACTATGGATCAAACGTGGATTCACCACTTCGACCCAGAAACATAAACGCAAAATTCGGAATCGACACAACCAAATGACTCTTTCTTTTCCCTAACTTTAAAATATTTCTAAAAGGTCAAAGGGTTCAGAGTAATGATGACCCAGTACGTATATTCCAGTCACTGATTGAGGGTCAAGAAGAAGAGTTCTTTCAGAAGGGCATAGACCTTAATAGAACATTATATTGAAAATAAAGTATATTTGAACCAGTGTCTCTTCTCTATGTAGGTCAGAATACGAACTTTATGGACTAACCTCGTGAAACTTCCAATCACCAGCAACTAAATCCAGTTCAGTTACTCTTACAGGAGTAGCAAGATTGGCTGTTACTGTTATAACAAAAACTAAGTTTGTTGACTGTGTCAGCGGCATATTGTGGTTTGAACCTTGGATTTTTAGTTACGCAATCCAGAACAAGAATTACTAGGCCTTGCTTAGCCTCTTTATCAGTAAAATAAGATTTTATCTCGATGAAACAGCATTCTATAAAATTGTTAATGTCAATGTTCATAGGACAACATTAGTATACTAAGAAACTTTCAGAAGAAATAAAAGCTCATTGGAATTAAATAATATTGATGCTTTGAAAGTCTTGTACGAGTTTATATAAATATTATACAATAATTCTGATGAAGAGAGCAATGTTATTCAAGAACGTGTTTTTAAACTTTTACTTTGATATAATATATTTCCTGCTGAAATATACCAGGTAAAGCTTTGTTTGTTTGTTTTTGAATTTTGCACAAAGCTACTCGAGGGCTATCTGTGCTAGCCGTCCCTAATTTAGCAGTGTATGACTAGAGGGAAGGCAGCTAGTCATCACCACCCACCGCCAACTCTTGGGCTACTCTTTTACCAACGAATAGTGGGATTGACCGTCACATGATAACGCCCCCACGGCTGAGAGGGCGAGCATGTTTGGCGCGACTCGGGCGCGAACCCGCGACCCTCAGATTACGAAGCGCATGCCTTAACGCGCTAGGCCATGCCAGGCCCCAGGTAAAGCACTTAAGTTTTTCCTAGAACAAAACTATTGTTTATAAAATGAAATAAATATGGTGAAACTTTCTAAATTAACTAAGCCTTTACTCTGTTTGTAATTAAGCACAAAGCTGCACAATGGGTTATCTCTGCTCTACATATCACGGGTATCGAAACCCGATTTTTAGCATTGTAAGTCCGCAGACGGACCACTATGCCACTTGAAGAGAGAAAGCTTTTACCTTGTTAAAATATCTTTACTGCTGAAATATACCAGGTAAAGCGATTAAGTTGTTACTATAATAAAATAAAATTGTTTTTTATAAAATGTAGAAACTATTTATTAACATTGAATAAATGTGGTAAAAATCTGCAAGTTTAACATGATATCGTTCTTTAAGTAATAATATTCTAAAGAATACTTTCACCTACATAAAAAGTAGAATTACTGCTCTACAAGTTATTAAGAGAATATTAGTGTTTATCTTGATTAAAATTGTTTCCCATGAATCAACAAAAGAGTTTACAAATAAAATCCAGAGTTCTATTGCCCACTGCAGACATAATACAAATAGACCACTGTGTAACTTTGCGCTAAAAAAGCAACAGTTTTCAAAATCCTTTTAAATAAATTAAAAAATTGTAGTGATAAAATAATTTGTTTACAAAATATTCTAAATAGAGTATTTATAACTCAATTTACCCTATAACGGAATTAAGCTTTGTCCAAGAAAAACTGAACGATTAAGCGATTTTTCTTTCACAAAGGTGATAAAGGAATTTTGATAGGATAAATTAGCACTGCTTCTATATATAACTTCACAAAATTACTAAGTATTCACCCAAACAAAATATTTTTTATAAAGGAATTAAATCTGTTCTGGGTGTGTGTTTGTGTTTTCTTATGACAAAGCCAGATCAGGCTATCTGCTGAACCCACCGAGGGGAATCGAACCTCTGTTTTTAGCATTATAAATCCATAGGCTTACCGCTGTACTAGCGGGTGGCAAATCTCTTCTGGAATGATATGACAGTGTTGCTCCTAAAATATTGTCAAGGAGTTAGACATGTTCCTAAGCAAAATTGTATGTACTGTTGATCTAAAAATTTTGAAAAGAAATTAACTACGTTTTTATGATATAACAGTGTTTAAAATGTTGTAAATGAATTGAATATAATCCTAAATAATGTATATTTTTTCTTTTCCTTAAAATCTTAACGAGGAATGGAATATGTTTCTAAACGATATGGCATTTTCCTTCTTGGCATTGCTTCTCAAAAAATATTATTTTGTAAACAAAAGCATATTTATGTGTAAAACAACAACAAAAACTAGCTCACTTGTTATGTAGTTAACACAGCAGGGTGTTTGATTTGTCCAAAACTTTGAACAAAACTAAATAAATGTTATCTGCGTTAACCGTTCCTAATTTTGAACATTTATAAAGCTAAACATTTATAAACATTCATTTATAAAGCTAATGTAGCCTACCAAAAGCATTGAACGCCAACTCTCGGGCTACTCTCGTTGAATAGTGGGTTCTGTTTGTTTGATTTTGAATTTTGCGCACCTGAGTTAGCTGTCCACAATTTAGACTAGAGGGAAAACAGCTAGTCATCGTCACTCACTGCCAACTCTTGGGGTATTATTTTACCAACAAATAGTGGGATCGGCCGTTACATGTAACGCTTACACAGCTGAAAGGGAGAGCATGTTTAGTGTAACGGGTATTCGAACCCACGACCCTCATATTACGAGTCGAGCGCTCTAGCTACCTGGCAATGCCGGGTCTAGCGGAATATAAGTTTCTTTTATAACTCATCCGCGGCCCCAAAGTATGAAGTACATTTCTTCTTTTCTCTATCTCTGTGGCAATGGCACATAAACTTGAACCCTTGAATTCAAAGTCCTGTACGATAAGTATTGTGCCATGTCCTGCTCTTGATGGTCAAAAGCAAAAAATTTTCACATTGAACTTCTTTTTGAGGACATATTTTTCAAGAAAAGTTAGATATCCTGTTTAAGAGCAGTAAATAAATCACTGTTTCACCTCACTTTCATTCCAAAAAGCCAGTGGCAATTTTACAGAGTTACATCTTTAAAATTTCTAAATTTCCTCGTTGTGTAACCTTGGCCTAAAAAAGAATGCAATTTAAATAGAGTTTTAGTGTACATAATCCTCCTAAAAATGTGTGTATTTAAAAAAAGAATGATTTGGTTTTGTTTATTTTACTTCAAATGTCAATTCTATTATCATTTTTAATTAATTATTATTTCATTCATATTTTGAAAATACATGTCTTCTAATTGTAAACGAGAAATTATTATTCTGTTGTAATTTATCGTAAGTATTTCTCCAAAATTCTATTGTACTTTAAATTACAATCAAATTTACAAAACAATTTTACTAGGCTCAAATTCTTTAGATAACAGCTAAGCCTAATACAATAAACAAATTAACATCTTAATGAAAAGTGCTTTTCGAATGTGGACCAAATACATTGTTATACCTTTTCTAGTTAGAATGTTACAGCTTCAAGTGCTCTATATGTGTATAAATAAATGGAATATTACTCTATTTCGTTCTATAGCTGGAATGTTGCGGGGCTAATTCTATGTTGGATTACAGAGACAGGGGTTGGACCATTCCTCAATCATGCAGTGACGAACGCTCGAACAACATCTTTATCAGGGTAAGATGTTAAAAACTTAATTATTATAAGTATATACGCTAAAAAGTTTGTTAACAAAATGCTGAAAATACAAATCAAGAGAGAATTCTTTCGTAAATCGATATGAAAACGTTTTTTGTAATTTTTTGTTTTTAAATTTTGTAATCTTTCGAGCTTTATAATTCATATTATTTAAAATAAAACTACTGCTCAATGTTAATTTTTAGCCTACATATTAATATTATGCTTATTGAGTATCTTGGTCATCTCTGCGTATAGTCTACCGACACTAGAATATAGTAGATTTCAAACTGAGTCTGTTTCTTCATAGTCGAAGTATGCAATTGAATATTCACGTGAACACACTATATTATAAATCGAAAATCATTTTATTAATTTGAAGACTTTGATTATATACAGAAATTCTTATATTATTTACAACCATATGATTCCAAGGTATTTTTTCTCTTAATAGTTTTCTCGAACTTTCAAACCAAATATAACGAAGAGTGAATCCATTATATTGTGTAAAAAAAAAATATTACATATTTGATTCACATGAAAACGAAAATCTGCAATTTACTGACCACAAAGTCAGAAAATAAACAATTAGAAGCTAATAGATCAGAATATATACATGAGTGTGTGATTTGTCTAACGAGTAAAAATAATCTGTAATCTTTTAGTAGTAATATGAGGTTTAATGGATTTTTTTATAAATAAATGCACATCTCTTTACAAGTATCTCCTTACATAGGTATTACTTTTCCGTTTCTCGTGCATCAAGGTGTGACAATAGTATGTTTACGGACGTACGTGCTAATATCCGAGGTATACACAGCAAATACCCCGGTGTGACTTTACTCTGAAACGAGGAGACTTTTTCTCGTTTTAGAAAATATTTAACTATTAACTTGTAATTATCGTTTATTATTCGGTTTTACACCTGGAAGTTAGACGAAAAAAAATTGAGAAATTTCCAATGTTTGTTAACGAAGCTTTATCATGTTATGGTTAAACAAGATGGCAGTGTTTTATTATTTCACGCCCATTCTACTTTCGACAGGGTTGTGGTGAAAACCTACGTCGGTATCTCGCCTCTAAGGGAGGAATTATAGGTGGTCTGGCAGTAGGCCTAACACTGATCCAGGTACGTTAAACCCCGAATTTTTGAAGGTTTGAATTGTATTCACAAGAACTGTTTTTGTTTGTTTTTTAGAATTTCGCACAAAGCTACTCGAGAGCTATCTGTGCGACTCGGGCGCGAACCCGCGACCCTCGGATTACGAGTCGCACTAAACATGCTCGCCTTCCCAGCCGTGGGGGCGTATAATTTGACGGTCAATCCCACTATTCGTTGGTAAAAGAGTAGCCCAAGAGTTGGCGGTGAGTGGTGATGACTAGCTGCCTTCCATCTAGTCTTACACTGCTAAGTTAGGGACGGCTAGCATAGATAGCCCTTGAGTAGCTTTGCACGAAATTCAAAAACAAACAAAAAACAAAACTTCTTTATTCCTACTGGTAAAAACTACGGAACAACACCAGAAAACGGCATTAAAATATACAAGACATACATTAGACCTGTAATAGACCATGCAGCTTTTGCGTGGATCAATGTAAGTGAAAAACAAATACAAACCAAACTCCAAACATTACAGAATACACTAATTACATCAGCATAGACAGTACCTAAAACCACTTCCTCAAAGTTCATGCACAATTACTCAAATACACAAACAATACCAGATAGACTTCTACATAGTACAATAAAATATTTTGATAAAAATTGGCGAAAAAATGAATTGTTATGCGAACTAGACAGATATTGCATATATGAAGAGAAACCTAAACACCCCTCCCGGTTAAACTTGTACATCAGATCTTTAAGATAAAATCAAATTTAAAATAATAATAATAATAAAATAGGTCTAAAATAAAACAGGCCACCTACGTTCTAGATTTATTAAAAAATAAAAATAAATAAATAAATAAAATGATATAAAGGGACATTGCCCTGAAAAGGACCAAATTTAAAGTTATGCTATTACTTCAGCCATTTTGTATTTATTCTAAATGTATTAATCAGGCCATTCCAACTAAGTAACGGAAGGAGGAAGAGGTCTATGTACCGGACCCTCCTGGGTATACAAATATATATACCTAAACAAAGATAGATAGATAGATAGATTCTTTATTCATAAAATCGCAAACACCTCCCAATCAGTTTGATTTTATCTGTCACATTTCAGTTATTCCTATATGTATATTTTATTGCTGGAGATCAATTCCGTAAATGTATAGTTTTCTGTTTATGATCATAAGTCTAAAAGGCTTACACACTATTCAATGTTTTGTTTTCTTTTTCAGATCGCCTGTTTACTATTCTCTGTTTGTTTGTTCTGTGCCTTGAAGAACGATTTAATGAAAGACTTTTGAACCTGGTTTTACATATTTGTATCAAATCAATAAAAACCAAAATGGCCTATTTAATGGTCTTAAATACTGAGTAATATCATGATCCCATTTATACCTTGAATAGATTCATACATTTAAGATGACTTAACACTTAGTATTGCTATTCATCGTCCGTCTTGGTCATCTTTGTACCACTTGTTTTAATTCAACTTTAAAAGATGGTTATGCTAACATAAGACTAATAATTTGTATATCAAGTATATCACGTTGGCAAGTAATTAATCGATTTAAGTTATCAGATTCAAAACAGAACATATTTTCAAACAGAAAAAGAGAGAAAACTTTTATTTCCGTAATATTGTATTCATGTATAATATTTTGAGATACAGAAAACAAGTTTAGCGAATAACTAAATCAATCGGAAGTAAAAGAGATGGATAGAAATATTAAGGGTATGATTCAAATTAACAAAGCTTCATGTTATATTGCTAGGATGTCGTTGTTTCTCTTGCTCTTGTAATTTTGATGTACTTTTGGATAGAAATGTTTATTATTTCCATATATTACATTTTATAATGTAATGTGTATTTCACATTATGTCCTTTTTATGATGTTCTTTAGAATGATACCACACATTTTCTTCTTAAAAGTGGATTGAAACGGTATCAGTTAAGAAATGTTTGTTTATTTGCTTTATGATATTCAATAAAAATCCGACTTTTGTCAAATTCTAGAAGTGATTTTATCTATATGTGCAAAGTATGAAATGCCACATTATCAAATATCAAATACTTTATTTAATTAAATTGATAAAGGTATATAGTTCTTTATTAAAAACATCTAGAAAGTGTACAAGAAAATTAAGTTGTTAACCAATGTTAAGTCGCAGCCGGTCCTGTTATAGAGCTCTGGGTTTCTAAGGTGTCGAGCCAGATTCTAATCTGTGCTATACCATGAAAAAATATTCCCCCCACATTAAACTATTGGTGCATTATAATGGTAATAGCTAGCACACAAAATTAGGAGTTTGGAACTTTGGTTTTCTTCTTTAAAATCAGGGACAGTAGCAGGTAGTTTTAGAAGCTTTGCTACAAGTATAATATAGAATGTGCAAATAAATAAATGAAAAGAAAAAAATGACGATCAATGAATTGTAAAGCATTATGTAAAGATGCTGAGCTTTTAACACAATATCCATAATCGTGGCTGTCTTTACAATATTCACGTAGTGTATATTTCAGTTTCAGCTGTTACATGGATAAGTTTATTTGATTTGACATATGGAAGAGGAAGTGGAACTGAAAATATTTTGACACATTTCTCAAGACAAACAATCTTTCCAGGACTAAACGTTCATTTATTTATTATCTCAACTTGTAGATGCAGACTTGTGCAACATTCAAATTATTTCTTTACATTTCCTTCTGTGTTTGTTTGTGTGCGTCTTACTGTTTATACATTTTTTCCAATCATATTAACTCTTGCAGATTCAAAAAAAGAATCAACTATAGCTGAAGATAAAGTATTACCATATTTTACATAATTTTTATGTTCACTCAATCGTATTTTTAATTTTACTCTAATTTCTCCAATTTAAGTTTCACCAAACTACAACTGATGGTATAAATTTCATTTTTCTTGTCATTATTTTTAGGGCCTTTAAATTTAAGTAGTTTCAAATAACTAATTATTATGTTTTGAAGAGTGGAAACTATTTTATAACATATTTGCTAAAATGTGTTTCCAGATTTCTCAGAAATTATAGGAAAAATGGTGTGGTAATAAAGTTATTTTATATGATTTCAGTGTAGTTGAATCAGAATATTTCAATTATAAATGTTTTTCATTTATTTTTAAGAAAGTTGTGTAAATAAGTATATGAGCACAACCTCTATTCGTCGCTACTGATTTTAAATGTTCTTTTACTTGTTAATAGTATGTCAAGCATACATATGAAACATAGCTTTTAGCTTCAAAGATGGCTGGAGTCATGGTGTGACAACATGCTTACAGCAAATAGTTTCCAAAATATACTGAATTTTAAAATAATATTTCACTTTTTTTAAACAAGAACATCTACACGCGGACAATATAAACACTATACTTCAAGACCTGATGATGGTCACTATGTTACAGGAGTAATTAATAAAATTATATGTTTTATTGTGACAAAAATTGCTATATTCTTCCTTTTACTTATTTAAGCTCCCTGTGGCACAGTGGTATGTTTGCGGACTAACACACTAAAACCGGGTTTCGATATCCGTGGTGGGCAGAGTACAGATAGACATTGTGTAGCTTTGTGCTTAATTCTAACCAAACAAACCATTCTTATTTAAATGACAGATAAATAAAAAATATAGTAGTATAGAATAAAATATATATATGTAAAATGGGGGTTGTGTTTAATTTCTGTACAACCCAATATAAAACTTTACATTCGTTTAATTTTGTAGTATTGCTATAGGTAGTAAATATTCATTCAAGAAAATATCTCTTTAGTTATGTTTGGCGAAAAATACACAACTACTTTGATTTTTCAAATTTACATTAAAAAACATTCCTGGGATAGATTAAACTTTGCTTTCTTTGTTATTAGAAGATATAACACTCACACTATGAAGAATACAAGAGCCTTGGAGGCTGTGTATAAAAGTCTGATCGCTGAATATGATTTATTGCTACTTCTTATAGACAAGTGGAGTGCCATGATGGGACAGAGTTTGAGATGGTTTCATTCTTTTTCTCTTTCAGTCTTAAAAAACATTCTCTTAAAAATATATTCTTAAGACAGCTGGTATTGGTATTAAAACTTTAATTAAAGTACAGAACATCTTTTCGACTTTCTTAGGTCATCTTCAGGTATTCTTTAGAATACATTTTTGTTTCAAGTGGGTTTCTCGTCATCACGAATTCTTTTAAAAATTCAGAGGAACTTAATCATCATCCTAGCACTTTATTCAATATCTACACCAACAGAACCGTTCTTTTATTAAGATGTTTTTCGGTCTAGTATTCTGTTTCAAACCCCATGTTCCAACATAGTAAACTGACTGCCACATGTTGGATATGATCCAATAAGCCGAGTATAGGCTATAATGGGAAAGTATTTAATAGCTGATCACAAACGTAAACACGAAAGGTTTTGTATTAAGTTTTCGTAATGATATTTCTTAAACACAACTTCTCAACCTACAAAGTATCACTTTAGCTCCTTCCCATACCCACAGAACATGTACTTATAAAGCAAAATTATTCTGTTGCGACAAATATTATCTTACATTTTGCTGCATATTCTCATCTGTAATAGTAAACAACACTTTCTGACTTTGGATAGAGATTTCGTGTGCCAACTGGCTCAATCAAAAGCAGTGTACCTCTTCCTGAATCATAAGGAAAGGGTAAGACTTCCTCAGAGCTAATTTTCTCATATGTTGCAAAGTACCTAAACCTTAATCCATTCAGGGGCCATCTCTTGACAGTTTTCTTTGTACACAGGAATTTTCTCTATCATGGATAGACGATCAATACATTAGGTGGTTTAATGGAAGTTCTACTTTTGGCTTTCTCTGAACTTGTTCTCATGATTCTTGACTGGTTATGTCTCTATGTCAATGATCCTTCTCTCCTTTTGTAATCCGGTCAACATTGTTAATGCTCTTTTCTTGATGGCTTAGATTCTTGATGCACAGGGTGGTCAGAACTTCAATAAAGCCTCTTAACAGCCGAGAACCTATCCTACTCTAACCTATCTGAATCCTGGACGATATTTTAAAGTATCCAAGCTCAGAAAATATTTTATTAAGCTTAAGGTTGAAGTGTGCTCATAACAGATGAGAATGCATTTGGCAGCAGTGGTATGTTATTATGTCACATCATCTGACAGGAGATGTGAAAGATGGTCTCATTAATATTTGCCTGACACTGGCTCTCATAGGTAGCAATAACAGGGATGACATGGTGAAATGATGGATCAGAGCGACAAAGTGATCATTGATACTTCACTGGTGACAAACACACCAATTAGAGACTTGATTTGGCTTCAGTGGAACATATTATTGCCAGTTAGGGCTGCTTGGCCTTTGTATATCTTAAGGTTACCCTGATGACACATGTAGGAAGCTGTTTCATGTACAATGCATTGGCTAGCAACACATCTTTGTCCATGGGTTCAGCCAGCCATGATAAACATCAGGCCACTTTCTAGAGTCAAATATTTAGCAATATAGTATTTTCCTTTACTATTAAAAGTTCTTGACATACTAACCATCAACAAATAGGTGAATCATCATGCAAATGAAAAAAAAAAGGGTTCACAAATTAGGAAATCAACAAGGTAGAATATCTTCTGACTAGTCAAATATAAACCTATCAAGAGGCGTCAAGAATTAGATCTTGAATAGTCAAAGCCTAGATTGAAAATGAAATATCAGATAAAATCCAATTGGACTAAAGTTCATATAGATGCATAGGTTGAAGAGAGCTACAACAGCTAGGTTTACTAAAATCCTTTAAAAGCAAGATCATAATTTTATATAATGGTCAAACAATGTTTCTATGGGATTGGTGCATATTCACACTCTATACTGCTGTAAAGGATGTATTGCTAATGCATGTAATTTTTTTTTATCTCTAGGCTTCACTGGGGTTCTGATTGGTCAATATCTTTATTCATGTTACCCTGTATTGTCTCTGCTAGACAACCTTTAATGTATCATGCTTCCTAGCCTGGCCTTGTTCATCTCCCTATTACCTAGTTATCACATGGATAAGAAGTCTGGTTATAACAGTTTGCAACTAGTTCCTACACACATGAGATGAATCTCAATAAGTGATGCTAGCCCTTATTTTTCACACTGAGAATCCATACTCCATATGGACTCTCCTTCAGTTATAGGCTGAATGCTAGTTTTAGTGTAACTTAACAAAGCTTTCACTATACAAGTGTTCCCTTCTGCCTCCACCAGTATACTTACAGCTTGCATTTTCATGCATATTCCTACTTTTTACAGAAATAGTACCAAGTGAGTATTTGAAAAAAATATATATTATGTGCTTATGAAACATATTTTCATCTGCATGATTTAAAATATTATATCATAATAAATAAAACACTGGTTTATATTTGTTATGATGTGTTATAAGCTACAAATAATTTCACCTATGAATATTTCCATTTGATCCAATTAAAATAATGTCCACTAATGTTTATACAAAAAATTCAAAGTCCCACTGTATTTTCTCTCCAATGTAGCATGAATCTCTTTGGTATTCTCACCTCTTTCATGAAAGTTCGCTAACTGGCTAGTATTTCAATGTGAAAAGTAAAATATTCATATAGGAATATTATCGAAAATAAGAGGTGCACTGTATTTTCAAAATAATACCTTTAAGGTTAGTAATTACAATTAATTTCAGTTTACAAATTATTAGCATTGCTATTCCACCTTTTGTCTCGGTCCACATGTTGCTCACTGGTGTATTCTATATGTAATTGATTCATTCACATAATACAACATTCATAAATGACTTTACATATGACTTATACATTTGTATACATAAATTGCTTTATATATATATCACCATTATGCCATTACACTACTTTAGTAGTTTATAATATGAGTACCAGCAGACAGCATGCTCTATAGAGTTTTCATCACTCAGCTGGATGAAAGAATTGATTTTCTCAGTATGTCAAATGATGTTTTGCATTAAAAAATTCACTCAGTGGCTTTGAAATAAAGGGTTATAATGTTCTTTGAGTCACTGGCTTTTCAATTACACGATCTTTATGGCTTAGATATATTAAATAGAGAAACTATCTTCTCATATCTGGCAGATACATGCTTCAATGATATGTTGCTTGATATCTTAGAAAGCAAGGATCCCATTAATTTATGTGCTCCATGTGCTTTTGTGCATCTCCTATATAACTCGTATGTCATTAATCCACTTATCTCCTACAAGACAAAGAGTGATTTGATCCAGTCAGATCCAAGTTGCTTTGGTGCTGCTGGAATGTTCCACAAATAAATCCAATCTTCATCAACTCCTGTATCATTTTGTCACAACACTTCTGTTGACAAGCAGCCTTTCCAAGTTGTTGACAGGTAAATTTGCGTGCATCAGCTAATGTTAACCATAATCACTTCATGTATTCCTATAGACATTTTAACATGTCTTTTCACGAAGAAAGGCTCGACATAAAGTGAGTAAAGAGCAGTATTTCTTGCCCGAACGTGCACATGCTTATCAAATAATCAGTAGTTTCAGTTTGGTCGCTCTATATGCCATTTTAACATAGAACTGTTTATTTATCAGTTCAGCCATAATTATCAAACGTGGAAATGTAGACTTGATTGTTTGTATTAACTATTTTGCTAAACTGCAACATTTTGGATGATAAGGTGAAGTATATAACCGTACCGAACTTAACACTTTATCCAACTCAGAAATGTCAAGTTACTAGCTTCTTCATCCATGCAGATCTCTTTCAGCTCCAAACCATACTATTCAGTGATCCGTCCATAACTTCAGATGTGGATTGTTGAGCAAAGGGTAATCCTCGTCCCAATTCGTGAAATATTCAATAGTGGTGAGTATGAACTGATTATCTCTCAATATTTAGAAATAAACCAGTGAATCTTCAAGATATTCTGTGAAAACGATACTCAGCAACTCTTTGGTGAACAAGATGTATAGGTAAAAGTGAATAATAATTTTCACATCACATCCGTCACAAAGGTGCTGAAGCCAGATCTAGGACTGGGATGATGACTTTCATTCTGACAGCGACATTTCCTTATCACACTAGAAGAAACACTTCTCCACTTATGTCTAGTTTATTGCCATTTGCCACAATAAAACTGGTATGCATTGGTCAGAGGATTGGCCTTATTTGGAGAGCTTGATACTTTGGAAGATTTTCTAGAATTCTGATAATCTCTGCATTAACTAGGAATTCAGTTTTCTGCCATTATACCCTCACAGCTGTATGCCAAACTCTGTCCAGGTTTAAGAGAGCTGGATTAGCTACCAAACTGATTGTTCTTAATAGTAACTGGCCAGGACAAGCTTAGAATCTGTTAATTTTCTATATTTGTTGCTCAAATATTTACCACCTGCTGTTTTATCCACTTTTTTACATGGTAAAATATAGTACACTTTTGGTTCTATGGCATTTGCTGAGCCATCACTTGCAACTGATAACCTAATAACCTTCGTTGCTTCACAAATTAAAGACAATTAATTCGCCAGTGTCCAAACATTCAACAAACAAAGCAGATGTTTCACTTCTCTCTTCCAAGATAACATCTGAATGAAAACGTCATTTCATAGGCTGTAGAATATTAACTATAGGTGAACTCATATGACCTTCTTGGTTTACCACTTCATATTGGTCATAATAAAAATTGCCTCAGTTAAGAATCTTCACATCCAAATAACACCTCATTATTTCCACAAAAATACCTTCAAAAAACGTATTCACTAGTGTTTGGGATGTATTGCAGCCTCTGTAGGGTAAGAATTACCATACAGTCGGTGTAGATAAATTTACATGAGTGACTAAACCCTCAATAGTGTTTTTCTTTAGATTTTTAAATACGTACTGATAGATTGTTCAATTCTCCATTGGACCATACAAGTGGAATAGCCTGGCCACATTTTTGTTCTACTCCTCTTCTTACATTTCGCTTAAATGCTCACTAAAATCCATAAGTAGATAATTTTAGCTAAGTATCAAGCCTTGGACTAATTGCCCCTGATTTAAAACACTTAAAGCATTCACCTGGCTGAAACATTTCCGAAGATGGTCTAGACTTGCTTTCACCACAATAGCACTGGAGAATAAAATCTGCTTGGATTCACCCAATTCTCTACGTTGCTGGCCAAAATTAACGACAGACCAATCCCGCATTGGAGAAGAAATCTTGACTATAATTCCGAGTTCACTGTATACAATATGTAGCAAGCTTTTTGGTAAAATGTACAAGTAGTTTTTACCTAAAATGTCAGATGTTTTACTAAAGTATTTGTACTTAAGTAATGTCTGTAAATTGACTATGTCAGTTTGGCATAAACTTTGACAAGTCAGAGTGCAAGGTAATTTTCGTGGAAACAATAGAAATGATCTTGCTCATTGTAAAGTTTGCATACTTAAGTTGCATAATCTCTTGAACCATTAAAATGTGTATTTACAATTTATTCAGAATCTCTGTATACTATATTTAATATTTACTGTCCTATACGACGAACTGTCGTCATGTCAACAAAGTAGATTAAAATGTATAGTTTGTAACTCTAATATCTCGTACATAATACTATTGTGAATACATTTGTGCTCATTCGTTAACTTAGTTAACCAAAATAGTAATCTGAAAGCAACTTTCCAAGCAACGTCGTCAAATGCATCTATAATTTATAATCAATTGTACCTAATGATGCTGAAACTAGAACATAGTATATATTCTAAGAACCCATGAGTGATGGAAACAAGAAATACGTAAATACTTCAGCCACATTACATCTACTATATCAAGCGCTGACAAGGCCTTTTGCCCTATGCTTGAGATTGTCAGGCCTGCTGGGATATGATGGGCATAGTAGTGGTATAGGTACTATATATATCATCAGCGTTCGTGAATAACCATTGTTGTATTGTGAACTAGGTTAAGCAAGTTAACTGAAATTATTATCAGTTCATTTGAGTCATTTACAAGTCAGATCTCTATACTAAGAATGGATAGCAAAACATAATTGATGTTAATTTTAACATTGAATATTTATTCTTTATTTATAATTGTTTTATTTATTTTAATCAACTTTACTATAATTCACAAGAACTAGTGAACTAACATGTTCAACTCATAGAGTGAAAAACCAGTAGAACAGTGCAGGCCCATATGTAATGGAACAATCCGAGAGTCGTCTATATTTACGATTCTTCACATATCCAAACTGGTGTCCATCTCGAAAAATCAAACGAAGTATTGCTATGCAAAACACTACTTGTCTATAACACAACAAACAGAATAAAGAGA
Organism: Tachypleus tridentatus; assembly: GCF_004210375.1. Lineage (NCBI taxonomy): Eukaryota > Metazoa > Arthropoda > Merostomata > Xiphosura > Limulidae > Tachypleus > Tachypleus tridentatus. The sequence continues at coordinate 96,053,393 of NC_134833.1, forward strand.
TATCATATCATAATTTCCTCGTGAAAATAAAGAAGGGTGAATACCTCTCAATGTGCCTTTTTTCACCCAAGTAACTCAATCAAATTTCTTTCTTATCTCTACTTTATTCGCTTTTGGACATTTATGATTTAATTAAGCCTTTTTCTTTTCATACACGTGACACACTGGTGCCCAGAAGATGTTGAGCATTGGCAACCAAAATAAGATAAAGCTAAATCAAACTTTTAAAACCCTGACTCCTTCCTCCCCTTTTTCAACATGTCAAAGATTATAAAGCTCCTATTTCATTCTTTGGAATCTCAGTTGATTTCTTTTTTTCTGAATTGATAACCCATGTCCTTCCGTTCTAACAGATATGTTATTTGTCGTATTTTATAGAATCAGAAAGTTGATCAAGAACACCAGAAGAATTGAATTGAATGAGAATCACACTTAGCAATATGTCTTGGTGATGATCATTTCCAACCAGAGATGTTCATTTGTTCCTCTAAAAAGCACTCGAACCACATCCATCTTATTCGACGTTCCGAATCCTCCACCGAGTGTCCTCACTAAGAAACGAATTATAGAGTTACTGGGAAACGTTAGTATCCTATCTATCAAGAAATTTTTAGTAGTTTGGCATTTATTGTATTTTAGTATAGTGTATTGTGCTCTGATCATTAAATTTTGATACTGCAGACTGATATTTATTTTGATTCTGTTGTTAAATAATCCGCTCACATATTTTTATAAGCGTATTCAGCTTGAAACATTACACACCAACTGCATCAGAATTAAATTATCATATCACTGCCTATATATCATTCATCATTAATGAAATCTCATCAACTAGTTTTGTATTTGTGTCATTGACAAAAGTGAGGGTAAGTATCCATTAATTGTAGTGGGTGAACCGCCATAACGACAGACGGCGCTAGAAAACCCTTGTGTAATGTCAGTTGGTGTGAGCTGCCCTTGTAGTTGTATTTTCCTCTATGCTAACCTTTAGTTATTTCGTTAAACTTGTAATAACTTTTGTTTGTTTTTCATTAAAGCCACTCCTAAGCGTTTTTACTCTCAAAGTGTGTTCTACATCATCAAATTATCGTAAACATTATTAATTCTCTTACTTCCATCATGGTATTTTTTTGTTGTTTTTTTAAACGTGACCTCTGTCATATTTCATGTATTTACTGCAGATTATCTTAGTGCTTATTTGGACTGATAGAGTGCGCTACCGAAATGAAAATACTCTTATGCGGTTAGTCAAAGTTTTTAAATACTAATATAAACATGGAGAACTTTCGAGAGAAAGTCATCAGATTGAAAAACATTGTAACGAATAATAAGTTATGCTTTATCTTGTGCAACATAATCATAATGGTAAGCCTATGAGCATGATTATTTTGTGGAATATCGTAATATGGGTAACTTTAGTGTTTTAAGTACGGATTAGCAGTGTTATCCAACTTATCAAGGGTTAAACAGACACGAATCGCTTATGTCTTCCTTCTACAAAAGAAGGAAGCACAAAACTTGGTATTGTATACAAAAGTTATATATTGTTTTATCAGAGTAAATAAAGTTCAAAATTTCTGTCTACTTCGCTTTATGAAACTACATTTTGGTAGTTTTATAAAGATATTTTCTAAAATTAAAAAGTAAAATTTTAAAAGCAAATATCCTTCTGTTAATGTTACGTCATCGAAGCTGTAGCGAACCAAGCCCCTACTAGTACATTAATACCAAATCTATTTAATAAATAAGGGTAAACCCTCATTTGTACCTACATTAATACGAATTTTACATTTTTAGAAGAAATTTGCATAAAACGAGTAATATTTACTGGTATAGTGTACTAGTAAGATTTAAAAAAGGAATAATGTTTTAATTTCACCTATAACCATTAGTGTGAAATATTTGTTCATGATTCTGTTCTACTTCGATTTCATACATAGTGTGATTAATGATAATTAATCCCTATTTGAGTACCCTATTTGAGTTAGATGCGGAGAACAGTGCCTACAAATATGACGCCATATCCTTGACCACCCATGTTTGAGAGCTCCTAAGGTTGTTTAGAATATAAATGAAGAAGAGTTATCTAACATAGAAACTCATAACATAGATATAGTAAGTCTATTAAGAATTTCCATTAAGTTAGTTATACATAGTATGAAAAAAGGTAAACTTATCCTAAGATTCTCTCTATAAATTACCTTTTTTTTCGGTTTTTGTAATTATTATATTTTATCATTATGTTTATTTCTTTTTTCAGATACAAATTTAAAATGTTATTTTTTTTAGTAATTTGTTGCATTTAGTACCACAAAATATTTATGTTTTAATCAATCTCTGTTTATTACATATCCTTATTATTTCTTCTGTTCATTATTATGTTTAAGTATGGCTGTTGTTTTTATTTAATTTATGTTTAACTTATCATTGTGTATTTTTCTTCTGGTTTATTAACATTAAATTTTGGTGTAATTTTTATTATAATTTAGATTATATTTATTCTCTATGGGTATTATTATACTAACATTTACTGTTTTTTACAAGACATTTGCAGTGGTACAGTTTCTAACAGCACTAGCAATCCGAAAAGAACATTTGGAACTGAAATCTAGTGAACATCTGACCGTCAGTCATATTAACGTTGGTATCGTTATAGCAGTGGTAGCTAGTGCCTTTAGTTTCCTGCTTTCCATTTGTGGGATGTACGTCACTAAATATACAAAACATATGCTGAGTGTAAGTTGATTATCTATGTAGTTAATAATAATATATGTAAATAGACTATAAAATAAAATTTCGTAAAAGCTCCAAAAAGGAGCTATTAAACCTCTGATACTAGATTATTTTAACAGAATATATTCATAGTTATTTTCAATAAGTGAAAAATCCTTCTTTCTAAAATAAACAGAAGTTTATATGGACACAGGTTTATTAAACCAGTTTTGAACTACACACAAAGAGGCCGAAACCTGTGCCCATACAATCTAGTTATTCTCTAAAACTGGATCTAAACTTCAGATTATTTTGGACGGTATTTACCAACTATTATAATGTTCCTCCTGTTCTTTTGCTTCTATGATACATGAACTTAGCCATTTGTTAAAAATATAAGAAACAGGTACGATATAATTTATATGCATAGTCGATTTAATGCTCTACACGCCTTGTTATTCTTGATTTATATTGTTATTTTTTTTTTACCTTTAAGAATGCAAATACCCTAAAATATTTTAGGGTTGTTAGGTACCAAAGCATGTGTCATCTTTTCTAAATATACTGATGAACGATCTTCATAGTTTAAACATTCTTTAACATAATTAATTGTAAACTTTTAATTAAGCACTATACTTAATTTTCCAAATGGCTGGGTATAGCCTAATTATTAACATGTGGGGACTGTGTGAAATAAGGTTCCACATTCGAGCCTTAATACTTCGCTGAACATGCTCATACTTTCTGCTATGAAGTTACTATAACTGTGACATCTAATCCTATCATTCAATTAATAACAGGAAAGGATCGTGCTTACTACTTCCTGCGACTGACAGTTAAAAATTAGAAATTGTATACCTGAACCTTAAAAGCCGTTAATCTAGTAGTTTCAACTACATACTAAATCAGATGCAATATAGGTTGAAAAGACTGATACTAAACCAATTTCATACAGTTTACTCTTGTGATTAAATAGGTATTTTCTATAAGGAAACATAATTTATTCAGCAATTTGTTTACGCCTTAAAAGTCAGTTTTACTTTTATATTATATTTTGTTATGCTAATAAAGCATTTAGGTGGAAAATACAAATAAACTAATGATACAATGTTAATCTTACAGGCGTTTGCTTTGTCACTATATCATGTTTATTTGAGTGTGTCTCCCAGTGATACAGCATTAATTTTGAAAACTTGTAATATTGAAAACCAGGTTTCGACAACAGTGGTGGTCGCAGCACAGATAGCCCGTTGTGTTTTGTGTTTAACAACAAACGAAAGCTTGAGAGTTTATACAAATTTATTTACGTAATCGCTATAAATGGGGTTCTCAGAGAATACTGTTAAAAACTGGTCAAATTATAATTCGTATGCAACTAAAATGCAAAAACAGAAATAATTCTTATGTTGCTCAATCAGACAAATTTATTAAATTTTCTAGGAAGTTGAGTAGTTCTATTAGCAAGGGGTGTTTAATACAAACAGAAACATCTCACAAGAGCAACATTAAAAATTTTCGAGAATTTATCCAAAGAAAAAATAACTATTAGAAACATTATAAGAATATCTCACATTCTATTGCAACAACATATAAACAGAATTTGCACCGGAACCCTGATATTCAAAATTCAGAGTTAGCCTTTAGATAAGAACACACTGTTTTGGATCATTACATTCTGAAAACAAAGTTGAACTTCAGTCTTTCAAATACACTGTGTGTGTTAGATTAGATACCATGGAACACAGAATGATAACCGCCTTCTGATACATAAATTTTGGCCTAGTTCTTGGTTTCCTCAATTATCTTATCCGAAGTCATGTTAAACCCCAATTGTCATCATTCATCTTCAAAAGTAACTCACAGTGGCACAGCTGTATGTCTTCGGACTTACAGCACTAGAAACAGATTTCTCTGGCATATATCACCTTTATCAAACTCCTTATGCTGATCTCTTGCAGTATGATCTTCAGCAATCCAAATAGAATTGATGAGTCATCGTGTGTGTAAAATATTAAGCCATTCATGTGTAGAAACGGTGATTTAAAAGAGGCAAACCACTGAGTTACTAATATGGGCTGTCTGTGTACTTTAAGTTATTTTACTAAATCGTTAGATAGTTAAGGTTTTTTTTGGGTGTTTTTCTTTTTCAGTTTTACTAAGTGATATAAAAGAGGAACGTAAAAATTCCATAATTGTCTTGGTTAGCTAGTTATTAGACGGTAATTTTTCATTAATTAGTTTAAAACTATTAATCTTATATGTTTTTTTTAATTTTGCGCATTTATAATTCTTAAATAAGTGTATGATTTATGAAACTGTTAGAAATGTTCCAGTAAGCTTAGAAAACCGTCAATTAAAATGTATTTAATTTTTAAGTCCGGGAATTATTTCAAAGAACTGACAACGAAGTAAGGAGACTTACAATTTATATATTTCATATCAGTATAGTTTTCCTGGTGAAACTTTATACCAAAGCACTATGTGATGTCAATGTGAAACATACATTTTAAATTATCTGCAAGAATCGAACAGAAGAAATAATTGAATTTGTAACTGTGATATATTTATAACTTTTGTGATGTTCAATGCCATCTATAATGTGTTATTTTAAAACAAAACAGAATCTTAAATATATATATATGTGTATGTGTATTTGTGTGGGCATGTACACTCATGATGTTCTTATTCTTAATGTTGTGATGATTAGTGTATTCATATATTTGTATATAGTGTCCGAAAACTACAGATCATACTAACCCTTGTTTTAAACTTACATTTTTGTACGTAAGAAAGAAAACCTTAAGAGCTATATACGTCTTATAGTTTTTAGACATAAGTATTTTAATTATTTTACCCTATAAAAATAAGATGATATTATTTCTGGTGTCGCTATAATAATGCAAATATTATACAAATCCTCAAGGGTTTTTTCACAAATGAACTTATAATTCGTTTATTTATAGCTATCAAATGTAGGGAACACTTGGATAATGTAGCTAAATAAAGGTTCTTTTTTCTGGATTTGGTTGTAAAGCATTTTACCAAAGGAGATTACTTCTAATTTCTGATTGAATAAATTTGTTGGAAGCTAGAGCTGCTTGCATCAAACACACAATCTCGATGCGGGATTTACAGGCCACCTTATGATTTATAAAAGCCCTAATGTACTGATTAAACCACTCCATTGTCCTCTAGTATTTCTGTAATTACCCAGAGAGAAGCATGTACAGAAAATCAAACACCCACTAGTTGTACTTGAGCACATATACCATGTTAAATCCCATTAGATAGTGCGGAAAAGTATGAACACAATTTCAAATATGACACACAGGAATCTTGTTTAAAGCTGGAAAGACAAAATTCATATCCATGAATTTATATCAACATCCATATCTTTCGTCTTTTCATAAATCTCCTTACAGTACATCAGTGATATCGTAGTTCAGTGTTTATTATTACAAATATTTGGCCTTTTCAAAGTTATAACTTTGATTTTGTAGTTTCTAAATATTGTGATGTTCTCTCATATCTGTTAGAAATTAATTATTTCCTTGAGAAAGAGGGTATGCTTCTGATGAATGTCCCGCATTTGGTTTCGATTAGGGTGACCAAAGAACTGGCGGTGGATGCTATTGCCAGTCGCCCTTTCTCTAATCTATCAACTCAAATTAAGGATGGCTAATGCAGATAGCCCTTCTTTAGGTTTGCGCGAGTATTCGAAGCAAACAGAAGATTGTTTCTATTATTGCTATTTTTATTTTTTCATACGTTTCCTTTATTGCTTTGAATTGTCTATCAATAAAGAAATTAAATTTTATAGTGATTGACCCATTAGTAAAATGTGAGCATGTTACACTTAAGTAACATTTAATTTTACTTTTGTAATCAGTGGTCTAATTATTTCACAAGATATAAAGGCAGACTCCTCTTTATACTACAAACAAATCTTTCAACCAGAACATTTCCCAAAATATTAAAGTATAATTCGAAAGAAACACATATCTTGTTGTCGAACATTCTTTATATCTTACAAAATTTTACCAAACAAAAGCTACACAATGAGTTATCTGTGCTGTACCTACCACAGGTATCCATATTTGGTTTGTGGCGTTATAAGCCGAAAGGCTTATCGCTTGGCTATTGAGGACATTTAACCGAAGCCTATAAATTCTTTTATTGTTAACGTAAACTATCAAATCGTTTAGAAACGCATTTATAAAATATATCAAGAAATTCTTATTATATTCTATAGTATTGACTGAGGGCCCAGTGGTTAGGGTGATCGACTTGTAACCTTAGGGTTGCGAGTTCGAATCCTCATCATACCAAACATCCTCGCCCTTTCATCTGTTATAATATGTGGTTTAATCCCACTATTCTTTGCTAAAAAAGTATTCCAAGAGATTGCAGAAGGTGGTGATGACGAGCTGCCTTCTCTATAATCTTTCACTACAAAATTAAGGATACCCCAATGTAGATTGTTATCGTATAGCTTTGTGTGAAATTTATAACAAACAAATAAGTATTGACTGAAGTAATTTGGTTAATAATGACCAGATTTCTTTGAAAAAGATACAGAAACTATTTTGTCAATTATTTCAGTACTTTTGTCTTCTAACAAATCCTGTAACAAATCTAATAAGTCCTGATTTATTTTTTCTCACATTTCCAGTATGTCTTGCTTCTGATTCCTGTAGTTGCGGACATCACATTGTGTGTATTTGTTTGGAAATACTCCACTGGTGAAATGGTATGTTGATTTACTCACTATTTACACAGCAGTAGGTTTTAACTTGTGTTTGTGTTATTTGTTTAATAAGAAGATTATTGAATATATAAGAAAGTTACCTTGAAACTGATGTTACCAGATATTATTTTATTGATCCTGTTAGTCAGTCTGTTCACGTGATTCATGTCTTTGTGTTTCAAGGAGTAAACTTTCTTTGTCTTTATTTGACATAATTTTGGACACTGCGATCAAAGTCTTGAAACCCAATGGCACAAAACAAAAAACATCAGTATTTCCAGAGATTATTAAGCAGAAACTCTTGGACACATCATAGGTTTGAAGGTACTTGATTCAATGTATTCTATTTTGAATTAGCTAACTATTAAAATGTCGTAATATTTAACTTTAAACATGATCTGTCTATACAGTACTGAACAAAAAGACCGTAATACTCACTCAGTTTAGGTTTGATGAAACACAGTCGGAAATCACGAATTAATTAAGAACCAGGAGAAACACTTTAAATGAACAGAAAATTATGCTATTTGTGTTGGAAATTTTCTAATCATCGAGTTAAAAATCTCATCCGTTAACCTATTTGTTCATCAAACTCTAAACAAAAATATCATAGATATCAGTCATTTGAGTAATAAGTAACATCCTTCAAAATGCAGCAGAATTTAATAGCTTTTTCTTGATCACATCTGAGCTCATCCGCTCATTCCAGCTACACTAGAGTCATGCCACTGAAGTGAGCTGTTGTCATTATCAAAAGAGAGACTATCAACTCAAGGGGGAAAAAAATGCTTCAACCAAAACATTCTTCAAGCACTAGAATATGTCTTCACATTCCTGCATCCTCAGGAAGTATGCATTCTGACTATTTTGGAGAAACTGCTACAAATTGTTGACAATATATTGCGAAATACTGAAACCTGTAGATTTTTGTTTACTCTCAGGCTTGAGGCAAATCCTTGAACACCCTAACATTCACAGGATCAATACGTATTTCATTTCTTTACAGTAAATAATTAAATATACGTTTTTAAGATTTCAAAAACAAACTAAAATGTGCAACTAAATATTAGTTTCTTATCTCGATAAGTGAGACATCTCTATCACTGAAGGCCTTTAAAGGTAATCTCTTTTAGCCTGTTAAAAATAGGCACAATATATAGACTAATTGTTATGATGTGAAATTCATGTTTATTTTCAAGTGTTGATAGCAGTCTTATGTCTACATTTATTATCCAGTTTAACTTGCCAGTAGTCAAAAACCAGATCTGGTGAAAGTAAACAACAGGCATTCATCTTTCCGAGATTGCAGGAAGGCTTTGATTCACTTACTATGTTCATTCATGTAAAATTCACATGCAGTACTTTCCTTCTTTCTCTCAATCACACACGAGATAACAAATAACTCTTTCAAGGTTATATTATTCCTTCTTATAACATCTGTTCGATTTTAACAATTACTACGTCAATGATGCTACTATGCATACATGGTAAGCGTCTTACTGTAGCTGTAAAGATGTATGACTCCTTTTGCACACAGAACCAACAAAACTTCCTTATGCGATTTATTTAGTTCATATGTGTTTAAAATTCTGATTTTAGCATAATCCTCCACTAAAGACTTCTGGAAACTGTATATTTGTTTTCAAATTAATTATAATGTTTGTGACACTAGGTTATTTTCTAATTCACGCCCATTCCATCTCCATTACTGTACCGATAATTATACCAGCTTAGTAGCTGAATGTCCACAGTTAAATAGTTACATCAGAATTTTAATATAATGCTGTTTGAGTAATTGCAATATCCTTTTTTAGTCAGAAGACAGTGTGTACCATGCATTGGTTTTATCATAGCAACATATGGTAAAAATACACTATATTTCATCCATAACACGTCAAAGAATACTTTCATATGTTCAACAGTACAACTATGTCTGTCTTAGCACTGTTCTTGGTTCAACGGGAATAACAATATTTTGTTGACCAAAACAATATCATGATATTACTAAACCATGAAATTAAATAAAAAATGTAAATCCTATAAGTATTTGGAAAAGAGATTGAAGAGGCTTATTTATAGCTAAATAAACACTCAAGGGAGTTATAATGATTCTACGTATTTTACTTAATGCACAAAATGATAAATTATTTGTTGATAAATTTGCAAAAACTTAATCAGCTGACAAGGGTTAAAAAAGGCCTTTTTTTACTTTCCTGCTAGCGTCATATTTACGTTTTCTGATTATGTTTTAAATGAAATAGAAAATAAAATGTTAGCCTCTATTTTATAATTTGCGATTTCCCTTAACTTTTGGAATTATCTGTTGCTTTTTGAGCAATTACTGCAAAAAACATGGGATTAAAGTGAGTTAGTAGACTTAGAGATTAAACAAGCGGTATAACTCTTTCATGATCAAAGAAGTATATCTTTAAGCAAACATCACGTAGTTTTAGCATATAATTGTTAATAATGACGAAAGTGGTATAAAATCATAAAAAATAGTTATATTACACTTTATAAAGACAATGCAATAAAATTAACTATATTTTTAAGAGCAATAACATTTTAAATGATAAAACTAAAGTTAGAAAGAGATTTCACAATAACAAAAGAAACAAAAGTAAAAAAAAATATTTCATACAACTAAAAAACTAAATCAAGTATACAAGAAGAATGTGCTAAAATAAGATTATCATATAACTATGACATGGAGGTCCTAAAACATATGAAGAAAATTTAATCAATAGTTTATAATATAGTCATTTGAACCTTCCTTTAAATGAATATACGATTAATATAGTTCAGACTGTGCTAAAGAAATACAAAAATTATAGTTTTATAAAAACGAACGATGTGCCAGTTCTTATATAGAAACCTAAATACTCTTTTGGAATGAACCTTAAAACTAACAGCTAATGTACTATATTAAAATGAAAACGTAAGATTCCTAAAGTGTGTTATTGAAAAATGTATAATTTAATATGTATGAACCTAAGTGTCCTAGATGTGATCCTAGACTTGTATGTTTGAACACCAGATGGCTAGAGACACTCATAAAAAATTAGAATACAGTATATAACAGTAATGAGCATGGCAAGTGTGATGTAGTTATATATATAGTATGTCCAAATATTCTTGCTCGAACACATGATAAGAGGCATTAAAGAGACATGTATCAATATATTAAATGGGATAAGCTCAGCCACAAGGCTCTTAGAAGTAATATGATTTAGTGCTTTAAATATATTATACTTATTTAGGGAGATTAATAAAATTTGCACTCCTAATAAATTTTACAATTAAACTTAATGTGACACTATTCCAGAAGGTATGGCACAGAAGCAGGAACAAGCAAGTATAAGATCCTGGAACATTAGCTGTGAAATGTAATTAAATCAAATGGTGTAAATATACTGTGTTTTCATATCTTGCTTAGAAAACCGTCGTAATTACACGTAAAACATTTGCATGAACATTTAAGTAAAGGTCTTGAAAATACCTGAATAAAATATATCCCTTGCTAGTTATGATGTTGCGTCAAAGGTATTCTAGACAGAATTTTTGTTTTAATAATTTGCTCCTTCCGACGTCTCGGCTTCTATTCTGAGGCCTTCTTTACTATTCTAGCTTATTGATAACTTATTTAATTTATTTTAACCACTATTTGAAAATTCAATCTATCAGTGAGATTTACCATAACAAACAACTTAAGATTTCAAATGTCAAAAGAAAATAAACGTGTGAATTTTTCAGGTCAGGATTTTTACTACAAAAGTAATGTTGCAGGAAATACAACACTATTATACAAGCACCTCAGCTACTCGTGCTATAGATAGTATCCAAACCAAGGTAAGGAATAAACATGCTAAAAGTCAATCTCACTATAGGTATTTTAAACCCTGTATACCAGATACTACTGATAGCGTTTGTAATCAATTTTCGTACTATCTGAGCTACTGTTTGTTTTCTTCTAAATAGTACAGACATTTTTCATAGTTTGGATATTTTGCACGTTACAACTAAGTTTTATTTTTACTGTAAAATATAAATTGTTTGTTTCATGTCAGAAATCTCTCGTATATGGTATTAAAATAAACAATAATTTTTTTTCGAAGCCAAAGATAACCATTTGAAAAATCCCTCGATTTTATTCTTTCCTGCTATACACCTTATTTAAGGTTAATTTTGTTAAATATAATTTTAGATTATCGTATTGAAAGGTTGAATTGAGCTATATTGAATTATTATCATACTTATTTTGTTTAATTAACTGATGTTTTAATTAAATAGTTGCATTGCAAAACTGTTTCATTTTAGTAGAAGCATTACTCATTTATTTATATTTCAGACAACATAATATGGTTTTAAAAGGCTTACCTGGTCCATATTGCTGCAATTAAAGCAAGATAAGCTTGGTTATGAATTTCAGTTTTCTTATTCAAAATAAGAGATCTAGTAATATTTTGAATGTGGAAATAAAAACTAAGTATGATTGTGTTACTTTTGTATACTTTAAATTCAAAAGAAAATAATGAATTAGAGACCGAGAAACTTGAGTGAAAGGTAGAGAATGATCGGTCATCTTGGATCTAAAGTATGAAAGTACAATAAATGTATAGTTTTTATATTTTCCATTTGTTTTCAAAACTAACATACCTACAAATTTAAATAAGGAACCTATATCTAATAATCAGTTTCGAATTGCTCAGTAGTAACTTACCTTTTTTGGTCGCTGTTTTAGTTCAAGTGTTGTGGACCAATTTCCACAGAAGATTATACACAGAATAACTTGTCACTACCATACTCTTGTATAGATAATACAAAAGGGAGATATTATGAAAAGGTAAGCTGCTTTGCCTAAACTTGTACATATGCAACTTTTGAGTGTTAAGTGGAAAAAAAGACATAGCGTTACACTTTAGTAATATTGTTTTGTTTTGTTTTCATTTTAAGAACACATTTCATCTGAACATATGTGAGGTAAAATATTTGTCTATCATCTCAAATACTGTTCAATTTACTACAATATATTTTCTTCACAAATTTTGAGCTATACATGACAACAAACTTTTTACACATCTGTTGTAATGTAACTACGTATATAGGCAGTTATCATAATTAATAGTCGGTGAAGAAATGTGTTATTGATTGCAATAATTGCTTATACAGAGGAGTAAACTGTTATTGTAAATTATAACGAACTTTTTTTATAAAATATTATTATATTGTAAAACATTTATATGTCTCTCATTATTTAATGTTATAACCAGTCTCTACAGTTCTTGTAAGCTGTTTTACTCAGGTCTGGACTTTTTAAACGTATCTATGTATCTCTGTTAATATTATGTAGCTTGTTATGCAATGTATTTGTACCATGAAACATATCAAGAGGTGATCTGTTTCACATCGTGTGTCATGAGAGTATATTAGATTCTGTGTAATGTTTAGACTCTCAGTATGTGGTATATGTTTTGCAATAAACTTTTAATATAGCATCAATATCGTATATTGTGGTAGTGAGTATTCCACGAGAGTTATCTGTGATATGACACTACTATTGTAGACTGTTTTTAATATTTCGGTTTAGACTTTTGTGTTGTTCTCTAGAAGAAGTTTTGATATGAAATTGTGAGTGCATGACGTCTACAATTTCTATGTGTTTGGAAACCGACTTGAAAAATATGAAAATAAGATCTTAACTAGTTGTATGATTGGCGTGTTAACCAGTTTGTCTGTTGCATGTTCAGTTAATCTAGATTTGTAATTCCTGAGTTTGTGTCTCAAGAGAGTGCAAGATATACATGGAGAAGTTAGCAAAAGGTTTGTTTGTTTGTTTGTTTGAATTTTGCAGAAAGCTACTCGAGGGCTATCTGCGCTAGCCGTCCCTAATTTAGTAATGTAAGACTAGAGGGAAGGCAGCTAGTCATCACTACCCACCGCCAAATCTTGGGCTACTTTTTTACCAACGAATAGTGGGATTGACCGTCACATTATAACAGCCCAACGGCTGAAAGGACGATCATTTTTGGCGCGACGGGGATACGAACCCGCGACCCTCAGATTACGAGTCGCACACCTTAACACGATTGGCCATGCCGGGCCTGTTAGCAAATGGATTGGTTTAATCTGTAGAGTTAAGCCTATCGATTAGTGAACAATTACTTTTGTGAACAATAAAAACGTATGTGTGTATTCCTTATAGCAAAGCCACATCAGGCTATCTACTGAGTCCACAGAGGGAAATAAAAGCAAATGCTCGAGTAAAGTTATAATTACTACTTTTACTTAAAACTTTTGAAAGTTTATCTGGAAGTATGCACTGATAGATTCTAAGCACAGCATGAAGAAAGAGACAGTAATTGAAGAGAAATTACTAAAGCGAAACATGAAATTTACAAACGTTATCACGAACAGGAACTAATTTGATCAAAGGTAAAACTGAGGAAGCCAAAGAAAACGAACAAAGGAAGTATATCATCAAGTTTGAAGAAGTATAGAAACGTAATAATAAGATAAATGAAAGTATTAAAAATGTAGAGAAGGATACAAATGTCAAGATAAACTATGCTGACTTAGCATACACAAGGATAAAACCAAACACAAGTGTTTTTACATCTTCCACCTCCTTGCCCCCAGTAGCATGTGACTTATGTGGAGTTACAATGTTATAAATTAGTTTTAGATACCCGTGGAGGACAGAGCACAAATAGCCTATTTTGTTGATTTGACCTTACCTTCAAACAGACAAACTTTACATCTACTAACTTCTAATACCATCTTTTACAGCTACTACCTTGTCATCTATGTTTGAAGGACCTTCCTTGACTACTCCAGCTATATCATAACTTAATGAAATTACAGAATTTAGCAGATTTCAACAATGTCACCCAATCAAAACACCATAAAAATACAATAAATCTGGGCATATCAAGCTCAGTTTGGAAGAGTTTTTAAAAGTGAATAGATGGAATAGTGAAAACAACGCTATTCAACTTGCTTGCACTGAAAAGGGCAAATTTTAATAGCATTAACCAAATTTCAAGCTAAGAGAGATAACAAATATTTATGTATCACAACACAGAAAAGTTTTTAAGTAAAGCTTAGGAACAAAGTAAAGAGGAAAGACAAGACTTTGACTAACCTGGCTGAAAGCATGCCCAGATGATCCACGTGAACTTATGAAGAAACTGGCATTTGACCAACTCAAAGATATCACAATAAACGATGATTTACAAACTAGTTTTATCTTGCAACAGATAAACCCCACAGATTACTTAATTTGCCCATAAAATGCCAAGATTATATCTTCAATCGATGTCAAGAGTCAAGCCTGACAAATAAAATATCTCACAATATTAATACTAGAAATGTAGTCCTAATATGTGTGTTATCCAGATGCCTCTGAGTGGCAAAGTCAAAGAAATAAAAACCATGAAAAAACATGGAACCGAGTGCTCTTTTTGACTATTACCTATTGTGCTTGTAAAACATAAAAAAGGAATTCGAATGATCCAGTAGATAATTTAAGTCACAAAAAATAACGTTTCCATCTTCAAAAGATTGACTTTACTTTGGATTCTTCAACAAGGGTAAAATAGTTTTCAATATTGGTTCTGAGGAAAGGATATTGGTAAGTGCAAATTCAACGAAGCAAGTCTTGACAAACAGCCTTAACTGCATAAAATGGACTGGCAATTTGTTGTGTCACAAATGATTATATTGAGGGTTGAGTATACAATATTAAAAAGATTTTTAATATAGAAATGTGCAAGTCATATGACAATAATAACCGATATAAAGTTGCGATCGAACGATATGTATTAGAACTACAATTTAACATTGCTTGGAATTACATAGGTAGTGTGTTGGCACTAAAACTACTCGCTTTAAGGAAAGAGTGTGCAACTCATTTTCAGTATAGTATAGTCAATCATACACTAAGATCATAAAGACGTGTATACACCAGTAATTTAAAATTTCTGTACTTAATGGCATTGAAAACAAAGGAAAAGGGATCAGTCTGAGAAATTAGGAACTTACAGAAAGAAACCTACAATAAGTCGTACTTTAGTTATGGTAAACAAAGCGTGCCATCTTGAATCAGGTAAGAACCATGAACACAAACGTCAGTAACAAAAGCCGTCCACTGTTTTCCAGGCAAAATTTCGCACCATAATTAAGAAGGCTTTATATCTGTTAGAGTAACACAACACTTGTGTACACAGCATAACCGTTAAACCATCGCATACTTCGAGCAGCTGGAGAACGAAATGGGTAAGCATGCTATTTCTTCTGAACAAACACTGGTCAGGTTGCCAGGTGCAGCGTCAAAGTGTTTCGTTGTAGTCGTACTGTTGAAATAAGTGCTGGAGAACTATCATCTTCGTGCACAAAATAGTCTATGGAAATCCTGCAGGAAGAGATGTTGAACATTGGATATGCTCATCTTACAATGTAGCCTTTTGCAATAGAAACTACGCTATATGTATGATTGTCAGATAGAGTATAAAGAGAAGTGGAGATTTTGACTCCAATTAGTAAATAAGGTTAAAAACCATTTTAATCTAGCATGTTAAACCTCTATTAACCTTAACGCAAAACTGTTTAAAGCTCTAAATGTAGCATGACATCTACGTACAAATCCTTAAAAATTCAAATACCTACCTTTAAGAATTGTTAACAAAGGAAAATAAGTATTAATAAGTAAATGTAGTGTTGACAGACGAAAACCTGGAGTTAATTTGATTGGAGCTAGAATACAGTACATTTTATGCATCAAAACATGTAGGGTTAACTATTCACAAGTTGATGTATTTTGTTAATGAAGTAACCACCAGAAAGTCGTTTATAAAGGATAATTGTTCAAGAATTAAGTTTGAGTAGCTGTAAATCTTTTTGTGATGGTCGGTATGGTGTTAACATGTACATCGTACCATGAGAAACTTAAATACAAGAAGCTTCACATAAAGCGAATAACTAACACCCAATAAAGGAAGACTAGAACAATATTCAGTACAACCTTCTACTGTGAAAGTTGTCGAACTAAACAACCTACTTGAGAATCGAAACCGAATTTTAATGGAACATTGGACTAACTTAGATAAAACACAAAATCAACCGTCGTCAAAATACGAAGCAAGTTATACAAGAAAATTGTTAATATTAAATGAAATCGATAGGGTTTGTTTGTTTGTTTGGGAATTTCGCACAAAGCTACTCGAGGGCTATCTGTGTTAGCCGTCCCTAATTTAGCAGTGTAAGACTAGAGGGAAGGCAGCTAGTCATCACCACCCACCGCCAACTCTTGGGCTACTCTTTACCAACGAATAGTGGGATTGACCGTCACATTATACACCCCCACGGCTGGGAGGGCGAGCATGTTCAGCGCGACGCGGGCGCGAACCCGCGACCCTCGGATTACGAGTCGCACGCCTTACGCGCTAGGCCATGCCGGGCCGAAATCGATAGGGAAATATGTACATGGATATGGTAAAAAAAAAAATTAAAATGAAACTGAACGAGAAAAATTGTATAAACCACAAATATAATGGGAAATGAAATAACTTTAAGAAATGCACTTTTATGTAATTGAGTCATAGACAGAGAAAATGTTTTGTTAGAAATATAATTTGTTATAAAATAAACACAACTAAAAGCAAGACCTTTACCGTTTAATATCAGTATTTTGTAATAGTGATTATTATTATTTTATCAACATGAATAGCTAATGTTATTTAGTGTTTTTATACGTTATATGAAACAATATTAGGTTAGCATTTATATGTCTGAATGTAAATAAATAAAAACATCACAAAAATAGTAGTGAAGAACAATTATTTTAAAATGATACTAGATTCATTGGACAACTCTACATTGTTTTGCAGGTATTCCATACTGCCATAATTAGAAATGGCGAATTAACACTGACGGTTTGTTTTGTTTGTTTTTTGAATTTCGCGCAAAGCTACTCGAGGGCTAGAGGCGCTAGCCGTCCCTAGTTTAGCAGTGTAAGACTAGAGGGAAGGCAGCTAGTCATCACCATCCACCGCCAACTTTTGCGCTACTCTTTTACCAAAGAATAATGGGATTGACCTAACATTATAATGCCCCACGGCTGAAAGAGCGAGCACGTTTGGTGCGACGGCGATTCAAACCCGCGACCCTCGGCTTACGAGTTGAACGCCTTAACCCACCTGGCCATGCCGGGCCGTAATAGCAATGAAAAAGCTTAAGTTAAAACATGGATTAAGTGATGACTATACATAAATTTATTTTCACATGGGAGAGCAGAAAAAATTGTGAATTTATTTTAAGTTTAAATGCAATATTTAAGTGGTTTGCTAAACAAAACCTGAAATTTAAACATTAAAGAGAGAATACCACAAAATACATCACATATTGGATCAAAGTTACACGTATTGGGAAAAGAAATAAAAACACGGGAAGAAGTTTAACTGTAGTTGCTATGTTTCGAGAAAGTTAATAGATACAAGAGAATTGATATTAAACATATTCTAAGAACTAAACTGTTAACACAAACGATAAGATACATGAGATAAGGGGACACTTTCGGAAATCACATAACTCTTCCATGTATAATATGTTTGATTTTACAAATACCTTAAATGATAAATCGACGGTATGATTTATTTAATAGAACAGCCTCCAATTTTAGAGATTTAAGTGAATCGAATTCTCCATTTAATCCAACTGCTGAAGGTTTTATTTTAATTTGTTTACAACATCCTCAGATGCTGTGCGTATCTGAGTATACAACTTTCATTCCTTGCTTTTACAGGGTTAAATGGAATTCAATCCCCACGACTCTTATCTGGATCTAATCTTTCAGATAAAACTCGTATGTTTCATTGAAAAAATCCGTGGAAATGATGATGCATTATCACGAAGACTGTAATACTAAATAATGTAGAAACAGTGAAAAGAAGGAACCAAGAGGTAATAAAGACAACCAACCTTAAGTGCAACATAGAGAAAAACAAAATAAGATGTTTAAAAGTGATAATAAATAGGTAATAAAAGTTTCTCAAGTAAAAGATACAAGTTTCAAACTAATTATTGACTAAATCAAGAATGGTGCAAAACAGCACTTGTAGCAAACAGTAATTCGATATAGCCCAAAGAAAAAACAATTTACTGGATCCACTAGAATTCATTGTGCCCACGAAAAGATTTATTATATATATATATAAGAATATACCAGTGGACATACACTATGACTACAGTTGGCTCTTCTATAGTTACTGCACTCAGAAATACAACATCATTTTCACAAACTTCCAACAGAGAATTTTGGTGTGAAGAGGAAAAGAAAATGATTCCATTAGGTCGGATGTCGGAATGCTACATAAGATTTAGACAAACCATATGTACTTTACTGCGAGGTAAAAGGTTCACGAAGGAAACAACATGATTAACTATCGAAGCTTATCTTGAGAAAGTTATTATCCATGTACTTGATTCTCTGCAACAGAATAATAATGGAAGTTAAAAACATCTTAGTTTTGATGGACTATTTCACCAAATTGACAGAAGCATAAGTTCTTCTCAGTCAAAAAGTTAAAAAGGAAGCTTTTTGGTGAATATCTTTCAAATAAGATGTGGAACTATCCATCTAATGATAAGATGGAGGTTGCTGAGATATAAATACTGATAACACTGGATTTCATTCTGGGTGACATGACATGATTGTACAATACACGATGCAAAAAGGGACTATCTTAAAAATTAAATATATATACTTGGAATGATCCAATGCTGCAATGTTCGCTCTTCTATGTAAAATATTTTCTCAACCCAAACGAGCCGTTTTTGCATATAAATTTCTCAACAAGTGGGTTTCTCGACATCACTGCAATGAAACCAGTTAGCTATGTTTTCTCTAGGATACAGAAGGACCTACGACCCAATTCAAAGAAAGATCTTCCACTGATAAACAGTCATATGGTTAGCTTCAGAAAAGACTTCTCTATGAGTAAATCATATAGCTAGGAAGCCCAGGATTTTGGTCGAGGTCATTTCCAGAACATTACCAGGAATTAAACCACTAGTGAATTCTTTCAATCGTTTTGTACCTGAAGGGAACTCGTTGTCTTCTCATCCTTCATTAAGCAAGCAAATTTTTTTTCATTCGTTCAGTTTAATTTATTGATTTTATTATATATATTATTTCATTATAGTAAAAAAGAAAGCACATAGGGTCAACAGATTTATCATATGCTCATGATGAAAAAAATTTCTTTTATTGTCTTGTTGTTATTTATTTTACAATGATATGAAAATTAATGTTTTCAATTATTGCGAATTACGTTATTGCTGAGTTTAGGATTCTCAGCTTAACGTAGCATCGTTTTTGTTGTTGTTGGTTTTTTTGTGTTACGATTGTTCAAGTGATTTCCAAAATCTAGAGAAGGTGCACTGTTACAGGCTATTATTATTTATACATGAATATTGTCTGCTTGAGGGAGCTTTCATTCTATGTGATGTAAGTAAGAATATGGAATTTTTATGAAAGTTTGGAAAAGCAAAATTAGGCCAGAGTCGAATAGAATTGTTTATTGAATTAGTAAGTGTGTTAGTGAGTTGTCTGTTACTTGATCAGTTACTTATGTATTTGATCATTCTTTTGTGTTTTAACGAAGCACTGAAGGTATAGATGAAGTTGGTAAGTGACTAACATATTTTGACCTTAGATCTTTTGTTCTCCAAACTTGTAGAATTTGTAGTAAAAGAAATAATATGACTAATTTTGAAGAACTCATCCAACTAAAAGAACAGTTACAGCAATATGTTTTTGCATTCTGTTGTATAAAATGGCGGTGTTTAATACTGTTTGTTAGTAATCTCTAGCATGACAGTATATTTCTGTCCGTACACTGTACAACATGGTAGTAGGTAGTTTATGTCAGTAATCAACTACATGACGGCGTGTTTCTGTCGCTGTACTGTGTAACATGAGGTACAAACTTTATATCAGCAACCTGTAGTACTACAGTGTGTTTCTGTCCCTGTGTTGTATAACATGTAGTATATACCCTATGTCAGTAACCTGTAACATTACAGCATCTTTCTGTGTATGTTCTGTATTATGTGGCAATACGTACTCTCTGTCAGTACCTTGTATCTTGGTAATATGATTTCTGTCCCTGAAGATTTATAACATAGTATTAGGTAATCTAAGTCAGTATCTGAAGTATATTTTTCTGAGCTGTTAAATATTTCTGTCCTTAGAGTTGTGGAGCAGAACTCAGCAGGTATCTGACAGACAAGTCAAATATGTTAGGATGGATTGGAATTGTTCTAATCGCATTCCAGGTAATTCTCGGATACGAATGTTTTGAATGATGTGTGTGTGTTTCTTATGTATTACTCCAACTATTTTCATAAATAATCAAACAAACAGTTAATTATCGAATTTGTATTCCAAACTTATAACCATATAAAAAGTTTGAAACTTTTCCTTTTTTACAGAGTCAACATAGATTTGATAATGAAAATTACTTAAAGTATTATCGAACATTTATCTTTAATTCTGTATTAAAAAATGATATTTATTTGTTTATAGAACCTGTATTTCTAAATATTTATTCACTCTGAATATATATGAATTCACCAAAGTAATATATGCGTTCATAATTCAAACTTCTGATTAAGATTAGTCGAATTACACAGCTAGGTAGATCAAACCAAAATAATTTAAAAGTGACGTAAAAGTTAACGAAAGCAACATTGTGTATAATAAACCTACTAAAAATATTGTGAGTGAACTACAACAATATATAAGAAACCTATAACATGGAAGATAGTGCTTATATTCCTTGACTGGAAACTCCTACACTAATGTCTGACATATCAAATCCGGTCTAATGGGCATTTGTATTTGACAAAAAAGCTTCGTTTGGACTGGGCATGATAACTTAACTACAGTTAATATATTATACATATTTTTCGAGTTTCCAGTCATAAATTTTTAAGAATCGTTAACCATACATATTTAGGTGATGGCTCTCAGTATTGCGATCAACGTCTTCGAAGAGCTGACCAAAGCTGAGGAAGATAAGTTGGCCAAGTACTACGAAAAAAATATGGAAATGCTTGAACTACAAGCAGAAATTTCAAATCCGGAAGTCAAAGACTGGTTAAAATCATTCGAATAGCACAGTACCAAATTCTGTTAAAATGTTATTGGAACTTTGCCAAATATAACAGTTATTTTGAGTGTTCTAACTTGTATTAGGTTAGAAACATCGTACTGTTTCCTTTATCACGTTATAAAAGCTTTTATCTACTCTGATTAGTTTTGTCTATCTTGGTGTTGCTTCTTATTTATTGAAATTTAACCATAACACTCCTTAAACGTTTACAACAAATATTCGTGGTCTGACATGGTCTGATGGTTATGGATCGACACATAACAAATAGCAGGCTCAAATCCTCGTCACTGAGCACGTTCGCTCTTTCAGCGCCCCTGCAAGTACAGCGGTAATTCTATGGATTTACAACGCTAAAATCAGGGATTTGATTTCCCTCGGTGAGCTCAGCATATAGCCCGATGTGGCTTCGCTATTAGAAAAACACACACGCTCTTTCAGCCGTGGAAGCATTATGAAGTGATGGCCAATCTCACTACTAGTTGGTAAAAAGTAGCCCAAGATTCCACGGTAGACAGTGTAGACTAGCTATCTTCCTTCTAGCCTTTCACTACTAAATTTTAGATGGCTACCTGGAGAGGAAATGGGCCCAACCAGGTAAAACCTGCACACTATGATGCTTCAGCACCTAACATGGCTGAAAGGTCATAAGCGTCCCCACGATCCACATATACAAATATATACACATACACACATAAAAGAAAAAAAAATCTATAATACTAACACTTTAAGCTTAACTGTCCTGTATGACTGAAATAAATATTATCTTAGAAATTGTAAGAGTTTAGTATATTAAACACACAGTAATTAAAGAACAATTAATAGCTAACTACCAAACTAAAAGGTGACTTAATATCGGATTTTAGTATTACGTTTCTCTACAATTTAATTAAAATTCTAAAAGTTAAATATACAATTATCAGGTAGGTGAGCTAGTAATAAAGAGTAAGGAATAATAAAATTTTAATATGTTTACAAGTAGTTCAAGGATATGTGGACTTAAATTTATAATGTTCGATGGGTGCTAGAACTGGATTATAATTTAAACTGTGGACCTAATTACGACTTCCAGGACGTTCAGAAAGATATAGAACACAACGTTAGTAGATTTGTTTGTTTTTTTCAATTTTGCGCAAAACAAGACTAGAGGGAAGACAGCTAGTGATCACTACCCACCACCAACTCTTGAGCTACTCTTTTACCAACAAATAGTGGGATTGACCGTTACATTATAACGCCCCCACGTTATAAAGGATGAGCATGTTTTGTGGACGGGGGATTTGAACCCGCGATCCTCAGATTACGAGTCGAACGCCTTAACCTACTTGGGCATGCTGGGCCTCGCGTTAGTAGAACTTGCTTATGCTTAAGAATAAGTCAAACATAGTTTTGTGCTATTAGAAGAATAAAACTGGAGATTAGGAGTAGAAATCAAGGACGTAGGAAAAATGGATTGTTAGAATAAATATGATATGAAAAGGAATAGAACAAACTGCTGAGCTTAGAAGAGTACACACTATAAAAGCAATTAAGTATACAGAAACGGATCCAGTTAACATTCAGGTACCAGTTCTCAATAGACGTGGATCCTTGGAAGCTTTCAGTAAGAATCAAGATAGTCAAGATATAGTGTACTGATAAAGTTATTTCTCAAATGGAGCATGAAAACACTAGAACAAGAATTTCCTTGATAGGTAGTAAATGTATATGACAGTTTATTTCTTAATCACAAAAACATCTTTATGTAGTGCACATAGGAATGACTACTGAAAACTATGGAAGAGAAGAGCTTCTAAAATGTTTAAAGAACTCTTTCAGTTGTTCAACGATAGTGGTAGACGTGTGGTTCTTTCAGGATTGTTCCTTCAGGATAGATGGGAATGTATCACTTTGTAGGATCTACGATTTAAATGAAAAATTATCAGAGATGTTCTTCAGGAAACTAATGAGTTAGTTGAGTCTATGTGATCTTTCTCAGGGTAAGGTAAATTATGTGTTAAAGACGAGCTACACTTAAACAGGTTAAATTTTTTGTTTTGTTTTGTTTGTTTTTTAATTTCGCACAAATCTAGTCGAGGGCTATGTGTGCTAGCCGTCCCTAATTTAGCAGACTAGAGGGAAGGCAGCTAATCATCACCACCCATCGCCAACTTTTGGGCTACTCTTTTACCAACGAATATAGTGGGATTGACTGTAACATTATAACGGCCCCACGGCTGAAAGGGCGAGCATGTTTGGCGCGACGGGGATGCGAACCTGCGACCCTCAGATTACGAGTCGAGCACCTTAACTACCTGGCTTTGCCGAACCACGACGGATGAAGTGTAATATGTTGAGATTAAAGAAGTTAAATGAACGTGAGTTACTACAATCTGAGTTTCCAGTGCAGAAAGTTTTTATTGCTGATGATCGCTTTTAAGCCACCTAATCGGATAAATGATATTAATAAGTATAGTGATTACTAATAAGAATACCCATGCAATAATTGTTGAAAATAATGTTTTGGCATAACGATTAAGATTGTATGAAGTCAAAGTAACGAGGAAGAAAGGTTTTTTTGTAAATATTCAGGAAGGCTCAGAGTGTCAACCACAGAGGACTCATTTTAATATTTATTATTGTAAGAATTGACTTGAGAACACGAGTGATCAGTGTATAATTATGTTTGATATTTGGCGGCATCTGGAGATAAGCATTTAGTTCCTAATATTCAGAAAGCCATATCTGAGGCCATGTGGCACGATATTATCATTTTTTAATTAATACTGAATTGAGTTAGAATTTAGCCTTTAAAGGATACCGATGACAACGATTTTTTGCAGAAACTGAGATAATTAAATATTTAAATATTCTATCTTGTTTGTACAATGTCATATATTTGAATCATTTGTCACCCTAAACATTCTATAAAAAATATCTGAATTAGACTGAATTATTGGGTATTAATTCTTTAGTGGTAAGTAGACAACCCAAAAGGTTAGAAATGGATAAAGCACTAGAACCGAACAAAGTTTTCTCTAGAATTTTAAACTTGCCTTTTGATCGGTTATTAGTCTGTAGGCAGAAGTCTGTTAACAAAGGAGTTACTGACGCATGCTACTACTGCTCATACAGAGGATATACAAGAGTTATTCTGTAAGTTTTAGATTAACTATCTACTATTGGGGAAAATATTCTAAGTAGTATGATAAAATGAGCTATGATGAGACAAAACAAAATGTTGTTATTCATAAAGCCCAATCACACTGGATTCTTGC
This sequence comes from Tachypleus tridentatus, assembly GCF_004210375.1. NCBI lineage: Eukaryota > Metazoa > Arthropoda > Merostomata > Xiphosura > Limulidae > Tachypleus > Tachypleus tridentatus. The sequence continues at coordinate 96,078,277 of NC_134833.1, forward strand.
AAACAACGGAGTGCATTATAGATCATTTATTTCAAAGCAATAGTTTCATTACTACTTCGATAACAAATGCGATATACACGTTCTTTAGTTAAAATATTACTTACTGTCCAAATACGCAAAGGTGTTTTTATAGAGTTAACCATTATTCTATATAAATAACATAGAACGACTGTTGACATGATATCTGTTTACTTAGTCTTGTTGTTTTTACGTATGTACGGCTTAATGCATCTTAACAATGGGAGTTTCAAAACAAACATGTTTCTTTTATTTTGAGTCATATTTCCCATCATATCTCACACCTGTAATAGCTGATAATTAGCCAGAGTTGCTTCATTAAATCGTAACATTTCTTATCTGATGTATTTTACAGGCAAACTTTTCTTAGGCTCAAAACAGATAATGTACGTTCACGTGTAATTCATTGAAAGATTGATTAAGAGTACTTAATTTGTTTTTGGTCTTCAAATTTGCACATTTTTATTAATTATGCGTGTTTGAAGTCACCTACACGTGGTTTTTTTTCCAACGTATCTTGAACTACTTACATGATACTATAATGAAAGATGAAAGAGACGTATGTATACATATGACTTCTAATGTACAGATTGAAGTCAAAACTTCATTCAAGTATTTTAACTTCTTACATAATCATTAAAACAGTTTCTACTCCTGATGTACAGATTATGATCATAACTTCATGAGTTGTTTCTACTTTTAATGTACAGAAAAAAAACATAATTCCTGATGTACAAATAAAGGTCGTAACTTCATAGAAACATTTCTTCATCATTAAGTACAAACTAATGTCGTAGCGTTCTGAAATAGTTTGATGTTCTGAAGTACAGATAAAGGTTATAACTTTATGGAACAGTTTCTAATTCTAATTTAAAGAATAAGGTCATAACTTCATGAAATAAACCCTATATTAAACATGATTATACAGGGTGTTCGGAAGTCACTGTTCAGTTTTGTAATTGTATGTCTATTCAGTCTATTTCAAGCCAGCAACTGATAGGTGTTTAGAAACAAAATAAGAAAGATCCAGGTCTGTATTGATGCCAACGGGAATCACTTTCAACACTGTTTATAATTGTCAGTCATATTTACCTCCTGTATTCTATATTGAAACATGTCTGTTAATAAATATATAAGTGCACAGTGACTTTCCGAACACCCTGTATAATACATCTTTTGCAGCCACCATTCTTTTGTGAAGTTATGTAATTTCCTGTAATTCAGATACGATCTTTGTTTTAATTTTTGATAAAGTCATATTCGGTAAAAGCATTATTTACAAGAACAGGGTGAACTGTCATTGAACAATAAATTTACTTCTGCAAATCTCGATATTTGAGATATGTTAGATTGCATTAAGGTTTTGGCCTTACAGTAGGTATTGAATTATTTTTACAGTAAGAATAGCTAAGCCTATCGTATAATACTATAATATCAATTCACGTCATCTGGTATCATGCTACTTATGCCATCAGAATATTATTTAGTATAATGGTAAAAGCCAAAGTTTTATATATTACAAAGCATTGATTTATTTCACTAACATCGTGGACGTTGAAGTATAGGGAGAATCAAGAACGAAGTGAATCCAGTCTATTTCTTTGTGTACTGTGTTATCTGTTTATACTTCATTATTCCTGAACTTACCTAATTTGCGCTATTGTTAACCAACCTGAAGATGACCTAAAAAAGTCAAAACGCTGTTCCGTACTTTATTATGATTCAAGTTCTAATACCCAAACCAGCCGTCTTGATAATACATTTTGACTTGAAGTGAGTTTTTCATCATGACGGAATAAAGAGCCTTCTGGAGATATGCTTCCCTGAAAATGTTCACAGTAAGAAAGCAAATTGAATGGTTCGTAAGAGATGATGAACGTCAATAAAAACTATGTCTAAAATAAGAAATGTAATAAACAACTTATGTGACCTGTGTTTTTTCTTAATCACCTTTTGTTATATTTTCGACTCCGTATCTCCAGCTAACTAATTCATTTCAAGATCTTTATCTGTTTACAATGAGTCATTGTTTTTAATAAAAAAAACTGTGATGGAAAACAAAAAATCCATGAACTTTATGTACTGAATTTTTCCTCGTGCTTGGCTAAAGTACAGACTTTATCAGAAGTACTTTGTTTATTCAGGTATCTTTCTTTATACATTAAAAACCTGTACAGTATAGTGTATTGTATGGAAGTAAAAATCATTTACACTCTGTTGAAGTGTTATCGTATTTATATTTGTTTAGAGGTACGTGATGTAAGAAGGTACTTTAATATAAGTTTCCTGTACGTAGCAGCCTGATGTCTCAACGGTAGGCACAGTTCAAATAGGTTAATATGTATCTTCGAATTCAACAAGAAAGCAAACAAAAAAACATTAACTACACACTTTGGAAAACAATTCTAATGGTAATTACAGACCTTGAAATTCACCACACGTAGCGATAAACAGTTCCAAGTACCACAGGAAATTATAATGATAGATAGCCCTTAACACTCACTACATATGACAACAAACAATCCATGTGTCACTGGAATTTATAATTATAAATAACCATTGACACCCACCCAATAACAACAAACAGTTCGAGTACCTCTGGAAATAATACTGATAAATTACCCTTAACGGCCACTATACAGGACAACATACGGTCCAAGTGTCACTAAAAGTTATAATGATAAAATAGTTTGTAAGCTAGCTACTACTTCTCTGTCCATTACTGCTGAAAGTTTTCGAAATAAACTCATGTACTTAATGGTATAGAACGTAATACGCCGAATATGTCATTACATTCTGCTTCCAGGTCGAGCTTGATCTGAAAGTTAACGCTCCCAGAATTTGAATCTAGAAATTCTTGTCGGCATTGCTTTGTTAGAAACACTGCTTCTCTCTCTCTCTCTTTCAAGTCATATATAAGGTATATGAGAGGCGGACAAATCCTGCTATTCAACCAAAAACAATTGTTTCGAAACTTGATGATGGATACTGTTAATTAGTTGCCTTTCCCACAGTATATCAATTCAAAACTAAGGTCGACTATATGCAGACAGCGCCCTCCAGTGGCTTAGTAGTACATCTACGAACTTATACTGCTAGAACCGGATTTCGATACCCGTGAAAGCTAGCGCATAATAACAAAACAAACGCAGGCAGTCCATTACTGGTGCTGCGCAGATCGTTTGAAACAAACATCTCTTCTTTGATTTTGTGAAACAGTGAGGTATAATCGTATTACGCTTAAAAAAATCAAAACATTGAAGATCTACTTGAAAGCAAAAGGAAAGTACTGTTGCTGTTTATAGATCTATTAAATGAGCTGTCTGTTTAGCTATATAATCTGTTTCTGTGCTAAATGTGTAGATGTGACATTTAATATCTCTATATAAGCCCATCTTAATCAAAGTTAACCAGTTATGTGGTGATACAGAATTTAATGAACCTGAATTCATTGATAGATTAACTGAATTTGTACTTGTCGTGTTTCATTAATTTTCTACTTCATTATTTTCAAACAGAAAACCTGTGGACAAATGTTTATAATGTTTAGTTTTTATTTTGTACTTCTCTAGGATAAAAATACTTTATATAAATATATTTCTAGGGTTAGCTGGACGAGGAATAACAAAACAACAAGCGGTTAAAAAACATAAATTCTTTCTTTTATTGTTGAAATTTCTGCTTTTTTTAGATTTAAATGAATTTTTCTTTGTAGTATCTGTATCCATTGTTACTCTTATTGTTATTTTTCATCAAACATTTTTAATCTTTTATCTTGTTTTTTTCAAAAGTATTTTTATTTTAATTCAACTTAAGAGTAATTTTATTTAATTGAGAGTTCTGATTTATTTGGACCAATTTTTCAGTGTGAACTTTTGTGAGTGTCTATTGTTTCAACAGTTACTTTTCAGTAATATATATCTGTTTACCCTAGAGGGCAGCACTACTGCACATAATCAAATTCTAAATCCTAACGGTATTAAACAGTTTATAGTTTCGTTAATACTGATATGCAAATACTGCATAACAATTTGTTTGTTTCATTTTGGAATTTTGTGCAAAACTACATAAGGACTATCTGCGCTTCACGTCCCTAATTTCGAAGTAATAAAGTAGGGGGAAGACAGATAGGAAAGAACACCCACCGCCAACTCTTTAGCTAATCTTTTATCGATGAAAGTGAGTTTGACCATCAAAATATAGCATTCCCTCAGCTTAATGGGCGATCATGTTTTGTAACGGGATTCGAACACGCAATCCACAGAATGCGATTCAAGTGTCCAAATTATCAGGTAGAGTGGCCAGGTGGTTAGGGTGCTTGACTCCGAGGTTCGTGAGTTCGAATCCCCGTCCCACCAAATATCCTCGCCCTTTCATCCGTACAGTCATTATAATACGATGATCAATCCAACTATTCGTTGGTAATAAAAGTCGCCCACAATTTGGATGTGGGTGGTGATGACTAGCTGCTTTCCCTTTATTATTTCACTGCAAAATTAAAAATGCTCTAGCGCAGATAAACCTCATGTAGCTTTGCTTGAAATTCAAAAGAAACTGTGGTGCCGCAGATGCGTAGTAACAATGATGGTCAAATCCAAGAGTTGGCTATGGATAGTGATGAGTATCTGTTTTCCATCTTGTCTATTACTTCAAATTTAAAGATGGATACTCGCAAATAACCCTAAAATAGTCTTTTTCTAAATTGTTCAAACAAACGAACTCTTCTGAAGATGTTGAACACCTAACTGGAAAATAAATCAAACCCAATGAATAAAAAAATTTATATTATATTTCATCCTTATCAGGAGATATTTTATTTCGTTTTCATTATAAGTAACTTTAAGCATCCGTTTCACATAGTTGCTTCTCATACAGTACTGTCCCCTTTACGGGTCAGTGATAACTTTACAGACTCACATAGCTCGCTTACTGTGTAGTTTTGCACTAGGAAAAAAAATTCGTACACGTATTTGTGTATTCCACAACATAGCACAATAAAAATGAATTATGAGCTGATAAAAAATAATTCTTGTGACAGCGAAAGTATATTTAGATTCCATCTAAAATCTTGGATAAATATTATTATTGTTTTATCTGTTAAGTTTATCACAATGAGGAAATATGTACATATGTGCAGCTATTTTCGTCACACTTCAAAATCGTCTGTGCTTATTTATTTTCGAGCTATATTATAATGTACTTTTACAACAAAAAATATCATACACACGAACAAAAACACTCATTTTTTTCGTTTAAATGTTTGCACTATAAACCTAAATAATAAGGTAAGGTTTTATAAAACAATTGTTATACAAAAAAATTTTACCTACAGTTTATTTTTTAGATAATAGGCAATAAGTATTTCCGTGAAAATAAATAAGTTGCGTAGATTTAATACATCATATGTTGCATTTTATTCATATACGTGTCGTTGTTTATTTATTTATCTTTTTTCATCGTTTTTTTTTTCTCCTAAGACACTTATGTAGTGACTTCTAAGGCAGTGTGATGACTGGTTTAAATACAGCAACTTTAACCTTCGAACTTATGCGGTTAAACACCAAATAGAAAACTAACTAGACTGGTCTAAACATTTACTGTCACGCCTAACATGCTTGCTCTTTTAAGCTGAAGGGACATTATAATTTAACAGTTGTACTTACGTGAACTCGGAATTAATTCGCTCATCGTGAACCCTCGATACGATATCTAGTTCCACACCAAAGTCTCAGTATTGTTTGTAAGTTTGTAAAATTTGTGTATATAAATTATTATTTGTAATAACCGTTATTATAGATTGTATTATTGTTTGTATATTAAAACGTATGTGTATCATGAAAGAAAACTGTGTGTAACAATCTTGTTAGCAAATATAATAAATTTAATACATATCAAAATTTAATTACCTTCCAAATCTAAATTATCATTTAACTTAGTTTCAAGCTATTTCAAATTGCAATACGTAACATAACAAATCGAGATTTATCCAGAATAAATAATAATACGTAATATAGTCATTCTTACTATTCGTTGATAAAAAAGTAGTCCAAGAGTTAGCGGTGGGTTGTGTTGACTAATTGTCTTTACTGTAGTCTATCATTGCTAAATTAAGGATAACAATTAGTGGTTTTGCGCGAAATACAAAATAAACCAAACAATCTAAACATTCAATGACATCTTTGTAAATGAGGAAATATCTGGTTTCAAGACAGGTTCCAGCTTTTAATTAAAGTTAAGAGCAAGATGATTGAATAAACTTGGATATTAATAACTGGCACATTGTTACAATAACAAGGAATTTATGACAAGTACACTTCTTTCATTAGAATCTAAAAATAGTATAGAATTGTAATGGGAACATCATTTTATAGAACTCACGATTTATAAAGAACAATAGATTTACATTTACTGATAAGGAATAAACATTGTATATTGGATTTCTTTAATATAAAGGACAGGCAGTGAGTCATTAGTTTGAGAATTTTATCTTTATATGATAAAATATAAAATAATTAATGGAACTAATTCTGAAAGTACTATATGAAAAAGCTTTTCTCAGAAGTTTCGAATGTTGGTCTGTTAAAATATCCTTCTTCAGAGTGAGGCAAAACCGTTATATTAAGATGGAAAGAAATATATTATTTTGTTTGTTTAAATATTTACCAAGATTTTTTCATATATGTATTTAGCTTTCAATAAGAAAAGCTTCTACATGAAAGATTTTCTTGCCGTCGAGATAGAATAATCAATTATTAATGCCCATGTTACTAAGAATTTAATTTCAATATTAGGAATAGCATAGCTTCTATATTATTATTGTAACCCTAGGTTGTTTTTTTTTTACTTAAGAATTACAAACTTGTATAGGTCATTATAATTCCTAGACTTATAATCATATGGTGTACTAGAGTTTATATATAGAGAGAGATTTATCATGTTCAACAAAATATACTTTCCATATCCCTTCTTATTTTTGAACCCACTTCTTCCGTCGCTCTACTACACAGTCTATTGAATACATTTATAAGGTCTTTACCCTATTTCCATTTTAGCAAGTTTCTGCAAGGTCAATATAAACCACGTAATTTGGCAAAATTCCACGTAAATGTAGGTTTTCAAGACAAAAGTACATTAGAGCTGCCTAGAGGAATATAAGAGGTCAAATATGACTGCCGTGATTTCAATTTCTCCCATAGAAAGAGTGTGATTTTGAGAAATGATTAAAAATTGTGAAGTTTTGCTTGTGAGTCTTCGTCAGTTTCAGATCTTGTTAACTACAAATGTTGAGCTTCAATGGGAAAAGGAATTTCTGACTGGAAGTCTTTTTTTGTTTTTTGTTCTTTTTTAAGAATTAAACGTTGCTTTCGATTCAGAGCCCTCTACTATCCTAAACACATTACTCATCCATAGAAAATATTGAAGGATCTCTTCTTTAAAGTATTGTTTCTATTGTTACTACTTTGTTTACAATCTCACCATACCAGGAATGTGTCACGCGCCTTCAGTCATAAGCTACAGTGACGATACTGAAGTCAAATATTTTGGACTTCTCCATGAATCAGATATATGTATGTTTATTTATATATATAGTAACACACATCATAACCCGTGGCACCACGATCACAACTTAATGTTGACGCTACGTTATCATGTAGAGATTGTTCTTATAATGTGTGATTAATCCTCTGTACGTAACAAAGAGAGAGAGAGATATCTACCAGTCCAGTCTCTGCCAGGAGACAACTCTCCAGAGTGAATGTTGATTTCAGATAAAAGTTCGTAACTTCTTCTTCCATTTTTTTTTATTCAATGTTTATCATGCTATGAGGTACACGTTCGAAAAGATTGTACCGCAACGTACCCACTTCTTTCGAGACAGTATATAAACTACGGTTCAACGGCCTCGAGATTTCTTTTATTCGGATATTGATCGGGCGGTAGTTCTCGTCGAAGACGTTACATACGTGGAATTATTATACATAATTAAAAACGGAAAAGTAGTTAGTTTTCTCTGAATTTTAATCGTCCATTGTACTAATCGTGATGCTTTTTTTACGACGATTCACTTTTAGCTACATTTTACAAGTTTTAAGCTTTTGAATTACACGTGGAAAGCAGAATTACATCGCTTTAACTCGAATTAGCACGAAAAGCTGTTGACCTATTCTTTGACTTCTGAGAACTGTCAGTGAGAACAAAAAAAGTGCTATCTAAATAATATCGCCGTGACATTCTGCTATCTTGTGCATTTTCCTTTCATATCATGTACATTATAGCTTCTGAAACTTTTAAGCCTATTTTTATATATATATATATATGTTATAGAATTATTTTTTGATCATTTCTACGTACTACTTTAGGCTTACTCTTCGCAACAGTATTTGAAATAAACGTTATGGTTTTATTACATGTGTAAACTTTACTCACTTGCTTGTAGTAAGTTATTTCCTGAAAATTCTCCTCTTGAAATCGATGGACAGATATTGAAGTCCATTTGCTCTACAAACGTGTTGCGCATTTTGGGTCCTTGAATGCGCAATAAAAGTAACAGTCTAATTCTACTATAAGGGTGACAGTCAAATCCCACTATTCGGTCAGACAACACTTGGCAGTGGGCGCGTTAAAAAGTTGCTTTTCTTCTAGTCTTCAAAGCTTAACGATCAAAATTTCAATAAACGCTCAGAAAAAAAAAAAAAGACTAAGATTATAAGTTGATGCTGTTGACTAGTTTCTAGTTTATCAGTTACAATTAAAGGGTAATACAAATAGTTCTCTAACTTTGAGCTATGAATCAGGGCATTTTCTATTTACTTCTGGGATTTCTTCTTTAAGCGTGTCCTTAAATATTCTGATAATCTACCCTTTCCTACCTAAATACGTCTTGGATACCCTGATAGTTACTACGTCTTCACTCGCAATCTATAGATTTGAATCCCCGTGACTGAATATGCTCGCTGTTTCAGGCGTGGAACGTTTTAACATTACAGTCAATTCCACTATTCGTTGGTAAAAGAGTAGACCAAGAATTTGTGGTGAGTGGTGTTGACTAGTTGTTCTTTCTCTAGTCTATCACTGGTAAATTAGGGACAGCTGTCACAGATAAATCTCGAGTAGCTTTGCGCGAAATCCAAAACAAACAAACATACCTAAAGTTAAACTCTATGGTATTATTAATACTTACATCTCGACTGTCTTCTCTACTCGTGTTTTTATTTTCATAAAAAATTATTCTTTTTTTACCTAAACTTTCTTCGTAATTAAGCACAAAGCTACACAATGGGCTGTCTGTGCTCTGTCCACCATGGGTATTGAAACACGGCTTCTAGTATCGTATGTCCTAAGGGGGTACCTAAAGCTGGAAGTGTGACTGTATATTTTTCATGGTTATTTGTAACACGTTATTTTGTAAATTTTGTAACTATAACTTTGATAACTTGTTAATTCTTGCGATAGTTTACTCTGTCTTACTGTTTTGAACGATTAAAATATAAGTAACATTGTTATTTTGTACTGACTTCTTTACATTTGTTGTTAATTTTTCTAGTTAATTATTCTCTCTTACCTAAGGCCAGAAATGACGTTGTTTCTCAGCTCACAACATTCGTAAAAGGCCACTTTATAGTCACATTTCTTTTTTACACACGTCGTTAGTTCTTCTGGAAATTTACTCTTTCTTAGTTAAAACTATAAGTAATGACAGTGTATCTTTGACGGTTAAAACATTTGTAAAAGGCCATTTTATAACAGTTTTTGTGTTTAGGTTAAAGTTTCCAAGTTCTATCTGTTCAGTTTTTAAATAATACGGATGATTATGTTAGAATTTGATCTGTATTGTTATATATAACATTTTCAGCTTTACCTCTGTTATTCGCAAAGCCCAAAAAGTCGTGTAGTCAACACAGTTTACGTTATATTGATTGGTTAAGTTGTATAGCTGTGATTACTTTAATAATACTACCTAAAGATTACGTTTTAATTTACTATTTATGAGACCAATACCTGCCCGTGTTCGTAATCAATGGGTTATAACAATTCTTACAGTCGTAATTCATAAGCTAGAACGCAAACTTATATTTGATTGAAGCTCCTGTTGGTGTCTACTTCTTGAGAAGCTATACTTTCACCATCTTGGTTTGTCTACCTAAATCAAGTGACCTCGATTTTCTGTGTGGAACTCGTTGTTTTATACTGAGCGTACGTAGGAGAGAGTCGGCTTGCTGGAAAAACATGAATAGCAGGTATATCTTGTGACCCCTGGTTGTGTTCCTGTAGTCTGTGCGGAGACAACTTCTAGTACAGGTGGGCCTTGTCTGCTGAGTTCTCTAACAGTGCCGTTACTGTCCTGTTCCAGTGAGTTAGTCGTACTGATAGCAAGTGGTCAGGGACATTGTTCGTTGTTAGGTTGGCCGGGTGGTGGGCCAAGTTGCCACTCGAAATCTCTTTAAATGAGCGTGCGCTAAGATAAGCGAAAGGAACGTTTCTACCATCTCAATGGCGAACATGACAAGGGCTTGTTTGGTATTAATTTTCACCTCGATCTTACAAACAGGTAAGAACAACCTAATTTTAAAATCTCTTGTTCGGACACACCTCGAAATCTAGAGCACAAACGAGAGGCTTCCGGGATAACAGTTTCCTTTCTTTGGTTCATGTCTGTATGTGTTTGTGCCGAAGAACGCTCGAGACTGTGGGTCTGTAGTTTAATTCTGTTTGAAGAAATAAACAGTGAAAACAATAGAGAAAAAACAAAGTACTCGAGCAATTATTGCATCTATGATTTTAGATACTATACAATTACTCACATGTAACACATCAACTAATTGTATTTCGTTATGCCAGTTTCACCCGAATAGAACATCAATGTCAGTTTCCTGTTTTATATAGAAAATGGACGTTTAATTTCTCGTTACATTCAAGTTCCGTTTGGAGTATTTTTCAACAGCGTTTTTAATGAATTGACGCATAAGTAAAAATCTTATATGAAGTTTGTTTCATGAAAATCACAGTTTATTTCCTCGTAACATAGTTTGACTGTGTCATTACCCTGTTAGAATCACACTGTGTGAAGTTGTTGACTTGAGACAGTTTTTAACACAGTTCTTCAACAGCTTTCAACTACAGCGTATTAGTTTGATATACTGTTCACAATAATTCGTGTTCAACGCGTCGGATCATTCACTAGTGTGAATATATCTTTCTCGAAATTCACGCACGGCTAAATGTGGTCTGCAGCTGTACTTACATACTCTCAAAGCTTGTGGTAAAGAACTTCGTACAGTTCGAAATAATAAATGCTCGTACAAAGCATCACTTACTTCAACATCAATCACGGCGTTTCAGTGTTTTTCAGCTTCCAAGCATTCGTTTGCTTCACACAAGACACACCGAAATATATTAAGTACCAGTTTAAGGCTGAAATACATTTTTTAATACATAAGATTTTTAATTTAATTTTTCAGGCTAATGTAAGTATGACCTATTCTTTATGCATGTTGATAGTTGCATAAATTTGGAACAAGTCATTAAGCTTCTTTATTGGCAAACTGTGTGGTAAGATTCTGGTTTTCTTTGTGGCTGAATAGTTCATCATAAGAAAGCATTGAAAATATGATTTTTCTAAACATTATTTTCACAGAGCAAGTTAAACAGAACATTAAAGTTGTTTTTCATATCTAATTAAGTTTCTTAAACGTTAATTATATGTTTGTTTTTTGAGCAAAGTTGCACTGAGCTATATGCTATGTTCACTCCGAGGATCGAAACTTAAACTTACCGCTTTCCCACGAAAGTCATTAACGTTAATAACTTGTCGCAGTTTAATTCACTTATTGCATGACTACAAGTAAAGTTCCCACTAATATTCATATCTAGTTTAACGTCTCCACGACCAAATGCTGTGTAGAATTGTACATTTAAAATATTTTCATAGTTTGTTCGCAAAATCTTTCAACCAGACTAGTAATACTTAATATACGATAGAATGTTAGGTTCTAATAACACATCCTCAGGGAACGATTTCATTGAATCATTATTATATTAAAAATTCATATCAATTTCCATAGTCAATAGCATATAAAGCGTGTGAAATATCGGGTAATTGTTGGCTCCCAGCAGCTGCGCTAATATAAGAAAGTTAGGAGTTTGTGAAAGAACGAAACTGATGCAACTGAGAAAGGCAGAGCTGTACAAGGGTAAACTGTGGCAGGTGCTACAGGGCAGATCTAACTCCAACAAAAATAACTGTGAGTAGGGCACATGTTGACGGGTACAAGGCTACAAATACCAGAGAATGTGCGCCTGCTGGTCGTGTTAGAAGAAGGGTCTAATGATTTTTCTTTTGGTTTGTGTTTCTTTAACATTTAATAGTAAACCTGTTTTAAACATTAAAAGCGCTGTAGTTAAAACATTTATTTTATTATATTTATTCTATATTAACACGTGACAAATGATAATAGTTTTTAACTTTCATAATTCCACAAGTCCAAAAGTGTTTATTCCAATGTGTTTTTTTTATTGATAAAGAGTGACTACTAAATGTACGACAGTTTCTCTTAATCATAGAGAGGTTAAAACATAGCGTTAATAAAATAAGTATCAGAGGGTATTAAAGAGAACGTGGTTACGTAAACTGATACACCGTAGGCATAACTAAAACGGCGAAATGTCACCCTCTCTTTTGAAACTAAAGTTACACTACTATTATGCACATATACATTATTGCCCCAAATCGCAGAAGTGCTTAAAGCAGACGATTAGAACCTGCTGTTGGTTTGAGACAATGTCCGCGCATGCGTAACGCATCGTATCTCGCTCGATTAGCCACTATACTTTTTCAATAATCATTATTGTGGAAGCGATTAGAAACAGGAAGAGAGAGAGAGAGAAGGGGTTGCAGTTATTTCACATACAGTTTTCTTCAATCCACACAGTTCTAAGACACGCCCTATTTAAGGACTGAAGGCCGTCTGAGAAGATTTTATCCTAATCAGAACGGAGTCGGTTTACACTTGTATATTTATATATATAGCTTTAAGCTGATAAGAGATTAACAAACCGACAGGCTTTTATTGATGGATTTCACACACCGTAAGAAACAATGCTGCATGTTCAAGAATACTTAATTCATACTAACTTGCACTGAGGCATGCCTATCTCCAAACGGCCGAAAATAGTTTATTATATGTGTAACTGTTGCTTCTCGTGTAAAATTTTACTGTAAGCTTATGCTGTATGTAAATTTTGCTTATTGTGTAAGATTTTACTGTAATTTATGATATGCGTAACTGTTTCTTTTCATGCAAAATTTTGTTGTAACCTTTACATTGTCTGAAAAGCAAAATTACACCAAGTATCACTTCAGTTCTCATGTTGTTATCGTTTATAAATCATATTATTTATTAGGTTATACGTAAAATATCTGGTTTGATTCTTCCGTAATTGGAATATATATATCCATATAGACGTTTGATCCTATATATAGGTGTAAATATTTATACACGTATATGCTTCTGTATATATATATATATGTATGTGTGTGTGTATGCGTGTGTCTATTTGTTTAAATGTCTATACAGTTACGTGTGTGTTTCTATATGCATAAATATTCATATACACTTGTATGCATGTGTATTTATTTATGTTGACAGCTTATAAAGGAACATTATTTTTGCTGACATAAATTAAAAACAAAACAGTGCGTTTATATGCAAATACTTTAAGAAATACACTCTTAATGATAAAAATATATATAAAATATTAATCGAACTATTACAAAACTAAGGCCTGTGTCTTCTTGTAACTTATATTGTGATGGCACACAACTCAAGGTTTAGGAGGATTCTTGGGAAAGTTTTAGGATACAATTATTCATTAATTGTTAGCTCACTTAAGATTAGCTGTTGTATGGATGTATTATAGGTACTTAGTCACTTTTAGCAGCTGTTCTACAAAGAAATCGTGTCCTTAATTCTACCATAATAAGCTTTTCTAACTCATTGCTGATCCATCGGAGAACAATACACTTTAGAATTAGTTCTTTGGACTGCAACTAAATGTACTGTAATGTTTGGTGTTACCATTCCATCATGATAGTAGTGTATCGGAATCCTGTAATGGAAATTCCCTTACCATTTTATCCATGATATACTATTGATTTATTCCTTTTTTTTTCGTTGCAATTTATTTTGGAATTTCAAACAGTTCTGGATATAACAAGTCAAGCAAAATTTATATCTTTATTAAATAGACTCTGTTGGGGTGAATGTTAAGGAGACAAGTCATCGTTTTGTGGTACTCTCAGAAGGCCGTCCTTGTTCTACTTTCTTAGTGAACTGCAATACTTTTATTCTGCCTCTAGGCAGCACTTGCCCGGTGTCTTCTATCTGCATGCATTTTCCATTAATAAAAAGTGCCCATCGACTTGATGTTTAATCGTTTATATTAATTTAAAATAAATATATCTCCACGCAGTGTACGAGTAGAAATGAATGCATGTTTTATTCAGTGTTAACTATTTATTCTAAAATATTTTTAGTAGAACGTTATTCATGCTTTTAGTTATTTGGGTAGCGGTATTTCAATAGTCTTTAAGATATATGTTTTTCGTTGTTGTTTGGTGTTTGCTGCGACTATCACTAGCACTCTTTTCATGGACTGTGAGATACATATTCCTCTTTCCCCAGTCATAAGAAATTAACCTCTAACATCGTATATCAAATAACAGCAGAGCTCACCTCAGTCATAAACGGACTCTGAATAACTAGAAAACAAATTATAGGATATAATAAAAACACTGGAAAATGTGTTATATTTATTTATAATTAACATGTAAGCCCGTTCCTTAGGTAAACACAAATCAAACTAATGTAAATCAACTCTAAGAAAGATGTATGATAAATACAGTCATGTGAAAAAGTTAGGACACCCTATGAAAGCCTGTGTATTTTTGTAACATTTTTGGATAAATAGATATTTAATCTCAATTTCAACAACATTGAGAGATTATAGGAATATAACTAACTAAACAATTAAAACTGCAGAAAAGACTTTTCAAGATCATCTGTAAATGTAATTCTACAAAAATGCATATTCTAACTGAGGAAAAATTTAGGACATCCTACCCCCTAATAGCTAATGTTACCCCCTTTGGCTGATATAACTGCAGTGAGGCGCTTCTTGTAGCCATCTACCAGTCTCTGACATCGGTCTGAAGAAAGTTTGCCCCACTCCTCAATGCAAAATTCTTTCAGCTGTGAGATGTTTGAGGGGTCTCTTGCATGTACAGCCCGTTTCAAGTCACCACACAGCATCTCAATGGGATTAAGATCTGGGCTTTGACTCAGCCATTCCAGGACTCTCCATTTCTTAGTTTTCAGCTATTCCTTGTTGGATTTACTGGTATGTTTTGGGTCATTGTTGTGTTGCAGGGTCCAGTTCCGCTTTAGCTTTAATTTTCGTACAGATGGTCTCACATGATCCTCCAGCACCCTCTGAAACACAGTAGAATTCATGATGGATTCTATGATTGTGAACTGTCCCAAGCATGCCCCAAACCATGACACTTCCACCTCCATGCTTCACAATTTCTATGAGGTTATTTTCCTCGAATGCTGTATTCGGTTTACGCCAAACATGTCCTCTGTTCTGGTGTCCAAATAACTCAATTTTGGATTCATCTGTCCAAAGAACATTATTCCAGAAGTCCTGGTCTTTGTCTACATTCTCTCTGGCAAACTTCAGTCTGGCCTTGATGTTTCTCTTAGAGAGCAAATGTTTCCTCCTTGCACACCTCCCATGCAAGTTAAACTTGTGCAGTCTCTTTTTGATTGTAGAGACATGCACTTTCACATCAACAATAGCCAGAGTCTGCTGTAGGCCCCGTGATGACATGTTAGGGTGTTTGGAGACCTCTTTTAACATCTTGCGGTCTGCTCTCGGGGTGAACTTACTTGGACGACTAGACCTGGGCATGTTGGCACTTGTTTTGAAAGCCCTCCACTTGTATTGTTGACTATTTTTCGGACAGTGAAATGGCTGATTTCAAAATCTTTTTGGATCTTTTTAAGTCCCTTATCAAACTCATAAGCTGCTAAAATTTTCTTTCTGAAGGCCTCAGACAGCTGTTTTGCTCTCACTATGGTGCTCACTCTCACTTCAACAGTCAGGAGCACACCAAACTAAATGTCTGAGGTTTAAATAGGGCAAACCTCATTCAAAATGCTGAGTAACGATCTTCTAATCATGTGCACCTGGTGTGATACACCTGTCTGTGAGTTGAGCCATTTTAAGTGGGAATAATTGTGGGGGTGTCCTAACTTTTTCCTCAGTTTGAATATGCATTTTTGTAAAATTACATTTACAGAAGATCTTGAAAAGTCTTTTCTTCAGTTTTAATTGTTTAGTTATATTCCTATAATCTCTCAGTATTGTTAAAATTGAGATTAAATATTTATATATCCAAAATGTTGCAAAAATACACAGGCTTTTATCGGGTGTCCTAACTTTTTCACTTGACTGTATATATACATGTAATAGATAATTCAAATATAAATACATTTCTGTAAATTAACATCAACAATGACACATGCTGTGAAATTAAAAATTAATTTTTCGTATGTTATGATCTCCAAGTTAAATGTCTGAGCTAGGCCAAGGCATGTTACACATATAAGCATGTCAACAAGTGTATAAAAGTTCTCGTCACATGAAAAAAAGTCTTCTATATGTATAATAGCTAAGCCGGCTAATCCTCCTTTAGTCATTGCGCTAAGAAGATAAGTACGAAGGCATGTAAATCAAGGTTCAGCTGTTACAGAACTCTCAATTTTCGTAATGTTAGATAGAACATACAGAAACTCGAATTCCTGGTAAATAATAATCATAAATAGTAAGGGAAAATGTCATTTGTATGTTTCGTCATAATCATGTCGTTCACAGACTGCCTTTTATACGATCTAAACTTGCGTCCTCACCAAGTCGACAGAACATGAGCTCAACTTTCCTCGCTATTAGTTGTAGTAATCACTCTCACGAATATACTTTTCACACGAGACTGGAAGTCGGTGATAATACAGGTGTCAGACATTTAGTTTTATGTATCCTATAAGTTATATTGTATTATAATTTTAATGTTACTTTAAGTAGCAGTATTTGTTAAAATGTCTAGTATATTATGTATCTAGATTTACAAGTTTTTCTTTTTCATTATTATACACTCATTATAGAAATTACTTTGAACTGTTAGCTTAATTTATGGATTTATAACTAACCCAGCACTCCTTAGCTATCCTAATCTCGTTTTATGTTATTGAGATTACACCCAAAAATATGGCTAATTCTTACGATACACAACTGATAACATAATGCATATTAATCATTATCAGTAAGAATAGTATATCAAATTATCTATGCGCATTTTTGGGTTATGTGTTTGTTCTGAATTATATAAGTATAATATTTTGATATTATATTTCGAAGAATACATAAACGTACAAATTAATATATAAACAGATCAGCTAATGAAATTGGAAGATAAGTCAAATTTGATTTTAAAACCACTGTATAAATATGTATCGAAAACTTTTATAATTATGCATTTAGTTTAGAAATAGTTGAAATTTTATGTGAATGACATTAAATGCTCGTTGAACAACAACATAAAGAAAGAAAGAAACATTTAAAAATCAAATTTTCCAGCTGTTACTTTATCAGCGAAGAATAATTTTCTTGAAATTTAAGCTTCAGAATAATTTGGGCTTCACTACTAGGTGACAATTTGAGTTCAACTTTAGTTCAGTAATAACACAATGCTCTACACTTTACATCAACTGTCCGAAAGCTACAATATGTGGATAGGAAAAAAGTGTGGTAGTGATCACTAGAAGGAAATAAATACGGATAGGCCATGTGCTTAGCCATAAAGATACAGCATCATAAAAGAGATGCTGTTCTGGATTCCTGTGAAGAAAAGAGGAAGAGCAAAAACAACATGGAAGAGATCAACTAAAGCCGAAATGAAAACCAAATAAAGTTGACCAGGGGACAGGACCAGGTAATGGATTGAGATAGAATACGCTGATGTGAAAAGCACTAGGTCAGTAAGTAATAAAGTCGTTGAATTGAAAACCCTGTGTCACTTGTATTTTTGAAAGTCATACAAAACTCAGTTGTTATCACGGTTACTAGATTATACCGATTATCAAAGTCTAGTTATTAATTAGCAGTTGTTGATTAATTAAATAATAATTATTAACTAGTTTCTATCCTTATTTTCGACTACTAATCTGCAGCCGTATATATTGGGAAGGACTATTTTCTGTGTTGATAGTGTCCAGGTCTTCTTAAGGGAAGTCTGGTAGGTCATCCGTTCTACAGGAGTCTATCCTATCGAAACAACTAACTATATGAAGATTTTCAAGAAGGTACCCAAGCTACAAACTCGTAAACTGTATGATATCTCATTGCCTTAACTATATACCGCAAGTACGCGACTCAGTTTATATCGCTATCACTAATTGTCACTCACCTTTATTTGTTTCCCTGCACTACAAGCTCAAAAACAAGGCAAGCAACTACCGTTAAGATACCAAACCAGAAAGTTACCAAGCCACTAAACTGTTCATCTTTCTTCTTCTTGTTTCAGTCGAGTTAACTCTGCAACTACTTTGTCACCAATGTCAGTTTAAACTTAAATCCACTTTGTGTTTCTGAGAGTGCGCTGTCATCGCTTAGCCGTAATAGATAGTAATAAGTTTTAAAATTCATAATTCTAATGTAAATGATGATATCTTTACCTCCTGAAGTTGGCTTTCTTACTGAAACTAACGTTCTTTTATAAAATGTGGGTGAAACAGGAATAACCAACTTATGACAGATGAATACAAGATGACTGTAGAATACTCGATGTTTTACACATCAATCAATCGATGTCTTTAGGATCCCAATATTATATGTAAAGTGCACGAATAAAGAAAATCAATACATATAATATCAAATTTTATTATACACATTCTTAGAACACACTAACTTTCAGTTAAGGGAAAACGTTATAAAACAAGAAGTAAAAACATTTTGTAAATGTAATATGATGTAGGGATGGCAGTGCCTCTCCCCCTAAAAATGTGAACAAGAATAGAGGGATGATACAGCTATGCCTAAATCATCCTTACATGACTTTCTATATTAAAATTTAATATTACTGTAAAATGCATACTTTACTTTATTATTACTGTAGTTGAAAGTTATATATTTCTGACCCTCAATATGCAAGTTGTTTATCATAATATCATGATCATGTCAGGGTAGGCATCAGTGTAGTGTAAGTAAGAGCTGTTATGTATTATAATTTATTATAGACGAGCCTCCGATTTATTATGTTACGTATACTATATCTTAAGGTTTCAAATAGTCGTAGATTTGAATCTGTCTTTAGAAGTTAATTAAATATTAATATGTTTCAACTTTAGGATATTTGCCAACAAAACTGACACACACAATTTCTTTCTTATTACAAATGTATTTTAATATACAAACAACAGTACAATTTCTAATAATGGTTATTACAAATAATGAGTTATATACAACACTTTTACAAACTTACAAACAATGCTGAAGTATTTACCCCGTCTAGAACTGAATATTTTATTGACGATCCAGGTCCACGACGAGCAAACTAATTCTGAGTTGATATTGTCACACACCTCGTTTAAGCTTGCTAGCTTGGTTGGCCTCACATCGCTGACTTTTTACCGATAACGATACTTAATGTCCTCGAAGAAATACTAACGTCCAAAGTTAATTCACTGAACTTGAATGGTTTCTAATGTTTGAATTATTTAAACGTTCCTGGTCCAATTCTGTAGCTTTCTGATCAATTTGCGTTAATCACAATTATAGTTTATAGCTTCCGAAACTTATAGACTGATTCTATCTGACTAGTAATATTAATAATGTTATTTGATGCATTGGTTTATATAGTTTAAAGCAACATTCTGCAATGTTCAACAATGTTCGAACACGAGCTCACGTTTTCGTAAGACAAATGTTCTTGATTCTTACTCTCTATAATTTTCTACAAATTTAGAGAATGCACTAGATATCCAATAATATACGTTACACGTATTAAAAACTATACTGAAACAAGAAATGTAGGTATTAAACTAAACGTGTAACGGTAAATCTGTTACAGAGCCTAGAACTTATGTACAAGGAAAATCAAGTTAGGTTTAAAATTATTACAAACTCTCGTTACGAGGTCGGTCGAAATTACCAATCTCGTAACCGTTTTAAATTCGTGAATACTGAAAATCACGTATTAATGATCTATATGTAGCTTTAAAATCCCTGTATTCTTGTTTGCATTATTATGGACACTACTATCCCTACATCAATTTACGTTTACAAAACTTTTTTATTACTTAATCTAAATGGATTAAAGCATAACAAATGATCAGATTATCAGATTATCAATACTAAGTAGTGTAAAGTATAACAAAGATTAGAGCTGATGTGAAGTTTGAAGACCTATTTCAAAATACCAGGTGAAACCCTCTCCATGTGTGTGTAGACAAAATTTTTAAAAATAAGAAAATTGTAGAAACTATCGTAATTTTGTTTAATCGCTTTTTAATTCAATAGAGCAATTTTGTCATATAGTGATATAAGTAAGTTGTTTTGATGGCCTGTAACAATTTTAGGCTCGTTTACTAGCTTCCTCTTGTATTTGAGACCAGTGGAAAATTACTTCACTTGTTTCCCTCTTTCTATGATCTTAAGAAACAACCATGTTACCTCCTTTTCAGTAGCCCCTGTGACACAGTGGTAAACCTATGAATTTACCACGCTAGAAACCGGATTTCGATACCCATGGTGTGGGAAAGCATAAATAACTCATTGTGTAGCTTTGTACTTAACTTCAAACAAACAAACTTTTTCCTTATTAATTATACTAAACCATAGCTAACCATGTTAACTGAACTAATGTAAAAATGGTCAGATTACCCTTTTTAGTATTAAGTACAGTAAATTATAACAAATGTCAAGTTACCCCATTTCAAGCGTTAAGTAGACTAACGTGATACCTTCATGACCGGTTGACTAAGATAACACATCATTTCAGTTCGTTTCATGTGAAGGTTGTTTTAAGTTTTATATAAATTGTCGTGAAATAGAGTATCTTTACAAACAGAATAAATAATGTTACAAAATACAGTATTTGATGTTATAACTGTAGGCCTATCTGTTTAAAGCTTCCTTCATCCTAATAGATCATATAAATATTATATACATGGTTACGGAATTTAAAATGTATCTTGTTGCTTACTTGTTGATGCTCCAGCCATCAATTTTATTTTTATTTCTGAACATCCAATAGTAAAGTTCATAGTGAAACTAACCATTTATCGCCGCTAACGTATCATTAATAATTATTTATAATTTTAAGCACAGTCTTCAGAAAACAATGTGAGGTTACTGCTTTATACCATAGTGGTGTTATTTTCAACATGAAAACTCCAAATATTGTTTTCTCTTATTAAATATATGTACATATTGAATATTAACTGTCAAAAATCACACTTAACTTTTTCATCTCTTACAGAGAGACTCAAAAACAAGGGAAAAACAACAATAACTATACTTCATAGCTGATTAAGATCAGCTATCCTTTAATATTTACTAAGACGGCGAATTTCTTGAATAATTCCTAAACTGTTTTAATGTTTTCTTTAATTAAGCAGGTTCGTTGAAATTATCTACTGAAAATGATTCAAAGTCTGGTCAACGTAAACGAAAAAAAAAGTTTCTTCCTTGGTGTTTCTAAACACTTTTACACTTTGTAGCTTGCAGATGTACGTTTATAGCCAGACTGACGTAAGAAACTACCCCCATTAGCTCAGTAGTCAGTCTAAGGGCTTATAACGATAAAATTCGCATTTCGATGTTCGCGGTTGGCACAGTAAAAATAGCCCATTGTGCTTAAAAACAAACTAACTAACGTAAAAACTAACTCACCTGTAGAAAGTAGTTCAATATGTATGGTAGCTAATGCAAATACATCATTAAAAGTGAAACAACACTGAGTGGTTCACTCTACCGAGTCCAAGAAACAACTGCATTCTTATCTATTTACTCGATGCTTGGCTGACTCCGTATAAGAACACACTAGAAAACTCTGATTTCAAATCCTTCAGAACTTTTCCAGGTGTCCCAGGCTTCTGCTTATCTTAACTTAATAATTACAGCTCTCAACTTACTCTAGCTGAAAACAAATTACAACATTAAAATATAACTTACTAGAATGTTTTCATACCTTTTAATACCATAAATAAACAAGTTTGTGACACCAAAGTGCTGTTTTTGTTTTATTAGACACACAATGTTTCGCTTTACAGCTCTTTCAGGAGCGTTCCACTAAATCACAAACCGTAACTGACAGTAAAAACTTTTTTTTCTTTTTAAGCTTTGTATTATTAGGTATGGTTTGTGTTTCGGTGGAACTATCCTAAAAAGCTGTAAAGCGAAACATAGAGTATCTAATTAAATAAAAACATCAACTTGATGTTATGAGATCGTTTATTTCAAGTATTAAAATGTTTTTATACACCAATATACATTAAATTAGTTATGTAATGTCTTTCATACCTCACTTACATTTCATATTTACAGATACATATAAATGTGTAGAGAAATAAGAACTAATAAACAGTATCCTATACATTTCAATAATACAATGCATCTTAATCATTTCTGTACCGTCCAGAAAGAGTAAAAGTATTTGACTTTTTCAGTTCCTCTATGCTTCAATGTAAGTTTGATATGTAAGGTTTATGATTAGGCATGACTTTTGTTTTAATGTTACTTGGAGAATTACCTACAGAGATCAAAGGGTAGAGTTCTCCCTCCCTGTCTGCCATGTTTTCTTAACTAACCTGTCATTGTACATCGCAGGTTATTTGGTTGTTGTCAAGCGTAAATCCACGCAATGAGCAATCTTTGTTCTACGTACCATGAGTATCGAATCCTGATTTTCAGTGTCGTAAGCCTGAGACTTACTGCTGAGTCACTGGGAAACATTGGAATTGAGATTTGAAAGCTTGCCAATCTTCTAAAAATAAAACAAAGAAAACAGTTTTTCTAAGGCACATTACTTATTTCATTTATTGCTATTTTAACTAAGTAAGCTTTTAACAAATTATGTTTGTCTTTGGTTTTAAAACGCGATGCATCAAACATCAGATTCTTCAGTAAATAGTAATAAGTGTTATTATTTCATAGCTGGTACACTTTACTTCATATGGAACAGAAAAGTCCAAGTTTTTCACTTTGGAAATGTAATAATCCTTGGAATGCTGCATTTTCTTTTCCTTTAGAAATTCCATTACTTGAATATTACCTAATATATCACCACACCAACTTGTGTCAGATGCATCCCAAGTAATGATGTCACCTGGCTTCTGAAAGTACCTTTAATTACATCATACTCTTCTGGATAAAATTTATTTTCATTAGCCTTCATAGACATACCTACTATTAAATATATGAAAGGAAAAAATAACTTGTTTTCAAATATACTTATGACACTTTAAGACACTAGTTCAAAGAAAAAACACTGAATAAAATTGTTTCTGGCTTTCAATCTCCGAAGACCAAAACGCGTTTAATAGTAACGACAATTATAAGATGATAGAAACTTAAAAGTTGAAGTATGTATAACGCCTAGTACTACCTAGTTCAACAGTGAAGTAACATTAATAAAAATAAATGGGAAAACCAGCTTTTCCAGCTACATTCTTCTCATTTGATTTTGGTTTCACTTCACCAATGGAAAACTCACAAAACCGGTAATTGTTCTTCTTAGAAGGCTTGTAGTATAACTACTCATTCATCTAGACGATAACCTGTTAATCAACAGACCAAAACAACACAAAAACACAACTATAACAACTGTATTTCATGATCACGTGGGACAAACCACTTCTAGAAATCACTAAGTAGGTTTCAGCTTTCAATATCTTTTGGAAAATGTGCATTTTTTTCACTAACTATGGCATTTCGAGATTCAAAAATTATAACAGAGCAAAGTACAATTTAGTATAGAGATTTTTCTCAAAGTACTAAAAGATAGTAACAACACCATGAAGCTCAACTTTTGTAGTTTATAGAAAACTAAAGATGATGCAACAGATCTAAAACAAAAGTTTTCACTCACATGAACTCAAACTACTATGAAAAGCTCTGTTCTCTGGCTTAGAAATGACTACTCGAACGTTTCAGGACAAAACATTAACATCCGAGCTTAAATATCAATTTCGTTTCTGTGTCCAGAGGACACCGATTCCCTGGCAGATATTTTATTCTATATTTAGAAGATAGCTGGCTGGTGAACATCAACCACACGTTTTAAGTTGATGACATACATAAAAAAACAAGCTAAAACCAAGAATTAAAGTTATTCTTAATTGTACTTATGTCACAAGTTTCATTGATTTCATTGTCTAAAAATAGACAGAAGGATATTTTCCAAATGGCATAATTTTGTTTTCTATGTTAGAAGATCTTTACCAAATTGAGAATTGTAGCCCATAAATTATTAATTCAAATTTCTTGTCTGAAACAAACATTAGTCATTTTTACATGACAGTTAACTACTTGACTTTTCTCTTTAATAGATTTGCCCCAAGTATTAGCTGCTTTTAGATGTTTCCATGGTAAGCTTGGGGGCTGATGAAGCTAAAATTGAAGGTTCGATTTCTAAAGTGAGCACAACAGCTTTGCACTTAGCAAAAAGGAGTTAGTTTCAGTACTCGAAATCCAAAACCAGAACTTATGATATGTGTGAATAAGTATGAGATCTTATGTAAAGTGCATAATACCTTGGGTTATGTCATTCAACACTATTCTAACTAATGTTCTCAATAAAACCTGCATGCTTTAAATTTTATTTTGATTTATAAATTGAAACACGTTTGAATAACAACATTTTATGAACAGATCTGTGGCAAAAACTTAAGTGTTTCTTATATCTTTCAAAGGAAAAGATCTATAATGGAATATATACTTTCACAAATTCAATATTTGGTAAAGATAGCAAACAGCTATTTATCAGTTTATCTAAATAATCTACTGGTTAAGCAAGTATTAACGTGCTATTTTTAGAATAATTTGATAGAAATAAAATTGGATATTCGACTTCGCAGTTTGCCTCTGAAGAAGAGGGGTTCATCTTTCGAAAGCACTCAGGTTATAAGGGTTTAATTGATTTCTGTAGAGACTTCTTGAAGCTACGTATTTTTCTAGTATCAGAAATTAACCAAGCATATGCTCCAAAACCTCGAGAAAAATAAATCCCCAACTCCGCCATATACGTTTTAAAAAATCGTAAACTCCATAATGATCAAATTCAGCTTCATAACAAAACTCACCTATGAAGAAACATTTACAAAAGCTACTGATCCCAACCAGCAGTTAAACGATAAGCTAGAAGACCTCTTGTAGGCAGAGCACAAATAACTCGTTGTGTGGCTTTGTGCTCAACACCAAACAAAAACAAATACAACAATTACAATAGCGACAAGAAAAACATAGGATCTGTTCGACAACTACAACAAGTACTTGTAACACAGTAGCGTTAAAAACGTTTTCTAGATTTTGTTCTACAATAAAGAAAACAATAATTACATCGTTGTAGTGACACTCCAAACGTTGTCCAGCTTCTGCCATTAGATGTATACAATTTTTAAATTTCATTAAAATGATTAGATACGTGACAAATTAGAACAAATATAAAAACGCTGGTCTATATGCTCAGCCTCCTTTTTCAGTAAAATAAACTGTGAAAGAAAAATATTAAATAAAATAGAAAATCAAACACCAATTTTTTTAGATTAAAATACGTAAAATAATAATATAAGCAGTGAAGTCAAAGTCCTTACCTTAGGTTCCACTGGCGATTAAAATACATCCACTAACTAATGAACAAAGGAAATGTAATTCTAACAATATCAGAGCTACTTCTACTCTTAGAATACTGAAACTTATTCATATACTGTAAATATAAATAACCCTACTTCACTGCTCGCCCTTAACTAAATGAAAGTAATGGTATCTTACGTTGAAGTAAGACATATGCTTACAGGAGGACTTCATGAGTTTCTCTTAAACGAGAAAATATAAAATGAACGTTGCACACTCAAAATTGCACATAAAATTATACTATGAGAGCGTTAGGAGTTCTTGCATTAAACTAATTCACAACTGAATAATCTATGTAAAATATGCCACAAATCCAGTAACATCTGACAAAATGTCTCACAATCTGCTCAATGCCCAAATATAATCCACTGAAAATCTAGTTAATTCTTTGTGAAATCTCCTCTACCAGGTCTCAACACTGTCACAAATGCTGCAATAAACTTTTAAGTTTTTGTCTCAGTAATCAGCCAATGGCCAATGAAAATTACGGAGGAACTTATCTGATTTACTGACTGGAGTAACTGGGCTTGCTAATTAACAAGCATGTTGTTTGTTCTGCTAGAAAATCAGAGAAAGAAGCATCTAATCCCCACTTGACCCAGTTAACCCCTGCGGAAAGATAAAACTAGAAACAAGCTCGAGTAACTATGTATTTCAACTTGAGTAACTATAAAAAAATGACAAGATTTTGTGAACTTAAACTATTATATGGCAACAGATCACTAACCTTTTTGTATAGTAGATTACAAATGAACTATACAACTCAGAAAGCAAATATTGCTACAAATGAACATTTATTTATTTCAATTATCTTTAGAAAATAATATATTTAAGTTAATAATACAGAAATACGATTAGACATTAATATACTAAACAAGTACGATTTCCAATGTAATTTTTATTGTGTCTCGTGTGTGTTGTTAAATCAGGCATATACATAAACACTATAATTTAACCTATTCCCTCCAGCATTTACCTTTATATTTGCTTACAACAATACATTCTATACCTGCATTGTTACACTTTTATGGTCTCTTGCAAACTTTCTTCCCAACACAAACATTCAAGTTGTAACTTCTTATAAAATCATAGTTCACAGAGACAAGTAATTATTTTTAGTGGATTCATTTAGGCAACTCTGGTTTGAAAATAATCAAGAGTTCCCAGATATCACCTTCTGAATAAGGGTAACTTTTGTTAGAGACATTTTATTCATGATTCTATATTTTTATACAAAAAACAAATCTTTTATTCTTTCATTCGCACCCTTATTCTCATTGTTGGTGTCACATCAAACTACAACTTTTTGTGCTCACGCATGTTTGTTCATCAAGGCGATTTATGGAAGTTGATAACAAAATAAACATAGTGTTGGCTTCTTGAAACAGGAGGAATTGTTTCGTTTACTGGCAGATCATTTAATGAATGTCACTATTACTAAGAAACAAGTGTTAATACTCAAGATACACCTATTTGTAGTCCAAGAGAAATAAAACATCACGATTTGTTATTTGTTATTATAAAGAAACAAATAGAAAAGCCTTTGTCCAGGCTACAGAATCATTCTCATCCAACTATAGAAATCGATGTTAATGTGTTGCTTATGTTTCATAAGATGATTATTTGAGAAATTTTTATTTAATCTGGTTTAGACAAGTACCTAAGATACATTGCTGTCCATAACACTATGTGAATGATTTTGCCTGTAAAAACATATGCCCTTATATTTTTCCATGTATTAATTGAATGAAACTCACGTCTTATTTTCCTGATAATGGCATCATAATGTACAGAGACTTCGAATGTAAATTATTGCATTTTTTACACGACTTAGTTGTCTATTTTTCACCCGAGTAGTTTTTTTGTGGTTATTAAATATACTTAAGAGTCTACGAAAAAGACAGTGCTACACATCCTACCACGGCATGTTCTCAAAGCTATGAAAACCTGTGGTTTGCAGAGGTTTGAGAACAACAAAAACTAATAAAATAATTTTTTTTGAATAATTGAAATATAGCCATGAATAAGACAGATAAAGAAGTACTTTTAAATGTATATTTATTATTTCAAATGTTTTTTGGTAAAAATTATTCGACAACACAATGATTTAACGAATAATAGAGGCTACACCTAAAAGTGTGGTTTTTCTAAGCCTTATGGTACATAGATACTATAACTTTTTGTCTTCTTGTCATTTGGAGTTTTATCAGTAGAAAAACTCTTTGAGAAAGTGGTCAAGGAAATCTACTGATAGCTCTATTATTAATGGTCCTGGCCTCTTCAGCAGGTTGAATTTACGCTAGCAAATTCTTCCATTTAAATTACCAAATTTGTCGTTCTCTCATTTATATACTTCTAAAGATGATCACATTCAATCTTTGATGATCTTTGACCTGTTCTTCTAAATCATGTAAACCATATCATCGACTCTTATCAGTTTAAAATATGGCCCTTCTCAATATCTAATTAGTTTGAAGATTGTCATTTCTTGCAGCTTGGGTGGTACAGTCAGACCAAGTCTTATCAGCATTAACATCATAGCAACTTTTCATTTTATGATTAATCTAACTTAAGTCTTTCCTGGATGAAGTGATATATGACATCAATGATATTCCTTAACCTCTTTTCATATTCTTTGTCAGATATTGCCGAGCGATTATCTTCAGGATGTAAGCACTTAAGATTCAATGACACCTTCAGTTTTCTCCTAAACATTACTGATGATGGCATGTCGCCTAATAGTAAAATGTACTACCATTCAATAACTCAAAATCAGCAGTGGAAGATCTTGATTCCACATTTTTTACGTTCATGCACATAAACAACTAATTTATTTTAAAAAATACTGTTCTATACTTCTATCTTTATACCAGAAGGCTAAAGAGGCATTATCCTGGTTTGTTTGTTTCTTCACTTTAAATATGTAACACATTTCCATAAACAAGGTTGGTTCAAAGTAAAATTCCATAAGATTCTCAAATTGTAAAACAATTTCATTGAGATTCTTCCTTACAGAACTGTTGCTTTCTGGTTAGGAGCAGAATAAGAATCTGGCCATTTAGTGAAATAATCCACTACCTCTACCATGATATATTTACTTTCATTGTTTTGTGGTAAAGGATAAATCACCTCAATAGCAACTATATCCAGTGGTACTTAAATATAATATTGCTGTAACAGCTCATGCTGTTTCTTTCATGGACTGTTTCACTCATAGTGTTTTGTGGTATAAAACAAATCACATCAGCACTATAGTATTTAAAGGTGAAACCAATTTTCTACAGAACTCCAGTATCTAATCCAATATAAATATTCTTTTATTCCCAGTGTATTGTTAGTACCTAAATATTCAGCTTGTGGAGACTACAAAAGTCATTATGAATGTAGATACTGTGTAAAGTGTCAACTGTAGCCATTGTTTCTCTTCACAAGCATCTTCCCTTTCCAACATAACAAACACCTTAATGGGAATACTGAATCCCACTAAGCCCAGTACATTTTTATCTTTGGACTACATGAAGCAGCTTTTTTCTGACGAAGGATTTCTGCGCTATTCTTGACGCACAATATAAAATAACTCGTATCTTTTACCTGAGCATTTCTCAGGTAAGGGTTAAACCACATTAATTTTTCATCATCATTTATGAATGCCCATTTTGTCTTTACTTTGTACTTTGGATTGGTTTTATTTTCCCAGTGTTTACGTTTTTCATTAAAATATGGTCTTTGGGATAGTGCATCATAATTTCCAGAGTTATATTGAAGATAATATATAATGTTTAAATAGTAGCTCTGAAGTTCCTGAAGTTATTTCGCTATTTGACTTTCTGGATTGTAAAAATTAATCAGCTGTTTTAATTCTGCATGATATATCTGGGATGTAAATGTTTGACATGTGAGTAAAGATGTAAAAGACTGGAAGCTCGAAGAATACTTATTAGCTGTTTCCAAGTTACACAATTCCTCCTTTCTGCAACTTTCACTACCTTGCTATAATAAGCAAGCGTATGTTCTTTTTTACTTTGTATTTGTGATAATACTGTTCCCAATGAAAAGTCGATTGCATCTGTATCTAATATGACTAGATCTTTCAGGGCTGGATATGCTGATATGGGGAAAATATTAATTGTTTATTTCTTCGGTTTATTCAATACTTATTCACAACCGACATTCTAATAAAACCTCTTTGCTTGCTATGTCTTCCAAGAAACTCACCCCTTGGAAAAGCAATTCACACTTGTTGGAATTCAGCTTAAAATCTTCTTTGCATAGTTAACCCAGAACTTTCCTTAGCCTATGATGACAAGTATTAAGAAATATCTATCCACATGTGATTATGACATCCAAGTAAATGAGTATGACATTCTATTTGCCGGGTATTCCAGAGAGAAAGCACACTCCATTATAATTAGATGTAGCATAGCATCACAGACTTCATGTGTTCAGAGTAGACTTAAAATTTCTTTAGATCACTTTTTTAATTCAGTGAAAGTTTACATTTTGTAATGTATAGTTTCATTTTATACAGACATGAATATATGGTGAAATTATTAACTCAGAACCACCTTAATAATACTGATATAAATGCTTATAGATACTTATTAAATTTTCAATAATAGGATTGAAATGTTCTTTAATATGCTGATCCAAATGATGTGTGATTGAGCCTCATATTCTGGTCCATTGAAATAATAAATATATTGAAACAAAACAGTAGAACTGAAATTGTTGAATTTTCTTTTATCTTGAAAGAGTCTTCAGTTCTCAGTATAGGTTTTAAGCCCATACACACTGAAACCTTTCATCAACCGACCTATTTTATTCATCTATGAAGGCAAATTCCCACCTGTCATTACAAAATTGTCTTCCCATCAACAAAACATCATACTCACAAACTTCTTTCTTTAAATTATAAACTTCTTATCTCATTTCAGGGACATAGATTATCTGAATTGAGCTTTAACCTATAAGTCCAACTAATGATTATGTCTAATTATCTTTTTCCTGTTCCTTTGATCTGATTGAACTCTGATACTAATTCTTTGGATATTGTCTCTTGAGTTCATTAAAAACTGTAAATTCATTAATATCTTGGATGTAATTACCATGATTTCCACACTTATAAAAGTTCCCTTATTTTGAAATTCTTTAGAGAAGTTTTATTCCCTACAGACGTTTTTTCTTCAGGTCCACAAGAATTATTCCTTCCAATAATATCTAAAATCATACTGAAGTGTTTGGCTCAAATACGCCTCATTCACTAGATGAAAATTGTTTGATAATAAGTTCTAGTATAAGCACTTACCCTGATAAATAATTACCCTCCTATTTGTCTCTGAAAGTTCACCTTCTAGATCTGTAGTTTTTGAGCAGAGCACAGGCATTTCCAAATCATAGACTCTTAAGCTATTTAAAGCTAGGATTACCTTGAATCTATTTCTCTGCAACAAGTCAGGATATATGAATCAGGCTAAAGCAGAGTAGGTGTAAATCTTTAAAGGAAATTCCCCACTTACCAATGTAACTTTAAAGCTACAGATAAATAACTGAAGGCATCAACTATAACTTATAGGATGATCATATCAAAGAGTATTGATACATCACCTCCACTTGACAACATTCTAGAAGAAGTGAAAGATTAGTTAGACAACTAGCTATAAAATGAACGATGTGTAACAGAAAATAGTAGGTGTTTCAGCTGTAACTTAAATAACATATTGCTGAGAACTGTAGAGAAACTGCAAAATGTAAAGATGCACGAGAAGTACTTTTACCTCAAAGAACATTATCAGTATTCATCTTTGAGGATATAAAATTCTGATGTCAAACCCTTACGTAAGAACAGCTTACTATCTCACTTATAAGACTTGTATGACTAGAGCTGTGAAGGTTATACAACTGATCAGTACTGGCAGTTGCATAACTTGCTCATGGAATACTAAGACAACTTCTCCAGTGAGATTCTTGACTTTAGCTAAACAAGTAAAATGTCTCACAAAATTGACACAAGAAAGTCATCCCCATTATGACAGTTAGCCAGACACTTTACGATTGCAAAACAGGTTGAAGCTTTCAAAGAAATAGAAGCCACGAAGGATTAAGAGAGGTAAAACCAAGTGGTACTGTTCTTTGCCGATTTTGCTTATGAAGAATAGTAAATTCACAAGGATCTGTGTGGCCCACAAGAATGTGAATAAAGATAAAAAGAAGGATACCAACCAACTGCTAAGATTTACCCTAGTTTGAACTCTCTATTTGGATGAAAATGATTTTCAATATTGAATCTTAAGAATGGATATTGGTAGGTGCATGTCAACAACCAAGTTAAAAAGAAGAAAACCTTATCACAAGAAGCGGATTGTGACAATTTGTTGTATTACCATTTGATTATTTAATGCTTTTACAACATTCTGAACTACTCTGAAACTTCGCACTTATCCACTTCGATTACATAAGCACAAAAGAGAAGACCTTTGATAATGCTTAGAAAACATAAGGAATCTTAAGCTGCATCCCAATAAGTTTGAATTATTTCATCAGCAGGTGAGTTTTCGGGAATACCTAGTGAGCAGATATAAAGTCTCTACAGATCCAGTGAAGACTAAATCTTTCCAAAATTGGCCTACAGCAAAGACCTTGAGTGAATATTATGTAGTTAGGTGTAATATAAACTTGGTTGAAGTTGAAAAAATGTGAGAAACAGATGGCATTTCGTGAGACTCTAAGGAACTGGGGGAATATATTACAGCTAGTTACTAGAAAAATGTGTAGATACAGTGGCCACCTTTCTAAGTTCAGCCAGTATGGAGACTAAAAGATTTCATACAGTTGAAAAACATAGTAATCAATATACAAGAAATAGGTGCCGTGTGGCTTTGAAAGAAAAGAAAAATAGGAGATGTAAAGGAGAACAAACAAAGCAGAAGAAGTGAAGGAAGAAAGCGATATGTTGCCAATAAGAAACAAAACTTATTTCTAAATTGATGTATTATTAAGTACCATCAATTCCATATAGAAGTGAGTACATCCTGAATAAAATTGATGGACATAAAAAGGGCTAACAAAGTGTAATTATAGTATGATTGTAAGAGGATAATAAGAAGATTTCCTAGATTATACTCTTGTTATTATTATTTTGTGAGATGTTTCTCTGACATAGTTTTTCTCTATACATATTACTTGAAAAACCAATAAATGTTATTGGATTACTGATTATAAAAAGGCATTCAACAAACTGGAGAATGAATTGACGGATACGCTGGTTTTGGCATATCTAAAGCTGTATGATTCATTCATTTTATATACAGATGTTATTGAGAGCAGTGTTATCACAAGTTAAACATAGAAAAAAACGTGACTGGCTATTATAAGTACTAAAAAACTTGAAGAGATTATAAGTGTTGTTTAACATTTAAGTAACTTCCATCATTATGTATAAGAAAAACGTTTATGCACTACCAGATCATGTAGATTGAAATGGTTGGTGAATTTTCATAATTCAGAAGACTAGACAGCAAAATGACTCTACAAACTCCGAGAATACAGATTTGACATCATGCATCACCATAAATGTAACTATGCATTATCCCAAACACCATGCATAAATGAAGATTGAAAAGAGGAAAGTAAAAGATAATTAAGATAACAAATAGTCCATGATATTATATCCACAAGTTACGATAAGGAACTATAGGGGTTTAACAGAAAAGTTTTGTCAGAAAAGTTATTAAGCAAAAAATACGAGGTTAAGACTATTTATTCAGTAGCTTACAAATAGTGTAAAAAGAACTTCATGTCAAACAGCTGCTCCATACAGCCTAAAAAAATATAGGCATGGTGACAATCCTTATGCTTAGAAGAAGGTTTATTGTGTTAAAAATGGGAAAATACGAGTAGACAACAACACTTTCCACGGCTGGCGCTTCCCAAAAATATACACTCTGAAGCACTTTACCTTCCTCACATCCTTCCAATAGCTTAACACTTGGGTCTTTAGAAGAAGTCTGAGTGATAAGGAAATAATTCGAAAGTGCAAGGCTCTGCATAAAATATCTAAACTCTACTGTGAAGGAATTGATCTAAAAAAGAAACAACATAAGTAACAACGTCATAACTGTGTTGGAATACCACTTAATAGAGTTGCTGTTGATGTGTTAGGTACTCTACCACAGAGTAATAATTAAAGTAGATATATCATGGCTGTGATGGACTGTTTCAAATGACCAGAAGTATATTCTGTTTTAATCCAGTAAACAGAAGCTCTTAAACGGAAAGTCGTAAGTGAATTTGTCTCAATATATTGGTGTGTCTGTGGAATTTCACTAAGTTCAGGGGAAGAAATATAGAGCAGACTTGTTTGCAAAAATGTGTCAGATCCTGGGGATTAAAAATATCAGGACAACATCTCATTATTTACCTTCTGAAATCATAATAATGAAATACAATAACACAGTGTTAAAGTAATCAAACAAGTATGAAGATAAATATCAGATAACTTATGACAGCATATAGTGAGATACAACTGCACACTGTGAAAGCAGTCAAACATGTATGACGATGAACATCCAAAAACGTGGAATCAATATCTTATATTGCTGTTGATGAGCTATGGGACAGTAATACCTAAACATAGAAAAAACACGCCATCATCAATAATATTCAAGAGAGAACTTAAATTGCCTTTGGACTTCCTGTACTCTCATCTAGAGAATAATGAGTTAGAAAAGTTTCACACAAAATATGTGGGAGATCAAGGAACACTGTTTGTACCATACATGATATTATTAGAGAAATACTCAACTCATTCAGTCGTAAAATGAAAATTTATCATGCTGTTAATAAAAATTGTTTCATAGAGGTGACATGATACGGTTGTATAGCCATTACTACAAGAAAAAGCAAACTCCAAAGCTAATTAGATGCTGGGTGGTGTCATATTGTGTGAAAAACATCAGTGATGTGCTTTACAAAACTCATAATCCAAACACAAATGTCTTCTTTGGAAGTTTGTTGTTGAGAGAATAGCAACTGGTAACCCCAGAATAGAAATTGTCAGTGGTAATACAACATGCTGAAGAGGTGAGATCCTGCCAAAACTATTTCCAGTATATTCATTCGATCATCTATGCAGGAAAAACTCCCCTAGCAAGAGGATGGTAAATAAGAAGAAAAAAGATGACACTATCCGATTTATATATCTTGATTTGGTTTGTTTTAAACTTCTAAGTTAAACGTAAACGAGGGCTATCTGCACTAGCCATCCCTATTTTAGGAGTGAAAGAGAGAGGGAAGGCAGCTATTTATCACCACGACCCATTAACTCTTGGGTGTTTTTTTACCAACAAATAGTTGGATTGACCATTACTTAACAACGCCCCCACAGCTGAATAAGCGAGCACGTTTGGTATGACGAGATTCGAACCCACGACCCTCCGATTGCAAGTCAAGTGCAATATTGTTACGATACAATCTACTCTAATTTCTTAGTCGCTAGAGAAATCTGTGGGTCGTAATGATAACGTCAGGTCAAAGAGTTGAATAAAACAGGCTTAAAAAATTCTAAAAAGTTTCATGTCACAGTTTCTAGTAAAGTTGAGAATAGACTAATATATACGAGGATCAATAAAGTACCTAAAATATAGTTAAGAAGACAATGGGTTTTCTAACTAGTAAAAAGAATCAGTCAGTGTGTGTTTTCGATTTTAGTAAAGTATTTAGAAAAATTTTTACGTAGAGGAGCGAACAACGTTTCGACCTTCTTCGATGTACCTGACGATGACTGAAGAAGATCGAAACGTTGTTCGCTCCTCTACGTAAAAAAAATTTTTTCAACCCAAACGAGCCGTTTTTACATATATGTAATATAAACTTCTCTCCTGGCGCTTCACGTTGGTTATATTTATAGGCGTGAGGAGAGTTTCTAGAAATTTCACGCTGAAAAACAACACTTATGATACACTGGTGTTAACGTACACACACATATTGTTGATTCTTACACTCGAGCATTTTTCTACTTTAATGAATAGGCGGGAAATTCATAATAGAGATTTAATGGTATAATTTATGTCCATTTCTAGACATATATTTCACTTAAACGAACATCGTTACTAAAATAGATGTATAATTGTAAATTTGTCACATCTCCCTCCTTAGAAACTGGCGTTAGATAGTGTTC
This sequence comes from Tachypleus tridentatus, assembly GCF_004210375.1. Taxonomy (NCBI): domain Eukaryota; kingdom Metazoa; phylum Arthropoda; class Merostomata; order Xiphosura; family Limulidae; genus Tachypleus; species Tachypleus tridentatus. Next base: position 96,114,437 of record NC_134833.1, read on the forward strand.
AAAATAAATAAGTGTTTCTGCTCAAAAATTTATAAAATAGATTTGTTGTTATTGTTTGTTTGTTTTCAACTGACACAAGCTTTCCCTAGCAGTGACGAACAGATTGTGAAAAATTATGTAAATTAACTAGTCATATGAGATGTAATTTCATGGCCTAATCACTTACTAAAATCCCTTCCTTGATCTTAAAATAGTAGGTTCACGAGATACAGTTGAAACGAGTTACTGCTGCTTCTTACTTGATATTGTTATTAATCTTGAGATGTAGTTTAATTTTGTTTGATTTTTTTTCTTCTTCTGGTTCTTTTTCTAACTCCTTAATTTATTGAAATTAATAACACTTATATTTATGTTCTATTCTTTATTAACATTTCTATCAAGTCCTGACCATTCACAAATTTAATAACTGTTTCTTTACAAGTAATGAAACTCTATTTTAATTATTTGTAAATTTTATTTTGGATTTTTATCGTTGCTACAGTTTAATAATTTTTGTTGCTTTTTTATCTGTTGTTAGTATCATAATTTATCACGGACGAGTCTTCGATTTGTTATATTACGTTCGTTACGTGTTATAGTTTCAAATAATCGTAAATTTGAATGTAGCAGTTAATTAAATGCTAATATGTATCAAATACATGGTTTTGCCAACAAGATCAGCACATACACGTTTCTTTTTTAACACAAATATATTTTGACATACAAATAAAAAATAATACAATTTATAATACCAGTTATTACAAACTTACAGACAATACTGATTCTTATATGATTATATCCAGTCTAGAAATTAGTATTTTATGAACGATTCAGATCCACGACGAACAGATTACATCTGAGTTAATATTGTTACACCTCAGTGATGTCGAGAATATATATAAAATATTTTCTCAACCCAAACGAGCCGTTTTTGCATATAAATTGTTACACCTCGCTTAAGCTAGCTCGCTTGGTTGGCCTCACACTTTCCCGACAATGATATTTAATGTTCTCGTAGAAATACTAACGTCCGAAGTGATTCACTGAAGATGAACATTTGTAATGTTGGAAATCTATAAAAAATTCCTGGTTAAAATCTTCAGTTTTTCGATTAATAGACGTTAATCACAGTTATAGCACCTAAGCCCTATAGTACACTGTCTTGAGGCGTTACTTTTATACAAATCATACGAGTTTTTCGAAAGTTCACTTGACAACAATACTGTCAATTATCAGTATTGCATACACATCTAATAAATTGTTGATTCTTACTTTTACGAATCTTAAACAACTGCTAACAACAGGCGGGACTTGTACAATACACGTCACAGACAAAAAAGAGAAAACTGTACAGAAACAAGCGTAGATATTATAATAAATTTATAACTGTAAATTTGTTACATGGTAGAAATATTTTTTTACAAACACCGCAATAATTTGTGAGGTTCTGTACAATGGTCTCAAGAAAGTATTGATTTTAAAGAAAGTACTTTAAATGATATTTGGTTAACAAATTTCGTGTAAGAGTGTGAAGAAACACTATTTTGTAGAGTAATATCAACCTTCTTTTAAAAACTATTCAGCTTTCGATGAGAAAATGAATAAAAAAAGCACCAACTGAATGTTGTTTGATCGTAAGTACTCTCATTGACCTAATGACTTCACTTTAAAAAACTTTCAAGAGATGATTAAAGCTTGACATACGTGAATCCTCATATTTATACGTCATTACTATCGAATTAATGTCTTCTGCCCTTCAGCATACAATGAAGCAACGTTTTACGATCGTATTGACTAGTTATAACGGCAATGACATTTTGCAAGAAATCACCAATCAATAATTCTTTTATTCGATCCATCTTCTCCTTTCAGTTTTACAAAAATAAGATTAATTAATGCCGTCAAATACTATATTTAGCCTAATCTTTTAAGCCTACATATAAATCTTAAGTTTTAACATTTCATCGAAGATTTTGATCTGTTTTCGTTTTAAAGAATCAATAGAGATAAATCAATAAGACTTAGATATCATAAAAAGTTCAAATAATGGACACCTATCATGACGTGATTATATCGATAAACATATAAAGTATGCAAATATATAATTTCAGCAAAACTTTTACCGTACATGACTGGCAATATTTCAAAAACTGTAAATCAGGCTTAAATGAATCACCGTGGGTTTTATTGCGCCGCGAAACATTGTTATCGGCAAATTTCTGCTTCCCAAACGACTCTGTAGCTTTTCGTCTGTGAGAAACTAAAATCTTACAGCATAAGATATTTCACATTCATTTTACTGGTTTGAGGCAATTTTTTTTTGCAATTAACCATAAAGTAATTAGTTATTTACAATGTGCTGCAAAAATTGTCATCCATCTACTAATCTGACATCACACATGCATCAACGTTTTCTTTCAAAGCAACAATAAGAAAATATACAATTTTATCTGATCTGCTGTCGGCCAATCACAGTAAAGAATTCATGCTGAGGATGCAGGGGTACAATAATAAATGTGTTTTTTATAGTACTAGGTATTTTCGCTTCTATGTTGTTTCGTACAATGCTAAGTTCGAATTTATTTGTAATTCTTAAGATTACTTTGTTTGGCTCTGTGGATTTTGAAAATGTTGGGACTTTGGCCATTAGGAGGAATTTTAACGAGTTAAAATTTTAAATTTTGGCATGATTTAAATTTTATAGTTGATAGAGCAATAAAAATATTTTCTAAATCGGCAGGGGTAAAATACGTATGGTTTGCCTACTGTCTGAAAAACGTATTTTTGTAAAGGTATAGGTGACTACGTCCACGTGGTTGACCTTGTTTCTGTATAAAATACTGTGTAAACCGAAGCCCATCACGTTTGCATAGTTTGTCTGGTTTCTATAGAAAATATTTTATGAAGTGGTAAACATAGTTTGCTGTGTTTTTAAAAATTTTCTCTGAATCTTTCTTCCTTGTTGAGATCCAGTATGGCCATGTGGTTAGGACGTTGGTCTTGTAATCTGAGGGTCGCGGGTTCGAGTCCCCCTCTCACACCAAACTTACTTTCTTTGTCAGCTGTGGAGGAATTATAATGTTAGATCAATCCCACAATTCGTTTGTAAAAGAGTATACCAAAAGTTGGTGGTAGATTTTGATGACAAACTACCTTCCCTTTAATCTTACACTACTAAATTAGAGACATCTGCTAGCGCAAATAACCCTTGTGTAACTTTACGTGAAATTCAAAACAAACAAACTTCTGCTGTTTTTTGATAGTAATAATTTATTGGTGATTTTTAGAAGAACTTGACAACCTTGATAATGTGTGGGAGGAGGCGAACTTATATTTACAAAGTTCTGTTCAAGTTAATGTAATCGCCTGACACCATTATTTAAATATCAAAGATTAAAGGGGAATTTTACATAAAAAAAAAAACATTGCAGTCAAAAGAACTACTCATACTGATTAATTTTGCAGGTTTACATTTTTTATAAAAAATATGTGCTAGTAAATGACACATAGAACTTGGTGCAGAAAAAGCCCTTTCCGAGCGGCAATCCAAACGTTTTAGTTTTAACGTTTGCCGCTAGGAAAAGTAATGTGACGTAATAGTTGCCAAACAAACCGCCAGCGCGTTGAATGTAAATAAACATGGTCAGTGCATACGGAGAAACAGAGGCGGAGTCTGTTTTGACTTTGTGTTCTGAACAGTGTCGAGTAGCGCCATATCAATTCTAACCTACTCTGAACGAACCTAGAACAGTTACTTTTGACACAGACCTGACAAGTTCTAGTCAGAATCAGCACCTTCATCATCACTCATATGAACATCATCAGCATCTGTCACTTGTGATACAAAGGACTTCTTAGCAGCAGGTGATGATTCTGCAAAAATCAGTGAAAGAATTACATGTATATGAACAATGTACTGTTTACCAGCAATAGTTTATAATAAATAATTAAAATAATATTCACAAGACTAATCTGATTATTGAATATTGTTAAATCATGAATGAAAATGTCATATTCATATTCAAACTAACTTACCAGTTCCACAAGCAAAATCTATTGTTGGAAGATTTTCTGTCTGGGTTGCTTTGCTACAGTCTTCGAGCCAGATGGGAATACTTGTACACCTCTGGAAACAGAATACCAGCCAGTCCGTGTCCCTCTTGGAATACTTAGGAAAGGCTAAAACAATAGGTTTTTTATTTAGATATTGAAATAATAACATTCTTTCACGGTTAGATTCAAATTAATGTAAATAAAATTATACATCAATTATTGCAACTTATGAATGTTTAATCTAACAATCATGATCTACTTACAAGAGTCTGAACAGACACACTCTGAAATGAGTCAGCTCTAGAGTCTTGGCAGTCATCATCAGGGGTGGGCTGAATCACAACTTCCTCTACAGAATTAGGAACTCTGTCATCAGCAGCACTCTTAAAGCTGAAGATATAAGATTATATATTAAAACAACATGCTTTATGAGGTTTATGAGATTTACATTTAATATGACAAGTTAAAGTACTGTGTTAAGATTAATTTTATTATGATGAGTTATGGAAATATGTTATGGAGTTTATATTTGATTTTTTACAAGTCTACAATTCTTTTTAAATACATAACATGTACTTGATTACTTCAACATATTCAAGACATAGTCTTATTTCAATTTATCTTGAAATGTTAAATGTGAAAAATAGAATTCTTCAAACTTTTCTATATTTAAAAATGATACAAAAACATTTACAGAATGATCTACCAGCTTTTAAACTTTGAATATACTCTATTTGGGATAGATTTGTCCACTGTCTAGACTAGGAAATCAAGGTTTCACTGACTTTCAGGTGCCACAAATGCAAAACACGCTCATGAATGTGAAATGTGTATGTCTAGTTACATTATTCAAAAACTTGTACTTTTTAAATTATTATATTATACTAGTTATTATTTATCGCTTTATACTGCACACATACCTTTAAGTTTGTTCTTTTCATGATGGCAATGGATGGCTTCAGAGAGGTGGAACCTGTAAGCAGCAAACTGAGATCAGTCCTCAGCTCTACACGAGGAAATATGGTGGGGACGATCCTGTCTACTGTCGATTGTTTTTTCAGTCTCAACCTGCCTGGCTTGAAACACACGGAATCCAAAACAGTGGAATCCGACACAAAACATGAGCGTTTAAAGTGACTTTGACAAAGCTTTGCCTGGTGTGAAGGTGTCCAGTTCTTCGTATTGACCATCCGCACCCACTGTCGCCACCTTGCCGGTTCCTTCTCCTTGCACGGAAACGAAAAGAAGCCGTTGCTTGATGCCGAACCGTTTATACAACCATAAGCAACGCAGTAAACCATGTTATCATAAAACAAACATAAAGTAGCAATATCAAGACAAAAATAGTCTCACAAAGTATGTAATCCGAAAAAAAGCACCGATAGATTTACATAAAACACCAGCACTGAAAGGAACAAAATGGTCGGCGCGCAACGAAGCGTGTTTGGCAACTATTACGTCACAGTTGTAAAACGTCACGGAAACAACCAAACGACCGCCAGGAACTTGAATTCGAGAACCCGCATATTTTGTTTCATTTGTTATTCAAAAACCAAATTGTTTAAAAATATGGCAACCACACAGGAATTATACCTAACTAAAGTACAGATTCTAAGGCAATTATTTTTATTAAAATAATATCTGGTGGAATCTCTGAAATGATTTTTATATACAGTTTTATTGTCATGAGTTCCTTTAGAACGTGGGGCTTGGCATGGCCTATCGCGTAAGGCGTGCGACTCGTAATCCGAGGGTCGCGGGTTCGCGCCCGCGTCGCGCCAAACATGCTCTCCCTCCCAGCCGTGGAGGCGTTATAATGTGACGGTCAATTCCACTATTCGTTGGTAAAAGAGTAGTCCAAGAGTTGGCGGTGGGTGGTGATGACTAGCTGCCTTCCCTCTAGTCTTACACTGCTAAATTAGGGACGGCTAGCACAGATAGCCCTCGAGTAGATTTGTGCTAAATTCCAAAACAATCCTTTAGAACGTAGTCTATCTAGTCTAAAGTTAAAAGTGGGAAAGTTTTGACAACTTATGTTGATTTATTCATATAATTATTACCAGCTTATTCTTGAATCACAGAAAATAGACAAGCTTAGTATAAGTTTAGTAGTGACTACAAATGCTCACTGACAAAACAGTAAAATTAAGCATTAAACGTCGGGTTAAGTACGTTATATTGAAATGATTTCAATACTGAAATCAATGAATTACTGGCTATCACAGACGATATTAAAGTCACAGAGGAACGGAATGACTCTGAATCACATTTTCACATTGTTTGACGTTCGTAAATAGTGCGATTGGTTTTTGAGAAGAGTATGTCAAAAGCCTTTTCTGACGCAAATATTCATACTTTCACATCATATGCATATGTTCAGATCATTAATTTAGGATTTCCGAAACGGGATATTACATATAACTACTAGCACTGATAAACAAGCCCCCTACTAGTACAGCGGTATGTCTACGGATTTACAACGCAAAATTCAGGGGTTTGATTCCCCTCGGTGGGCTCAGCAGATAGCCCAATGTGGCTTTGCTATAAGAAAACACACACACACACACTGATAAACAATTCTATGGATCAGCTTAGAGCAGTTGGACTATTCAGAAAGAGAGCTACAAGAAGTCGTATCCCAGCCTTGGTAAATTAAGATGGCGCCTTGTTATAAAAATCAGTGGCGAAAGTCGTCTACGTACATCAAACAACAGCATGCATTATAATAAAAAAATATCTCTGTCTGGAAAAGCGACACAAGTCATATGTACATAAGTATTTCCATGGCATATTCATTTACCAGTTACATACTTCAAGAATAGCACTGGAATGTTGAACTGCACGCCAATAAATATTAGTCTCTTTTTACTAGATAGATTTGCTTTAAACACTGCAGTCTTAGAAAGAAACCTTTCGCAATAGAAACTACGCTGCAGGGCTATTTTTAAAATGCACAATCTTCAGACAGAATGTCAACGGACGTGATGAAAAGAACTGTAACAATGCGGTACGGCTCCAAAATCATTTTAATATGACGCACTTAACCTCTGTAGTCATGTTCGAAATACTTACAAAGTTATAGTATTTTCCATACTAAAATAGAGAAAACAACAACGTTTCTAGTATGTATCAATCTTTTAATCTGAGAACTGAATAGAAAATTTGTAAATATTTTTATATTTAATATCATGCGATGGAACTGGTTTTATACCTTATGTAGCATTATCAGAATATATTGACATTAACTGGTTTTATCTGTAACATAACACTGTGAAAACAACGTAAACTGGTTTTATATGTAATAAAACCTTACAAATAAAATTTTGTTTCAAATGTTCTTTACTACAGATATGTTGGCTTCTAATGTTGTTTACAAATAGAATGTTGACAATAGATTCTGCAAAAAACAGTTTTTGTGTGACTTGTTATAAGCTGACTTTACACCTAATATACCATGGGGAAAATGACGTTTCAGAAACGTGTATAATACTGTGTGGCGAACGAACATTAACTCTTCTACATCTAATATAACATTGTGGCGTGCTCTGGTTTTACATTCAGTACATCATTCAAGGCATAATGCCCCTCAGTGACTCAGCGGTATGTCTGCGAACTTACAACGCTAAAAACCGGGTTTCGATACCCGTTGTGGGTAGAGCTTTGTGCTTAATTCAAAACAAGGAATAATTGGATATTAACTGAGTTAATGTCCAACACAACATAGTAAAAATAAAACGATGTTGCATAATTTGGAGATAACATCCTTATTTCCTCCTGAGACAAGAACTGTCTGTTTAATATCGTTAATCATGGCCTCACTTGTGTCATATGATGATTTTATACTAGTTACTAAACAACTACTAACCTTTTTGCAACTAGCATAAATGAGAAATTGCTAATAACGGAAAGTTTCCCATCAATGCTTTATTTTATCTATTTTAGTTAATACTCTAAAAAATACAAAGCAATTGATTAGGATGAAAATTATGGTTATTTTAGTTCACCCACAAGTTACGCTAGTTACACCGTCTGTATTCTTCCGTATTCTCACATTAATGCTTATTCTACTACACAATCTAATTCTATAGTTTAAAGTCTTAAAATGTGAGCTGAAAATCAGAAAATAAGAGTAGTATGATTTTTTAAATGCATCTTATAAACTAGAAAACAATTTCAGCCTTACAACAATCACACATTATCTTGAAATACTTTTTACAAATAAAATTTTGTTTCAAATGTTCTTTACTACAGATATGTTGGCTTCTAATGTTGTTTACAAATAGAATGTTGACAATAGATTCTGCAAAAAACAGTTTTTGTGTGACTTTCCAAATATGGTCAAAATAAAGCCAAAAAACAAAGGCTGCTAGTCATCATACATTTAACATATCATAAAGACCAAAAGTAACTTCTTTCATTTGATTGACTAGCTCTTTAGCATTTGATCAATAATTTCAAGCATATAACTTACCATCATAACTACTTGTTTTTTCTTCAGAGAATATGGAATTATGACAGGAAATGCACTGAAAGTAAATAAAGCTGAGGACAATCCACCCTCTTTATTATAGAATATTTCAGCTGAAAGTTCAACTCCATAGTTACTTATTGTAAGAGGTTGTCATTCTCATATACGGTAATTTCTTGTCCCCGCATTGCTGCCTTTTTGAATGCCTAAATAAAGTAAAATATGTAATCCATAAACGCATAAAAGATTTAATGAAAGACTTTATTGATCATTAGGATTTCTTACCTACCAAATACGTCATTCCCCACCCCCTGATAAAGCAACCAAGAACTTTTATTTAATCTGTAAAAAATACAGATTTATGCAGATATATAGGGTTTTTTTTTTAAAATAACTTACACCTTTGGGTAACAAAATATATAAACACAGAAAATCACCTCAGATATTTATCAGATTTTGGTAGACATTTCGTAAACTCCTGATGTAATCCCGAAATTAAATTGAATTCCCAAACTTCATAAAACAGCACAAAATTTAAAGATTTATTGCTGGTGTTAGAAAAACTACGACTAACAATTTGTCAGTTTTGATAACCAATTGTCTGAAACACATTAAACAACATTTAAATAAATACTGTAATATTATCAAAGAAAAAAACAAGTAGCAATCCATTCATTATTGTAACTCCATTGAGTGTAAACAAACAATTAAAGACACTTTCAATTAGTGTACATTTCTATAGAAGATTTTGTTTTTACTGAGTTTTACAAAATCTTCGTACTGATAAAATAAAAGGTTTTACGGCTACAACTCCAAGATCATTTAACAACTCTGATAAGTTAATGCTCTGTATTAGCAAAAACAAATATTTTTATGATAATGTTACCCATAAAAGCTATTACTGTTTAGATTTAAACGAATTATTGTAAGTTATGTATTTTTTCTTCAAGACATTTATGAAATTTGCCAACGAGGCTTCTAACAAGTTCTTATGCCATAGAGACAGAACAGAAATGGCTAGCTTTATTTTACTTAGGTACCCCTTTAGCATTTGATCAGCATTCTCCATTATAGTGACATTTTGGCTTATGTATTGGTGTCATATTTTAGCTTCACAATCTTATATCCTAGTATTATTAATAACGAGTTATTACTTTTTTACACCTCACGTGGCCTAATAGTTATGGTGTTCCACTCGTGGGTTTGAATCAAATCATTAAACGTGTTCATAAGTTCACTCCTCCCTAGCATTGTAATGTAACGCTCAGTAAATGATTAGAGTTGGTGATGACTAGTGTTGACCAGTTTATCACATCTCCAATAAGTACGGTTAGCGCAGGCAGCTCTCAAGTATTTTGTATAAAAAATAAACAAACAAACCTTCTTCAGATAATATGACGGTAAGGCAACACATTCACTGAAAGTGAATTTAACAAAAGACCTCTGCATGGTTTATATTGGTGCAGTTTTTGTCAGGTTTGTTTTCAACTTTAAAAGGATATCCGCATCCAGTCATTGAAAATGCTTTACTTAATATAATTACTTCATCTTTTCCTTCGTTCTTCAGTATTATCAAATTTTATTAAACTTGTTTTACACCATTGGTTGTGAAAAATTCTGTCTGTCATTGTTTCATTCCAAAGCCTTTAGATTGCTCTGTTCTTTATATATATGACACCAACTAACAACATAACTCTGAAAAACACACACAAATTGCACTTCACTATAATTTAAAGGCTTCCATTACAGTTCTTGCTTTGTTGTTTGTTCATTTCTGTGTTCACCTTATTAAAATATTGAATTCACATAGCGTTGTGAAAGTGTTTTTTGCACCTCGAACTGGAGTTGGTGTTCATTTATAAACACCTGCAAGTGATCCTCTCCAAGTTAGCTACTGTCTTGTAAACTACTCCACTTAGTCATTTTTTTTGACAAATACACTTTTAATTCTTTGTCATAACATTTATTACCACCTTCCTTTTTATTAACATTTGCAGCTAATATGTATCAAGAGGTAAATTATCTGCTTCACTTTCTTGCTTAATGCTATATATTCATTACTTTCAAGCTCAAAGTGTTTTTTCTAAATTGTAGATAATATTTTAGCCACCTGACTCTTGGCTCTAACACTCGTTTTGTTCGTAGAGAAGATAATTAGAAGAAGGATGAAACCAGAAACGTCACATTAAAGTTGACTCGTAATGATGCAATTAGAGAATTGCTCAATATGATGCAAAACGCTACTACGACTGGATCATAACGGGGAATATTTTGCTGCTTACTTGTTATAATATTCAACGAAGAGAGCTGACCAGAAAATTGAATGAAATCACTTTTTTATGGTATAATACGTAAAGAAACTACAATAATTATTTGGATTGATTTCAATAATAGTATTTTTATTTATTTTGTGCGTATTGTGTATGTGTGTGTATGTGTGGCTAGCTTATAACCAACGAGGTGATGTATCTACAAACAGTTTAATATACGATACGTTGTTGACAGTGTTCACTGTCGTAACCAGACGATGTTCGTCTTTCTAAGTAAGCTGAGTACTCGTATGTGTTTGAAAAATATGTTTAAAACTCCGATGGACCGATCAGCAATTCTGAAATCAGTAATATGAGACAGTGATAAGATATATTACTCTACATTAAAAAAGAGGATGCGAAACATTATTATAACGTCCGTTATCCAAAACACATATTATACTTATAATAATACTTATGAAGGAGTAGTTGTTGATTACAATGCGCTACACAATGCACTATCTGTGCTCTGCCACCACAGGTATCGAAACACAAATTCTAGGGTTGTAAGTCAGCAGACATACCGCTGTGTCACTTGAGGGATCGATTCCTCTAAGAGGACACAGTAGTTATCCCCATGAAAATTGGTCCTAATGTCTGATATTTGCAGAAATATCTGCAACTGTTTTGTTCCCCTCAAATAAGAAAAAACAGCGCTTTAGTTCAGTTTGTTAGAAATACAAGCACGATATTATACGGATGAATAACAAAACGCTATATTGTAAGTGAAAATATGATTTACTACTCCTCAGTGGGCCAGTGGTAGGTCTGCAGATTGACAGGACGAGGAACCAGGTTCCGACATCCATGGTGGGCAGAATACAGATTTCCCATTGCATATCTTGAAGCTTAATTGCAAATCAACAAACATTTGATTTATTACTGGATATTTCGAGCATCGATAAAAATAGGATTTTTAAATTTATAAAGAATTAACTTTGTGACGTTTGCAAGTAGAATAAAGTTTGAAAAAATATATCATTTAACTTTAAAAAATATACTTATGGGAAGTCTAGCTAGTAAGATACTAAAGATTCAGTGAGAAGTTATTGTGGTTTGGTTTGACCTTCGTGCAAAGTCACACAAGGGTTATATGCGCTGGCCGTCACTAATTTAGCAGTGTAAGACTAGAGGGAAGGCAGCTAGTCATCACCACTCATCTTCAATTCTTGTGCTACTCTTCTACCAATGAACAGTGGAACTGACCGTCACATATAACGACCTGCAAGCAATTGCTAGAAGGGCCCCCGGCCCGGGAATTATTGACTTCGTGCCCATAACCAAGAACGTTTTCAATAGAAGCTTAACAATAAAATGGTATATATATATATATATGTGTGTGTGTGTGTGTGTGTTTGTAATGCATCTCGTCGCTCGACTATTTGTGTTGTTGTTTGTGTGTGTTTTCTTATAGCGAAGCCACATTGGGTTATCTGCTGAGTCCATCGAGGGTAATCGAACCTCTGAGTTTAGCGTTGTAAATCCCATAGACTTACAGCTGTACCAGCGGGGAGCGTTGTTGTTGTTGTTAATTAACAGGAAATAGCCCTCCAGTGACACAACTATAAGTTAAACTTACAACGATAGAAACCAGATTTTAGTACCTGTGGTGGGCAAAGCACAGATAGCCCCTAGTGTAGCTTGGTGCTTAATTACAAAAAAACAAACAGAATATAAATATATATTTTCTTTAGTATATTTTTTTGGTTAATTAAGACGAAAGTTCGGCCACCAGAGGGGCAGCTATAAATGTAAGCGCTTACAATGCTACAATCCCCAGTTCGATTCCCAGAGGTTTGGTTGTTTGTTTGAAGTTAAACATAATGCTACAGAATGGGCTGTCTATGCTCTGCCCACCATGGGTACTGAATCCCGAATTCTAGCATTGTTAGTCTGCAGACATACCGCTGTGCCACTTGGGAACTCGATTTCCCGTAGGTGGACACAGTATTTATCTCCTTGTGGATTTGCTCTAAAACAACTAGCCAAGCACAAAGATATTCCTAATTTAATCCTTTTATTATTTCATCAACAGAAAAATGAGTATTATTTTCTCGATTCTTTATCATATTGTAAACTGCAAAAAAAATCTTTAGTTTTATTTCTACTAATACTGAAGCATCCTTTTTTCAGTTTTTCGTTCAGTTTGAGGCCCAGCATGGCCAAGCGTGTTAAGGCGTGCGACTCGTAATCTGAGGTTCGCGGGTTCGCGCCAAACATGCTCGCCCTTTCAGCCGTGGGGGCGTTATAATGTGACGGTCAATCCCACTATTCGTTGGTAAAAGAGTAGCCCAAGAGTTGGCGGTGGGTGGTGATGACTAGCTGCCTTCCCTCTAGTCTTACACTGCTAAATTAGGGACTAATAGCACAGATAGCTATCGAGTAGCTTTGTGCGAAATTCAAACAAACAATCCTTTAGTTTGTTTGTTAAGATAAAAATTGATATTATTACTTTAGTAAGTTTTTTTCCAAGTTTGTTACTCCGGTAAAACATTTTCACTCCAGTCTTTTTTTTCAGTTTGTTAATCCAGAAATAAGCATTATTTTACTACTTTCTATTTCTAGCTTATTATTCCCAGTATATATTTTTAGCTTATTAACACAGAAAAAAAACGTTCTTTCTTCAGGTTTCTATTCTAAGTTTCTTACGTGTTATAATTTACTTCGGACGAGTCTCCGATTTATTATATTACGTGTGTTACGTATTACAATTTCAAATAGTCTGAAAGTTTAATTTCCATTTAAAAGTTAATTAAATGTTAAAATGTATCAACTTTATAGTGTTTACCAACGAGATTCATACAATTTTCACAATTTTCTTTCTTAGCACAAATATATTTTAATTCACAAATAAGGATACAATTTTCAATGACGATTATTACAAATAATTATTACAAATATTGGTTTATATACAAGAGTTTTGGAAACTTACAAACTATACTTAGTCTTCTATCTGATCTAGAACTCAATACTTCACCGACGGTCCAGGTCCATGACCAGCAAATTAATTCTGAGTTGACATTGTTGCACCTCACTTAAGCTAACCGTCTCTTTTCTTGGCTGGTTTCACACGTGTTAGAAGCTAACTTTTCCTGTGAAGATATTTCATGACCTCATAGAAATAATAACATCCGAAGTAACTCACAGAAGTTGAACAGTTTGTAATGTTCAAAACCTATAAACGTTCATGGTCAAATTTTGTAGTTTTCCGATTAATAAGCAGTTACCACAATTATAGCTTCCAAGGCTTATAATATACTGTAGCTGACAAAATAATAACAATTGTCTCTTAACGTGTTGGTTTATATAGTTCAAAGCGAGATTCTCGAGAGCAAAAATCAACAATATGTGGTTTACATGTTTTCGAAAATTGTGGAACGGTTGCCAAGAGACTATTATTATTATTTGTCAGCTACAGTATACTATAAGTCTTGGAAGCTATAGTTGCGGTTAACACTTATTAATTGGAAAACTACAAAATTTGACCATGAACCTTTTTAGATTTTGAACATTACCAACCGCTCAATTTCTATGAGTTACTTCGGATGCTATTATTTCTAAGAAGTCATCAAATATATTCACAGGAAAAAGTTAACTTGTAACCGGTGTGAGAACAGCCAAGAAAAGACAGTGTTAGCTTAAGTGAGATGCAACAATATCAACTCAGAATTAATTTGCTCGTCATGGACCTGGACCGTCGGTAAAATATTGAGTTCTAGACCAGATAAAAGACTAAATATAGTCTGTATTTTAATATACAATACACATTTAACAATATACATCACATGTATAAAAATATATAGTGAAGCAAACGTAGGTATTAAAATAAACGTATAACGGTAAATCTGTTCTACTTTATTGACACGAAAATAAGCATTCCTTCTCTAGTTTTGTTTCTTTGTTAACACAAAATTTAGCAATTTTATCCAGCCATTTTACCCTAACACAGAAATACATATATATTTTTTACTTCGCTAACACAAAAATGAACTATTTCGTTTTTATTATCGAAAATCTTTCATTTTCATTTCAAATACTCTGTTGTTAGGTGTTCATATGTCCAAGATAATAATGTATGAGTTTAATAGCGAACTTACATCTAGTTTTAACACAAAAAGACAACGCATGTCCTTAAACTGATCACGGGCCACTTGAATCAATCATGTATTGTGGAAAACTCGTTTGTCAAGATCGTAAGACCCAGATATATGAGAGCAGTATTTTTAATATTCAAGTTATTGTGCCAAAATCCCTTACGTTATTCTCATTTTGTATATATATATGTACATACATACATGGCTGCATAAAGAGAAATACATTATCGTACATATATATAACTGATTTATGAAATATTTTCTCCATTTGTTCCTCGGAAACATGAATAGTTCTCAAATGTAAAGGCCAACAAGTTTGCTTGTTTTTTGTTTTGGGGAGAGGGGAGGTCTAGGTAAACAGCTTATGTTTCAGGGCGCCAGTCGCTCTTCAACTGCAGTCTCGATTATGATAGGCACGTATCCACGCATTTCTACCTTAACAGGTTTAACTAGTGGATATACATATATATATAATGCTCTTCGCATTACTGGTCATTATAAATTGTTATGGTTATGTTTTGCTTTTACCGGAAGTGACATCACAGTGACAAAATGTTACGTTTTAAAGTCTACAGATAAGTGTTTGAGCAACACGTTCCGATATTTTTATCCGTTTAAGAATTTTTCTCACATGAAACTGTTTCAACTTCATTATTAGAAACAAACACTGTAGAAAGCACCTTCCTCATTGTCTTAGATTAAAGTCAGTTAATTTTCAAATTAAAGACACATCAGATGAGTCTAATGCGTGATGTGAAAACCTTGGTACTTTTTCGTGAAACAAATTATGACTACTTACAACCATTAAAATGAACCATAAAATTAATACCATAACGGCATTACTTATTTCTAGTTATTATTTGTAGGATTAATCTCTTGTTGTTCATGAAGTTTCTCTTCACAAGCACATGAATATGGCGATGTAATGCAGACCAGAAATTTACTAGACATAAGTTAACTAGAGATCGTAAGAACACAAAATCGAGCGTATAATACTCAGAAATCTCTGCCTGTAACCAAAAACTGGTCTATGCTTACCGTGTGCATCATCGAGTGCGGTCAGCAACGGAACTGGGCTTTAAATGATCCGCAAGCTCGAGCTCTGTGCTCTTCTTGTTTCCTTGAACTCCACGACAGCGACTATCAATTTAAAGCGTTTATGTGTCTTATCATCTTCTACTAATGTCCATATTAATTTGGTTGATTTCGTTTAGCAGAAAAGATCTGCCTTTTTATCTAATGGATTTATTACCAAAATGTATTTTTCTGTCTGGCAAACGTAGGCTTCAGTTTCCATCACTGTTAGTCCCTAGTGTTTGATTCAAACGTGCAATCACTCAAAACAACCACATACACGAGGTGCGAACCAGAGAGAGAAATTCTGCAACAGTGAATTACGTACTCTAATTGTCAACAAGTTAACCCTACTTCTTGGTTTACAGATTTATTTACTGTTTACAGCTTCAAGCACGAGTTGAGCTGACACGAGAAATCTCCTGCAGCAAATAACACGCCCTAATTGTCTATAATATAAGTTATACTTTTTTATTCAGCCATGTGTACAAGTTGTGAAGTAAATTAAAAAAAAAAATACAGGTACGATAATGAATATAGCCATGTTAGGAGGGTGGAGTAATGCTGCCACGACTTCATATACAGGACAGACTTTTGGTCAGATCTGGGGTATTACGACAGCTGTTCCAAATACTTGAATATCACTATTCATATGTCTGTTTCTGAACAAACTGAAACAGTTTTACATCACACTATAAACGAAAGATTCATCTACTTTTTGATTTAAAGAAATAGGCAGTCAAAACTAGGTAAAGTTATTGTTGTTTTTTTCTTGTACGTTTTCTTCTCTTCAAAGAGAAAAAACATACAGTAAATAAAGGAAGGCCATTACCAGACAGAACTGCATTGGTACACATTAATTTATACTACTGCTTGTGTACTGCAACATATACACTGATATTTGTTTGAATATTTTAAGCGTGAATTACTTTCCACAGCCATTAGTTTGAAACTGATGTCTCTGGGACCTAGAGGGCAGGTTGTTTGTTTGTTATTAAGCACAAAGCTACATAAAGGCCTATCTGTTCTCTGGCCAACACAAGTATTGAAATCCAGTTTCTAGTGGTTTAAGTCTGCAGACGATCCGCTGTGCCAATGGTGTTCAACGGGCATGTGGATAACCTCATTTGAAGGAATGTCCTGGTGGATATACTATTAATGGTGACACTGGGAGCAGCCTCCTCGTCTGAGCCTTAATTCTTTCTAGGAAATTTAAAACATTTCGATAATGAGCTTTGTTTATGTAAAATTACTAATATTTATATTCAAATTACAAAATCATTTTTTTTTATGTTTATGTTGTTATTGTTTCTCGTAACCCTCTGCAATTTCACTTGATATATGAACTCCGGAACATGCTATGTTATCAACAGTTCGTATATTTTATAGAACTTAGGATTTATTCTTGATGACGAGAAACTCACTTGAAATAAAAATGTATCTCAGAATGGCTGGTATGGGTATTAACATTTTTATTGATAAGGAGATAACAACGTTTTGACCTTCCTAGGTTGTTTTCAAGATACCAGCCGCTCTGAAATACAAATTAGGATTCCGTTTGTCACTACCCTAACCTCTAAGATTTTTTTCTGAATTGGAACCACTGTAAAAACGTTGCACTTGTTTTGTTAACGTACTCTAATAGTTTGGATTTAAACCTCCTCTTTGAAATGAATCTTATTTTTAATTAAGCTTAAAATAATAATACGTGTGTAAAAGCAGCCAAGTTAGAATAAAGGGGTCAGTCATGTAAAAATATGATATATATAAAAAAGACATGTTTTACAAAAGAGCAAACCATGGAAAGATGTAAAGATAAAATGGGTAGGAATTGTAGCTTAACTATTTGTACGTGTACACTGTTTAGATAATATAGTAGACTTCATGTTTAATAGAATAAACACAGAGAAAAAATTGATAATAATTTAATCTCTACAATATGAATTAGAAAAACTTCAGTGTGAGGTTTGTTAGAATTGTTTTACACAGATACATCACAGCTACACTATTCGTCATTCTTCAAGCCCAAGAAAAGCATGAAAAACTAGATATATATATATATATTCGTGAAGTCGAAGTGTCAATACGAGTGTTTTAAAAATATTTTATTTTCTTTATTACAAATATTATCAGTTTGAAACTACTTTTCGCCTGAATATATCTTAGTATAATGATACACTTTGTTTTAATGAAAATATTTCAGTGCTTCACTGTCCTTTTCCTCTACGACTTAGGATTTCTATTAAATAGCCAAAAAAGTTTGATTTGTGTTTGAATTTCGCGCAAAGTTACACGAGGGCTATCCGCGCCAGCCGTTTCTAATTTAGCAGTGTAAGACTAGAGGGAAGGCAACTAGTCATCACCACCCACTGCCAACTCTTGGGCTACTCTTTTACCAACGAATAGGGGGATTGGCTGTTACGTTATGACGCCTCCACGGCTGAAAGGGCGAGCATGTTTGGTGCGACGGGAATTCAAACCCGCGGCCCTAAGATGACAAATCGAACGTCTTAACCCATCTGGCCATGCCTAACCGAAAAAGACGAAATTTTCAGAAGTTTTGTACGTAGGTATGTCAACAAATTCTGGGTTACCATTTCTTTTGTAACATAACCTATTTTATGTCAAAATCTCATTTTCATATTTTAAGACTTACTTCCAAACAAGCTGGCGACCTTTCTATTTGTTATTCTAAGGAAATTGTTTTGATAACTTAGTTTAAATTCGTAGGTATTTGATAAATAAGGCGAGAAAAAAAAACACCAGACTAATGTATTGAAATGAATACTTAATAGCAAATTAAACGCAAAACTACTTTTAAAATTTTATTCTTTGTTAAAATTTGTTGTTGTTTTGAATTAAGCACAAAGCTACACAATGGGCTATCTGTGCTTTGCCCACCACGGGTATCGAAACCCGATTTTTAGCGTTGTAAGTCCACAGATTTACCGCTGAGCCACTGGGGGGGGGCAATTTAAAATTTACAAACGTTTTACAAACGTAGAACCATTCTTTTTTGGAATCACTGACTTTGGAGACCAGGAGGCGCTTACTTAGTAATAAATTAGCATATATGTAAAAATTTAGAGAAAATTCAATTACTTCTTATATTGACTTTTATAATTAAAACAAATAATAATCATGATTGTGTATAAATATTATTTCGGGCTACAATCAACTCAATTCTTACATCTGTTAAAATCAGTTAAAACGTGCCAGAAAAACTAAAGCATTGTAATTATTTTATCTATAGGCATGGACTGTTATATAATATGTTATGCATCTGTAGGCATGAAGTACATGTATATGTATATACACACACATAAAAATACGAGTATTGCACATCTGTAGGCATAAAATTTTACAACTTTTATTCACAGAAAGCTCAACTACTTGGTACAAAATTGATATTCAGCCTAGTATTGTTCATATCTAATTAAACATTTTGTTTCTACTCATATAG
Organism: Tachypleus tridentatus; assembly: GCF_004210375.1. NCBI lineage: Eukaryota > Metazoa > Arthropoda > Merostomata > Xiphosura > Limulidae > Tachypleus > Tachypleus tridentatus. Next base: position 96,133,877 of record NC_134833.1, read on the forward strand.
ATTACAACGCATTGTTTCGCTTTTAACAATATATTCGGAAATAATTCTAGTAATATCTCACGAAGTTCGACCATCTTAGGTTTGTCCTAATTCTTTATACTAAACTAACAATAGAAAATCATTTCTATAACAAAAGTATAATAATAAAAATATAATAAATTATATTAAATAATCATATGAATACTGTTGATGAAAGTTAAAATAAAGAAATAATATAACAAAGCCTTTACTCTCGGTACGCATAAGCGCCAACCTTTGGCTTCAATCACTGTCTTGCTTTTACTCAGTACAATCGTAGAATTAACTTTCTAACTACCTGAATTTTCTGCGGTTCTTCTCAACTTTGTCTTGTGACCAATGAAAATCTATTAAACTACACTGCATTATAACGTCAGAGAAACGCAGTACCTGAGATATATTGTTACGGCACAAGTTACTGTTTGGATCAAGATTTGTTTGTTTGTTTTTTAATTTCGCGCAAAGCTATCTGCTATCTTCGCTAGCCGTCCCTAATTTAGCAGTGTAAGACTACAGGGAAAGCAGCTAGTCTTCACCACCCACCGCCAACTCTTGGACTACTCTTTTACCAACGAATAGTGGGATTGACCGTCACATTATAACGCCCCCACGGCTGAAAGGGCGAGCATGTTTGGTGCGACGGGGATGCGAACCCGCGACCCTCAGATTACGAGTCGCACGCCTTAACCGACCTGGCCATGGCGGGCCAAAAGTTTAGATCAAATAGTAGGAACTTACCAAGAGTACAATAAAAAACTAATGTTTTTGAAAATACAAGATAATAAATAAAAACTTAAACTAATGTCTAAATCGTCCAATAAATATCTGAAGAACAATATGTTAAACATAATATGAGGTGTGTCTAACACAACTTACGTCTGTTACCTACAAAACATAAGTAGCAGGAAACAGGAGGTAATAAATAAAATTAAATATTTTATAGAAGCCGAACAGGAAAATGATAACATTGTATATACTTTAATAATAATACTTAAAATGATAACATTGTATGTACTTCAATAATAATACTTAAAATGATAACATTGTATGTACTTCAATAATAATACTTAAAATGATAACATTGTATATACATCAATAATAATACTTAGAAGCGAGTAAGGCGTGCGACTCGTAATCCGAGGGTCGCGGGTTCGTGCCCGCGTCACGCCAAACATGCCCGACCTCCCAGCCGTGAGGGCGTTACAATGTGACGGTCAATCCCACTATTCGTTGGTAAAAGAGTAACCCAAGAGTTGGCTGTGGGTGGTGATGACTAGCTGCCTTCCCTCTAGTCTTACACTGCTAAATTAGGGACGGCTCGGTGCAGTAGGCTAACAACCTACTCACTTAAATACTTGTTGAAGAATCCGCAAGTGATTGCGTCTCTACGTTCTTAGATGGAATCTAATGGTGATAACTAACTATAACTAACTAATCAATATCAACTGTAATTAAAGTGTAGATAATAAAATGTTTAAAATGTCGTGATATTTGATAAAATTTGTGCAAACTTAAATAAGAAGAATGTATTTTAATGTACCTAAAAATTGAATGAATTTTTCTTTTCCATGCGACAGAAGGAACTTCATTTGTTAAAAATAAGAGTGAGTTTACGAGCTATATTAAACGTTGCACATTTGTGGCATGGAGTGTTGAAATATATGTGTTATACATGTACAGCCAGAAAATGTTATACATCTGTATACATGAAGTGCTTATTTATATCTGTATATATGAAACAGCTTTAGAAAGAAAATGTTATATGTTATTACATTTATAGGCTGGAAGTGCAAGTATTTATATGTATATGTTATACATCTGTAGGCAATACATGTTATATGCTACACAACTGAAACAGGTTGATATACTTACGAGTGTTTTATATACACTTAGACAAGAAACGTTACACATGATTTATTACATAATTCGTTTCTGTAGTTAAGTATTGTTAAACATATGCTTATACTTTCAATAATTAAGAACTATTTCACCTGTATATACTTCTATAGATAAAAGTTTCAAATGTTTAACTTTAAAAACTAGATTTGTTCATCCTTTCAGTTTGGATAGTCAATTCAGAAGATCTGGTTACAGCTCCAGCAGAGATTCTGCCAACTATAACAGTACGAGGATTTCTGAACTTTCGAACAACTGTTGACAACACCGTCATTGTATTCACACCTGCCAAATCTGACAAAACTGATAAGTTACCCTCTCATTCTAAGACTATTCCTTCAATACCATCAACCACGGTACCTGACAATGCAGAAAACTCAGAAATTCAGGATCTTGCTTACACCCAAACACATGGAATATTGAAACCAGATCAAGACCTTGAGAACGTACTAAAGGATTCCTATAGTCCGAAGCTTCTACATAACGATCTTTCCTCAGAGGAGTCACATTCTGTTCATAGTCAGACGTCTACATTTGAGTCTTTTAAAAAGTTGCCCATTACCACAAGCAAGCAAGTAGCCGGTACTGTTGCTCAGCAACTCACTCCTACTTTACCACAATACCCTATTGGGCTGGTAACTGTAGTAACAGGAAAAAGTATACAAGATGGGACTACAATGGTACTCGAAACAAGCGTTATCGGGACGTACATAGATGGAAAATATGCTCAAATTTTAAAGAGTACATCCAAACTAGGTTCCTTATGGTCAGACGCCTCAAGCCACTTGAAAACAGTCCAAAACAAAATCGAGCCCTCTGTAACAAAAGCCATACAGTTTACACCCAGTAGTCCTAGTTCAGCTACCAAAAACAAATCGCCACAGCTTACGAACCAAAGGCAAACTTCTGCAACAGATTTTGCTCTTCTAGATCAAAAACATAAAATTGTTGAGAAGAAGAAAGACAATGGTATTGCTAGCAATACTGTGCTGCAGTCTTCCTTTAAACCTATAGACCCTGGTCTTCAACTATCAAGCAATCCCACTCAGTCATTGGACACTGGACTTAAAAGTACCTCCAGTAGATCACGATTTAGATTGCGTTCAACTACGTCGAAGTCTTCAAATCAAGCAAACACTTTCATTAAGTTGCATACTTCGAGAAGGTCGACAGAAAGATTTCGTTATATACCTCGGCAAAGAAACACTCACACGGTAAGTTAACAATAGTAAAGTTAGTCCTATTTTTAAATACGGTGCTGACAGTTTAACTAAACAGACAAATGTATGATCTATTAGTAATAGTTAAATGGGAATATAATCTGCAAAATTAAAAGCACTTTTGTAAAGGTTTATTATTCTGCACTGAAACACACACACACAAATAGCCTATATTTTGTATTTGTATCGCAGGTCCAACTAAATCGGTTCAAAGTGAAACTGACGAGCCGACTTGATGATAAGATGGAAGAAGACAATATAAAATCAAGAGAAGAAGAAGAGATGGAAGAAGAAGATGAAGATAATGCTACCGATAATCCTTCAACATCCATAGATCCAGCACGTGTCATTTACGAGTTAGCAACTATTACTAGTGAAGTTACGTTGCACGTGGGTCGTCGGAAGTCCGTACGAACTTTGACTATTACAACATCTCTTCAACGTACACTTGAACCTTCTGAGCTGGCGTCCTACGAACTTGATGCCACAGAAACTGTAGATAGAAATAAAGCTTTAGTGTCAACAGATGGGTCTTCGTACTACGTGTTTTCTCGCACTTACTCCACCACAGAGCACTCCTTACGTACCTCGCTTGTTTCTACTCTGGATGGAGAGGATATGGTTACCCATACAATTACGGAGAGTTTCTTCATCCGTAAACTTATCACAGCATATCGTACGTTACCAGCAAATGATCTTTTACTGCTAAATCACACCCTAGAATCGAATGTTGAACTTCCTTTCAACTCGAGTCTGACAGATGATCTTCAAGATGATTTATTTTTGCCTCAGTCGACCCTGGAACAGCAAATGCCCCAGACTCGACTTCCCCTCGAAACATCCAACCTGGATTCTTCAATGTTGTCACTTTCAAATTCAAGAAATCTTCCCTTACAGATCTCTAACCCACTGTTATCGCTGAACCAAAACCCCCTTGCAGCTGTATATTTGGGCTTGCAACAGCTGAATCGTCAGGTGACACTGTATTCCACAATTACAAAGAAGACTTCTTACATAACCACTGATACTGTGTATAGCACGAAAGTTGTTAGATACTACGACGGTCGAATTACACGCTCGAGGACACTGTCTGAGTCACTTTCTACTAAAACGCGTACAATTACGACGTTGACCACAACTGTTCAGCCTATTATCAACACTCAAGCACTCCAGCAACAACAACAACTGCAACAGTTGATCGGCACCCAACTCCAGCCACCCGTCCCCCAACAATACAGCACAGTGACATCATCATATACTACTGTCACAACAGCTACTAGTACCAGTACTCGGATATACACACTTATCTACAATGCTTTTAGCACAAAATATCGTACTGTAACAAGCACTAGCCCTTACAAAACAACAATTACTACATATAGCACATCGCAAGTACCAATTCTCGCCACTTCACCACCTGGTGGCGCTTTTCAATTTTATGGATAGATGTTTGGAGATCAAATACCTCAGGTGTTTGCACTAACTTTGTATTCAAAGCTATAATTAGTAAAATATGTACCGTTCATGAGGGTATGTCTTTACACTGTGTGATCCACTTGTCTGCCCTCATACTGATCGTACTTCTACGAAGTGGCACTTTTATTGTTCTTGAGGGTGAAAAAGTGCAAATCAATCAGTGGTTTTTACGTCAAATATTGGAAGTTTCCGTAACCAGTTAAAAATTTAATCTTTCAATTAATGTAGTAAATGTCTTTTTTTTTCTTTTTTATGGTTTACTAATGTTCACTTTCAGCAACACTATATCCTACATTTTTAGAACTCTTTCTAGTCTATGTCTTCTGCAATGAACATAGATACTATAAAAATACAGTTATGTGATCTTTTTTAGACAGTGTTGAAAGGGTTTTTACACAAAATTACTGTGTGGCATGTTTGTAAAGTTTAATGTAAGAATAAATAATTTGTAAAGTAGAGTAGTTTGTTTTTATTTATTAATCAGTAAATGTATGCCTCCTAGTGTATGAAATTTACTTTCATGAGTGTAAGGTATTTTTGCTCATTCAAGTTAATATTATTTGCACCCATGTGAAGACTACAATATTTTAATTGTTATAATAGAAATTGTTTTTATCTATGTTGCTGCATATTAGAAACAAAACTACCTCAACAACTGTAAACCCTTGAAGTTCATAATAAATTCTTCCACACGTAATTACTCTTTCTAAACCGTTTATTACCAGGGTTATCGAAGGAGATAAAACAAAAGAGCCAATACACTGGAGGTATTGCGTTAAGAATCATTTCTTTTCCTCCAAAATATGACTCTAAACTTTTGAAAGAATGTAAAAGTTAAGTCAAATTGTGTTTCAGTTTAAAAATATATACTTCCTTTTATTTAAAAAAATATAGAGTAGTTTTAACCTTAAGTGTTTTAAACATACATTTTGTCTTGAACATTGCTTCAAAGTGCATTTATATTAAGTTAATTGCCCCCCAGTAACTCAGTGGTACATCTGAAACTTAGAACGACATCAGTTGGGTTTCAATACCCATGGTAAGCACTGCGCAGATAGCCCACTTTTGTAGTTTTTTTGCTTAACTAAAAATCAAATTTTAATTATTAATTTCAGTACTCCGTGCACAAAGGAAAACTTGTGTAGCATCCAATTATCTTCATTTCGTAGGATAGAAACAAGAAATAAAACCGAGCACTTCCACTAACGAATGCACTGTCAAGACTTTTCTTTTAATTGCTCAAACTTCCTGGCTAACACTCTTCTGCCCATTCACACATAAAACTTGTCATTGAAATTAACAAAATAAATATTTTATTCTTCGTTAGAGATCAGTTCTTCTGTAATATATTCCAATAAATAATGTTATCTGAAATTATTTACAGTAGCATATCCCATGATTAAATCCCAAGTTCAACAACTTGACAAAACACAAGCACTCTTACTGACTGTACTAAAAAGTTAACCAACATGCACTAATCGTTAAAGACTGCACAAGCTGTAGATATGAATAACAGTTGTTACCCATCATTCTAACAGGCGTGAAAGGACGGATAAGTTTTCCTATGACATCTACTTTGTAGTCAACGAAATACATAGTTTGCCCTGAAGAGTAAGAATGCCTAAAAAGGCTGTTAATGTGCTCCACAAACAACATTTGAGCTATTTAAGGTACATTTCATCATATTGTCCTTTTTCAGGTTATATAGTCTCATAAGACCAGCAATGTAGTTGAGAGAAACACCCTCAAGCAGGTCCAGCACTGCCAAAATGAGAAATATATCGTAGCAGTTCCAAAAAAGGCAGTAATTAGTCCTCGTGGATCTGCATGTATAACTGCTCAACAAAATGATGCCAACTGAGCAACTGTCTCGTGCATTTCAAATTATGGAAAATTAAATCCCTAAAATTTGTTGTTGCATCAGAAGCTCAGACGTGGTGACACTAACAGCCAGATGTAGTAATGTTAGTGAAATTTAAAAAAAATGGAGACAGCTGACTCGCATATTACTAGTAAAACCACACGCAGTATCGAGGCTAATTCCCATCACACCGTGATTGTGAATCGTCACATATATTGTTACTAGAGTAATCATAAATTCTCTTAGATGTCAAAATGATAAGATAATATTTAACAATATAGGAGTGTCTTTCTTGGTGATTATATTGTACGTCATTCCTCCTTTGATGCCAGCATCGTGTTTGAGATATATCTGGAAAGGCTGACGTGAATATTGGAGCAGTTAAAACCATTGTTGCAATCATTCGCTCCACTTCATTATGGGTTAGTTCAGTCTTATTGGATCACAGCTTTGTAAACCATTGGATGGACACAATATAGGGAAGGCACTTAAGTTGTCACTGAATTTGCAAGGAATAATGATGATGGACTTTTTCATATGGAATTTTATTACTTCACAGATGCATGGACTAGAAAATAGCACAATATCTCATTATGGACTTGCTGAAACATTATAGGAACTCACTGTAAAAATCTCTGAATGCTTCCAACTGTTCATTGAAAGCAAGTGGTAGATACTTTATATAATTAAAGTAATAGAACTGAAAATGCTACACGATTTTATACCATACCGTAGAGGAAAGTAGTAAGGCACTTTCTAAATACATGGCACTTACAAACCCAAAATTATTGGTTTATATGATGACGTTTCTTTATGAATCACAACAGCTTGTGATAATAATGGTTCATATATCTCGACGTTTCACGTTATTTCTGTTTCCCTCTGCTGAGGATGGAAAACAGAAGTTACGTGTTGTTACAGGATGTTGCTGTCCGTGAAGAAATATCTTCATATATAACAGATACACAGTCTACACCACCCATAAAGTTGTTAATTTTTCTTAGGCTAATCCTAGTTTTTCTGTATTGTCCTACAATTTACACCTTCACGAAATTAAACTCTTGCTCAAATAAAACAGTTTTGTTTTTAAACTGAGAATGTGATATTTAGTAAATTACCTTTTAAAACTTATGCTACTAAAGTATTACATTCATGAGAACATTGCACAACCCCCCTGTCAAACTCACGAAAACAGCGGTTACCATTCGTACTAATCACTCGCACGACCTACCTCTCAAACAATTATTTTAAACACTTCGACAAACTAGCCTGTTCCTGTTCCATTTTCTTGTCTAGTTATATACAGAGATAAGGAGAACCTTAATATTTGAACATTGAGTGATATTAAGATGTTTTTGCTAGCAACAAACCCTTAGTCAGATAAAAAAAAAAAACGATTTTCTAGACTGGGATAAAAACGTAAAACATAAAAGCTGAAAAAATTTGCATAAGCTGCTTTGCTCGTCTTGCTCTACAATAACGTTTTCCAACATATCTCGTGATGAGTTTGTTTTGTTTGTTTTGGAATTTCGCACAAAGCTACTCGAGGGCTATCTGTGCTAGCCGTCCCTAATTTTGCAGTGTAAGACTAGAGGGAAGGCAGCTAGTCATCACCACCCACCGCCAACTCTTGGGCTACTCTTTTACCAACGAATAGTGGGATTGACCGTCACATTATACGCCCCCACGGCTGGGAGGGTGAGCATGTTTAGCGCGACGCGGGCTCGAACCCGCGACCCTCGGATTACGAGTCGCACGCCTTACGCGCTTGGCCATGCCGGGCCCTTGTGATGAGAAGGAATGATTTTTACTGATAGTACAATAAAGATGTTACTGACTTAGAACAAAGCACCATGACTGAGTAACTCAGCATCAATACCTGAAATCAACAATGTTAGAGAAATATTATTTTTGCCATACAGCAGAGGCAGATTTGAAAATATTTTAAACTAGTTGTCTTAAGCCTAAGATTACAACTTCTAACCAGCACTTCTTTGTTTTTTAGAGGCTTTTCCTGAAATTATTCAAAAATACGTTCAAATTAATATTTCCCAAACAAGACTTGCATTCTCTTAATTTTGTTGTTATCCTTTATGACCCAAGAAACAAGCAAAAGTATTTTACAATAAATGGTGTGATTGTAATTTTCAGGCTAAAACATTTTAAATAAAATATGTGATAGCTCATTTTTTCAACTGAACCATGCTAACCCTGAAGGTATAACCAAACAGTTCTCGCTTTCTGTAGGCCATTCAACCCTTGACACATTTTTCTTCTCCTAGTGAGGACCAAACTAGTTTAACATCTACTCTCCCTTAGACAAGAACTCAAAACACAAGTAATTAATTTCACTAGCAAATAATCATCGCATGCTTTAAGAACATATAAACTATACGTTTGTTTTTTATTTTTACTTGTTTTAAGAGCTTCTTTGACTTGAATAGTACAAAATATCTGTTAATTCTGTAAAATCACACCCGCACTTGTGACAGATATTAGGTATTAGTTTTTCTTATTTCCGTTTGGATGTTCATTTTGCTGAATAACATATAAAACGCCACATTGGTAGTTTCCATAACTTCGAGTTAATTAATTCTAATATTTTATCTCTTGAATTACTGTAGCCAAACTCTTGAAATAACAAAATAAAAGTAATTATTTTTAAGTTTTCTTCACGTGTAATGTATGGACCGGCATGGCCAGGTGGTTAATGCACTCGACTCGTAATCCAATGGTCGTGGGTTCGAATCCGCAAAAACCAAACGTGTTCGCCCTTTCAGCTGTGGGAACGTTATAGTATGATGGTGAATCACACTATTTGTTGGTAAAAGAGTAGCCCAAGAGCTAGCGGTAGGTGGTAATGACTATTTGCCTTCTCTCTAGTCTTACACTACCAAATTAGGGACGGCTAGCGCAGATAACCTTCAAGTAACTTTGCGCGAAATTCAAAACAAACCAAATAATATTTTTTGGAAATGTTCAATGACATGAACTTCTGACACATACTTTACCATTTCAGTGATTTATATGTTTATATGCATTTGAAATAAACGTCACATTTGATTGTTCGGCAATGTTTTCGCTCTTTGAGATCCAGTGGTATTGTTAACTGGTTTTCTTTCTTAATGCTTGGTCAGTTTTTAAATCTATGTAGACCTTGGAAGGTCAGATGCACTCTCGACCTCTTTCTCTGCCCTAGCAATGCTAAAATATATTCACTAAGGTATTAATGTAATTACAACATCAGGATCAGAAGCTATAATGGACTTCCTGTCACGTACTCTTACCCCTTTTAACCCTTTAACTTCTGTTGACATCATATGATGTCAGCGTAGGTGACGACGGTTGCATCGTATGATTCAAGTATTTTGCGCGAAACATTTTGAATGGCCTGTCGCAAAAATTCGCAAATCTTTGCACATGGGGTGGTTGGCAGATTTAAACAAGGTGCAGACGAAGAGTTAAAACCATGTCCATATATTGTAATAAAACCATTTCCATATATGGTAATCAAAGTAATATTTAATATGCCTCTTCATTCGTTTAGAGAAAAAAGTCTGCGCATCACGAGTAGTTCCAAATTTATTCATAGATATTTTTTCTTTTAGTTTTCGCTCTGAGAACGTTGCACATGTAAGAGTCCTTTTCAATGCTCTTGCGGTAAGTAAAACGTAAGGATATGAAGTAATCTTAGCGATAGATAGTGGTAGTTTATATGTAATTTATATGTTAAATGTGTGAGAAGGAGGTACTTAAAGCTATTTCAGCAGCGGTATAATTCACAAAGTAGTTCCTTTTTATGGCAATTTTTCAAGAAATAATTTAGAGAGCTATATAGGAGTCTATCAAGCAGTGTCTGTAATGTCTGTGTAAAAAATATAATGATGTGGACCTCAGTACTCTATAAGCTGTTGTAAGTATATCATTTTATATTGTTTGTAATTTTCTTATGGGTATTGTTGCTATGTCCATCCATGCTGGTCATGCATATTCTATTAATGAAGGAATGTATGTTTTATATATTTCAATTGTGTTTTCGGCAAATGCTCAACTACTTTTGTCTGTTAGAAGCCTAACATAGTTCATACATTGCCAAACTTTACTTTTAATATTACTTATATTGTGGCTTTGCGATAGGAAAAACACACATAATATTACTTATGCACTTAACCAAAGTTAACTTCAAATTGTTGGTTAAACCTAAAAATTTACCTAATGTTGCAGGTTAGAGGAGTTTTGCGATTACTACTAATTGGTTTTTACTACTAAAACAAACTTTTGGTGCAATATTTTTGGCAATAATAGAATAATCTATTTAACTGAGGTTGAAGATTTATGGCTGCTGTTGATGAAGTTGGGGCACATTTTCAGATGTAAGATCATCAGTGAATTGTGACGAGTGTCCATAATTTGGATCATTTAAGAGAATATTGATCACACACATTATGAACAGAACAGGGTACACGACCTCTCCTTGAGAAACAGGAGTGAAGTATTTTGAATAACGTATTTTGCAGATGTTGTTTGAAAGTTTCCATTTTTGTCTTTATTTGTATGTGCAAGTGTATTATTTAATGCGAATGTTTGGTATATGAGTCACGAGTTTCCGCCATTTGTGAATTATTTCAGATGTGACGAAAAAGTGTTTGGAATCTGTTGTTTCGTTCAGTTTTGAGCAGTATTTATCCAAATATTCCTGTTTTAGTTGTTTTACCTCAGTCTTGATTTGGGTTTTGATGATCGGGTCTATGGTTTCCATTCATCATTTGCGTAATTGTCGTTGTATTTTGATTGTGGATATTTATTATGCAGGAAGGTGGGTGAAATATATACTTTTGTGTTGATTGATTGTATTTTGGTACACATTTCGGTGAACATTCAGTAATTATGTAACTCAAACGGATTCGCGTCACTATTGGTTATGTACTTTGTCAATAATGTGTTTAAAATAACTGTATGATCATTCAAATTCTTTACAACGACTGTAGCAAGAAGCCTAACATCGAATATTTCGGTAATGTTTCTTGAAAACATTCAGTCACGTAACCCTTGGAAGTCAATGAATGACGTTCACAATATTTTGATTCTGCCATTATTACTTTAGTGATGTTACTGTGGAAATGTTCAATTACAGCGTCAATGGATGTTTTAAACATGCGAATTGAAAAGTTTAAAAAAGTGACCAGTTTTGTACACTGATTTCTGTTAATTGGGTAAGAAAGAAGTTAAGAAAGATGTTACATCAACTGTTACTACAAGTTAAAGTTAAGAAAGAAAAATATATAAACACTTTTTTGTGAGAAAGAACAAAGAAATAAAAAAACAACAAAGCGTTAGATATTATCTTCAAAAACGATCGTTTAAATAAACTTGGAACGTATGCTTTTTAATTATTATTTTAAAATATAATAGAATGTATTGTTTTACCTGTTAATGGTATTTTCAATCATAAACCTAACAATAACAACTCACGATGTACTGGGAAGATTTAGGTTATTCTTAAATCTACATACTAATAAGATAACAAGCATGATAACTTCTGTGATAAAAATAAGCTAAAACTATATGTATTAATTAATCTTTCTCACCAATACTGTAAATGATAATAACATGAAAAATACAACAGAGAAAGTTATTTCAGCGCTAATTTGCACAATGGGCTGAAAAGCCCACAAGTTGACTGATGAGTTTCAGTAGAACCACTGGAATGTGTATTTTACACCTACATATATCTCTTTTCACTGCATAAACATACAAACTATTTTTTATGTTTAGTTGTAAACGGGTTATCCCTTTGAGTACAGTAAAGTCTATCATTAAAAAATGGAATGTACTTCATACCATCTAGTCACTATCCGATTAGGCTACTTTTCCAAAGTAAGCAGAGAGGCAACCAGGAAACTTGTTAGGGATGCCACTGTGAAGTCAGTAGTGACTTTGAAAATTTTGCAAAGTTCCATGTCTGAGATGGGAAACTGTGCTCATACATCGACAATATCCTGGTCTCTACACAAAGCTGACTTGTATGGATGAGAAACAATAAAAACGTCATTACTGAAAAAGAATGATATCAAATCTCGTATGTAGTTAGCGACAAAGCACATGATTGACTATGCCTGGAATGTAAACAAAAAATACAGTATAAATATGTTTCATTAGGAGTATGAACAGAGTAACTAGAAAGTAATCATGATATAATCCGACAGTTTGAAATTTTCTTGCAACCTTCACCTGATCTGTACTTCTGTGTCACTTTATCCCTGACTTATTTGGAAAGCTCCTTGGTCTTCATGGTTAGTTTGTTGTATCACTATGTGAGTTGTGGCTTGAACAGATTCATTTACTCTGAGGTAAAGTTAAACCACTTCGGTTACATACAGATAGAGACCATTGCACTAATTTTGTGACCTTTCAAACTAATCTTTTTCTACTTAACTAATTTTGGGTTTCTGTAAAAAGTTGGTTGAATATGTATGCAATTGAGAATATTCCTTTTTTATCTAACTTACTTACATAATATCAGAGTTTTTTTTCTTTTTGTAGCTTTCTCAACTTGGAATCGATTGTGTAGATTCTAAATATAAAGTCCCATTTGACAGTTTCACGACTGCAAGCTCAGACGGCAACAAAATGTGGAAACTTTGAAGGGAGTGTATATATTCTGTTTGGAGAATTAGGAGTTATTAATTTTTACTAATAAAAAGTCAAATGTGGCAAAATACTGTACGCTTGGCACGAAAGATTAAAAATTATTAATTTTTTTTATTTTTTAATGTTTGCCAGTTATTTTAAAACTTTGTTTTTTGAGTAACGACTCGCAACAAGCAACGTTTCGAATTAGGTGTGTGTTTTAGCAGTTGTTAGTAAGTCTTACAATTGATAAAGGAAGCATTTCTAACGCGTAAGAATAAAAATGCAGGAGATTTAGTCCACCTAGCCACCTCCTTCTACACGTCACTGTAAGGTGTTAGAAAAGGTATTTGCGCATGCAAATATTTAATGATTTCCGTGTCCTAAATAATAATCACAGTAGAACGTAACATCCGAAAATTAGTGCTAGCAGTTTATTTTTGTTTTTCAATTATTTCATTCAACACAAATATTATAAATAACGATGTTAATACGACCTTTGACGGAAAGTGGTACGTTTACGAACTTATAACGTAAAAATGTGGGGTTCGATTCCATGCAGTAGGTACAACAGAAATCAAATGTGGCTTTGTTAAAAAAAAACACACCACTAAATGTATGTCAATAAACACTTCTAAAAATTCATCATTTTAAATATATTTTATAGTAAATGAAATTTGAGGTACCTTCTCAAATATAGGTATTGACAACTTGTATCTCAGAACGGCTGGTGTCGGTATTAGCACTTTTACTGATAAGAAGAGAACAACGTTTCGACCTTCCTCTTTCTTAACCTGAAGATGACCTAGGAAGGTCAAAATGTTGTTCTCTCCTTATCTTTTAAAGTGTTAATACCCATACCAGCCGTTCTCATTTTTATTTCATCGTCATCAAGAATTTTGAGAACTTGATATCATCAGGGAGCAGGTTCAGATTAACCAAAGGTCATAGTAGCCATTTGCGTATGAGCCTATATTTATTTTGTAAATAAACTTCTCAGGAAAGTTTTTTTAAGTTAGAAGATTTCGTGTTTTTGAAGCATTATAATCTGTAAAGATTGTTTTGATAAGTAACATTTCAATGCAAGAAAGATAATAGAGAAATAAAACTGAAGATGGTGCATGCAGGAAGCAGCCAAAGGTGTTTGTAAAGAATTTCAGCATAAATGATTAACCAGAACACATATGTATATAGGTGTGCGTGTGTGTATTTGTGATATTATTGCCAGAAAATCTCAACTATTTTGTGGACAAAATCTTTCGGCAACTACAACAGGACAAAAAATGCCAAAATAATATGATTTCTATTTAAAGTATACTTTCAAGGAAAGGAATCTCAAGCAACTTATTTCAAGCCAAATGATTAATATATCCCACGCATACAACAATAAAACGATTGAATGATTCAGAGATGTGATGAATAGACCAAAAAATCGAGTGGTTAAGATAAATATAATGGAAGGCCTGATCGAATAGTCCAGATATCTGATTAAAAAACAAGCAGAAGATTTCATGATATCGTAGATCTCAAGTAAATGTTGAATAATTTCAGTTTTTGAGAAACTTTGTTTGCATTAGCAATCTTCCAACCACGATTGACAATGTCAGAAGAAGAATCAGTATTATGAGTGTATCATGGAATAAAGAAATGAGTTTATTCTACACTAAACATGCCATTGAATAAATTACTTCACCTCTCTAGAGGAATTATTATTATAAACTCTTTGTGCTCCTCATAAAGCTCACATTCATTTTCACATCCCTTGATTGAAATCAATTATATATGAAAGTAATGCCACATTTCATTCAGTGGACCCTGGGTCATTTGAACTTTACTTTTTCTAATTTCATATTCCATATAAGAGCAGAAACATACTACTGTTCTGGCTTAATTGAATAAATACACCATTTCTTTCAGAGACCTGAATGAAAGTCTCATAAATGGTATATAAAGTTATTTCGAATGGGATCATTTTTCCAGTCATATTCAAACACAGATTTGTTTTATTTTCACTGAATCTCAGACTCTGATATGAAATTCGTATCAATCTTCATCTCCTCTATAATTATATTTATTTACATGTTCCAGCACCTTCCTTTGCGAATTCCTCATCAAACCAAGCATTTTTTAAAGAATATATCAATATTTCTGTAACAGAAATCACAGATCATAAGTCTAAGTGATGGCGCTATATTCTTTACTCGCAGTGTTCTCTTTATAAATGTTAAATCACTAGAAAACACAGGAACCTGAAGCTTTGTGACTTAGCTGTAAGATTCTTAGCTTCACACCTTGTTATGGTTTCGTAAGTTCTGAAAAATATCATATCTTCTCCTAGTACTACTAATGCATTGTACACTTGTGATATTTAGTCATAAATAGCATGCACAGCTACTAGTCTACCCTCCCATCGGGTATTTTAAAATGACTTAAATGTTTAGTTACAACAAGAGTGCCTAATCTTCTCTCCCATCAAGTGTTGCAGAGTGATGTGCTAGTTTAGCTACGATGACTTCTTGTCTACCCTTATGCCAAGTGTTTTAAAATCACTTGAAAGTATATTTACACAAGAGCTCCTAATCTTCTCTCCATTCAATTGTTCCAGAGTAACTTGTCAGTTTAATTTCATAACGGCTTCTAGTCTACTCTTCCATTTAAGGTTTCAGATTGGTTTGATAACTTTGTTACAAAACGATCCTGGTCTACTGTTTTATCAGTAGTTTCAGAGTCATTTGAGTTTAATTATACAACAACTTTTAGTTTTCTCTTCCATCAAGAATATTTCAGCATGACTTGTCCGTTTAATTACCAACTTCTTGAGACCTTTCCACCTGTGTAAAGACCAAGAAAAGACAAACTGTCTTGAATCACTCCACAAAAAAAAAAAAATTTAATTCAGATAACTGCAGATTATTAAACTTCAACACTAAAGGATTTTAATGTGTAAAAAAAATTATCTTTGAAGTGTCAAAGTTAGACTGAATTTCATTGCTATGTATCTCTATTTGGGGCGCCCTCCATTTACACAGTAATATTTCTGCGAACTTATACTGCTATAATTCGAGTTTCTACACCCGTGATGAACAGAGTACAAATAGCCAATAGAGTAGATTTGTGATTAATAGCAAACAAAAATAACAACTATTTGGAGGCCTGGCATGACCTGGTGGTTAGACGCTCGACTCGCAATCTGATAGTTACATGTCCAAATCCAAGTCACCGAACATGCTCGCCGTTTCAGCCGTGTAGACGTTTTATGTGATGGTAAATCCCATTATTCATTGTTAAAAGAGTTGTCCAAGAATTGACAGTGACTGGTGTTGACTAGCTACCTTCCCTCTAGTCTATGACTACTAAATTAGAGATGACTAGTTCATATATCCCTAATGTGGTTTCGTGCAAAATTTACATAAAATTCTATATATGAAATTTTTTTAGCTTTCTCTTCTTGTCTTCAAGACAACTTCTAATAATTGAATTTTTCATATTAACTGCTCTATCATACCAACGTCAGTTGGACTTTTTATTACAATGAATTGCATAATGTGTTCTCTAATTTCGACTTTATCAGAATGTACTTTGACGAATCAAAAATCATTTTCGTGTATCCTTTGTAACAAATATCTGAGGTACAATCGAACACAATAAACTAGTACTTTACTTTGGTGTGAATGATTTTACTACCTACCAGCTATATGAATTCATTTTGAATTGCCCCTCAGTGGCTCAGCGGTATGTCTGCAGACTTACAACGCTAAAAATCGGGTTTCGATACCCCTAGTTGGCAGAGCACAAATAGCTTATTGTGTAGCTTTGTGCCTAATTCAAAACAATATCATTTTGAATTATTTTATTTTCAATTGCCCGACGGACTTAGCACAGATGACTCATTATGTAATTTTAAACTAAAACAAAGACATTTAACATTGAAATTTTCCGATATCGAGCTTTTAAATACCCTAAAATAAAATAAAATGTAACTTCAGTTTTAAACCCGAACTTTGATAAGCATAAGCGAAACGTTATTACCACATAAAGATATGCTCTGTATGCTTTAAATATAAGTGAAGAGCATTTATTTTGTTTGCTAACTGATTTTCATTGGAAATAAGTGTTAAATAGTTCTATATCGTTAAAATATTAAAAATAGATAGGTACTTACAATTAACAACTAGAGAATCACTCTGCAGAAGTTTTCCGCCACGCAGCGCTGATCTTGTCTAGTTCTCAAAAAATACAAAAATGTGTCCGTACGTCCTTCTTCATTAATGTACAGGTACCATTTCCTGTAGAACAATGAGAAATATTACTCTATAAATCCACCAAGTTTCAACAAAATTCGATCATTTTTAACTGAGTTATGGAGCAAATTTGTGTTTATGTTCTAATAGAAACTCGAAGTCAAACGAAATAACTTCTGTTTTGTTCAAGAAACTTTATGTGAGTTCCGCCTGTTAGATAGAAGCACCATTAAGACATTCAAACGGTCAACGTTTTCAAAACATAGTTAAAATCAAACTTTTTTAGCCTTTTAATATTAGAAAACACCATTGTACCTGTACCAAAATAAACTGGAGATTGAAATGTATTATAAGCTGTAGATCCAGGAACAGCTTTTGCTTGTAGTTGTACTGGGTTTCTAACGTTTCGAAATAACATATATTTTGCGTTTATACTTTTTTAACAAATGTGAAATTTAACAAAACTAAGTGATTTTGGATTTTTCTTTAATAAAATTTTCAAAGGATTCTGACATCAAGAAAAATCATAATTAAACTATTAATTTACTGTTACACATCTCAAATTTGAATTACTATGCCAATTTATTTAAAATGTAATAATTTCCACTTGCTATGTTAATCTCTTAACAGGTAATAAGTATGAATTCTACATGATTTGTTATGCACAGTTAAAGTATCATTACTTATCTTTAAAGTTAATATATAAACCTGTGTCCCCCGCTGGTACAGCAGTAAGTCTACGGATTTACAACGCTAAAATCAGGGATTCGATTCACCGCGGTGGACTTACCGAATAGCCTGATGTGACTTTATTATAAAAAAAACACACGTATACAAACCTGTATCCTAAAATTTGGAAAATAAATCGTTCAAGGCTAGCAAAAACGCCTTAATTAAACTCAGACAAAACAAAACAAAAACAGTAGCGACAAGAAGGCCTTACCATATATAATTAATGTCTAACATGTCAAGCTTTACGTTTTTCTGATTGGTGTCTAGTCACCAAACGACAAAAAAAAAATAAAAATTAATAAAATATCAGTTACCATACAAAAAAACAACATTAAAAGAAGCAATACAAAAGAAAACAGAAAAAAAACATTTTCTTGAACCACTGCGTAAATTACTAAAGTTCAAAATAAAAAAAAATATATATATACCCGCTTAAAGTTATCATCAACTTCCCAAAGAAAGCAAACTACATTTATCCAAATTAAAAACTAACCCAGTAGTAAATATAGGTAACTTAAAATCAGGTAAAAAGTTATAGGCTGAGGCATCGTTGGTTTCATATATATAAAAAGAGAGATAAAGATAACTGAAAGAAGAAATAATTATTAAATCAGAGCATATTGTGGTGTCATTTTTAGAAAACTTGCTTGAAAGAAGTTCAAGTTCATATACACTGGAGAACCACTTGTCTCTTACGATATAAAAATCTCTTAAGAAAAACTCGTTGTTCTGAAGGACGATATTAAAGTTATTTACTTTGCTGTTTATAAAGCATTCAAAATGTGGCGAAACACGTTTCACCACTACTTATTGTTAATAGTTTGTAGTTGTGCAATATTCTTAGTAATTCAAGCAGTGATAACAATGTATGAAACAAAAACTAATCTCGTGTACTTCCAACCCCCCCTGTAGTACATCGGTATATCTTCAAACTTGCAACGCTAGAAACCGGATTTTGATACTCGTGGTGGGCAGAGCACAGATAGCCTATTGTGTAGCTTTGTGCTTTTAAAAATTATCATCCTTGGTCTGAACTTACAATGCTGGTACAAATACTTCCTGTTTCCCGATGGTACAGCATTAGGTCTACGGATTTACAACGCTAAAATTAGGGGTGTGTTTTTCCTGGGTGGACTCAGCGGATAGCCCGATGTGGCTTTCCTAGAAAAAAACACACATACACATACTTCCAACTTACACCGTCTACCAAAGCAGGTGTGAAAACAATAATTATTTAACAACGAAAAAGTAATTCTTGCAAAAAGTACTTTTTTCCTATGGCATACAATGTTAAATATATTTCTTCTAAATAGTGTTAACAATTCTTGCGTTGCTAAGCCTAACTTGAATGGCATTATCAAATTCCAATTTATAATGTCTTCTTCGACTTTGAGGTAATTTTGAAGCTAATAATTATTAATATCGAGTTTCAGTACATGCAAGATAAGAGCACAGAGAGCTGATTTTGTACCTTTGTGCTTAAAAATAAACAGACTTTGTTAAGGTGAGAAATACACGTCATATAGTGACACGTTTTATATTTGAAGGCAAAAACGTATGTAAGTACAAATTGAAAGCAATAGCGCAAAAGACCAACTTCACACTGTCAATAAATAAAATGGAACTCTGTTTGCATTTGAGTAATCTACTACGACTTCTTTAATGTGTGTTTATGGTGTTTTATACTTTCCAGTAAATGTGGATGAAAGTCGTGTTAATCTACATAAAAGAAAAGCTTGCGCTTGTCTGTCCAGAACTTTTCTCGTAAATTTCTAAATGAAACATTACAAATCTCATACTGTTAAAAAGGTTTCTGACCGAGGAGTCCCGATTGCATATTGACTTTTCTAATTAAAATCACTTACCTTTTTTTTTTCTTAGTCAAACTTCTTAATACAACGAATATGCTAGATGATGGCACAATTTCATTGTTATCACGTGACGACTAGCTTTGTTTTTAACTTTAATTTTTTATTTGCAAAGTATTTCACACAGACAACACTTAACCCACGTGCACTTCCCTAACAAATTAACAGTGTACTAAAAAGAATTGCTATGAGCTTTCTCGACTTATTAAGGTCTAAAATATTCATGTGAAATTCGTTCAAAACTACTTTGTGTGTAGTTTTATTAAATAAAGTTACGTCTAAGTTAGTTTGGTTGTGTGACAGCGTATTTTTTTTTTTCAAATACACCAGAATTAATTGATCTAAGACACAACACTCCCCAGAAAAAAAAGCGTAGCTTAAACCTCATGCGTAATAATGACAGAATAAGGAAAAGTCAAGCAAAGAGAATGAAACGTACTGTAAATATTTTGTGGATCGTAGCAAATACTGTTATTATATGGTAACACGGACCTTTCGAGACATTGTATGTACATTTTCCTTGATTATAATTACATCAGTTAATTTCTGTGAATATACGGGTAATAAAAATAATCTAAAAATATGTTTACATGAAAATTTTGTTTATTTGTTTATTAATTATTTGTTGGTTTGTTTTAAATTTCTTGCAAAGCTACACGAGAGCTATCTGCGCTAGCCGTCCCTAATTTAGCAGTGTAAGACTAGAGGGAAGGCATCTAGTCATCACCACCCACCGCCAACTCTTGGAATACTCTTCTTCCAGCGAATAGTGAGATTGGCCTCATTATAACGCCAACACGGCTGAAAGGGCAAGTATATTTGGTGTAACGGGGATTCGAACCTGCGACCCTCGGATTACGTGTCGAGTGTCTTAGGCTATCTGTGTTCTCCCTACCACAGGTACCGAAACCGTGTTTCAAGCAGGGTAATTCTCGAGATATATCTTTGTGCTACTAGAAGGAGATCTGCCTATTACTTAAAGACTCGATTTATACTATTACATTTTTTATTATTTTGGTTTCCAAGCAATATTTTCTACTCGAAAATAAATTTGGACAAACAAAATAAAAACTGGAATTATAAAAATATTAGTCGCTTCTGTTTATTTGCTACGAAATTACAGAAATCGAGAAACAAGACAAAATTTCTATAAAATGTAAGGTATTGTTTCACGAAAGCAAAATTAAAAACGACACACCAATAACAGTAACTTGTGAGCGTGTGCTGTGTATTAAATGTAGTGCATCCTATCGTCAAACGAGTCACAAATGTTTGATATTTTCAAATGCTTTTTATTAAAATAACACGAAAATAATAACTTAAGATTCAGTTTAATTTAAACACAATAATAATAGTTTATATAATGTGTAGTATAATGTACTCCGACGTTTGATATGACTCAAGAGATTCAACTTCCCCACTCAAACAGGAAAATAAAATGTTATTTCGAATTTACACGAGTAACATTTCATGTATGCATAGGTAATACAAAAATTATATATTTTTATATATAACATATATATCTTAAAACATTTTCAACCAGACATATAAATTTCAAGTACATGAAAAACTTTAATGCAGTCTTTACAATAACATCAATGTTTTTTAATCTTGATTAACTCATAACGAATCAAATTTTTCTAGTAACTATATTAAAAACTCCAGTAGCCAGCGGTATTTCTGGGGACTTATACTGTTAAAAACCGGGTTTCAATACCCGTTCTGAGCAGTGCACAGACAGCTCTTTGTGAAGCAAACAAAATGACATCTATCAGTCCCTCGCTGGTACATCAGGTAAGTCTACGAATTTTCAACGCTAAAATCAGGGGTTCGATATTCCTCGGTGGTCTCAGCAGATAGCCCAATGTGGCTTCGCTGTAAGAAAACACACACACACACACAGACATCTATCAAACTCTTTCTTCCATGCCCCGGAATGGCCAGGTGGGTTAAGGCGTTCATCTCGTAATATGAGTGTCGCGGGTTCGAATACCCGTCGCACCAAACATGCTTGCCCTTTCAGTCGAGGGGACGTTATAATGTGACTGTCAATCCCACTATTCGTTGGTGAAAAGAGTAGTTCAAGAGTTGGTGGTGAGTATTGATGACTAGCTTCTTTCCCTCTAGTCTTACACTGCTAAATGAGTGACGGCAAACGAAGATAGCCCTCGAGTAGCTTTGCGCGAAATTCAAACAAGAAACAAACTTTCTTCCATATTTAGAAAATTTCGATGATTAAATTTTTTTCTTAGGTGACGAGAATTTCTTGTTTTCTATAAGTTTAACTATACTGTATTGAATGCTTTCTAATAAAATATGGTGTTTACTTTTCACGTATGTTGCTGCAATACTGAAGTCTTTTTTTTGTTTGTTTGTTTATTTGCTTAAAACTTTTGCGCAAAAGCAACCTGCACATAGTCGTTAGAAGAAAGACAGTGAATCAACAGGATTCACTACTAATCCTTTGGCAACGTTTACTTCACCAAATATTTGGATTTGACCGAAACGAGTATTGAACAAAGTGCGAAGAACATTTTTCATTGGCGAATGCGAATCATAAACTTCGTATTTATAGTTCTGACATCCTAATCCGTGACAAACGCCGGTTATTGAAATTCGAATAAGATGTGGTAATAAAAATTAGGTAAAATTCATGATCATAGATTTTTTTATATTTTAATCGCAGCTTATGTATTTACTTTATGTATATTATCTTGACGCACTACGTTTTTACTTATTTTATGTATATTGTTGTACTTTATCTTGACGCAATACGTTTTTACTTATTTTATGTATATTGTTGTACTTTATCTTGACGCACTACATTTTCACTTACTTTATTCAATAAACGTAGTGCTTTTCTCCTACCTCTTCTCATCAAAAAGAAAGACTCTAGTAACAAAATCGAAAAATCTACTTATTATTCGTTCAGTGTTAGATGATGTTCTGTTTTACTTTCGGCTTATCTATTTGTTCTATTAATTAATAGACTCAGTTTGACTTTAATGTTCTGTGCTTTATATAAATTTCACTGCTACTTTATACACTTACTGAATTATCTAATATATTGACTAATTGTATTATTGAGTTCTATATATTTTTTTATTGTTATTGTTAGTTTATCCATTTAATCAGTTGATGGATACTGTTTGATTCTAATATGTTTCATATAGTTTATATTGTTAGTTTATCCATTTAGTCAACTAATAAGACATTTTCTGATTTTAATATAATGTATTATATAGTTTTTGCTATTATGTTATCCATTTACTCGATTATTAGACTGTGTGGTTTTAATGTTGTGTTTAATATAAGTTTTACAGTTAGTTCCACAATTCACTCAATTCGTATCCACTGTTACTTTACCAGTTTACTCAGTTAAGAGAGTTTATCTGATTATAGATACTAGAAGAATCTGTAGAAATAGAAAAACAAACATTTAAGATAAATTTTGTTCATAAGTACTGTTTAGCAAATCAAAATGTAAGGTTATTTTTTGCATGGATACTACTGAATAAATACTGCATGAACAAAACAAGTATTTAAGGTATAACATGCACATGTACACTCATGCATAACTGTTTAATTAACAAAACAATAATTTAATGTGCACTTCGTTTATACGCACTGCAAGGTATGTATTTTATTATCAAAACAAGTATGTAAGGTATATTTTATCTGTGCACATAGACAAGTCTGCATTAAGAAGGTAATAACTAAGATGTAAAATACACGAACACTTCTGTATAATTATTGTACTAATAAGACAAGTACGTGAAATATAGTTTATTCATGTACACTGTTAAGTATTCGATTAACAAAACAGTTACCAAAAAAATACTTTGTCCATGTATACTGGTGAAGAAATATTACATAACGAGAAATGCATACAAACGTAATAGAAAACGATTGTTTTTGTTTTTGAATTTCACGCGAAGCTACACGAAGGCTATCTGCGCTAGCCGTCTCTAGTTTATTAGTGTAAGACTAGAGGGAAGGCAGCTAAATAGAAAACACAAAACAAAAATATCACCTGATATTAGTAACAATTAAAGAACTAATAAACTTACTAATGTTCAGAGCGCACATATGTACTTTGGCGAGAGTTATAGGTTGATTTATTTTGTTATAATTTGAGTGGTTTTGTCTTATTTTGGTAGCACAGTGGTCTGCCTAGACTCTTCTACTACCAGGAACTGGGTTTCAACACACGTGGTGGGCAGATAGGTTTGCGTTTAATGTCAAACAACAACTTATTATTTTTTAATTGTTTGTTGTTAAGCGCAACACTACATAACGAACTATCTGTACCTCCACCACAAGGATTATTAATAGCCTACGGACTGATTGCTTTCTTTGTAATAATAATAGCTTACTTGTTGCATACATTAGGTCTTGTTATAATGTTTCTAGATGACTTTGGAGTATACTACATTGTGAATGTGTATTCGTTGTGTGTGTGTGTTTGTGTTAGATTGCTTTAAGTAGGCATCATATTGCAAAACATTTACCAAACTCAGATATCTACTGCATTATTCACTGTTATATGTAATTATTTTAACTTGTTACTAATGCAAGAGTATCATGCCCAAATATTACGTTATTAACGTACAACATACCTGAAATTGTATAATACTTACTTGATGTTTTGTAAGGAGGTCTAATCGTATTTTGTTTATGAATTATTCGAATTACTATTCATTTGTGTCTATGTTGTCTTGAAGTGTATTTCCTGGTGACGTCAGAGTTCAGAGGATAACCTCGCTCTAAGACCACACAACCCGGATACTGGTATAACTTGTATCTCTATCTATGACTATGTTACTACAATAAATGTCGATATATATACTTTAAAAACTAAGCCTAGCTCCTGAAACCTTGTACATCACTTCAAGATTCAAGTAAAACCCGTTACATGCACTACATGTTTAAGAACTTTGTGTAAAGCTAAATATTTTCTCAAGCTATCATGATAACAAGTTAGTTAGCGAGCTCACGAGTTTCTTAATAAAATCAGTTACTGAACGTAGAAAATAAGCAAATATATTTGAATTTTAACTATTATATCTCGGCAGAGACATTCTGTTTTTCTATTGTTTCTTCTTCTTCCAAACCTTTTCAATCGATTGACTTGAAGCTTGGTAGAAATATACCTTTATCCAATACGCACTGATATCTTATTACGTTTTCGATTTAAATATTATTTACCGATTGTATGGGGTCAAAAGCAAAACAACCCAAAAATGTATATTTTAGGCTCCTATGCGATTACATTTATAGCAAGCAAGATGAAAATTGGCACAGATATATATTTTCACTCACCAACACGTTGAAATAAAAAATGTTGTTTCTTTCTTAGAAGATCAGAGCTCACAAAAGTATAATTTTAGAGGGTTTTATAAAGTATTCGGCCATATTTTGACCAACTTACATGGGATTTGGTACATAAATACTTTTATACAGATTCTATGCATTGACAAATAAAAATAGTGGACTTGTCCATTTTTAGTAATTATACAAGGAAGGCTAAAGATGCCAAAAAAACATAATTTTAGGTTTTGTTTAACAAGTACTTCGCATTATTTCAGCAAATTTACTTGGGCTTTGATTATGTACGGATTGTGTGGCGAAGACATGTTGCATTCAAATGCAAATGTTAGCCTCTTCAATTAAATTTTGCTTTTATTTTTTAGACTAGGCTTAAATGTACTCGTCGCTACAAGATTTCCTGACTTGTTGAAAATAGACAAACTTCAAAATTCGTCCATTTGTTCTTTATATTATTATTATTCATACTATTTTTGTTCCTCAAGTTTATGAGAAAAGTCTGTGAATATTTTATCCAAATTTACATTAAAAAACAAATTCCTGTGCGGGTCATAGGACTATTTGTATGTTGATTCTTGAGCAAAGAAGAGATTTTTATCAGTTTTTTTCATCACTACTGGCATCCCACAATGGCAGAACGGTATGTCTGCGGGACTTACAATGCTAAAAGCCGGATTTCGGTACCCGATACCCGTGGTACGCAAATCACTGGAGTCCATCATATAACTTTGTACTTAATTATAAACAACAATCACGACTGGTCATTTTTTTCTTCGAAGCCATTTAAGCGCCAAAGCCTACAGCAAAAACGACGAATTATACTGAGTGAAAGTTGTAGAGCTATTTTTAAGTTGATTCTTGAAAGTGGACCTTTCCACCCTTTAAATTTGTGTTCATTATTCTTCACTACAAATAGAAGATCTTCGAAGCTATTTTTAAGTTTTGTTATACTAGTTGGAAATGATTTGTTTCATTAGATTAGATAACGTGTATATTTACAACATGTCTCCAGCATTGTTGTTACTGATTATAGTTTTACAAGTCACTACATAAAAAACCTCAATAATATTAATAAATGGATGTGTGTTTATATGTGTTTATTTATCTTATAGTAAAGTCACAGAGGGGCTATCTGTTGTAGTAAACAAATAGCTGAACAATGTGCTATCTGTAGTCTGTCTACTTCAAGCATCGAAAGTCGGTTTCTGGCATTGTAAATTGATAGGCATACCATTGTGCCACTGGGGGACTTATGACATTGAAAAAATCCGGTGTTTTACCGATGTGCATTAATTAGTAAATAGCTTGCAGAACTTATAGTGCATTAATTAGAAAATAGCTTGCAGAACTTATAGTGCATTAATCAGAAAATAGCTTGCAGAACTTATAGTACATTACTTGGAATGTGCCAAGTTGATAATGCATGACTTCTTCATTGTTTTCCCGAGTTCAATGTTGTACTTTGTTTCTACGTGATTTTCTGCAACTGTTTCTAACAGCAGCCGATTACTATAGCATATTTCTCTACTCTTACGAGTGGTGATTTATTCCACTGATTTTCGTACTTTGCTTATAAAACGTGTATTTACATGAAACCTCAGATATATTCAGTAAATAATGGTTTGGTTGGAAAAAAGCCAATGCAGCAGTTAATGTTGAAAAACATGTAATATTCAACTGAATACACATTTAAATATGCAGCTTAAAATTTATTTTTCATAATTGTTAATTAAAAAGGGATAACGGGGACAGTTAAAGAGTATAAAAACAAGTCGAATTAAAGTTCAAAAATTATATTTTCAAGCCTACAAAAACTCTTCAAAAATAAATTAATTAAGCATTAGTCTAAATTATTTTCTCAAGTTAAAATCCATGTTTTGACTCCACTAAAATTGATAAGTATTATACTTTTGTTTCTGTACGTTTTTGATTATCCATATTTTTTTTCTAACTTAACAATCTTATATTATCTTGTGTCAAATAGTGTTTGCTATAGAAAAAGAGAGAGAGAGAAGGCCTCAATGCATGAAATTTGTTTAAGAACAAAGTAAATTTCCTCACTATTTTGTGTTGAAATACTTCATCACGTAGTGTTTATATTCCGTAAATACATACTTGTTGTAAATAACTCGTAAACTGTATGTGTACTTATTTTATTTGTTAGCTAGAGGACGTAGAAAACATAAAAATTTCTTACGGTGTGACATCAAGTCTTTACAAGCATATTCGAAGTTATATTATAAATAGGAGACAATCGTGAAGCATATGGAATTAATTTCAAGTTAAAGTTGAATCAGTCGATCGCGGGTTCGAATCCCAGTCGCACCAAACATGCTCGTCCTCCCAGCCGTGAGGGCGTTATAATGTGACGGTCAATCCCACTATTCGTTGGTAAAAGAGTAGCCCAAGAGTTGGCGGTGGCTGGTGATGACTAGCTGCCTTCCCCCTAGTCTTACACTGCTAAATTAGGGGCAGCTAGCGCAGATAGCCCTCGAGAAGCTTTGCGCGAAATTCAAAAAGAAACAAACGAATCAGTCGATATGTTAGCTATCGTGATTACTTCATTTCAAGTTCCTTCGTTTTACTTTAAAGCTATTTGTAACGCAGGCCTAAAATAAATATGCTACTATAAAATTGTTCTAATTTGTACAAATGTTACACTGAAAAGAGTTGTTTTGTTTTTCCAGATAATGCAATAATAATAAATTACTTGATTTTCTGTTCTTGAGTTTTTAGTTCTGGAGAAGAATAATAGACCTTCATATTTCATTTATAATGAACAAAACTAAAACTTGCAGTTGTTTTGCTTTATACTAAACATTGTGTATATTAGGGCATACTAGTAAAATTCTGTTCATTATCTTTCCCTACTTTTGATTCTAGAATCATGCGAAGTTTCCCAAAAATTTTAGAACTGTCAGTACCTCAAATCTTCATCCAGAGTTTTAGGTATCATAATTTACTTCGGAGGAGTCTCCGATTTATTGTTACATACGTTACGTGTTAAGATTTCAAATAGCTGAAAATTTTAAATTTAAATTTGAATTTATTTATGTATCAAATTTATGATATTTGTCAATAAAATGGATACACAGTTTTTTCTTAACACAAATATTTTTAATATATAGATAACAATACAATTTATAATAACGGTTATTACAAATAGTTATTAAAATATTGGTTTATGTACAAGAGTTTTACAAACTTACAAACTATAAGGAATCTCCTATCTGGTATAAAACTGAATATTTTATCGACGATCCAGGTTTACGACGAGAGAATTCATATTGTCACACCTCGCTTAAGCAAGCTAGCTTAGTTGAACTCACACCGCTTATAAGCTGACATTTTACCGACAAAGATATTTAATATTCTCATTGAAATACTGAAGTTGAAATTTAATTCACTAAAATTTGTAATGTTCGAAATCTCTAAACATTCCTGGTTAAATATCTGTAGTTCTCTGATCAATAAGCGTTTGTCACCATTATAACTTTTGAGGCTTATACTATACTGACGATAGTGACCAAACAATATTATACACTGCTGGCCAAAATCTTAAGGCCAATGAACATAAAGAAAAAATATGCATTTTGCGTTGCTAGACTCAACCACTTATTTGAGTATAGCTTCAAAAAATGAAAATAAGAAAAGGGAAAATAAAAATAAAAAACTTTTTTTAGCATTTAATTGGGAAAATGTGAACACTATGAAATTAGCCTAAATACTAGCTGGTCAAAAGTTTAAGACCATACTGACACGAAGCGTTAATCGGTAAACACGTAACGAAATTTAGTCATTTGTGTTCAAGCATTAGCGTTGTCAACATTTTCCACTGACATATCCTATGTTACACTGGGTAAAAACATGGCAAAGGCTAAAAGTTGACAGAGTTTGAACATGGCAAAGTTGTCGAGCTGCAAAAGCAAGGTCTCTCTCAACATGCAATCGCTGGTGAGATTGGGCGTAGTAAAATTGCTGTTACAAATTTCTTAAAAGACCCTGAGGGATACGGAACGAGAATTTCAAGTGGTCGGTACAAAAACATTTCGCTGGCGTTGAGAAGGAGGATTCGATGGGTTCTCCGGCAAGACACCAGCCGATCGTCAAACCAGATTAAGGCCCTTACGGACGCAGAATGTAGCTCAAGAACAATAAGACGGCATCTACGAGAGAAAGGCTTTAAAAACCATAAACATCTTCAAAGGCCAGGCCTCCTTCCACACCATGAAACAGCTCGGTTAAACTTTGCTGAGAAGCACCAAACATGGGACGTAGAAAAGTGGACGAAGGTTTTGTTCTCTTATGAGAAAAAAATTTAACCTGGATGGTCCAGATGGCTTGCAACGTTACTGGCACGATAAGGATATCCCATCGCAGACATTTTCTATACGACACAGTAGAGGAGGTTCCATCATGATCTGGGGTGCTTTCTCTTTCCATGGAACAATGTAGCTTCATGTTATACAGGGGCATCAAACAGCGGCTGGCTACATTGGCATGTTGGAGAGAGCATCCTGAAGGCCCTCGCTTGTATGGAAATGACTGGATCTTTCAGCAGGACAACGTTACAATCCACAATGCCCGCAGGACAAAGGGCTTTTTCCTGGCGAATAATGTGATTCTTTTGGACCATGCAGAGTGTTCGCCCAAACTGAACCCCATTGAAAATGTTTGAGGGTGGATGGCAATGGAAGTATATAGAAATGGATGTCAATTCCAAACAGTGTATGATCTTCGTAAAGCCATCTTCACCACTTTGAATAACATTACAGCCAGCCTTCTGCAAACGCTTATATCGACCATGCCAAAGCGAATGTCTGAAGTTATTCGCAATGACGGCCGTGCAACTCACTACTGGAACCTCTTGTTGGGCATTTCCTACCCTGTTTAGGACTTCTTTTTGGTATGGTCTTAAACTTTTGACTAGTTAGTATTTAAGCTAATTTCATAGTGTTCACATTTTCCCTATTAAATGCTAAAACGTCTTTTATTTTTATTTTCCCTTTCCTTATTTTCATCTTTCGAAGCTCTACTCAAATAAGTGATTCAGTCTAACAACGCAAAATGCATATTTTTTTCTTTATGTTCACTGGCCTTAAGATTTCGGCCAGCAGTGCATTACTATCTCTCTGTTTTCTTTTGTACCAATTGGGCAAGATTCTCGGTCGTTCAACAAAATTCGAAGACATGCCACTATTTTCGTAAAACATATATTTTCGATTTTTACTCTCAAGAATCTTCTACAAAGTTAGAGAACAGGCGAGACTTGCACAGTACACATCCAACAAGGTGCGTCACATGCATCAAACTGAAACAAATACAGATATTAAAATAAATGTATAACAGTAAATTCGTTACAAGTAATATTAAAATAGTGCAAGTATTATTTCTATACTTAAAGACATTAATGAGTAGAGAAAAAATAGTGTGCATACTTTTGAAAAGTATAACATCTTTAAAATGACTTTATGAATAATTTTATATTATTTTCATTAAGGGGAGAAACACACACAAAAACAGACTATTTGCAGTAACGAATACTTGACTAAGCACTTGCAACAAAAACATTTAACAACCATGATCAGTAGATTATTAATTCATATCCCACAAATTTAATGAAATATGAAATATGCTAGTATAATGAAACGGTGAATTCAATCTACTTCTTCATAGCTGTAGTAGTCGTCCACATCTTTTCAGCTATAAATAACTATTTTTCTTGAAAGCATGACACATCATCTCTGAATGTGAAACATCACTGATTGATAAAAAAAAAAAAACTTCTTATCTTTATCTTATCATTCTTATTCCCATATATCCTTTTAGATATCTCAGTTCAGGGTTAAAATGTCAATCAGTGTCACTGCTATTTCCAGCTCTTTCTCACATGTCATTCTTAAAGGTAACAAACTTTACAATCCCAGGTATTATACTTGATACTGTGTAAGTTTAATATGTCATTCTACTATATGTGTTATCGAATTCTTCTTGATGCTTTACAATTCAAGCAGGAATTGTGTTGCAATCTATATTTATAAACTAGAAGCTTATAAGTATTTGTATTGTTGTTTAGCCAGAAGAAAGTTTAAACTAAGTGATGGATGCGGCCTTAATGTCTGTTTTAAGAAATAATATAGCCATAGGTGAAAGCCTCGTTAGGCTAGAACAAATTAGTAAGTTTGTTAGTTGATAATTAATCTGTGTTTTTCAGCTAGTTCATTGCTATGAATATTGAACTTGTATTTCGATGAAGTAAAGAAGATACAAGTAATGTTAAGTTCTTTGTTTAAATATAGTAAGCTCAAAGCTGTACCTTGAATACACAGGACGTCACCTTGAAGAGAGTGTACCTCGGATGCACAGGACGTCACCTTGAAGGGACTGTACCTTGGATACACAGGACGTCATCTTGAAGGGAGGCGCCTATTGCCCATTTGGCTAACAAATCAGCTAAGTGGTTGCCAAATTTACATGTCTCACAGGATGCCATCAATCATAAAACATCAGCATTATATTGTGTAAAATACTCTCTTAAGTTTGATAAATACGGCTAAATGTTTCTTCATAAGCGTCTTATTGAGTTATTAAGAGGATTTGCAGATTTACTATTAAGTAAATGTGCTGCCATATGTATCGTATTCTTGTCACTTTTGTTAAAGTTTTTATGTTAATTAAAGATTGTTTTCATTAGTTCGATGGGTTTCACATTGTGCCCAGTCTCTTTCTTTTCATAGAACTCGATAGAAATATGAAAGTCCAGATTTTGCTCAGTAATACATTTACTGGCGAATATCCTGTTATCTTGTAGAACTCACCAAATTATTCTTAAGTAAATTGATTTGGTTTGTTTTGAACTTCGCGCAAAGCTACACCAGGGCTATTCTGCTCTATCTGTCCCTAATTTAATTGTTTTAGACTAGAAGGAAGGAAACTAGTCATCACCACCTACCGCCCACCTTTGGGCTACTCTTTTACCAACGAATAGTGGGATTGACCGTAACATTATAACGCTCCCATGACTGAAAAGGCGAGCATGTTTGGTGTGATGGGGATTCGAACCCGTAACCCTCGGATTACGAGTCGAGTGCCTTAACCACCTGGCCATGCCAGGCCCTTAAGTAAATCATTGCACCTGAGAAAATACCATACTATCACAACAATATTGAAGCTGGTGATGATATTTTTACTTGACTATTTGCCGCAGAGCAAAACTAAATGAAACGAATAATATGTGTAATTCCGGTACTTTAGAACAAATATAAAACAGTAATTATAAGAAAGTTTCTTTGTTTCTTTGTTGGATTTTGTGGAAAGCTACTCCAGAGCTATCAGCGTCATCAGTTCCTAATTTATAAGTGATAGTCTAAAGGGAAAGCAGCTGGTCCACCCACTGCTAACTCTTGGGCTATTCTTTTACCATGGCCCGGCATGGCCAAGCGTGTTAAGGCGTGCGACTCGTAATTAAGTAATAAAACTACTTGAAGGGTAGTTCAAGAAAATGCCTGCCTGATGAATACACACCTAATATCACTAAAACAGGTAATTAGTATCTTTAATCGATATTGTTGGCCTTAAAACCGCTTTATAATGTATTTTATATTTTGTCATGTTAGGTATATTTGTAAAGTTATCCTTAAAAACTGGTTCAAAGCGAAACATAAAAGGAAAATAATTTTTAATTCCTTATATAAAAATATCAATTTTTACTTTTGCATTTTCGACTGGCACTTCAAACAAATATCTTTATTATGGACTTATTCTTCTGCAAACAAACACTTGAAATTGTTGCCGGCGCTTGAAGTTGAAGAGTCGAAATTCGTGCAATTTAAATGATAAAATAAAGGGGGTGTGGAAAGAAACGTTAGCAGTATTGGTCTCGTTTCGCTGGAACTGTGCTTACTTTTAGTTGTTTACTTATTTTAATCTATTATATAGGCAATTACCAGTGGAAGCGAGAGAAGACAGGTTTGAGTTGCTTCTTTTTTTTTTCTTTTTTGGCGGACAAGAGTTTAATATTACCAAACTTAAGTTTACTGGAAATCTAAGTGTAATTTGTAGATCTCTACAATGTTCTGTACTATGGTCAGAAATACTCGGGTATCAAAAAGTACGAGTAAATGAAATTTGAAGCTCAACTTTACTGACTAGAGCATTTTTATTTAATAATACTCCGCTTTTAGCTTGTAATGTAACCGAGCTTCAGCATATATGCATAGACTAGTACTAACTTGTTAGCAGTCTTCTAATATAAATCGTGGTCGCTGACTAGCACTAGATAAATTCAGGCCTTCATTTGCACTTTGAAGTTGGGGTAATAACACTATTTTGTTCAGTGTTGGACTCCATATCTTAAAGCCAGTCGCTTCCAGAATCGGGTGTTGGGAAAGGAGAACCAATACTAGTTATAATTTGGTGATTCCTTTTGACGTAGAGGCTGTCATATGAGGATAGGTTAACTAAAGGTATATAAGTTCAAATTATTTTCCTTTTAAAAAAGATTAGAAGAAATGTGATTGAAGGACTCAAAATCAAAAATTTAACTAACAGGATTGATGAATCAATTTTGTTTTTAAACTATTTTAATGGTAAGAGTGATAGTACTAAAGTATAAAATATTTAAAATGTGTAAGATAGAAATCATTAGACAATTTTATTTTATGAATAGGATGGTTAACCTTTAGAATACATTGCCATCAGATGAGATAAACAAAACAGGATTAGGGTAGTTCAAGAAAATGCCTGATGAATACTTAATAAATTAGGGCTTGATTTTGTTAGAAAAATTGAAGTTGGTTTATAAAAGGGTAGTAATGACAATAGTGTAGTTGGAGACTATGAGATGGCTAAGCTTTAAAATATGTTCTTCTGTTTGTACAAGAGAGGATGTTAGCACTATTCCTAATACTTAGCATACTATGGGAAATAATGTAATTGGCCTGAGTTATGTAGATATTAATCCCTTGGTGGTAAATAGAAAGATCAACTCCTTAAACCTGAGCAGATGGTGCCATTATCCAACTTAAAATCCCAAATTGCTCATCACATAGTTGGTAACATCATCTGATGACAATGTTTTCTCTTTGGCTCAAAATGAATCCAAACCATACTTGATTAAGGAAGCACAGAAAAAGAAAGAAGACAGAAAACTTTTCTGTCAAAATATGTAATGTGTTCCACCATCAATAAAACTTTTCCTTATGTTTATATAGTTTTGCTTGCCTACCTGTTATTAATGCAAATGGTGTTGATATCCACCTTTTATAAATAAGCTGTAAGTTCTGAAAAGCATTGTCATTTAAGCCTGATGGTAAAATGAGCTAAAACAATGGGTTTAAAGAATTAGATCAAAAAGAGATGAAGCACCAGAGCTAGACAATATACCTATACCAGTCATTCTGAGATACATTTTTATTTCAGATGGGTTTCACGTCATCAAGAATATTTTGTAAGGTTTTAAAGGAGTTGAAAGGTCAGATATGAAAATTTCCTTTATTTCTGGTAGACCAGTAGCCTGAATATTGGAAACTTCATATGTTAGTCCTGTTTTTAAAGAGATAATAAGAGTTGTCTCAGAAATTGTAGGTTAGTTAGTCTGACTCCTGTAATGGAAAAAAATTCTGGAGTGTGTTGAGAAAATCTATATATAAAATCACCTAGTGAAATACAATATCAAAGAAAGCCAATATTGATACACTAAAGGGAAATCTGGCTTTACTGCTCTGTTATCCTCTTTTGTAAGATGTTGCTTGTTATCCATAGGATGAAAAGGATATAGACTTGGTGTATTTTAAAGATTTTAATAAAGCACCACACAATGATTAGCCAACAAAATTGTGTTAGTAATACTAATAGGTATTGAAAACAGACTACTTAATTGGATTGATGGTAGTTAGACAAAAAAAACCTAAAAAGCTTTTATTAATTTAATACAATTAAAATGGGATTTTGAGACTAGTAGAGGCTTTGGGGGTTAGTGCTCGAGCTTTTGCTTTATATATATATCTATATATTAATGATAGTGATGGGCAAAGAATTAACCAGGGTCTATTAAGTGCTCATCCAAAACTTAAAGAAGCAAATTGTGAAAAAGTACAAACTGGAATGCCACAGGCAGGTTTGGATTTTTCTGGTACATTTATTATAAGGATTCCATGGAACTTTAACATTGTTTTTATCATTTTCTGTTGATTTGACAAGCAATTAAAATTAAGAATTTTATGGTTGCAGACCTTTATTTCAGTTGCCTGTCATGTTATCTTGTTCTGGTTCAAAAAACAAAAAAGTGTATCATTAAAGGGAAAAACATGAATGTTGACATGTCCTGTTTATTCTAATAAACTGTGATGGAAAAATATTCTACTGATTTGGATCCTTGTTGACTGAATATGATTTTTAAGTTTATCTTATTGAAACAACACATAAATAAATGAGCTTATGATTTTTTTTGGAGAAAAGTTATGATGTTAGGTACAAATTATTTCAATCAAAAGTATTGTCATCTAACCTGACATAGGTAATGGTGATGCCATTTTGGAGGGTGAGATCCAGGTTTACTAATAAATATTTGCCAGCTGGAAATGGTGAGTACCGTAATTTGCAAAACAAGGTAGACAAAAAAGTGTTAAAATTTCAGTGTAGTTAAATATAAAAATTTAAAGTTTTAAGAAGAAAATAATTATACTTGTATTTTTTTTTGTTATTTTCCAAAAATGTCAAGAAAATTTTGAAACTTTGACAACTTAAGTACTTAATTATAGACGTATTGAATCTTTTTAAAGCAAAAACTAGGTGCATATTTTGTTTTTACTGAAATTAGTTTCATATTTTTGCCTAGCTTGTCCATCTGTTCAAGGTTTTGCTTGTCTAAAAATGAGTAGAAAGATTGCTGGCTGAAAGCATGGTGATTGGGGCATAATTAGTCAAGTTTTCTGATAACAAATTCTTAGGTATTTCTAGCTGTATTGGGAATGTTTAAGTACTACAGAATATTCTGAATCAAATGATAAGCTGACCATGCAAATGACTTTTAATTATAATAAGTGCAAAGAAATGCATTTGGGTTATAATAATTTTGATTCCAAGTTTAAAAAATCTGGTGACTGGACGAAAGGATTCTGTTGTACTAGTGAATAAGCTAGTCAAGCCATCAAAGCAGTGTTCTGTCATTAGTAGTGAAGTTAATAGAATTTTAAGAGGTATTTATTGATATATTGATTACAAATGAAACTTCGAATATTTCATAAAGTTCACTAGTTGGGTCTAACTTGAAGTACTGTATAGTTTTGATCTTATATATCAAATTATCTTTGCTTATTGGAAAGCATTCAGAGAAAGTATACAAGGATGATTTTGTGGATGGAAAGGTTATGGTAAAAGGGTGGGTTAAGGTCTTTCAGTTTAATTTTTTATGAGTAAAGAAAGTATAAGAGTGATCATATTCAAGTTTACAATATTATCTGGTGTACTGATAGGATAAAAGCCTTATTTCATTTTGTGATGCCAACAGTAGGAATGGATACAAATTTAAAAATTATTAAAGATATGTTAGGCTAATATAATTTTGTTTAATAGCTTATGGAATGAGTTACCATCAGCAGAAGTAAAGGCTGTTGCTGTATAGAAATTTAAGCTCAGAATTGATGAATTCCTGAAGAATAATGGGTTCAGGGACAGTTGTGGTGGTGTGAAAACACAATTTTGAAGAACCATTTGGTATCTCACTGTCCTATGTTTTGCTAACTAGTTGGGAAATAAGGTGAGCTATAAGGTATTTGGTTAGAGAGTTTTTAGACTTTAAATGACAATAGAAGAAACCTTTTTCCTTGAGGAATATGATGGATTTTGTCATTGTATTTTGAATACTGTATTCAAAATGAGATATAACAACAACCTTAGAGTAAAAAAAAAAAAGAGTAAAGAATACATGTTTTTGTATTAAAATAAAAACATTTTATTTGACCCATAATTCTACATTATATTTCCTTCACTCACATACCAACAGCAAAAGTACCTCACACCTTTGTCTTAAATACATCAACACGATTAAGATGTATTTATTAGGAACATTTAATTAGTCCTGTAAAATAACTGTTTTTTGTTAATTTCTTTGGAATTTTAGAGGGATATTACATAGTTCTTATCAAGTTTATGAAGAGTTTATACAAGCATTTGGTTGTCAAATATGCCACCTCAGAGGGTAGATATAACTGTGCCTGATTCTTCCATGGAAATGATAAAGAATGGTTCACTTGAAGTGTTAAAGCACGTAAGGAAGAACTGGAAGTCAAGTGATATCTGTTTCAAAGTAAGTATTTATATATAAATGTGCACATGATGTAGATATATCTGAGGTTGGCAAGTTTTGGTCAAACATGATGATGATGATTAGCCTTATCTTGTGAAATCCAGTCGTAGCCGTGATCTGTGTTCACCATTTTGGTCAACATCTTTTACATGTTTATATGGTGTTTTAATAAGGTAAAATTATTAGTTAGAAATTTCTATAGGTATGTGCTTTTTTCTGCAGGTGATATACATTGTTGCTTTAAAAAAATTTACACAACTAGGCAAAGCCTCAATAATCTTTATAGTATGACTTCTTATGTAAGCTGATCATATATGCTCAAGCTTATAATAAAAAGGGTTTAGTCATTCATACTAATAATTGCCAATGAAAGAGGTATTTGTATTTTTGTAGAAATATTTATTTTTTGATCAGATCATCCTAGATTATTGTGTAGATTATAGCCATTAAGACTGGTATTTAGTAAGCATATTAATGCATGTTATTTACATAACTGTGTTTAGTATATTAAACAGAAGCAGGTCAGATTAATTTTTTGTTATTTGAATGCTTTTGTAGGATTTCTAGCAATTTATTTTTGTTAAATGTGTCTGATTTTTAACTTAATTAGTACTTTTTCTTTTCATCTTCAGGTATTCACTGATGGTATTACAAATCATTTACTAGGCTGCTACTTGCCTAATAACCCTGAAGACATGGTTCTAGTACGTGTATATGGAAGAAAGACCGACTTGTTCATTGATCGAAAAAATGAGCTACAGAACATGGAACTTATGCATTCAGCTGGTTTGGCAGCACCTGTGTATTTAGCCTTTAACAATGGTTTAGCCTACCAATTTGTGCCTGGTGTTGTGGGAGATAGAAAAATGGTGCAGGAACCAACCATATATAGGTTAACACTGCTAAATAATTACTCATTGATTTTGATAGAGATCATAAGTTTAGTGAAAAATGTGTGTGAAACTAATTTACAAAATAGT
Organism: Tachypleus tridentatus; assembly: GCF_004210375.1. Taxonomy (NCBI): domain Eukaryota; kingdom Metazoa; phylum Arthropoda; class Merostomata; order Xiphosura; family Limulidae; genus Tachypleus; species Tachypleus tridentatus. The sequence goes on from NC_134833.1 coordinate 96,172,434, forward strand.
ATGTTCTTACTGTTAGAATAATATTATTCTTATTGAGAATTTTATATGCAAAAACGGCTCGTTTGGGTTGAGAAAATATTTTACATAGAAGAGCGAACAACGTTTCGACCTTCTTCGGTCATCATCAGGTTCACGAAGAAAGAGGTAACTGACCGGAAGCTGACCACATGTTTAAAAGGGGTTGTGTAACTGTGTGTCAAAATGTAGAGGGCGGTATTAGATGTTTGAATATATAAAAATTATATGTTCAAACATCTAATACCGCCCTCTACATTAAAAATTATATATTCGAATATATAAAAATTATATATTCAAACATCTCATACCGCCCTCTACATTTCGACACACAGTTACACAACCCCTTTCAAACATGTGGTCAGCTTCCGGTCAGTTACCTCTTTCTTTGTGAACCTGACGATGACCGAAGAAGGTCGAAACGTTGTACGCTCTTCTATGTAAAATATTTTCTCAATATTATTCTTATGTTGTGTAACAACAGGATTTTGCTTTTGAATTGTTTAACAATAGAGCTCTGCTATGTCATTCAAAAATAGGATCTTATTGCTGTGTTACATAAGTCTTACTATCATGTTGCATAACAATAAGGTTTTAGTGTTGTGTTACACAGCAATAGTCCTGCTGTTGTCATACATAACAGTATGAGCTTGTTGCTGTGCATGTGACATATTAGTATGGTGTTGTTATGTTACCTAAAAGTATAGCCCATTCTTTTGTGTTACTTAACATTATGGTCCTTCTGCTGTGTTACCAAGCAGCAGGGGAGTCCCACAACATTATAGTTTCTGGCCAAAGGAGTGTGTAAACGTGAAATCTCAGTTGTGAATATAAAAATCTTACATAAACAAAATAGGAATTATTGTAGATCAAAAACCAAAATGTTTACAGTTCTAATACCTACAAGGCAACTGTACTCCTACTAATTGTAAATTGGCTTTAAAAATATTCCAGTTTGTCAGCATACAGCAAGACAATGTTAAAACCAAAAACAGGATGTAGATTCGAATTGGCTGGACCTAGTAAAGATTAGTGATACATCAAACAGTAGTTCTCTTCATTCTTTACTTTGTGCTGGCTGCTTTCTTTGGAAAGTATTTTCTATGTGATAACACACACAAAAAACTTTAAAACCATTTAAAATTCTTTTTAGCTATTGAATTTGTAGAAACAAGGCCATACAATAAACTTTATGGTGTATATTGCATAATGTATAAACTGATACATAGATATGTTTCCAGAATTTGAATTGACAACAAATCAAAAACTGATGAATGAGGATTGCAAACAGCCTATATATTGTCCTGGCAACTATTTGTTTCTCATATCCTAGGGTGTAAACATACTATATTGCCTTCATAACAGTTTGCTAAGGTTATCATTGGGTGTGACTAAAGCAAAAAAACGTGTAGTATAATAGTCTGTGATATAAGTGGTATGAATGGCGTATCAGTTATATCGTGACATGATGTACAATGGATAGAGATTACTACTGATACATATCTTTTGACCACAGTATTTCAAGTTTAAAACAATATGATTACAACATTTCTCCTATACTTTCAGTTACATAGGTGAACTCATACTTCATTATTAGGATTTGGTTATTGACATTTTTCATTTCATTTATTCATATAATATGAATACACATTTATTAGTTTAATGGACTTTATTGGGACTACATCTTATCTTTCCTTGACATGGATGTTGTGCAGTATCAGGTTGTCAGGCATAGCAATAATTGGTTATCAGTCATTGTTCTAATGAGAAAATAGCGTGCAGTGAAAGGTCAATTCACAGGTAGGATTTTAATTTTTTCATTAATTGTAGTCTAAATAAATGAATTTGTAGTGTAAATGTACTAATTAATGACTGTGGAATCCAATGATGTATGAATGTTTTGGTTATTTTCATCATATAAAAATCACTAAACCCCATACTGATAGTTTCATGTTGCATTTATGTTACATAACAAGAATATGAATTTATTATTAGTTAGAGATGTTACAGAAGTATATGCATTTTCTTGTACACAGTAATTTGGATATTGTAATGGAGATTTCTTGCATAACTAGTGATATTTAAAAAGCATTACATGTTCACAGAAGTTCAGATTTTCCTTTTATAACCATGTTAAACAAACCATTGTTGTTATTTTTTTAAGCCACAAATAGAATCCAAGAGATGACCAAAGACCATTTCTGTCAAGAATATAGAACAGTCATTAAAACTCCATACTTTAATGAAAGAATTATATGATAAAAAAACTTCAGTATAAACTCATCTATCAAAGCTTTTAGCAAACTTTCTTACAAACCATATCCTGTTATAGCATTTTGCTTTGGAAATAATTCAAACTAGAAACATGCAAGCATCCAGCTTTCGAATTGTGACTCATTTTATTGGATACAGAATTTTCCCACAAACAAATCTGGTATGTTTTTATGTTAGTGAAACTTCCACCACACCAAGTATTTATAACATTTTTCTGCTATGCCATATGTGTTAGTGGTGCCAAACAAGATTTATGTAAAGCCATTTAGCCCACCATGGTCATCTCTTGTTCAGAAATGTCTGGAAAGAATGAATTCAAGTTAAATATGTCCTTTTGGAATTTTACTTCTATCCAACAAACATTTGAAAATAATTTTGACTAAAAATATGTCACATCATTTGTAAAACTATTCTGCAAATGTAAAAAAAAAATGATGAGGAACAAGCTACATCAAGGTTTCTAAACTTACTACTGTCAATTACATTTGTGTTTTCTGCCTTATTCCACTATTCAAGCATCCTTAGAAAGACTGTTCAAACTTTTAATGACCCTGGACACTTGAATTACGTCCCTTCACTTTTTTACCTGCTTCTGAGGAAGCAGATCTGAAATTGTAAGCCTTTCCTCATTTTCTTAAATAACCTAAACCAAAAGTCCTTGTTGTAGCCTATTTCTAGTCATTTAAGTATTTTTGAAAAAGTTGATGCTCATCCTAAAAAGGGGAGCCAATACTTCATGCAGTGTAAACTAATAACACTAATTTTATGGATATTTCAGAATCATATAAAAATATGGATCATGTTGGTAGCATCTGAAGCATTGGAAGTTTCCTAGGTAGCAACAGACTTTTTAAATTAACCATTGAAACTATCTCTGCAAATGTTTTTCAAGGTTTTTGGGTAAATCTCATAGATAAATAATTTTATTCCCAATACTTTTTCATGATTTCCTAAAACATGTACTTAAAATAAAGTTAGAAACTCGGAAGTTTCTTTACCTTAATCCACAAAAATGCTAATTACAAAAATTAAGTAATTTTACCTTCTCCCATATTGTTTAACAAATCCCAACAGCCACCATTTGAGGTCTGTTGATAATTTTACTGTTATGATATTAGGTTTGTGCTATTACTTGAGATGTACAGTGTGGTTAGTAACTTTAACTTCTCTGCTATATTGCAACAGATTGATTGCAAAAACCATGGCCCACATGCACACACTAAAGCCCTTGTATAATGAAGAGTACAGAATACCCAGTCTTTTCCCTGAAATTCGCAAGTTTTTAAAACTAGCGTCACCAGCATTCCAAAATTCACTAAAGAACAAAAGGTATGTTGCGGCTGATTTCAGTTAAGATTTGTTTTATATATATATATATTTAAATCATGTCCATGAAATTTTTTGCAGACTTAAAAATTTGTCACCTGTGCAATCTGGTTGTTTAAATCACTGTTTACACCTTAGTTTTAACATCAGATAATCCTTTTTTAGCAAAATCAACTAGAAAAAGATGCTCTTTCTTATGTGTTTTGAAACTTGAACTTTGTAAAATTTTATGTATAAACCATTAAATCAAATTGCATGTTTTAATGAATGTTTATATTAGAAATGGCACATGCAACATGTGGTCCATGGGTTGCATGCCTGTGAGATTGTTTTATCCAGCCCACAAAGAGTTCTTAAGATATAATTGAATCTAGGAAATGAGCTGACCAAGAAATCAAATTTATTATAATATTATTTTTTATTTTACACTAATCTTAACCAACTTAAAATTTCCTATTTTTACATTTTATTTACTTTTATAATAAATAATATACACAAAAACAAGAAATAAAACACTTACCTGGGCTTTCTTTCTTGTTGCTGACCACTATTAGTGACACTTAACCTACCTTTTTATACTAATGGTTGCAGTACACTAAATGTGTATTTAATCATTTAATGCACCAAAGAACATAATAATAATATAAAAAAGCAGGCAATGTCTCATAACTATCACAATTTTTTTAGCTTTCTGAATATGTAACAGGCTGTTACAAATTTACGATATTGTTAGTTAATATCTTTCTAGTGGAATTTAAGCTTATACTGAAAGAAATTGCCAATTCTTTGTACAGAAAACAACATAATGGAATATGTCATTTGGTAGATGAAAACTTTGGCTTTATTTTGGTTATGAATAATATAGTATTAACAAATCCTGAAAGAGAGGATGTGACAGGTGGGTGTGGCAAGAGAGGTCTGTAACCAAACAAGATTGAAGCTTAGCAAAAGTATTCTGTTTCAGTGACTATGATGTTATTGTGAATACTTTAAATTCCATACGTAATGAAGGGGTATTGAATAAATTAGAAAAGAGGGGATACCCAGAGAAAAAATGTCGAATTTTTCAAACTATTACAATTTCAGGATTTTTTCTTTTCTTTAAATACTGCTTTATAAATATAAAACTTGTGTTAAAATATGTATATTTAGCTTCAGTTTTGATTTATACAGTGTGGCTCACATACACATTTAAAACTTACTACACAACTCAGTGATGTCGAGAGAAACCCACTTGTTGAGAAATTTATATGCAAAAACGGCTCGTTTGGGTTAAGAAAATATTTTACAAAGAAGAGGTAACTGACTGGAAGCTGACCACATGTTTGAAAGAGGTTGTGTAACTGTGTGTTGAAATGTAGAGGGCGGTATTAGATGTTTGAATATATAATTTTATTTATTTTATTATATTAATATAGGTATAAAGGCGTTCCTTTATATTGGTTTATTTTGGGTTTAAGTTGTTGTATAAGTAAGGCTTCTTTAATTTTGCGTTTATTTATGTTTGTTTCTTTATTTAGTATTTGAGTGTTTTCTATGGTTATGTTGTGTTTATTTGACTTGCAGTGTTCGAAAACGTGTGAAGGTGACTTTTTATGTTCTTTGAATCTGGTTTCCATTTTTCTACTTGTTTCTCCAATATAGAAGTCGTGGCAGTTATCACATTGTATTTTATAAATAATGTTGGTGTGGTGTTTGTCAGTGTAGTTTGTACATAGTATAGACCTCAGTTTTGTGCCTGGTTTTTGAATAAATTTGGTATTAACTGGAATGTCATATTTTGTTACTAATTTTTGCCAAATGTTGGTTATTTGTTTGCTGATGTCAGGAATATATGGTATACAGCAGTATATGGTTTTGTGGTTTTTTGATTCGTGAGCTGTATTTACTTTAGTTGGTTGATTTTGCTTTTTGTCTAAGTGTATGCGTATAATGTTTTCTACGGTTTGTGGAGGAAACTTATTGATGTTGATGAAGTATTGTTTTATTTTGTCTAATTCATCGTTAATTTTATCTGGTGAGCATAGTTTTATGGCTGTGTTTATTTGGTTTCTTAGTATGTTGAGTTTTTGTTTTGTTTCATGTGCTGAGTCCCAAGGAATGTATTGTCCAGTATGGGTGATTTTTTGGTGGATTTCTGTTTTGAATTGTGTGTCAGTTCTTGTAATTTTGAGGTTAAGAAATGATATTTGATTGCTTTCTTTTTGTTCACATGTGAAGTTAATGTTGGGATGTATAGAGTTAATGTGATTGAAAAAATTAAGTATGTGTTCTGTAGATTTGAATCCTGCAACCGTGTCATCTACTTATCTGTACCAGTATAGTGGTGGATGTAATGCTGTGTTAATTGCTTGTGTTTCAACTTGTGTCATAAAAACTATATACAAACAAATGGCCTAAGCATGGGCAACCCAGTATCACCAGTTCTAGCCAATATTTTTATGACACAAGTTGAAACACAAGCAATTAACACAGCATTACATCCACCACTATACTGGTACAGATACGTAGATGATACGGTTGCAGGATTCAAATCTACAGAACACATACTTAATTTTTTCAATCACATTAACTCTACACATCCCAATATTAACTTCACATGTGAACAGGAAGAAAGCAATCAAATATCATTTCTTAACCTCAAAATTACAAGAACTGACACACAATTCAAAACAGAAATCCACCGAAAAATCACCCATACTGGACAATACATTCCTTGGGACACAGCACATGAAACAAAACAAAAACGCAACATACTAAGAAACCAAATAAACACAGCCATAAAACTATGCTCACCAGATAAAATTAACGATGAATTAGACAAAATAAAACAATACTTCATCAACATCAATAAGTTTCCTCCACAAACCGTAGAAAACATTATATGCACACACCTAGACAAAAAGCAAAATCAACCACCAAATACAGCTCACGAATCAAAAAACCACGAAACCATATACTGCTGTATACCATATATTCCTGACATCAGCAAATAAATAACCAACATTTGGCAAAAATTAGTAACAAAATATGACATTCCAGTTAATACCAAATTTATTCAAAAACCAGGCACAAAACTGAGGTCTATACTATGTAAAAACTACACTGACAAACACCACACCAACATTATTTATAAAATACAATGTGATAACTGCCACGACTTCTATATTGGGAGAAACAAGTAGAAAAATGGAAACCAGATTCAAAGAACATAAAAAGTCACCTTCACACGTTTTCGAACACTGCAAGTCAAATAAACACAACATAACCATAGAAAACACTCAAATACTAAATAAAGAAACAAACATAAATAAACGCAAAATTAAAGAAGCCTTACTTATACAACAACTTAAACCCAAAATAAACCAATATAAAGGAACGCCTTTATACCTATATTAATATAATAAAATAAATAAAATTATATATTCAAACATCTAATACCGCCCTCTACATTTCAACACACAGTTACACAACCTCTTTCAAACATGTGGTCAGCTTCCAGTCAGTTACCTCTTCTTTGTAAAATATTTTCTTAACCCAAACGAGCCGTTTTTGCATATAAATTACTACACAACTCGTGTCCTTGAGGAAGTTGCATGTGCCTGTTTTAGTAGATTGTAAAGTAGTTGTAGTGGAAAAATTAACTCTTCCAGTAAATACAATTTTTGACATTTCATTATATGTCAGTATCTTTAAATCAAATGCAAGCTGTTTTCTTTCACAACATTTTATGATTTATTATAAGTTATGTTTAATTTATATATCTTTAATGAAAGAAATGTGTATTCAATTTCTAATTAATGTTTTGTAGATTTTTTAAATGAACTTTCTACAATACAAGATCTATACAATGAAATTGACCATCTAGAAGACCACTTAGTTCAGCTTGGCTCTCCTGTTGTGTTCTGTCACAATGACTTGCTTCTTAAAAATATGATCTATAATGAAGAAAAAGGTAACATTAACCTAACTATAAAATTTTTTTCTGTTCAGTTTTATACCCTCAAACTATAAACAAGTTTTAAGGTTTCTATAAAATAGAAAAATAAGTTTTTAATAAACATCTTTTGAGAATTATGTATTATTTTGTCATGATTACTATGTAGGTAATATGAACAACATACTACAGATAGTTTATAAAGGGAAGCAATTACAGATAAATTAAGGAATATGAACCATAAATGTAATAAAATACAAGATGCAGATCTAGTAATGTATTAACTAGAGAGATTTTTTTATATACAAATTATCCTTGTAACTTGCTTATCACTTGGCCAGTATTCAAGAAATTGGCATACATGTACAAGCTAAGTACAGATAAGGTAAACAGAATACATCAATCAATTATCACTGGTATCTTTTATTAGTTTATGTGATAAGACTGAGGAAAAGTACTTCAGGTTCATTTGTGCTATTAAGTTAACTTCCTTCTGTGTAGAGGGTGGGCTCAGTAATTTTGATATGGTAATGTAATTGCTAAATCTGTGCTTTTTGTAATAGGTAAATGTGTATTTGTTAATTTTTTTTCTTAACCTAAAGATGAATTTCAGTGAAAAAAAGGTGGAAAAAAAAAAGATTAGGCCTCTACTTCATTATTCTTCACTATAATATATGATTTGTTAAAGCAAATAAATAAATATATATCCTGTTAATCCCCTGAATTATTATTATAGATGATTAAATATGGATTTCTGATAGTATGTCATATGTTATGGAAACATCTAAGGTATTTTAGGTTGTAAGTGGCAAGTAAAGGACCATACATCTAAGCTAAACCAACAGAAAAACATTAGCAAATTAAATTTAAAAATTATGATTTGTTGCAACCATTCTTGTGTTTAACAAGTAAAAAATTCGTATTCCAGTGATGTTTTTGGAAGAAGATAGGTCTTATTACTAGAAGAACTTCTAATATCAGACCTATTATTGTTCATTACCACTTCTTTAGGTAAAAATATGAGCTTAAAATTAGAAAAAAACATCATGTTAGACTGAGAAGAATTTCTCAAATATTAAATCTTAAGTAGATATTTTTTATGCATGTCTTAATCTTACAGTGTAAACTTTATAATAAAGTTATAGTAAATATGTTTTTTCATAAGGTACTTTCTTTTACTCACAAGATTAGTTATTCTTGTCCAGTGTTGCTCCCTAGATGCAAATTTTTTTCTTTGTGCATGCCACAAGTCGTCTGCACTCTCCTATTAGATTCAATTGATTCCAACATGTCTCATGTAAATCATCACGTTTCTTCTCCACCATACTCATGTTACATCCTCTATGTGCTGCTTCTACATATCTCTCCTCATTGGGCAGAGCTTATTTTTGGATGTGTTCTGTTTGCTACAAGTTTCACTTTTGTCTTTCATATACTCAAAGTGATCTTCATTGATTCCACTTTATGTTTTTGTTAAGACCAGTTATTAACTTCTTCAATCCCAGTTTTTTTTTTACAGATGCATTGTTATTTATGCTCTTGATTATTGGTTAACTTTTCCTCATTATGAAGTTCGAAATTCATGTTGTAGATTTGGGAGACATGCCTGCAACTAGAGCTATGTGAGACCCAGCAGAGATTTATCTGCTTTTATTTGCTGAAAGATTAAATATCACGTGGATCAATCTTTCTCTCTAGACCTCACCTCACTTCCTCCTGAGAAAACCGAGTTTGTTCAAGCAGATATAAACTTTGATCATCTGCTTTTGCCATGCTTTATTATGCCCCACTTCACAAGTCAGTTAGGCCCAATACAGTATTTTTAGATTTTGTTCCTCAGCTGTGTGATATTTTACTGCTTTCATGTATTTCCTGTAACATTAATGCACCCTTTCTGGGTTTATTGTTCTTCCAAACAACCTATTCTTCCAGACTGGGATATTAATGTGGCCTTCCATTTCCTCATTTTACATCTGTTTCAATCATTTTCATGTTCACTTTTGTATTAAAATTTCCCTCCTCCTCTTATTTGTAGACATTGAAGATCTGATTTGTTTGCAACTGACATTTCACATACACTTTCTAAACTTTCATATCTTTTCCTTTATCTGAATTCTTTCTTCCTCCTAGAGACATTGGTAGCTAGAGAGGGTGATTCCTCTTCACCTATTTTCCTTACTTTTATTTCTCATCTCTATCCTTGTAATAATCTGGATAAACTTCTATATCCAGCCTGCATAGCTTACTTATGCCATAACCATTAACCTTGGCAGTCTTCCTCTGTTTGGCATATTTTATTTTCTACCCTAACCAACTAGGTTAGACTTTTGATTTGATTGGTTTATTCCTTCTAGGATTATCTTATGTGCTTTCTCAATAAATACCACTTTATACCTTTTCCCTTGCCTCTCGTCTTTGTCTGCCATTGAGGAAATTCTACAGTCTGGTATGTGGATTACACCTGATACATTCATCTCCCATAATACACATAATAGTGCAGTTTCTTCTAAATTAGGTGTTTGTCATTGTTCAAACTTCAGTGCAGCTTTAACTGGGCATGTTGAAATTCATACTTTTTCTTTCAAGAGCCCCTGCTTCATTTACTCATAATTTGGGTCCCATTCTATTATGAGTGGTTAGACCAGGTATTCTTCAACTTGAAATCTGTTCTTTATGACCATGTATATGCAAGCTTTATTTTCAGTGGTCTTGCAGTGCTCACTATTGAGATGAGGTGTTCCACAAGATCAGGTGTAGGTGAATGGTTAGAATCACTATCCTGCCAGTTCTATCCCACTTTGATGTTCTCTTTTTTTTCTGCCCTTTTCCACTGTGCATCTCATGAGTGCACAAAAAATATACATGGTTCAAAAATGTTGCATTCCCCCTAATTACATCTTTGAATCTGACTCTCTCATATTCAGGTTTATCCTTCAGATGCTTTCAGGGGTATTTTTCGTTCCCACACATTGGTTCTGTCACCTAATCAATGTGGGTTTCAAGCTACTCTTGTGAGTGGAGGGAAGTACTGAAAATGTGTTTTGAACAGAAACTTCCCACTTTCCACCAGTGTTTGTGTCTTCTGCCAATCCTCAAAGTGATAGTTAGTAGAGGCGTATACAGGGAGTCACTTGCATCATGTATGTCTCGCTGCTATTGGTGGAGAAATGACGTAAAATGATTTACATGACAAACATATTGAAATCATTCTATTTCAGTATGGGGGAAGCAGAAGGCTTGTGGCATGCATAAAGAAAAATTTGCATACAGAGGGCAGCACTGGACAATAATAACATATTTGGAGTGAAGGGAAGTAGCAATTGGAAATGCATTTTCAGTAAAGGCAAATTATAACTTTTGTTGTTGTTTTCTAATTTTATTTTAGGGCAAGTTTCATTCATTGACTTTGAATATGCAAACTACAATTTTCAGGCTTTTGATATAGCAAATCATTTCTGTGAGTTCTGTGGTAAGTGTCCAAATGTTTACATTGAAATCAAAAAATAAAGTTGTTTGTTAGAAATTTCATAGCTTATTTTACACAAGTTAATAAATATTGGAAGTATAAAACCATTTATATTTATGAATCACATGAAATATTATTTAGGGCAAAAATTATTGGCAAAAATAAGAATCATGGCAGTCATTTAATTTTACATTAAATTTGTGTACAAAATTAAATACTTTTTCTATCCCACTATTTTCCACTTCCATCATTTAGATTGGTCACAGAAAACTGCTTGAATACTGAGGTTTGGTTCTGAGTTTTAAAAGATTGAGAATTCTTGCCTTATTATATTAAATGTTTAACAACTTTATCTGCTGAAAATACTCTAATTGTTGAATTAAAAAAAAACTTTATTAATCAGTAGCTGCATTCTCACCAACTTTTCAAAATTCTCACAGGGGAGGAATTTGCATGAGTTGAAGCAAATCAAGTAATTTATAAGAAAAACTGGTTAAAGCCCATCAGTCATTTTGTCCTTTGTTTTCAGTTCTGCAGGTCTTGATATCATCATGTTTTTATATCTGTAAATCACAGGCTAAATATTAACACAATGATTTTTTTACTTCCAGGAAACAAGGTCTAGGCACTAAATGTACACATGCATATGTAGAGTTTGTGTGTATGTATGTATATAGACACACGTTTATTTATAATATTAATGGTGTTGTAAAATGAACAGTTAATTATGGATACTGTATAATCGGAGAATTAAAGCATAAAGTAAAATAGGCTTATATTCCAAAATACATCTGCTTTCAAAGTATATTTGGCCATCTAAGGAAATGCTGTATTCCAGAACATCTGGAATGTGCACTTTTGGTGTTTTCTCCCAAAGAAGCCATTTTTAGTAATTGTGTAAACTATCATGCTTGGTTTAGAACAACAGAAGTCTTATTTGTGTAATTGGTTTACACTGATCAAGAAGAAAGTGAAGCCTGATTTCCAGTATGAATCGTGTTTACTCAACCAGTTTTGCTACAGAGAGCAAACAGTTGACTGGCATTTATCAGGAATATTTTACTGTACAAAAAATGTAATTATGGCTGCACGAATCGGTTGATTTCTGAAAGAAATTAGGCAAACGTCTAAAATTTATAGAAATGACCAATCTTTAAGACCCAATTTGTAAATTGAGATCAAAAATTCTAATTCAAAACATTCCTTCCCAACTCATGGGAGTTAGCAAGTATGCAGCTGCTGTTAATTACTTTGGGAAAAGTATGTTTTAAAGATCAAAGTATTTAATATTCCACTAAAAGAACTGTTTCCACGAACAGTGTTAACTTAGATGTTTGTGTTTACTGTATGTATAGATTACAGATAATACTTTTTAAATGGATAAATTAACTACGTTATGATTTTAAAGCATTTAATCCTTTTAGAATGCATGAGAAAACAGAACAAATTTTACGAATTTCAGTTTTGATTAAACCTTTCATGCTTTCATTCATTGTAATGAGTAGATAAAAACTTTAGACTTTTAAAGTAATTTCATGTTGATTAACTAGAAGCCTATTCTTATTATGGAGTGGTATATAGGAAGAAATCTCGGAAGAATATGAAGGATGTACCCATCCAATTCATCATTTTGCCAAAATTAATATTTAGCTAATCTGGCAAAAATATAACAAAAGGAAACTTAAAACCTCTTCATATTGATTGTGCCACTTTATAGTGAATAATGAGTATTTTTGACAAAAGTCTAAGTTCATTGCATTACCAAAAACATGATTATTTCAACCCTCCACAGTCCTTATAGTCCATAGTCAAATCCATTTATAAAATGTAATTATGAATTTTTATATCTGTGTATTTTACACTTTGCGTTTTTACTGCTATTTTGTGTACATAATGTGAACTTTAAATAATAATAATAATAAAAAAATACATATATAAATCAACTATCCTGATTTAATGTGATAAATAAATGAAGCAAAATTCAATCTAAATTCAAAATCTACTGTAGATACATTGGTGATATAATTTTGCTGTACTTGTTCAGGTTGTGGGAGGAAACCTTCATATGTTTCCTTCATTTGCATGTTGGTTATACTTAATATTGTATTGATCAAACTTATAGTATATTTAAGTACACATTTAATAAGAGAAAAATTTTTTTCTGTTTGAGTTGTATGTTCTTCACTTATTAAAAAGTTTGTGTTTAAAAATGAATGCAAGAATTAAACAATAAAACTGAGCTATTTGACAATCAGTAATGAAATAATTATGTAAATATTCATGAAAGCTCAAAAAAGTTGCTTTTTAAATCGGTATTTATATTAATATTTAATATAATATTAGGATCATCTGTAATGAAATGATTTCTATATCATCTTTGTGGTTTTTTTCACTCACTCTCTCTTGATTTTATCAATTTTATAAGGTTTAGAATCATTCCAACCAGAATTATACCCAAGTCAACAATTTCAAAAGGAGTGGATCAGGATTTACTTAGAAGAGTGGTTCTGTTTAAATGGACATAGTAGTAAGAGAGTGTCGCCCAAAGATGTAGAGACTATGTATGTTCAAGTTAACAAGTTTGCTTTGGTAATTTTTTTTCTCTTTTTCTATGGACATTTAAATTTTTACAAGAAATACAGCTATTGAAAAATTGAACATTGATTAAATCAGTGTATTCCACTAATATATAAGAAATGGTAATTTTTTCTACAAAGAGTAAGTTATGACATATGAGTTAGGGAAAAATTTTCAAACTATAAATGTGTATTTTGAAAATCCTTTTCCATTGTTTTTATGTGCACATTTAGAGAGAAAAGATTAGTATTTTCAGTTTCAAAAATATCTAACCAAAATCTATACACATCTTGTACAAGAACTTGCATTGGCCACTGTTTTTGTCAGTGCATAGCTAAACATAAAACAGCAGCTTGTGCAATTTCTTGTAGTAAATGTGAATGTTCTAAAAACAGTATTGAGTTTTTGCGTGACAATTAATAATCTTGTTGAAATTTAAAGTTATTAAAGTGGTACAGATATATTACTGGCTATTCACCACTGATAAGTGGCAACACGAGTTAAGTTGCAGACAAGTCGCATTTAATCTGACTTGTGATGTAATTCATTAGGGATTGAAGCTATTATACCTTTTTCTAATATTTAGCCTAATTTATTTAACTCTTCTGCTACAGATTCAGTTGATTCAACCAAGTTCATGACCTTAAAGTGACAATCAGTTTCCATACTATAACTTTTAATGTGTTTTTGTATCTTCATGAAATTTGGCAACCTTTCAGTAAACATTGAGTCTTTTACACATAAAAGGAGATTTTGCAGTTATGTATTTTTTCTAAAAATTTGTCTGAGAATATAAGAAATCAAGCTATTGACTGCTTTGATTTTCATATTAAGATTAAAAATACTTTTGTTTTTTATCTGAAAATTGTGAAATTTCATTTGCATAATCTATCAGCCCTCTATCTGTGTCTTCCTATGGCCAGCAATTAAAGGGCATGTCATCACATTTGTAGATTTGCATTCAAAAGTTTATTGAACTACTATTTTATGAATGTCTGTCAATAAGTTTGGTTCACACTGTAGATTATAATTCAAATTTGAATATTATACATTAGTTAATTTCTTAATTTAAAAGTAAATATTAAAAAAAAAATTCAGTTTTTCTTTGTGGTATGTTGAATGCAGCTTTGGTTCAGATGAGGTATTTGATTTCCAACTGCAGAGTCTAGTTTCTTGCAAATTAAAAATGCAAATTTCTGATATTGACAAGCTAGAATATGAAATAAGAATCTCTTATCTTTTTTATTTGTTGAGATACCAGTATATTTAGTGAACCAAATGCAACGATCTGCCCACCTCTTGTATTTTTGGATAAACTTTTTACATACATTCAATTTTGCTTCTTCATGGCTTTGTAACCAATCAGAAGTTCAGAATTTCAGATCTGGGAAGGAAGTGAAAATGTTTGAAGTATAATATTTTCTTAGACCCAAATATAACTTGGTTATTATTCCTAATAAATTATAGTGGATTTCTGTAGTATTGATATAGTAATTTGTTTTTGTTATTTCCAAATGTGTGTGTGTGTGTGTCATGCAATACGAGTCCAAAGTTCATAAGTACAAGAGATCATTGTTTCCTGTATTTATTAATTTAATGTTCTGTGTTTTAAGAAAGAAAACAAATTCAAGAATTTATTTGTATGTAGTAATAATATTTAGATATGTAATGTATTATAACCAAAATGTGATTGTAATTGACAAAGTATGGTCCACTGGAACAAAGTAAGAGAGGTCACTTTCTAAAGGCCAGTTTTATATTATTAGATTACAATAAATGAGCACATGTACACAGTGTCATTGTAAGTTCTATTATGTTAGTCAGACACAGTAGAAAAGTTAATAAAACGAAAATTGTGTGCGTATGTGTATTTATAATTTTATGGGATTTAAGCTATTTAGACTAAACATTTAAAGTTTTTTGTTATAACTTATAGTCATTATAGAATGATAAAGGGGTAATTTATATTCATTTTATAATTTTTTTTTTATGGTGGTTACAAGGTTGGTAAAATTAACCACATCCATATAGAGATACAATAATGAAAATAGCAGATAAAATGTACTGCTTTCCAAACAAAAGTATTTGACAATTATCTGAAGGTTTCTAGGAGGTTACAAAGATTTTGCATGTAAAATTTGACAGTTTTTTGATGCATAAAAGTATTTCTAAAATCTAAAATCAAAGTTACTCTTCAGGTTGTACAGTTAAAATTCAAAAGGAAAAGTGCATGAGCAAATCATTACTTAAAAATCTTACAAAAGTCTTGTAATATTTACTGATAATTTGCAAAACTTCATAAAGATATACATATCTTATTAAAAGTTATGGTATAAAAACTATAACAAGTACAAAATGGTTGTCAGTCTGCAAGACCAAGCCCTTAGTAAGAGTTAAACCTCCTGAATAAATGTTCTTTTTCAATAAAACATTTTATTTGTTATTTTCTCTATGCTAACTTTATTCTGTTAAGTTAACCAATCTTATAACCATTATAAAAATATGAAATAAATTTAAATTACCCTTTTTTCTTTTTAGAATGACTGCAAATTGTAACATAAAATTACAATTTTTTTTATTGTAACTTCAAGCTCATAACAGTATATACTTTTATTTATAGTAAATTTTATTCTTTTATTGTCTTTTGAACTGTAACTGATAATCTCACTAGACAAGTAGTAATTTTTTTGTCAAACTTGAATTTCATGTGATTTGTATAAAATTATGTAACACATGACTAGCTTGCGAGCATACCTCATGAAGAATATTGTTTCATATTAATTTAACTAATCAAACCTTTTCTAATTTAATAAGTTTTAACTTTTATATTTTCATTACTTTTATAATAATAAATAAAGAATACATGTGAAAACAAGAAACATATTACTTAACCTGTGTCCTCATATTTTTCTGCTGTAGCCTGATGATGAAACTTAAGCTTACTTTTTGTGTACTAATGGCACTACTACAGTAAATATTAATTAAATTAAATAATATATTTAAAAATACAGAATAATAATGCACACAAATAAAAATATCCTATAAATATCTTTTATTTTTATGGCTATTTATCTGTGTGATAAGAGATATAAAAATTCAGGTAATCTTGTGTGTTAGATTACAGTGAGAAAAATCTTCAAACTTGGAGCAGAGTAACTTTCTGTACAGAAAACTAAATAATAGAAACATTATTTTATAGATTATGATTGTGGTTTTGTATTGGTTATAAATAATATAGTATGAAATGTCAGAGAAAATTTGGCAATTTTTTAAATAGTTTGTTTGTTTTTTGAATTTTGTGTAAAGCTACTTGAGGGCTATCTGCACTAGCTGTCCCTAATTTAGCAGTATAAAACTTAGGAGGAAGGCAGCTAGTCATCACCATCCACTGCGAACTCTTGGGCTACTCTTTTAACTACAAATAGTGGGAGTGGCCAACGCATTATAATGCCCTATGGCTGAAAGGGTGATCATGTTTGGTGTGACGGGGATTCAAACCCATGACCCTCGGATTACCAGCCAAGTGCCTTAACCACCTGGCTATGCCGGGCCTTTTGTAAAGAGACAATCTGGTTTTCTATTTTATAGGTCTGAAAATAAATAATATTGAAGGAAATAAAAATTACACTTAATATGAGTAATATTTATATTATAATGAGTAATTTACATTAAATTCCATACTTCTCAGAAGGGTGATGGATAAAGTGGAAAAGAGAGAGAAGACCTAAAAGGCAAGTATTGCAAATTTCATGCTAGGAGAGGTTGAGGATTTTTTAAAAATATTGCATTATAAAATTAGGAACTCAAAACTTGTATAATGTAAAATTTGATTCATTAAATATGTTTTGATGCAAAGTTTTTCATATAAAATGATAAACTAGTTTAAACCTTTCTCCATAGGTATCACTTTCTGTGCATGTCATGAGAATTTAGTGAGTGATATTCAGTTAAACAACTTTCTTTTCATGATATACCAATAAATATAGCATGTAAATGTGGCTAATAATTCATATTTTAATAGTGTACTAGTTTTAAGTTCTTACTTTTATAAGACAATATTAAAAAAAATACAATTTCCCCTAATGTGAAAATTGAAACATTTGTTTTCTAGCATCCTATCTTCTCTACTTTATTTATCATCCTTCCAAGAAGTACAAAATGAAACATAAATTACATTTATAATATTGCCATCATTCATGAAATAAACATTCTGACTCTTCTTGCCACAACTACATCCTCTGTTTCAGAAATTGCCATTAGTTCTCTCTGCCATTCAATACTACTATATTATTTATTATAATAGAAAGCTAAGATTTACATTAATCAAATGATGTATTATATTAACTTGTTTTCTGTAATAAGAATTGTCAATTTGCTTTCACTTCAAGCTTGATTCCCCAAGAAACGTACCAACAAGTTCAGACAATGTTTTAACAGTTCTTGTCACATAGCTAGAAAGAAATATCTTGATATTTATGGAACATTGTCTGCTTTTTGCATGTTAAATGCTGTGTTCTCTGTTGTATTATTTAATGCAATACTATCATTAGTATAAAAAATACTTTTATGATAATTAGGGTTACATTAGGTAAAATAAATAATAATATAACATTTTTTCATGACATTTTCTAGCACCTACCAGAGATTTTTTATTAATAATGGCATTATGCTACTACTATATAATCACTTGTTATGTATAAACTGATAATTTCAGATAACTGACACTAATCATTAATTTGTTTAATTAAATTTGTTAACTTGGATAGTCATAACACAGATTTAAAATGTTATTGTTTCACTTTTGTAAATAACCAATTTTTCTGACTTTTTTCTTGAATTTTGGTGCCAAGTTGAAATTTAAATATTTGAAATTTCCCACAGTTGTCCATTTTGTGAGATCAGTAATACTACTATGAATTTATTTTTTGCAGGGATCACAGTTACTTTGGGGCACCTGGGCTTTAGTACAAGCATCACACTCAACTATTGACTTTGATTATCTTGGGTAGGTTGTCTTTTGATGGTTGATACCCATTATAAGAGGGTGTTCCCTGTAGAAAAGCTTAATAGTAAACATTCACCAAGGCTTGACTTAAGGACTGTGGCATAAATGTATTATATCCATAAGTAATAGTTAGGCATTTTTCTTTGAAAAATATAAAATGTATATTGTATGCCCTGTCTGTTTCCTTCCAATAATATTTTAAAATATTTTGTAGGTCTTGTACTGTGTAAAAAAAAAAAGACTTTGTAACCTTCATTCTGTAGAACAGAGGAAGTGTATAGTAATTTTCTAGGTAGTAATTTGAATAATATGTGGATGTTACTATTGAAATTGATTTTTTTGTGTAAGTGAAAATTAAAAAAATAAATAATAAACACAGATAACGATATGTTAAGTGTTTAATGTTACTTTTATAAAGAAATCTTGTGTTAGATTAATCTTTAGGCACACATAGCAAGTTGTATTTTAACATTTTGTTATTCAACTAAAATTTAAAACCTGTAAATTTGGCTAGTTTGAAAGGGAATACCCATTCTTCATTGTGATAAAAATTTCAAACTTCTTTGATAGCACTCCAGAGAGATTTATTTTGGAAATGTGAACTGGTATGTACTTCTACTGAAGATAATACTAGTAGTGAAGATGTGCAAATTGTTGGAGGTTATCTTAATTAAAATAGAGACAATAAATAAAGAGAAAACTGTAGGAAATGGCAGCAGTTTTTACATATTAGGAATGTGTCAGCCAACAAAGACTCACAGCAGCATAAGTACTATTTGTGATAAAATTAGTGTATTTAATTGCAATGAGCCTATTCTATTGAGCAACATATTTCAGCCCTTGTCTCCTGCAGAAAGTATTGGAGAGAAGGAAAAAATAAAAGGGTCAGAGAACTATGTTGAAGATAAAGAAGATATAGTTACAGGTGGTTCGTTGGAAAGGCATCTGGAAAGGATAGTTTTGGTGCAAATGGGGAGAAAAAATTAGATTATGTAATTCATTGTCACAGTTGGAGCATATAAATGACAGATCAAGATATAACAGAAGGAGCTAGCAGAAATGCAGTTTTTGTAGTGGGCATAGAGGCTAATGATGTAGGGAAGGGTATGTTAGAGGACTTAATGAGTACAAGAGGTTGATAAAGGAATTTAAAGTAAAAGGTCATAACTTAATTTGATCAGGGAAACTGCTTAGAATTAACTGTGAGAATGAAGTTGTAAGTACGTTACTAGGGCTAAATGCTACACTTAGGTTGAAATTTAAGAATGAGTCGATAGGCTGGTTGGACTTGTGGGATCAGCTCAGTGGCAGAAGGAAGGTTTTTTGGAATAGATGATTTATATTTAAATAGGGTAGGGTCTGACTTGCTTGCTAAGGCTATTACTTCAGCTATAAGGGAAGTTTTAAACTATGACTGGACTGTTTTGAGGGCCAGGAAAAACTAAATGCAAAAAAAAAAAATAAGATGTAGAGAAAAGTTCAGCATATGAAATAAGTATAGAAGTTGTTATGAGGATAAGCTTAATTGTTAGTACTGTAATGCTAAAAGAATAAGAAATAAAATAGAAGAACTTAGTGCACTATTAAGAATGAAGGATTTTGATATAATGGGAATAACTGAAGCATACTTAGAGATAATTCTGATGAAAGAATTTTATGAAATACAGAGTTATAGCTTATTTAATAGAATTATGGTGCTAAAGAGAAGGCTGAGGGTGGCTTTATATGTAAAATGAGTTATATCTTGTTGGGGTTGAAGATATCAAAGATGATAACAGAGATTTAATCCATTTTGATTTCTATCAATGGATGTAAAGAAAGAATACTTTTAGTGGTAATTTATTACAGACCCCCTCATGAAATCAGTGAAATTACTTCATATACATTGAAATTAAGATTTCGGCTATTAATAAGGTCATTATTATGGGTGATTTTGATTTTAGGCAAAAAGAATGGGAAATATGAGAGTCAAATCATAAGGGAAGAAGATTTATGGAAGATATTTAATTTGGTTTTCTTCACCAAGGAACCTACTTAGAAACAAGGCTATTTTAGATATAATTTTAACTTCTAACATTGCAGAGAGTATGAAAATTTGGGAATGTTTGGGTACAAGTGATCATTGCTGTATTAGGTTTGATTTGATGCAAGTGGAGATCAGAAATATTGTAGTTACAAATTTTGAAGGGGTGTGAGAAGAAGTATCTTTTGTGACTTGGGCAGTTGAGTTATTTGGAGAGACTGATAAAATGTTAAATTTTTAAACATTCAAGATAAAGATAATTCTCGTACAAAGAAAAAAGATAAACACATTGGCTTGCAAAAGTATGATACAAAATTAAAGACCAGTATTGCAATTTAAGAAATTTATATTGACTGATATGACAAATTTGGAAAGTAAAAAAGTTGATCAAACAAAATTAGTATATCAGAAAGGATGTATGAAAAACAGTAGGCCGAATGTGTAAAAATCAACAGTGAGGATTCCTTTCAGTACTTTAAAGATAAACAAAGTGTTAAGATTGGAGTAAGATCCTTGAGGAATAAAGGAAGACTGATATCGGATTATTATGAGATGACTAAGTTATTAAATTCTGCTTTTTTCTTCAATTTTTACTAATGAAGATTTAAGCAGTATTCCTCATCTTAAATAATTGATAGATTGAAACAAGGTCAGACAGTATGATTGCATTTATTCTGAGGTAATATTGAGAAGTTGAAAAAATGATGATGCTTCTGGACCATAAATATTTTCCCAAGGGTTTGGAAGGAAGTTTTTTTTGTTTTAAATAAATCCTTGAATTGTGGACATGTACCAAAGGATTGGAAACTAACAAGTGTCATTCCTCTTTTTCAAAGGAGGTAGTAAACTTTTTCCCAGCATTTATAGGGCTGTTAGTTTTACATTAATTTTGGAAAGTCTGATAAAAGATGCTTTGCAAAGTAATTTAACTTTCATTTACTTGTGTATATATTTCTGTACCTCCAGGTTACTAATGATGGAATTATGATGATTCCTTAACATTTCATAAATGCTTCCTATTATCATGTTCATGTTTTGTTTTATCTTTTTAAATTTAGAAATTTATTGGATAGTCAACATGGCTTCACTGAGGGAAAATCTTGTTTTGTACATCTTTTGACATTCTTTAAAAAGGTTACAGTTTAAGTATATGAGGGTAAGAGTGCAGATTTAGTGTATCTGGATTTTCAGAAAACATTTGACGAGGTGCCACATAAAAGTCTTATAAAAAAAAAATTATCTCTTTTGGAATGGGGAATAAGTTAGCTAATTGTAAAGAAGAGTGATTGGATAGAAAAAAGCAGAGGGTTTATATCAATGAAATTCAGTCAAACTGGATCTAGGACATGTGCTCTTTTTGATATACATCAGTAACATAGGTGAAGGAAGAGTGAATAAATTACTTAATTCCAGTACAGTCTTACCCTTCTTACAAGATCAACTATTCCTGTTAAGTGCTGCCCTCTATATGTAATTGTTGCTACAAGCCTTCTACATCACATTGGAATAGAATGATTCTAAAATGTATCATGCATCACATCCTCACCAATAGGAGCATCATATGCTCAAGTGACTTCCTCTACATTTCTCTATGAAACCCTCACTTATTGTTTAGCAGTGTTTGAGTTCAGACATACTCCTTTGTGTGCTTAATGCTTCATGTTTTGACTTTGTCTTCCTCATAAGGTGGTTATTTTTTGACTTAATGTGCTTTTATTCAACTCAATTCTTATATTAATATTTGTCAGTTAATTCTAGTTACTTTATTTCTGCACCCAAATTTGGTAAAGCTTTTCTGTGTAATAAATTTTGAAGTCAACATTACCACATAAAGAGATACACAAGCAACTATGTTAACTGCTTCATATCACTACCCATGCTCATCATGGAGTCTTTTCTCACCCTGAGATGGGCATTTTCTCCAGGTTTGTGGATGGCAAAAATGAATGTCTCCAATGTTGACCTACATATACTGACATGACTTCAGTGTCATATTTAGCTTCATTTTTTATCTTTCTCAGAGTGATTTACTAAGGCCCTCCCATTCAGACTTGTCGTGGCACATTACATATTTTGTTGAATAGTCCAAGCTTTTGTATGTCATTTCCATGTGCCAGGGCTGCAATTTCATTATTACATGGATAACTGACTTTTTATGGCTTCTTCTGAACAGGCATTGGTCAATCACACGTAGCAACTACTTTCTATGGTGGTTTGGATGGGTTGGTTGATCAAATTGAAGTCCTTCCTCATACCCACTCACTGTCTTGTTCATTTGGGGGTACTTTTGGAGATGAATATCAGTTGAGCACTGCCTTCTCCTTTACAGTTTTCTTCAATGGAACATTTAATTTACCACACCTCAGTTTAGTCACTTACTTCTCACAAGGGTCTATAACTTTTGGATATATGGTCTTCCAAGACATCACTGGTCCTTCTTCTCCATTGTACCCATATGAGATCCCTTCAATGGGCACTTCTTGAATGATGGAACCTTGCTTGGGATCCTCTTTCTACTCCTATTTCCTATCCATTTTCCCTGAAAGAGAATCTGCATTGGTGGTTGGACAAAGCCTCTACATCAGTGTGTGCACTTCCTCCCACATATCCAGTTCTACATCTTTTCACAAATGCATCCCTTCAGGGATGGGGGTCATGGATCAGTTACCAAGGCTGTTGATCTGCAGACAAAAATACTTTACACATCAGTAATCTCAAATTTCTAGCTGTACATTGAGTATTGTATCACTTCTTTTTTCTTGCCCAACATTGTTTGGTGATGATTCATTTTGACAATTCCATGGTGGTGGCACATACCACCCACCAAGGGAGCACCCTGTCCAAAGATCTGTATTTTTGAATGTTGGATCTATTATACTGGGCACAAATATATAACATTCACCTTATTGCATGTCTTTTGCCAGGTGCTTTCAATCTTGTCTCTGATTGTCTTTCCCACCCTAACTGGATGTATCCCATGGAGTGGGCATTAGATCCCCTCATCTTTCAGTATCTTTGCCATCAGTAGGATTCTTCCCAAGTGGATGCCTTTGCTACAAGTATGTTACATGAGGCTACCTGTACCCCATCCACAGGCTCTGGTGTGAGATGCCTTCAGCCAGGGTTGGTTGCACAAGTATCTTTATGTGTACACACTCATCCAATTACTTTATCAAGTGATTTATTTTGTCCACTTGTTGGTTTCTCCTGATTGCTCCCTATTTGCTAGCTTAGCCTTGATTACAATGACACTAGATTTTGGATGGCCTTATACCATACCTTTTGTTTTTCCTGATACCATTAGGTTTTTATTTCCCCTGCTCTTACCATGTTCATGCATTCCTTTTGGATGCATCACTCTCCAAGGTGTCCTGCCCCTCTGGATTGGGACATTAATGTTGTCCTACATTCCCTTACTTTACCTCAGTTTGAACCACTTTTCTCGTGTTCCATGTTTCATCGTTTTCTCCATATGCATTTCCTTCTCTTAGCCTGTGAATGTTGAAAGTTGGATTTTTTTATACTATATTTCACTATTTTTGATCAACCTACATAATTTCTCTTTTATTCAGATCATTCTTTACTCATGAAGACCTCAGCAATTTTGGAGGGTACTTCCTCCTCTTCTATTTCCTGTCTTTACTCTCAACCAAATCAGGATAGGCTTCTGTGTCTAATCAGAGCTCTTTATTGATATTTAGCCCTTACTGCTATCTTCTGAGCTACATATTCCCTATTATTTATCACCTAGCAGTTACCCTTCCATTACGATCTTTCACCTCCTACTCTTATCAGATGGGCTTACCTTTTGGTTTGATTGGCCTATTCCTACCAGACTTTGCTCCAGGTGTCATGTCATCGGATTTGACACCTCACTTTTTTTTTCCTGGCTTCTCTTCTTCATCTTCCAATGGGCCCCTCAGTGGTTCAGCAGTATGTCTGCGGACTTACAACGCTAAAATCCGGGTTTCAATACCCATAGTGGGCAGAGCACAGATAGCCTATTGTGTAGCTTTGTGCTCAATTCAAAACAACATCATCTTCCAATTGAAGAGATTCTGCAATTCAGCACTGGACCATTCTCAATATGTTCATCTCTCACTATCTTCATCATATCACAGTTTTCTCTTCATCATGATTTCTTCTACTACCTCTGGCCATTCTTCAGACTTTGGTGCAACTCTAACTGCTACGTTTTTATTCATACTTTCTTTCTTTCAGGGGCCTTTGTCTATTTTTTATCACATGGATCCTGATCTGTGACAAGTGATACCTAACCAGGTATTCTTTAGGTATTTATTCATTAATTCTTTAATGTTTTTATTCATACTTTCTTTCTTTCAGGGGCCTTTGTCTATTTTTTATCACATGGATCCTGATCTGTGACAAGTGATATCTAACCAGGTATTCTTTAACTCTAAATCCACACTGTCCAGCCATGGTGACATGAGCTTTATTTTCTGTGGCTTGTATGCTTACCATGGAGATGGGGTGTTCCACAATATTACTTCATGGTGTATAACCTTGCAGTATTTTGCTTCAAAAACATGCCTGTCCTGGATCATACTACCTGTGGATGTCATGGATGAAGCAAAAGGGGATTGCTGCCCATTCTTGCTATGCTTAGAATGAATAACTGGATAAGGTCTACTTCTCAAAATAAAGTTTTGTGGTCACTCGTTGCACTGTCTCTGTTGATGATTTTCCTCTGGACTCTCGACTGCATTATCACCCTCCTTTCTTCAAGTGGAGTAATGAAAGTATTTGCTACGTTCCAGTTCCAAGCTGCTGGGATGGTTGATCATGGAGGCACCCAGCTGAATGTGTACCACACAATAACCATTCAGTTACAGAGTAGGGTGGTGGTGTTCTGCAGGTTTAGATAATGTAATATCCTCCTATTTGTGATAATCAATACAAAAATGAGACATCAGAATACAGTTCATCCTTTCGTGATGACAAGAAACCTACTTGTAGTAAAATTGTATTCTAAAGATGGCTGATATGGCTGTTAAAACTTAAATTAAAATGAAGAACATTGATTAGATGTTGGTACCCTGCAAGTGTGTCTTGTATTTTAGTGAACCAATCAAAATAAGTTTCACATTGTCAATCTTTCTCCCTTGATTTTCTCTGTCTGTGTTGTGGGTCACAACAGTGATACATGGGGTTGTTACAATTCTGTCCTTGACTATCTCTGATTCTTTTCATACAGGAATGTTGTTGCCATTTGGATAGTCCTGGCCTGTACAATGGTTAGGAGAGTTGATTCCATGTGATAAACATCCTTTTGATACCAGATGTTAAGTTTCCATATTGATAGCTCAGAGCTGAATTCTTATGTCATACCCAGGAATTGAAATGATTCTTAATCCCCAATTCGTAAGCTCAGGGTGAAGATTGTATGATCCTTATCCTGCTATCTCACTAATGTTAGTGCCCATCTAGGAGGTGATAGATGGAGTTGACTTAACCAGGTATGGTCTGCTGCATCCAGAGGTGTATTCTTGTTTAATGACCCCTCCTATTGTGGGATTGAGTTACAATATTTTTCTATGATTAGAATCACTTACCTGCCACATTATCTTCCACTCAGATGAGTTTCTCCCATTTTCTGCCCTTATATCTTGCACATTCCATAAATGGGCAAATAGTATATCAGGTTCAGAAGTGGTGCAGTTCCTCTCTTCTGATCTTCAAATCTGGATTTCTCATTTATAGAGGTAACCTTTGGATGCTTTTGTGAGGGTACTACTGTTGTTCCCTCGCACCAGCCTCTCCTCCTCCTCAACATCAGATTCTAGCTAGCCTTGTGGTAATAAGTGTCATGTTGGAAGTTATAATTTTCCTATACTAAAATTTATTTCCAATAGGTACTTACCTACACTAACACTTCCCACTTTTCCTCACAATTTTTTGTCTGGTGATGAAATCTTCTGCAAAACTTTGAAGTGATAGTTTGGTAGATGAGTGTAGAGGGAGTCTTGTACACTAGGTGAGCATGTTGTACTCCTGTTTGTGAGAATGTGATACATCGTGAATTACGTAAGAGACATGTTGGAATCTTCCAGTTCCAATATGGGGAAGCAGAAGATCTGTGGTAGGTGTAAAGAATAAGTTTGCATATAAAGGGCAGCTCTGAATGGGAAATCTAATCTTGTGAAGGAGGTAACCATATATCAGAAATACATTTTTAATATAGGAAAATTATAACATTTGTTGATGATAGGATTCTGCTGTTTTACAAAAAAAGATTTAGATCATTTAGTGAGTAGGGCAAATAAATGGCTAATGGGTTTTAATTATAGTAAATGCAGTTGGGTTATTGTAATTTATGGTATAAGTACAACTTTTATGGGAAGAACCTAACAGTGTTATAAATTAAATGGATCTGGATGTAATGGATGATCAGTGTCTCAAGCTATCCAATCAGTGCACTATTGCTAGTGGGTAAAGCAAATAGGATTTTTGGTCATATATACAGAAATATTCAATACAAGTCTAAAGAGGTTATAATCTCTGTTTAGTTCAGATTTGGAGTACTATGTTCAGTCTTGGGCTCCTTACCTTAGGAAGGACATTAAATTGTTGGAAAGTGTTCAGAGGAGGGTTACTAGAATCGCGTCTGGGATGGAGAGGTTGTTATGTGAGGAGAGATTAAGATCTCTGAAATTTTCTCTTGAAAAAAGATTTTAGGTAGTTGATAATGTTGATGCATCATATTTGTCACTCTTAATAGCAAGAATAATAAGACTAGGGGAGATAAATATAAATTTTGTCATGGTAGAAGTCATCTTCAGTTTAATTTTTATAACAGGATGGTTAGTCTCTGAAATGGATTGCCTTTTGATGTTGTGGAGGCAGTAAATTTAAGTGACTTTAAGAGAAAGGTTTAACTATATGAATGGTAAAGGCTGGCTTTATTTTTTTAATTTATATGTTTGATAGTTTTAGTGCAGTTTAGAAGATGGGACAGCTGAGTTGAACCAATAAGTCACTTGTTGTCTCTAAATGTTATTGTGTTAGAGTAGGACATATTAGAGTTAAAGATACCATCAATTGCATAGGAATTTGCTAAAAACTAATAGAACTTTCAGGCAACAACCACCTTAAAAAGTAAAATCTTTGCACATTGATTAATCTCCTATTTTATTTACTTTTTTTTTAGTAACTCCTGGTCTTGCATTTAAAATTAAAATGTTGACAAATATTTGAATATTTGGGAAGAGTGGCTAACAATTAATAGTTTCATCACCATGTTTTATGAATATAATAAATTGTATTGCTTATTTTGCTGCACAGGTATGCCACACAAAAAATTGGGGAATACTTTAAGAGAAAGGAGGAATTACTAAACTTGACAGAAAAGGAATATGTGGAAAATGAGAACTAGCAGTCAAGATCTGTGTATCAGAGTTAATTCTCATTTTGTTCTATCAGGAAGTAGAAGAGATTGATATGAAAATTATTTTATACTATATATTGAAGTTTTATTATACAAATGCAATCTTTAATTGTAAGTGTGGGTAGTTTTAATTAGTTTTTACTCTTCCATGAATCATTGACAACCAATCCAGAAATAGGTTGTTGTTGTTTGTTTGTTTTTTATAAATACCAGATTGCATTGTAATATAGAAATATATGGAATATTCAATTTAAATTATCATAACATAAATATTTCCTTGGTTTTATTATGTATTTCAAATTCAAAGCAAAAATGATATTTACAGAAAAGCTTGACCTACAAAAAGTGAAAGCCTGATCACATTTCTGTGATAGGGTAGAATCAACAAGTTGGAGACAGTGATGTATTATGTATGTGTTTATTTAACAGCACTAAGATTTTCAGCTATACAGTGTATTTAAGAAAGTATAAAGCTTGCATGTGTGTGTGTATTCATTTATAGACCAAACAATTTATGATTAATGGACCATATGCTGGATCAGTTTGATTTCTGAATTGTATTAATTAAAAAAAAAGTTTTCCTATATTGAAGGCATAAAGCATTGATTTTGTAGTATATAGTCAGCACAACTAACAATGTAGTATGTGTCAGGATGAACAACTAAAATCTTTCTGTAAGAAAAAAAAAAGCAGTTACAATTCATTTTGGATTTCATAAAGTGAACAAAATCATGATATTAACAAATATTTCATGTTGTAGGCATCTAAAGACAGCCACAGTACATTCTGGCTGGTTGTTAAAGTATTAAAATGTGAAAAATATTTTACTTATCATTGTGGCTATTTACATTCCATCCAAAACATATTTTGGGAAATGTAGGATTGCCACAATACCTTGTTACCATTTTGTAAAACATTCACAAATCAAAATGCATATCTTTAAAATAACCTCAGTATTTTAGCTTCCTTATTTAAAATACAGATTCAAAAAGTTATTCTGAAATCTGTGTGAAGCTGTTAATATAAACTTGACAATAAGTTAACAAAATGAATGTTTATTTGTCTATCTAAATTGTTGTTGCTGTGGCAGTTGGATTTACTAGTTTTTGCACATATTTGCATTTTTTATTGTTGAAACAAAGCTATAAGCTGCAGTAAATAAACCTTTGAGTTGGTCCAGATTTTGCACTTGCAACAGAGCAAAGTGTAACACTTATAATGTCTTCAAGATTAAGAAAAATTGAGTTTATGAAAGTTTATATCATTTCTGGCTTAAAACTGCTTCAGCTGAACTAACACTCATTATTAACATAACATTTTTCAGGGTAAGTCTTTTTTCTATCAAGTGGTGAAATGCAAACAATGATATTTTGTCAAAACTACTTTTCTGCATGGCCATTTTTTCTGCTTTTTTTCAGAGTTCTCTGTTTGAATCTTTATCTGGCTTGTATTTCCCTCTAACCTTCTTCCTTTTCCTTTTTTTGGGCAGATAGTATGTACAATTTGTTTACACTAGGATAATTTTTGTATCTAACTTTTTTTGCATAACTTTCTTTGTCTTTGGATGTTTTGATGCAGCATTCCACATTTCATTTCTTCAGTTCATATTTGTATTCATTATTATCTTCATACCTGCATGCATAGTCTTTTATGTATATAAAATACAGGGGTGAACTCCCACATACCAATTGTATAGTGTACAAAGCATTGCTTATTTCACATGTTACAGTAACCTAATGCTCATTTATTATTTGCTGGTGATTCTCACTTTACCCTGTACTTGAGTTTTGTAAAAAAAAAAATACTAGATTTCTTTATTTTAAATTTTACCTCTGATAATCATAGAGTAGGCAGTTAAAGGTCAGGAAGACTTTAAACCTGTCAATTTATAGTTGCTGCTGGGACTGTTGAAGAAGGATGATGAGGAAAAAAATAACAAATCTCTATTTTGGCCATTCACCAGTTTTCAACTTTATGATACTCTGAATAGCTGACAGGTAGTATATACACTGGAGATAGAGCATCTATGTCAAGTAGCTTTTAATATCTAGCTTCTAATGTGCCATACCTTCATAGAGTGCTAGTGACACCCATCTGATACATCCTCTCTTTCACAGTGTGCTAATAGTTCACTTTTACATTTAGTTATATATTACCTGTAACCAATGGAAACACAAGGTTTTTATCTATCCAATGATGTGTTATATGATGTTACAGTTTGAACATTTAAATGTCAGCTTTACTCAGAGTACAATCAGCATTCTGGTGAGAAAGTTAACAAATAACTTGGATGAAGTTATAATGACTGTTGTTGCAGACTCAGATGCCAAAAAGCCAGAACTTTTTTGAGGTAAATAATTTGTGTACTTCTTGAATGTTGTTATTCTATATTGTTTGGAGCATTATTTAATTAAATAAAAATTATTAATTGCAATACTGTGAATAGTTTAAACAATTAGGGTTAATCTCTTTAACAACTGAAAGCAATGAAAAAAAAAGATTTGATAACTATTTTACTTCTTGTCTTTTGTGTTTGTTCTTTATCTATAATTATAAAAGTAACTAAAATGTAAAAATAAAGATATTTTTATGTTAGTTTACGTTAAGTAAAATAACAATAATAAAAATGTTTCACGAGGCATGCACACAAGCTGTTTGTACTAGTTGCAGTAGCTTGTTGATAATGTAATTCGATAGTGTAACATGAGATGCATGTTTCCCGAGTGATTTACAACTTACAATTATGCAGATAGTCGTTACTCATGGTCCATAGAGTAATAAAACACTAAAAATTTAATTCTAGGTAGATGTATACTGTTACAAACTTATAGCTACTTAGGATAAACAAATGTTTCATATTACAGGGTGAAGTCGTTCTAGAAAGAAAAAAAGAGTAATTAAGATTTATTTCAATTTTTGTGGTTATGAGATTTGTCAAATTGACAAATCGCATATTGAGTTACGTTAGGAAAAATACAATATAGACTATTAAGTTTTACTGAAATAAAACTGTTTAAAATGTATTTAGGAGGTATTAGGGATTACATAAAAGAAGTTTGAAATAAGGAAAAGTATTTTTAATTTTAACATGAAAGTTACATTGCACATGGACTGTTCAAAACATGGACAGATCTTTATACTATTTTATTAAAAATACTTCCCTAAAAATATGATTTTTTATATGTGAAAGACTTATTAAGTGAAATATTGACAAATGTTGTGAAGATGCACACACAATATTGAACGTTAGAAGCATTAAATCTAAAACAGCTTTAAACGAATACAAAAAAGGTTATGTTGTAGGTCACATAGACTGAGCCCATGTTGAGAGAGTTAACAAATTGATTGAAAT
Organism: Tachypleus tridentatus; assembly: GCF_004210375.1. Taxonomy (NCBI): domain Eukaryota; kingdom Metazoa; phylum Arthropoda; class Merostomata; order Xiphosura; family Limulidae; genus Tachypleus; species Tachypleus tridentatus. Next base: position 96,203,814 of record NC_134833.1, read on the forward strand.
TTACTGTGACATATCTTAATATTAAACATTGTATGTCCAAATCCTAACTACAGTGCTCATTTCTGAGAGACAGTAATAGTTACTTACATGGAGCTTGAGCAGGGGATATTGAATACATCCATCATTACTTTAAACACAGTTGGGTCCAGTAGTAGCAGCAGCATTCTAACTAACAGCAGGGTGGTCAGCTACTTACTTTGAGGCAAGAGACTATCTTTTGGTCCACAAATATATTCTTATTCTGGTTCGTTTGGTATCCCTATAACATTCAAAGTAGTGTACACATCTAACTTACAAGTAGACTTGTCACTCGATTAAATAAATTTTGCAGGTTTGCATAATTCTTGGAAGTAAGAACAAAAATACTTTAAAAATTGGTCATAGTGAAAGATGGAGAATGAGCAGCATATTTGCATGTATCTCTTATTTTCTTGACATCAAAGTTCTGCCCAGAGTATCTAATTTTCTTACTAGTTCCTTTTACGGAAGTTGATCCCAGTCTCTAACAAAGTTAATGTAAACACCCTAGAGCCATGTAGCTTTTTCTTTGGTGTAATGATGCCAGTTTGCAGATATAAATCTCAGGTCTAGTTTCTAATGAATTTCATATAATCATTTTGGCTACCTTTTCTCTCCTACAACAGCATTGGTTGAGGATAATGAAAACACCTATTTCTCTACACTGATTAAAATGCATCTTTGCTTTATACTTAATTTACTTTTCCTTTTGTAGTGAAGCATCTCCAATACATTAGTTACTTCTACATAATATTTTGTTATATTGCATGAACATGTGCTAAGCGTGACCATTTTTATGACATTTTTCATTCCTTGAATTGAAAATAATGAAAAATCCCACAATGCTTCTCTTCCCTCCTTTAAAGATATTTACTGTTAAAAATTTCATCATCAACTTCCATGCTGTCTAAATAGCCTGTCTAAATATCATTGCTACACTATATCCAAAATATAATATAGTAATATAGACCAAATAATGGTCACCATGATTAATTACTGTAATAGTAATCCTAATTTTACTCATTACCCCTATATCATCTCTGTATAATGTGTTTTATATATTTTCATGATAATTATGAGTATATGCATTATTCCTTACTCAATCATTACAATAACTCAAAATTCAAAAGAAAAATATTTATCTTGTGTCACTAAAACAGTTACATTGACTTCTTACTCTTAAAATTCCAAAATAATTCCTTTATAACTTTGATTTTCAAGACTGGAAAGGCCAACTTCAGGTGACTAATGGTGGTTTTTGAACTTTCCTGTTAGTTTTCCTGGCGAGTTGTTATAATTAGTTATGCTACAGAAAGTCCTTTACAACTTGTATTATTGTAGTTTTTCTCTTACCACTGTAGACTAATGTAGAAATTGGATTTAATGCTATTTATGTTTTTCTAATTAAAAAATAAACTTTGCTTTGTTTTACCTTAATTTCCTTTTATGAATTTTACTAATTTAATTTAATTTTAACTTTTTACTGGATGTGTTAGTGCAGATAGCCTAGTTGCTTTGTGCCATGAAACACCAAACAAACCAACTAACTTTGATTTACCCTCATTTGTATAAATATTCCTCTAACATTAATAAATTCATACATTTCATAATTACAAATTAGTTGCAAGAATATATCAAAAAACACAATTCTATTATTACAAATCAACAAAAGCTATTCTTGATGACGAGAAACCCAGTTCAAATAAAAACATATCTCAGAATGGCTGGTATTGATATGGAGAGAACAACATTTCAACCTTCCTAGGTCATCTTCAGGTTAAGAAAGAGAGAATTTGAACGTGACTGTTGATGGACGCGTCTAAGGGATGAGAGTATAAACTGGTATGGGATTGCAGGTGGCGTTGCAGGTGGATGTTAGGTTATTAATTAGTATAGGTATAAACGTGTTCCTTTATATTGGTTTAATTTTGGTTTTAGTTGCTGTATAAGTAGGGCTTCTTTGATTTTGCATTTGTTTATATTTGTTTCCCTACTTAATATCTGGGTGTTTTCTATGGTCACATTTGAACTCTCTTTCTTAACCTGAAGATGACCTAGGAAGGTTGAAACGTTCTCTTCTTATCAATAAAAGTGTTAATATCCATACCAGCTCTTCTGAGATACAACAATAACTATAAAAGTGGCATATAATATTTCTGTGAATGTTGAATATAAACCCATATAATGACTTCATTTGTAAGATATTTCTAATAAAAATTCAATTTTTTATAACCTTGTACTGGTTATATTCAGTAGGTACTAACACTACTTAAAAATAATAGTATATACAAATTGCAGCAAATTGTAGTCTTTGAGATAACAATGAAACCTTTTTTTTATTCTTTTGCTGTTGACATTTTAACACTGTCTCCTCATCTTGACCACTACCGGAAGTTCACGATCTAAACTTTGTGATGGACAGAACCAATGAAACATGCTACTATTAATTATCCAATTATAAATAGCACAGTCCTTCTAGGATGGTAGTCACAGATGACATTCACTGCTTTCATCACATGTGTAAGTAGAGCATCACAAGTCTTCTACATTAATATGTGGTAATTCCATGACTGGACACTAATTGGGTCATGTCTACTCCTTTTGAATATAATTTTATGTAATATTGCCTAATGTCTCAAGTGACTATCAGGTCTGAATGAATACTATTCTTTGTCCTACTTGAGCATATAGAGATGTGTCATGCACCAGTCAGTATGATAAACATCTTCACCTAGCATGTCATGGAGAAAAGGGAGAAGAAAACTAAGTATTGGTCTATCCCATATAATAATCCTTGGTTGCTCATTTTTTTACTGCATATACTATGGCTACTCAAAATCCTTCAATCCCTATTATCATTATTTTCTCTTTTCTTTTCCTTCAATGGCAATGTTAATGAGTCAATACTGATCAACTTTAATAGTACTTCATGACACAATTCCAATCCATGTTTCTTCATTGTAATTCCATGTTCATGATCTAGTTTGAATTGATCCAAATCTTTAAGTTGTTACTGATTCACGTCTTATATTTTGAGTTTATTTTTTTATAATTCTAATTAACCTCATTGATTTGTTGTACTAACCTGATTTTGTCATTCGTCTATGCTATTGGTCTACATCCTAATTAGATGGGTCACAGACATTTAGTTCAACTCTTTCAGTATCATCGGAATAGGTTAACATTTTGTTGCATGGCTCTATTCTCTTCTTCTTTTTGAATTTATGTTACCCATCTAATTTCAACAATATATTAAATCCTATTTGCCACATGTTATTTAACAGTATGCCTATTAGTAGTATTGTTGAGCTAAGTGTTATTAACACCTAATTAGATAACTTCCATTTATCTAACTTATTTCTATATGCTCTAGCTCTCAAACAACTTGTATGCTGCTGATATTTTAGGAAGCAAATGCTAAATCTCTTCTAACATGCTTGTCAACACTTTAATCTCTGATTCTATACCTGTGTTTTTAAGTAACAGACTCTTCTTTCATTATCAATTCCTGCATATCTGATGTTTAACTCTTGATATTTAACTGAGCTCCTGTATAATTCATTTTACTTCTGAAAGTGGAGTGTAAGGCAATTCCCATATATCTAGCTAATTCTACATGTGTGCTATTGGTCTATCCCATATAATATTTGGATATATTTTATCCAAAATATATTTATATATGTTTCCAAAATGTGGAAATGTCATTTCCACACAACTCATATTCAGAGTTGGAGGTAGATGGTATATGCCTTCCCTCTCGCCTGTTTCTCCAAAATTATGGATAGCTAGCACAGATGGCACTTAAATATATTTGCAACAAATTCAGTAAACAGATTTTTACTTTAAATATTAATTGTTGGTATCATTTAGTAAGTATGATACTTCTCTTCAAATTATCTTTTGTAACTAACTTCAAACAGATTGGCTCTTTTAAAGGATTCTGCAGAAAATAACCCTTTTTTTTCATTCCCTGCTCCTACTCTTGCACTAAAGAGTGAAGAAAGAGAAAGGTTATCAAGTTGAGACATGCAGTTTGGTTTGTGATTAATTCAAAAAGTATCAATGGATTATAATAATTTTCTATTAGCCAAAATACATTATGGACGTGCACACAATAGTCATAATGCATTGTAGCAAATTTTATATGTACACAAAAAATATGCATCCTGCATTGTGGTCATTTTACAAAATCTATAACATATTGTAGCTGTTTTGTTGTTTTTAAGGAAAATTTAGAAATGTATTAAAATGCCTCTGATTTCTGCAGAGTTGAGTCACAGTGCACTTCCTTGCATAATTAAGTGCAGTTTAAGCCAAATGCAACTTAAACTTAGTTTTACTATTGTAATATACTGAACCATGTGTATAAATTACTTGCAGAAAAATGTCATATCTATACTGAGCCTAATTTAGCTAAATAATTACAGTGGTGAAATATACTGTTTCAAGCATAGTTATAAAATTATCAATGGAGTAATAAGTGTTTGGACTGAAGATTTCATCAAAATAGACATCTCTATTTAGGTAATTGATTTATTTTGCCAACATTTTGGTAGTTCTGCAGTTCACAATATTTATGAATAATAACAACAAACTGAATCACTTAAATGACTTTCCACAAAATAAGCTAAAATTAATTTTCCTTGTGGTATTAAGCTTGCAATTCCAAATACTTATAGCAACTTACTACATATTCATAACACCTAAGCCACAGTTTAAAAAGGAGGGAGGGGAACTAAATGTAATAATGTTAAGAGTCAGAGTTAAATACAGTTTGTTGCTTTAAGTGTAACATTTGTACAAAAATAACAATGCAAATAATAAATATGGTATTGCTATGCAAATTACAATTTTTTACAGTTATCTCAGGAATGTTTGAATAAGTCATAAGTGTGACAGAGATGTACTGCAAAGGTCTCTACAACATTGATGAAATGTTTACTTAATGTTTTGGAGAGTGAAAAAAAACTGTAAAAATGTAAACTTGCAACCTCTGAAGGGTGTATACAGATGCAACTAACTTTAACATGGTTATTTTGTTAAAAACTAAATTTTACTGTATCAGCAGTATATGCTTTGTCAAAAAATATCAAGATTATGCCATTTATTGTTACATGGAATTTTTTTCCATTTTTACTTAGTTTACATTTAATAAGATTTCTAATAATCTAGTTATAGCCTACAGCTAATTTTGATAATTCATGTCATTTATTCCCATTTTTTATTGACTGAAGAAAGTTGCATATTAATTAACATTATAATCATTAGTTTGAAATATACGTTAATTTTCTTTTATTGCTACTCAGTAAAAAGTTGATTTTACATTTTATGAACTTTACTGAACTAATTTAGCCAACTTGGGAACTAATGAAAGTTAAATGTTCCACAAGATTCTTAATAGCTTGGGAAGTCTCTTAATGTTTTATGTTGTTAAATTAAGCTTATATACAGATTTTACATAAAACCTCAATAGCAGTTTCTCTAACACATGTTCTTTACAATGTTTTGAGATTTCTCATATTTATCATTAGAATGAAATTTTGGTTGGAAATCAATGCATTAGCTTACACATACCATACAAGTAGCTAAGTATATTCTATCTGTCTTTTCCATGAACACAATTATATTTAATTCTCAACTACAATTCTTTAAAGAATGAATGAGTCTGACTGTCAAAGATATCCAGTAATACTGAGTTAATTAATGTTATAAATGTACATGAGAACTGTTCCTCCATTGCATGTTTCTCTGAAATGCATAGAAGTTAAATGTTACTTTCATTTGCTTTCAATCTCATATATGTTGTTACTGACCTATTCACTCAGTCCTTATTTGCAGTATGAAAGTAGTAATATTAAATGGCTTTCAAATTCAAATCATTCATCCGATTGATAATCCATTTAAAATCTTTATCTCTGAGGTAGTCCATTGGAGTTCTTTTGCCAAATTTCATTGGAAATGGTTTTTACCAGTTCCTCACAACAAGTTTTGACATCAAATACACACAAACAATTCTCCTTTATAAATAAAATTAATAAGCATCTAAGGACCATTCAGTTACTAAGCAGAAATTAAACCGAGAATTAGAAATTATAGCATCATGCTGGAACACTTATTTGTATGTGAAACCAAGTTGTTCCATATCGTAGTAAGAGAAAGATATAATGATGCTGTTATTCTGGATTTTATCTGAAACCAAACTGTCTAATAAACTACAAAAACTAAATTACACATAGTTTAAAAACAAAATATTTATTTGAAAATGTTTAAGCTACTATTTTGAATGTGTAACTCTTTCTATAATTTACATAAATTGTAAGGTTATAATTTCTTTTTAATTGATGATTAAGAGACTCAAGTTTGGTTTCAATGAGAACTGATTTATTTTAAGTATTAGTTGTTTAATATTAATATTTCTCTGCATTTTTAAAATAAGTATTTTTGGTTTTCTTTAAAAGAGTCAAGACAAGTAATTTATTCAATACCATCCTTAATTGTATAAAAGAACATGTATATATACTATGTAAGCTTACATATAAGCTTAGTTTTCATCAACATTGCATTACATTAGAGTGTACGTTTAAAAAAATTCTGGAATACATTTTAAACTTAAGATTATTAAAGCTATAAAGCAAAATCCTAATGGTTAATAATTTACATACAGCAAGAGGGAGGTTATATTTTCATTAATAATTGGTATATTGTGCTGTATCTTTTTACCATTAAGTAGTACAAAATATAATTAAACAGATTATTACTATAGCTTCTTTAACACAAACACTGATGAAGATTTTATACTAATTATAAAATCTATGTTTGAGAGTAAGTGCAATGATGACCTTACAAAAATCCTACTAGCTTGTATCAAGATACACTGCAGTTTATATGTAAAAACCATGAAACTCAGGGTAGTCTTATGACAATAGAAAAAGTTAGCTATAACTTAATTTTAAATATTTAATTAAAAACAGGCTTCTTGTAACTTAAGCACAGCAACCAGTTTAAATACAAATGTACAAGGTCTGATATAAAAATATTACATTTAACATACAAAATTGAAATTTCAAAACTGATATTTTACAATAAAAATTTGACTGTTTCATCTGTTTATACTTTATAATGTTTCATTTTATTTTGCTAATGAAAATAGTACTTTGAAGAGTATTAAAACATGCCTTAACTCATGAAAATGATAAACAATAAATACCCACAAATATTTCTTGATAATAAAAATGTGTATTATATATAACGTCCTCTTTAGTTGTTTATTAAAAAAGATTATTTGTTAACATGAATTATAAAAATCATGATCAATGAATCAAATGTTCACAAGAATCTCATGATACTGAATTAATTTTCTGTGAAACAAGCTACCATGAAGATTCAGATTGTACATCCAATAAAGCATTTTCCACACACTCTACAGATAAGTTTATGTCACTTATTTCACTAATTTTATCTTCCTCTATTCCTTCTTCTTTGTTCACTTCATTCTGGGTTTCATAAGATATTGGGTTTAAAGTTTCTCTAGTTTTTGTTTTTTCCACATCATCCGACAAAAACATACATCTCTCTTGTACATGATCTACCTGTCCAAGAGCAAACATGCCATTAGATTTTTCTTTCACTTCAGTAATTTCGGTGAACCCTGTTTTCTGTTCAAATGATTGTTTGGAATCATCAAGGTCTTTATGTAAAGATTTGCTTAAGTCTTCTACTTTTTCTGAAGAGGCAGATTTAGGAATGGGTTTCTGTGGGGTGCTGTATGAATCCATCTTTGAGAAGGTATTTTCTTCAGTAACAACTGATACTGGTTCAGAAACTTGTGAACTGTGAATGGGATTGAAAGGTGTATACAAGCTACTTTCTAAAGATTTATTAGAATTCAATACTTCTAGATCCGGTACATTTCCATGCTTATTTAAAAGAACTATATCAGGTTCTGCTTTGTTAGCTCCTCCTTCTGTAAGTATTTCTTTGTGCGTAATAATTTTCTTATCTTCCTTGTCTGATAACATTGATTGGGACTTTAGAGGGTTTTTTGTAATTTTAGTTGGGGTGGATCTTTTATTTTCTAATGAAGTGTCCAAATTAGTTATTGGTTTTCTAAAATAACTTTCTACTTCACTTTCAGAATGTTTTAAAGTAGGTACTTGAGCTTTCCAAACAGCATTAAGACTTTCTAAAGATTTACTATGGTTAGATGGTTCCTTACTTGGTAGAACGTTTGAAAGGGTGGATATTTGTGTTTTCCATTCTTTATCAAGGTTAATAGGAGCTTTAGTACTTTCCAAAAGCTCTTCACTTTGCAGAACTTTAGAAGTGGTGGATGTTTGTGTTTTCCATTCTTTATCAAGGTTAATAGGAGCTTTAGTACTTTCCAAAATCTCTTCATTTTGTATAACTTTAGAAGGAATGGACCTTGTGGTTTTCCATGCACTGTTTATGTTAACTGGTGTCTTATTAAGCTCTGAATCTTTACATGAATTAGACATTTGATTCTCCCATACTGCATTCAAGTTAACTGATACTGATTTAAATTCAGGTGTTTCATTATCTTCTGCAGCATTAGATGTTAATGGTACCTGGGTTTTCCATTCTATATTTTCCTTAACTGCTGTTTCTACAAAATTATGTCTCACTTCATTTTCCATTATATTTTTTAAATCTTTGGAAGTTGTTTGGCTTATCATTTTCTCTTCATCTATGTGCTGATTCTTATCTTTAGAAATAGAAGAATCATATTCTAAATGTGATTTGAAATATTGAAAACAATCTTTTGGCTCAGTTGGTGGTTTGTGTTCAGAAGTATCATTCATAACTGTATCAAATTTCTGTTGTGTATTTAATAAATCTAAACTGTTATTGCTTAAATGTTTGTCTTTGGACGTTTTTACTGGTGTACTTACTGTAGGACTGACATCATCATCCTTAGGAATATATTTTGAAACCGGATTAAAGAAGTTTTTGGTCTTGTTAAGAATACTGCTGCTTAACTTGTTTGCTGATGTTTCATATTGCATATCATGATCTCCTTTTTCCTCTAGAATGACTTCTTTGGTTGCATTTGTTAAAAATGTCCTGTCTGGTGGAATTCTGTATGAAGATGAATTTTTTAATAAATACGAGTACGAACCTAAAGAGCGGTTTTGTAAATAGTGATTATACCTGCTATCTAATACTTCTGATTCTTGTTGTAGCCTTTTAATCCTGTGTTTGGCCTCAGATAAAAACTTAACAGTTTCATTCTTGATATAACTTTGGTTCATAAACGGATATGTTGGTGGAACTAACTGAAGCTCAGGTGGAAGATGGGTGTTTGATAATGAGGTATCAAAAAATGAACCAAGTGGGTGAAAGGCAGTGCTTGCATGTTGTAATGAAGATGTTTTATTGTATATAGGTATTTCAGTGTCCTTTGCAGGTCTTGAAGATGTGGGTAGTTGAGTCAGAGTTCCACTACATTCAACTGTAGCAAAAGATTTGGCCTCAGCATAAACTTGAGCTTCTCGAACCTGTTCCCTCAAATCTCTGATTACCAGGTTCATATCTTGAATCTGCTTCAACAATTGTTCATTCCTGAAGCACAATAAGAATTTAAGGTTAATTATATAAAAGATACAAACACCTGTAATATGTAAAGATCAATTACTTAAATGTACAGTTTTGTTCTAAAAATAATATATTCATGCAGTATTAGACTATAAACAATGTACCTGTAAAGTAACAATTATTCAACTTACCAACACCAGGAACTTTATTAAATCATAAAAACTATCTGAAGACAAAAGATACAAAAAAAATATTTAGAACACTAGGAGATATACCAGAAGAACAGTTTGTTTATAACTTCGTGTTTACATTGAAACAAAGAAGCTAATTTTTTAAGAAAGTTCTCAAAGAAAAGCAATTTTTAAATTTGAACTGTAAATTTCCATAGTTAAAAGAAAATGAAAGAAGTTCAGTTTTACCTTCCTGTTTTCTAGAATTATTTGAGTAATGTTTTTTTCACATATTAACTTGAGATGAGTATCGTGTATTTTTAAATTGTATTATTCTTTATATTTAACATCTATTACACAACAACATAATGTTTAAAAATGTAACAAATAATTTGGTTGTATTAGACATCCCTGATGCTCTGAGTAAACCTTCAAACCTTCCTACTTGTTAAGTCAGTTCATTCATTTTCATTTAACAGATGAGTGATAAAAATTTCACACAATGTTCACTCATGTTTAAAGGTTTACAGTGTATCTCTTGAAAAGAGAGTATTCACTTCTAATTTTATCTCACATGTACTTGTAAAAGTAAACATTTATAATCCAGAAGTGAAGCGAAACCAACCGGACAGTGATGCTTTGTGCCAGTCGGTGGGTGTCCTCTAATTCCCTCTCTAAACGATGCCTCCTCTCCTGCCACATTGCTTCATCTAGTTTATGACTGTCTTTAATACGTTCCATTTCTTTTTGTAGTTTACTCACCTTTTACAGAATAAAGATTTATCCATTACTTTAAACATACAATATTGAATATTTTTTATACAAAATGCTAAGATCTATTCCTTAGTTATATAGTTTTGATTAGGCCCTTCCACTACTTCTAGTAAGTATTACTACAATGTAAACATTAAATACCAAAAATTCACAGAGAAATACATCGATGAGGTAAAATATGCTATCTAGATTACAAGTATAATGTGTTTACTTGTTTTACCATATTTCTACCCTCACTCTGTTGGAATGGACAAGGAATGTGAAAGACTTAACTTGAAATATTCATTTTCAACAAAAATTGTTTTCAAGAAAACCTCACCTCTGTTGAAGGTTTGTTAAGTTTGTCTTTTAATTCACGAATAGTTTCAGCAGCTTGTGCTTTTTCACCTTCTAACTCCTTTTGAAGATCTTCAACATAAGTTCTAGTAGAAGCAAGTTCCTTAGTGGTTGATTGCAGGTCAGTTTTGAGAACACCATAGTCAGACAAAATTTCCAACTTGTTTAGTAAAGCTTCATTCTAGAAAAATACAAAAATAAAGTTAAATATTCTTGTCATTATATTACAAGCTAACTGCATTTAATTATTACATTAAATATCAAGATGTGTTAATACAAACCATAAAAACTACTTAAGGATAGTTTTTAATTATTTTAAAGTGAACATTTAATAGTTTATGATCTGAAACAAAACATGTTGTTCAGCATTAGATGCATAATGACACTTCTACTGGTGTAGCTTTCAAAAATTTGCTGGAACCTAGTTAAAAAAACCAATTATACAAAAGATTAATATAATGACTCCACCTTGAGTTGCCACTTAATATTCAGACATGTTAACTTCACTAATTTTTTAAAGATTGTTTTTCTTACCGAATTTCACCCGTACAACATTGTTATCCATGTTATAAACAATTTAGGAGCTCAAAAGCATTGTTTATGAATTGTAACTATTTGGAAACTTTCAACAGAGTGAACAGTTTGGTTTCTACCACCAGATAAAAATGTTATCCTCATTAAAACTAACTCAGAGATATTGTTTTTTTCATATTGCTCTTGAAATATGTTGCACAACCTGAATAATTACATAACGTATGATATAAATGAAACACCAAAGCACTAATTGGCCAATCAAATCTGGACAACAAACCCAGTAATTTTGCACGTGAAGTGCCAAAAGAAATAGTTTAAGCATTTCTTAACATTAAACTAAACAGGAGTTAAATGCCTTAGTGATAACATTAGAACTTTTGTGATGATGAATGCAAAATCAAAGAAGCCCTACTGGTACAAAAAGTTCAAACCAATATAAAGGAACACCTCTATACCTATACTAATTAATAACCTAACATCTAACTGTAACACTCCATACAATCTCTACACTCTCATTCCTAAGACACGTCCCCAGCAATGGCCAGTTACAAAATCTTTAACCTGAAGATGGCCTAAAATGATCAAATCATCATTCTCTGCTTTAAGTAAAGTTTTAATACCCATACCAGCCTTCTTGAAAAATACATATTAGAACTTTATAAAGTACAGTTAATAAATAATGCATCTCAGTTCTGAAAAGCATAAACATCTCAATATACAAAATGGTACACGTATCAGTGATGTCGAGAAAACCCACTTGTAAAGAAATATATATGCAAAAACTGCTCGTTTGGGTTGAGAAAATATTTTACATAGAAGAGTGAACAACGTTTCGACCTTCTTCGGTCATCGTCAGGTTCACAAAGAAAGAGGTAACTGACCGGAAGCTGACCACATGTTTGAAAGGGGTTGTGTAACTGAGTGTCGGAATGTAGAGGGTGGTGTTAGATGTTTGAATATATATTTTATTTATTTTATTATATTAATATAGGTATTTCAAACATGTGGTCAGCTTCCGGTCAGTTACCTCTTTCTTTGTGAACCTGACGATGACCGAAGAAGGTCGAAACTTGTTCACTCTTCTATGTAAAATATTTTCTCAACCCAAACGAGCCGTTTTTGCATATATATTGGTACACGTATAAAGTCAGACCTGTAATAACATCATAAAATGAACAGGATACAAAAGCTTATTTTTGTAATACATAGGTCACAATATGATAGTATATTGTGAAAGATTATCACATTCAAGTAATTTACCTTCTTTCTTTTACATGCAAAACATTTTTACTTTAAAAATGTTTAGGTACATTTTCTAGAGAAATTTCAAAGGCAGTTATTGTGAAAGTTAACTAATATTGATGGTTTGCATAATTGTTTATAACTTCAAGTGAATCTGAATATTAAAGGCATTAAATAACCTAATAAAAGCACTCTAATGGAAACAAAAAACATGACATACTGTATATCTATCCAATTCTTCATAAACTATACTTGTAAGCCTTAAAGATTTATATTTATGTCATAATAAAACCAATTTAGCTTTATACCTAATGTACAAATAATTTTTAATTACAGTAAATACTTCTAGATTTCTTGCTTGTTTGTAGTTGAGTGCAAAGTTACACAATGGGCTATTTTTGCTGTGCCCAATACAAATATTGAAACCTAGTTATTGATATTAGAAATCAGCAGACTTAACTATTGTGCCACTGGGAAGCTCTACATTTCTATTCACTATAAAGTGTTTCAATAGTTTTATACAAGCAAGAAACTAACAGATAATTTGTGTTTATGATGACTAATTTCCTCTTAATAACAGACTTGTGTAAAACAAATTTCTTATCTAAACCTCTACAGATGATTATAATATCATTTTTATACTTTATAGTAATAGAAGATAATATCGAATATAAATTGAAGTAAAAAAAGTAATACTCTTCTCTCAACTTTTTCATGTTTCACATAAATATAACTCATTCTTTTGGTATATACATAATAATTTGTCAGGTTTATCCAAGTATTTTCCTCTATTCATAATAAACAAACATTAATCAAAATGTATTTTAATACATATGTAAAAAATGTTAGGATTCAAAATTTTACCTAACAAAATTTATTCAACTTTGTTTTTGATAAATATTTATTAGACAATCTGCAGCAGCCTGTTCTAATTTTTGTATCCACAAAGTATTTATTTTAGCCAACTTTGTCTATTTCAAATCACAACATCCATCTAAATCTTACTTTTTAAATATTCAGGCTTATAAAAGCTACTGACAAAGAATCTGGAAACTGTCTTTTGGCTCACTAGCATTCTACTGGTTCCACAAATACAAATGAGGCTAAATGTTGCTACCATTGCAGAATCTGCAACATTTACGTACAGTGGGTTTTATTCAATGCTTGCATAACATGTGCTGAATGTTGCTACTATTGCAGAATCTGCAACATTTACATACAGTGGGTTTTATTTTGTATTCAATGCTTGCATGACATGTGCTAAATGGTACTAATATCCAGATTTACAGAGAATATTTGCAACACAGCCACTGGCTGTAAGTAAATCCCCAAATCCTTTGTACGTGGATTTGACTAGGTACTTTACAAACTATCCACCAGCTCCTCAAAAGGTGAAAATCACAATCAAGTTACTCACTCAAATTTTGTCAGATATTTAATGCTAACTGTAAATAGGCAAGGTCACTATGGACAAAGTTGTGGGATTTATTTTTGTCATATTAGCCCAACATTAAATTTTGGCAAAGTGCAGAAAGCAATGACAATGGAAACCTAATATGTAACTACATTTCCATATATATATATATAAAACTTTAAAATTACCTGTTTAACAAGTGCAGTCTTTTCACTATCCAAACTTTTGATGATTAACTGTAATTCTCTTATCTTTCTGTCTTTTGTTTCTTGTTCATTCTTAATTTCTTCAAGATGCAGTTTCTCTTCTTCCAAGCTTCAGAAATGATAACAAACAATGAAGAACAAGTCCTCAAAGTGAACAAGTAATAAAACACAACACAATCATACAATTCTCCCAGTAAAGTAACTATTAATAAAGCATAGTAACACAATCATACAGTACAACACAACTTGTCCAGGTAAACTGTAGCTAGTAATAAAGTATGATAATACAGTATACAATACAACACAAATCATCCAAGTAAATTGGTGATAGAATAAAAAAAAAGCATGGTAACACAATTATACAATATAGTACAAGTCCTCTGAGTAAACTGTAGCTAGTAATGAAGTATGATAATCACACAACACAATACAGTCCTCTATATAAACTAAATATGGTAATAAAACAAATGTTTATTCTACTAGATGACTTACTATAATATATATCTAGTTTCTACACATTTTATTTCCAACAACGTGAAAATATTAATATAGGCAAATTCTATAAATGACATGCAAATGTTTATATACATTACGAAAATCAATTTAGAACACACTTTTGAGGGAAAATATCATTTGCAATTAACCTTCATATTAATTAAATATATTAGTTTTACAGCTGTCGTACACAAACATTTTATTGCTCAAGATCCCAAATTTCTAAACCAGACTACTTAATGAAAAAATAACACTAGTTTTCTGTAGAACATAATTTACACATTTATCTTTCTAGACAGAGAGTTTTATTTGAACTGAAAACAATAAGTTACCAGGGAGACCAGTACTGAATGTACACTCTACATAAATACACATATACTTACTTTTGGTTTCTTATACACAACCTTTTTTCCAGTTGGTTTAGCTCTTCAAACTTTTGTTTCATTTTGGACCTTTCCTTTTCTTGAAATTCCTTTAATTTAGTCTCAATAAACTTATCTAAATGAACTTCTTTTCTGAAAAGCTTTTCTTCACGAAGCTAAAATCCATATGATAAAAATATTTACATTTCATTATAATTGATCAAAACTTAATAACTTGTAATAGCTATAATACACAACTGTGAAAATTTCAAAATGTTATACATTATTTCTTCAAATAGATATCATACAGTAACTATTTTTGTGATGGCTTTAGAGTATACAAATTACGAACTCAAGACTAACAAACTGCCAAAACTGTAAACCGTGAAGGCAAAGTAAAACAATATCACACATTATTGAACACCTTTGAGGGTATCTACATTTGTGAAGTGTAAATTAACATTTTTTTTTTATAAATGGATAATTTTGATGAGAAAAAAATACTAAAAACTAAACAAAGGAAGAGATATTTTATTTCACAAAGTTATACAACAGTGATGTCAAAAGGCAATTCAATATTAAAATTCAGAATTACTTAAAAAGTCCCCCTTCCTCAGCCTTGCTCCAAATCTTATAATGCCATCCTCTGTTACTATCTATCTTGTAAAGCCCATCCTATTTTGCTATCTATCTTACAATGCACATCCTTTGTTGCTATCTTATAATGCCCATCCTCTGTTAGTATCTAATCTTATAATGCCCATCCTCTGTTGCTATCTAATCTTATAATGCCCATCCTCTGTTGCTGTCTAATCTTATAATGCCCATCCTCTGTTGCTATCTAATCTTATAATGCCCATCCTCTGTTGCTGTCTAATCTTATAATGCCCATCCTCTGTTGCTATCTAATCTTATAATGCCCATCCTCTGTTGCTATCTAATCTTATAATGCCCATCCTCTGTTGCTATCTAATCTTATAATGCCCATCCTCTGTTGCTATCTAATCTTATAATGCCCATCCTTTGTTGCTATCTGTCTTACAATGCCCATCCTTTGTTGCTATCTGTCTTATAATGCCCATCCTCTGTTGCTATCTTTCTTACAATGCCCATCCTCTGTTGCTGTCTATCTTATAATGCCCATCCTCTGTTGCTGTCTAATCTTATAATGCCCATCCTCTGTTGCTGTCTAATCTTACAATGCCCATCCATTGTTGCTATTTATCTTACAATGCCCATCCTTTGTTGCTATCTATCTTATAATGCCCATCCTTTGTTGCTATCTTATAATGCCCATCCTCTGTTGCTGTCTAATCTTATAATGCCCATCCTCTGTTGCTGTCTAATCTTATAATGCCCATCCTCTGTTGCTGTCTAATCTTATAATGCACATCCTCTGTTGCTATCTAATCTTATAATGCACATCCTCTGTTGCTATCTAATCTTATAATGCCCATCCTCTGTTGCTATCTAATCTTATAATGCCCATCCTCTGTTGCTATCTAATCTTATAATGCCCATCCTCTGTTGCTATCTAATCTTATAATGCCCATCCTCTGTTGCTATCTAATCTTACAATGCCCATCCTCTGTTGCTATCTTATCTTACAATGCCCATCCTTTGTTGCTATCTTACAATGCCCATCCTCTGTTGCTGTCTAATCTTATAATGCCCATCCTCTGTTGCTATCTAATCTTATAATGCCCATCCTCTGTTGCTGTCTAATCTTATAATGCCCATCCTCTGTTGCTATCTAATCTTATAATGCCCATCCTCTGTTGCTATCTAATCTTATAATGCCCATCCTCTGTTGCTATCTAATCTTATAATGCCCATCCTCTGTTGCTGTCTAATCTTATAATGCCCATCCTCTGTTGCTATCTAATCTTATAATGCCCATCCTCTGTTGCTATCTAATCTTATAATGCCCATCCTCTGTTGCTATCTAATCTTATAATGCCCATCCTCTGTTGCTATCTAATCTTATAATGCCCATCCTCTGTTGCTATCTAATCTTATAATGCCCATCCTCTGTTGCTATCTGTCTTACAATGCCCATCCTTTGTTGCTATCTGTCTTATAATGCCCATCCTCTGTTGCTATCTTTCTTACAATGCCCATCCTCTGTTGCTGTCTATCTTATAATGCCCATCCTCTGTTGCTGTCTAATCTTATAATGCCCATCCTCTGTTGCTGTCTAATCTTATAATGCCCATCCTCTGTTGCTGTCTAATCTTACAATGCCCATCCTTTGTTGCTATTTATCTTACAATGCCCATCCTTTGTTGCTATCTATCTCATAATGCCCATCCTCTGTTGCTATCTAATCTTCGTGTTAATATTTAGTTTTTCTTCTTGTTTGCATCAGGAGGTGCTCTTGAACAACTTCAGCCTAAGTGTGTTTCTAACTCATCATTCCCTGTTGTTTAATAATTATTCTACACAATCATTGTAATTACTTATTATAGAAAACACAGCATACCGATACAGGTATATAAAACAGACCAAAGAATTGGAAGACACCAATGAATTTAATAAAATTTGTTGCAACACTTTTTAACCATGGCAAAGCAGCTCATAGAATGGCTCTGAATTTGCTTGTTTTTTAAAAGTACATATTTTTAGCTCACAGCTCCTTCATTTCTTGACCAATTTGAGATCTAATTCCAGTTTTGGACCCAGGAGATCAAACCAACCTTTCAAATGATGTATTTCACCATGCTCAAGGTCTCAGATTAATTTATTTTAATTATGCCCAAACAAATTTTAAGTTGCAAGGCTATTAAAGATTACTTTTTGTTTTAATTTACTAAAAGGAAACTCTTTACCTAATTGCAAAACATTCCATCAGTGCACAAAAAATGAATTTAAGTTAATATTTTCTTTCCCAAAAAATGTATTTCAGATAGATAATTACATTTTTGCATCATTAATTTATTACTTACAGTGGAATTTCCAGTAAATGCCATAAGTCTTGAACAAACTATCATCCTTACACATGTCTACAGGTATTACATCAATCTATAACATAACTGTTATAATGCTGTAACCCTCCACCAACAGGAAGGCAACCAACGTGCAATGATCCTCATGAACAGTAGCATATTTATGTAGAAAGATTATTAAATCATGTGGTGACCAATTTCTTAACATGTCAAAATTGTGTCAAACAGCTTTATGCTTTTGTTTAACAAGCACTGATTGTGAAAGAACATTTTCTGTATGAAATAAGCTTAACAAAATTCAGATATTCCATGAAAGTTGAAAAGATACTGTCTAAGGAGAATTATAACATCAGGCCATTAATATTTCACTGTACAATCCCAGTCCTGAAATTAAAATGTGCAACAGTGCTAAGAACAGAAGAAGGGAAAGGCTTTTGCAACCATACAAACAAAATTTAAAAATTAAAAATAAATGTGTAAATTGTATGTGTTTTTTGTTGAACCTTCTTGAGGTTAAGTAATTAATATGATAATCTTGACACGTGCAAACACTTATAATGTAAATGATTCAATCATTACAAGAAACAGCATGCAGACACTTGTCCATGATACAAAAATTAATCTTTGGCAGATACTGGTAGAGGAAAAATTCAATTAATATGATACTAATCATGGCAAACATTATCTGGAGCACTGAGCAATACAGATTAAAAAATCTCAAGTAAAAGTCATAATATATATTAATACACCAAATGTAATTCAATTAGCTTTAGCAATATAGATAAATACAATAAACAAGCTTAATACAAGTGGCATCAATAAAACAGATTATTATACATGACAACTAATTTAATACAAGTAGCATTAATTAAAGAGATTTATTCTACACACAATTAATTAGTTGCATTAATAACAATAATATTAATTATACAGGTTAATACCAAAAATAATCTTAACCCAAGTTGCCTTAACAATAATGTTTAACAAATCAAGTGTAACTCGATCATTTAATTAATATAACAATCTTAAAACCATTAGCAATACAGATTAAAACACAAAATAAACTTAAATCATATAGCATCAGCAATACCATTAAAACAGGAAACTTAAATCTGGTAGTGTTAACAATATTCTACAGGGTGTTTGGAAAGTCACTGTGCAGTTTTGTAATCACATTTTATTCAGTCTATTTCAAGCCAGCAACTAACAGCAGTGTTTAGAAACAAAATAAGAAGGATCCAGGCCTGTATTGATGCCAACTGGAGTCACTTTTAACATTATTTATAATTGTCATTCATATTTACCTCCTGTATTCTATATTGAAACATGTCTGTTAATAAATATATAAGTGCACAGTGGCTTTCTGAACACCCTGTAGTAGCCTTTAATTAAAAAAAGTATGAATTAAGAAACCAAACAAAGTTAACTCAAGCAGCCAAAATAATATGTATCAATAGAACAAAAAAATTAACCAAGTGTATTTTAAGAAATAAACAAACGGTTACAGAAGAAAAGGCATATCAGGCAAAAAGTACGACTCAGAACATGATGCATAAAAACATAACTCACCAAATGTTCCTCTTGTTTATGCTTCAGGTCCTCTTCTTCTATTATTAACTGCTTTCGTTTATTTTCTAGCTCTTCTAACATTTTTGTTTCTCGTCTACGAAGAGCTTTTAGTTCTTTTGATAAAAGTTCTTGTAAATGGTGCGTCTCCTCTTGAACTACGTTTTGCTGTCGTTTTGCTTCTTCCCTTATTTTGTTTTCTTTATCTATCATTTCATCAAACTTTCTCTGATAACTCGACTCAAGTTCTTTTTCTACAATGCTGAGATCATTGACAAAATTTGAATTTCTTGCTTTCATCTTATTATTAAACTCCTGCTGGAAATCCTCAAACATACTTTTCAGCTCTAATTTTGATTGATTTGAAACCCGCTTTTCAACTGATTTTAGTTCCTCTTCCAAAGATTTCCTTTCAGATATATATTTTTTTCTCTCATATGGCATATAATAGATTGATTGTAGTCCGTTTTCATCTGGTAATTCACAAGGATCTGTAAGTGAATCAGAAGCAAGCAGAATTCTTTCAGTCTGAGTTTGGCTAGTCTGTTTAGTTTGTTTGGAAGTTATATCATTTAAAACCTCCTGAATGATATTGTAAAATAAGCTACTGCTTTTAATGTTACTAGTCAGTTTCTTGTGAACAGAAGAGCCAGGAAGTATGCCTAACAGTAAGAGTATGTCATGAATAGTTAGACTCTGTAAACCAGATACTGACATTGCTCCTTCTGTCATAAATGTGGATAAAGTGTACACATAATTCATCTGATGTAAATGGTGCTGTACCATCCAGTTTGCAACCTACAGAGTAAACAAAATTAAGTGGTTCACTTGCATTGTTTCAAAAATAACACTGAATAAAATTAAAATTGCATTACCTCACACTTACCAACAATATATTTATGTTTACATTAACAAATTATTTTTATTAGACTTTGATAATTATTTTTTAAAACTTAAAAGTGAGAATTGCTTTAATTAAATAAACGTTCACATTAAATTACTTTTCTATCTGGTTAACTGTAATTAAAGCAGAAAATGGAATTACTAGATAATAATTATAAAAATTCATACATAACACTGTTCTTTATTGACCTTGGATACTTTTAATTTGACATGTGAAAAATGTTTAATGAATTAGATAACAAAACATCTGCATAACTTCAAACAGAACAACCTGACAAACATTTTTGTGAGTTTAAGTATACTTTTGCTTAACCAAAATCTAAAGATTCATACCTTAAAAGATTAGTGTGAAAATATTATACAGTTATAATGTAACATAAACCTAAAATTTAAAAAACCTTGTCTTATCAAACTGAACTAACCTTTACAAAACATTCATGAAGCTGTGCTAATGAAGTTGCTAAAGATAATTTATATCTGTTCAATAATCAGCAGCTAAACTTTAGTTATTAAAAAGCATAATATAAAAAGAAGCACTTACAGTTACAAAATGGTTTTACAAAAGTGCCAACAACATCATATCTCACAAAACATGACTTAAAGAAAGGTAAAGTACATAACTATAGAGAAATTTCTAGTAAGAGGGGAATATGTCAAATACTAATTCATGTAAACACATGGAAAACAAAACTAATTTTGCACAAGTGCTTTCATAAAAGGTTTACTGATAGTAGAACTATAACTGAAGAAGACAAACTGTACTTCATGAAACAAACTAATTCATGCAGAACAAAAATGTTTCTTGGTACATTGTATAACAATGCTCTTACAAGACATTCTCAGTTAATTATTTTAACTCCCAAAACACAAGATTATCCATAGATAACCAAATATATGAAATTATTTTCTATCAGCTAAGCACTTATTAGTAAACTTAACACTAAAGATAGCACCTACTTGTAATGGTAATGTGATTTCATTGTTAATTGTAGATTCTTCGTGATTAGACGTTGGCAGAGAATGTGGTTTTCTACACATGCTATAGAGTTCTTTAACAAGTCTCTCTCGCAGATGAGCACGGAGTTCATCTAGTACTCCTTGCTGCTGAAATCTCTGGTATAATTTTGATTTTAACTCTTCTGAAGTCATCTTTCCTGGTAACTTCTCATTATTAAAACTTGAAGGAGAGTGTCTTTGTGCTTTGGATGCATTATTAGAAACAGTGTTGGCCATCATGTGTGTACTGCAACTTCAAATTCCTTCTAAATTAAAAAAAAACTTCCATATTAACAAAACTACAAGAATGTACAGGGTGGCCCGTAAGTCCCTACCCATCCATATATCTTATGTATCCAGTGTATTATGCTGTCCCTCATTCTCACTGCATAATATTATGTGATGCCATGTTCTGTGAGACATTTTCCTCAACATAGCAGGGGTTATTGTTCCAAATGCCTTGGTAACAGCTGCCTTCAACTCATCATTAGTATAACATAATATAATGTAATAACATATGAATGGGTAGGGACTGACAGGCCACCCTGTAGAATAGAGCTAACAAATTAAAGGGAGCCACAACCTTAAAAAAAAAAAAAAATATAATCTCAAGATCAGTTAGAAACATATGAAGTAAACAAACATAAATTATCCTCCCATGTTAAATAGTTTTTTTCATGTCCACAAATACGTCCAACATAATCTTCACTGTTACTTTCCTCAATAGAATTGGTGAGAATTTTAATAATATATATGTTTGTGTGTGTATATGTATATATATATATATTATTGACATGCTATTATTATAGAGTTTATTTTGCATTCTTAATTTAGTAGGTTGATTTAGAACTGATCTAAATTTCTGATGCTGACATAGCCTTGTAAAATATTATTACAATCACAGCCAAAAATATAGTAAACAGAAATGGTGTCAAACTGATGAAACAATCCATCCTAATTTCTTTAAGAATGGTGTATTTAATTAGCTGTAACACAATTGGGTTGCTCTGACTGCAATATTAATTATTAAAAAACAATTTAACACTGCATACTCTTTCCTTTAACAGTAACAAAACATTACACAAATCAATTAAACCAACAGAAAGATAATGAGGTAAATATAAAAATAAGCATATGTCTAAGCTTTCAATGATTGGAACTACATGTATGACATATTATTTCTTCTTTTTAAGCATATTTTTTGACACAACTTAGAATAGAGCTATCTTTTCTTTTAAAATAATTTCAACATTTAAATCAAATTTGTACAATTTAATACATTTCAATGGAAGTTAAAATTTATTTAAATGTAGCAAAAAGTTTCCTTTAAGTGGTAAATATTGACCAGAGACTCTTTTCAAATGCTGATTATGTCACATGATGTATCTCAGACCAACATTAAATTAATCATCAAATTCCACTAATTGCCCAGCTGTAATCGTAATAGCTATATTTCAATTACCTGAGTAGTTGGAATTATCAAAAATGGTAATATTCAAAAACATTAATTTCAATTAAATATTTAATTATTCAACACTAATCACTGCTTGTATGTAATGAATTATATTAATTAACTCAGAAAATAGACATTAAATGTAAGTATAACAGTCCATACCCACATGTTCTGCTATTTATATGATATATATATATATAATAATAGATAATATTCAGATGTATTATATAATTATTGAATACAGTGTATGTTCATATTTTCCACACTGGGCCACTGCAGATGAGAAGGTTTTTAATATAGTCTCCAATTTTCCAACTGTAACAACAATACATATTCGGATGTGTAGGCAAGGGAATGTTTCCAGAAGCATACATAAGCTAAACCTCGATAAAACAAGGTATAATGTTCATTCTAGTAAAAGAAAAAACAGTGACAAATTATAATTTTCACCAACAAATATTATTCTTTAAGTATCACTTTTGTAACATCCTTCAATTTTGAATAACCAGACCAAAGAATATGTAGAACACGAAAATAATTTGCATCAGTATTAGCACTACCAGTGACAGCATAATACAGATACATCATCAGTCAAATAAAGTATGGAAAAATAAGGACATATAATATAGCCTAAGATTTATAAAAAACTAAACATGCTATACAGCATAATATACTACTCAGAATTATATCAAAAAACTAACAAATAAGTAGCAAATCTATTTTGAAACATAAAAATATGGTAATAATAAGAAACAGAATTTATGACACTGCAGATAAAGTTATTGCTCATTAAAATAAGTGATTACCAACAAACTGATATTTTGACCATAATGCCAGAAGACAGCATTAAAGATTGTAATCCATATATATGCACCTGACTAATAATATTATATAATAAGGTTATACATAATTCAGATAGAATAAACATGTTTTCAGATGTCAAAACAAAACAAAACAAGTACAATACCAAGTACTCAGTATTCTAATGTACACTCTGCATGAAAATATTAATTATGACATAATTAAAAAAAAAATCAATGAAAAACAAATTCCTGTTATAACCCAAACGTTTTCGAAATACAGACCATTCTTCACCACAAGTGATTATCAAAATCGATACATTAATCCTAAAATTCAGGGTTATCACTAATAGTGCTACTGCCATTACCAGTATCATTATTACTACAACACTGGGCATTACCATGCCCTATTTCAAACTCTGTGAAACTTTCACTTTCTAAACCTTACTTTTTATGTAAAATCTAGGCATTTAGCCAAATTAATAATAATCCCTAAATACAGCTCAGAATTATATAATACTCTTAATAGTGAAAAAAAATACTACTAGACATCTAGTACTAGCACTGCCAAGTGTGCCATTGGGGTTACCACTTCAACTTTCTAGCTGTTAAACTCTCCAAGTTTGACTTTTGACTTAACAAGTAAAATTCCAGTTTTGCTTTTATCTTACTTATAAAAGTACTGTAAAGCAAAACTAATTTATTAGTAAATATTGTTCACCTACTTTTAGGCTCGTTTTGTTTATAACACAGACTACGTTACTTAGTGCTTTAGCACCATCTGAAATTATTAGTCATAAGTATTTAAAACAGTTTTCATTCATGATATACAAGTGTATTTGTTTTATTATTTACACGCCCATAGTTACAAAGGTGTTGCTAAAATAAATAGAATGGAAAACTATGGGAAAATATCGTTGTTTCTTTTCTTGCCGAACTTTAAATGCATATTTTTAAATAATAAAAGGATATTATTTGAAATAAAGTAAAATAAAAACTAAAAGACTTGTTCAAAGGTTTATAGTTCCCCGCTGATAGAGCGGTAAGTTTACAAATTTAGTAAAATCAGGGATGATTTCTTCTGCGTTTTCCAAAATATTATGATCTAATTGTCCTTGTTCTCCAATCAAAAACCACACAGAAATGGGTAAAATAGCTGAAACGACTTACTGAAACACTAACCACATAATCGTTCTTTTTTTTTTCTGACTTTATTATGTTATAGCTACCTTTTGTTATTATTTGTTTTTATTGTGAAATTGAGGCAAGTACAGAAATAAAATATTTGAGTATCAAGTTTTACCTTCTTCTATAAAAGGTAATTCTTCTATAAAAAGGATTATCGCAAGTTAACAGACCTCTGTTCTAGTGTAATAGCTAGACAAGGTTGGTCATAGATTAAGTTCAGACTGTCATACAGGGAGTATGTGATAACTAAGGGGCTTCAACATCAATGATAACAGTAGTTAGCTATCAGCTGAACCATCAAAACAATTAGAAGAGCCTTTACCATGACATCTGCCAAAGCACCACTGGCAAAGAAACCCCATGATCAATCAATCCCGTTGAATCAAGGGTGGAGTTCCTGCCAAAACTAACTAAGGTGTTAGCAATCAGTTTCATGCCAGATTAGATCCCAATGTATAAACACAACACTATCAGAAAATGGCCATCGACTGACTGAGCCATTGGCTATTTACAACAGGAAGTAGGGCTGGTGGACAAACATAATAGTTATATCCAAAATCAGAAATTATTTGAAGATAATTGTGATAATTAATCATAAAATAATTGCTGCACTGAAGAATCTGCTGTAGGGTTACGATAAAGAGGAGTGGGGCCATGTGTAGAATTTGGAAGAGCGTTGTAAGTTGTATACATCGTTTTAATTAAATTGTATGTTTTGTATATTATACCCTGATTTAAAAAGTGTTGTTCAAAGTTTATTTTGTATATTGTTTAGTACATTTAGTTTTGTTGTTGTTTTGAATTAAGCACAAGTCTACACAATGAACGGTCTGTGTTCTGTCCATCATGGATATTGAAACCCAGTTTTTAGCGTTGTAAGTGTGCAACTGTGGGGGGGGGGGGGCATTGAGGATGTTTTTTTTCTATGTGTTTCCTGTAAATATTTAAATCCTGTATGATTATTCGTTATGTGCATAAAAAGATAAATTTTGAATTTTCAATTTTTGCTCTATAGTTAATCCCCTCAAAGAAAATGCTTATAATGTGAACTTCAATGTTATAGAGTATTTTACCATGCATTTTTTACATTTCAGAATGATTAAATTTTCTCTTATGAGAAGTCTTTGTCCATTTAAGAATTAATCACCGTTCAAGGTTTCATTTTGCTTTGTTTTATGTACTTATACATATAGTGTTAGGTTACTTCCCTTCTGAATGGTGGTCTATGTTAAGTGTATTTATATTGTATGATTTTCTTCGTTAAAAAGCATTTGATTTATATGTCTTGATTAGAGGGTTTGGTTTTATATTATGTATTCAGAAATGAAGAATTTTAATTGTATTATTTCACTGTTTATAAATGTTTTATTTTTGCAATATATCTTATCGAATTATTCTTTTTTGTTGTTGTTGTTGGTTGTTTTGTTTGTTTGTTTTGTTTTTTGAATTTCGCGCAAAGCTACTCGAGGGCTATCTGCGCTAACCGTCCCTAATTTTGCAGTGTAAGAGTAAAGGGAAGGCAGCTAGTCATCACCACCCACTACCAACTCTTGGACTACTCTTTTACCAACGAATAGTGGGATTGACCGTCACATTCTAACGCCCCCACGGCTGAAAAGGCGAGCATGTTTGGTGTGACGGGGATGCGAACCCGCGACCCTCGGATTACGAGTCAACGCCTTAACCCACCTGGCCATGCAGGGCCCGAATGTTAAGAATTACTGTAATGCTACACGTTGTGCAAGAAGGTCGATAGTAGTGTCCTCTAATGATAGCTCAATTACTATGCTAAATGAAAATGACCAATCATGTGAGTAATACTAGTTCTTATGGGAATATCTGCTAAAAAATGTTAAGTTTAAAAAGTAATTTCTGGGATATTAAGTAAGGTGCTTGATTAGAAGACTGCTGAAAGAAAGCAGGCTAACTAATTAACCCCAGAGTCCAGTGTAAGGTAACTATTCAGTGTCAAAATGCAAGTGTACAAACTGAGTTTTCTCTTTATTAATAATAAATATTGTTTTCACTTTGTATTGCACTTTGTATCCAGTCTATTTATTTTATAGCTTAATTAACTTCTTCAGTTTTATTAATTCAGCATACATTAGAGTTTATCCTGCCAGTCCTCCTATTATGAAGTGGATCTATCTAATACTCTTCGTGGATATCAGTACACCATGAGAATACCTCAAATATAATACAGTGAAATCTGTGTAAGGCGGAATCGTACGGGACCGCGTAAAATTTCCTGCTTAAGCAGGTTTGCCGGCTTAACCAGTTTGTTTGTTTGTTTGTTTGTTTGGAAATTTCGCACAAAGCTACTCGAGGGCTATCTGTGCTAGCCGTCCCTAATTTAGCAGTGTAAGACTAGAGGGAAGGCAGCTAGTCATCACCACCCACCGCCAACTCTTGGGCTACTCTTTACCAACGAATAGTGGGATTGACCGTCACATTATACACCCCCACGGCTGGGAGGGCGAGCATGTTTAGCGCGACGCGGGCGCGAACCCGCGACCCTCGGCTTACGAGTCGCACGCCTTACGCGCTAGGCCATGCCGGGCCGGCTTAACCAGTAAACTTGCATTTTCTTAATCATATATAATTTTTGAGCGGAACGTTACACTTGCTTGGTGAATTAAGACGTTTGTGAATAAAGTTATTATATTGTTTATGCTATATTTATTAGAATAAGAACAAAAATAGACATTCAAAATATACATAAGTACACAAAATCTTAATCAAATTTATTTGAAGAAAGTGTCCAATTTCAATTATCTCGTTTTTTAATGGTCTTTTTCATGCGATTAAAAGAGAACGCCAATTCTATGGACTTTTTGTAAAGTTAATTTTCTCCCTTCATTTATGCATACAATTTGATAGCGTTAATATAACTTAACACTTGCGATGAAGTAGGAATTTTTCCACTTTGTTCATCTTCTGAATCTCTCACACTGTTACCATCTTGCGATTCTATTATAGATTTTAAATCAATTTAATCAGTTTCTGTTAAAACATTCTTGTCAACGTTCACAAAACTTTCCGCATTCACAGAATCATCTGCATCAATCTTCTCAACCAGAGTTTGGATTTCACTAGAATCGTCATAACAAACAACTTCACAATCTCCACCATTATCAAGAATAAATCCAAAGTTTCGAAAGCACTTTATTACGCATTTCATCTTTTACGCATTTGATTGAATGACTTAAAAATGCAATTGTACCTAACACGTCAATTTTCATGGTCATTTCAGATGCTCTCTTTATGTCGTCCATGTTTGCAATAATATGTTGAAGCATCGATTTTCTGTATTTCAATTTTATACACTGTATAATTAAATTATCTAGTGGCTGTAGAACTGATGTTGTACATGGAGGTAGAAAGACTAAACGAACATCTAAAAGTTGAACTTTTGGGTGACAAGTTGCATCATCTAAGAAATGTAGAATATTCCTATTTTCTTGTTCCATTCTTTTGTTTAATTTGTTCAAAAATCCCTCGAATATAGCACTTGTCATCCACGTTTTATTATTCGCTTTCCATTATACAGAAAGTTTATTCTTCCTTAATTTTTTGAAACAGTGCGGATTTTCACTTTTACCAATAACCTGTGGTAAATTTTCCCTAACTTTAAAAATTAGGGAAGATAGGAATCTACTTTTCTCGTGAAAATTACTTAGAGAGTAGAATTTTGTACTTAAAAGACAAATATATTTCTACAAGTCATGAATCTAATTTGACTGCAAAAATAATGACGGCAGAAAAGAACAGAATACATGTACCCAATACTTACTGTAATAAAATGCCCGAAAATTTATTAATATTTAAAGAAATTATTAATTAAACAAGAATTTATTAATATCTAAAGAAATTATTAATTAAATAAGAAATTAATATTTAATCAAAAACATTTGTTCCGCCTTACTCAGGTTCAAATCCTACTTGTTGATAGATAAGGTAGGTGAAAGACAGTTTTCCGTCTGCGTTACGCAAGTTTCACCGTATAGAGGGCCTTTTGTAAGAGAAATCTGATAATGCTGCAAAATTTTGATATTTTCGGTTTGTATAGTTTCCATATAATGCAGTTTCCGGCTTAGACAGGTTTTGCTGTTTATACAAATATCAGTTGTGTCTAATGTTGTAATGAGCATTCTGATATGTAGAACATGCCACCGCATGTCTGTCTTGATGTGTCATCAGAAGGACTTTCAGCGAGTTTACTAACTAAAGTTATGATAATAGAAAAACACGTAAGTTTAAGAAGTCTTGATAGAAATGAAATAAAAACCCTATAACTTGAGCACTTTCGAAAGGTAGACACCTATTATTCAGGGCCAAACAGTTTGCTTCTGAAGAAGAAAGGTCCACCTTTAGAAATTGCTTGGAGATAGGGTTTTTAGTTAATTAAAATTATGATAATTTATGTTTATAATTTCAATCAGATGCAATTCTAGTACATAACAAAGTAGGTTGTTGGATGTCTAATGTAAAAAAGAAAAGAAAGAGAGAAATCAGTTTACGAACCCCAACGAACAAATAAGTACATGACGTTTGTGTAAAAAAGAAAAAAGTAAATTGTAAAATAAACGTACATACACAAACAGCAGATCTTGATACATAACTGAAATACAAGGATAATCACACAAACCAATTTGTGTGTGCTTTTTCTTATAGCAAAGTCATATCAGGTTAAAGGCTATATCCACTGAGGGGAATCAAACCCTTGATTTTTTTAGCATTGTAAATCTGAAGATTAACTGCTGTCCCACCAGTGGACAAATCAATTTGTTCAATTGTATTGCACTTTTAATTCCTCATTTTCGGGAACATGAATTAACAAATTATTTATTCATTAATGATATAATAATAATAATAACAGAGTTATTATTTCCTGCAAATGCCTGATATGGCCATGTGGTTAAAGCGCCTGGACTCGTGATCTGAGGGTCGCGGGCTCGAATCCCCGTCACACCAAACATGCTCGCCCTTTCATCCGTGTGTGAGTTATAATGTTACGATCAATCCTGCTATTCGTTGGTAAAATAGTAGCCCAAGAGTTGGCGGTGGGTGGTGATGACTAGCTGTCTTCCCTCTAGTCTTACATTGCTAAATTAGGGACGGCTAGCGCAGACAGCGAATTTCAAAACAAAACAAACTAGTCTTACACCACAAAATTAGAGACGGCTAGTAGAGATAGCCCTCGTGTAACTTTGAAATTCAAAACAAAACAGCTTTGCGCGAACTTCAAAAAACAAAAATTATATTCCTATTTACCTCTTCTTCTTGTAACTCAAAAAAAAGTCAACTGGTCAATTCTACTTAGAATGTACTCAGAAATATGGTTTCTACAAAAATGCAGCCTGCTTTGTGTACACAAACTATAAATCTCTTATCCTAAAAATGGCTTAAGCATGGCACAAAAAAACAACAAATACACTATTTTATTTATTCACATCTTAAACATATATGTTTCTGTAAACCAAGCCATCAGTCGAATAAATATAATCTTGGGACTTCTATAAGACAATTTGTTAGCATCTTTGCAACTATATATTCTGTTCTTACGGCACGTAAACGAACATTTAAAACCATATTCCAAATATTTTAGCTAATACTTCTTATTTCTCTAACTGTTTAGATTTAAAGACATGTTACAGTTATAATCAGTGATATCGAGAAAACCCTCTTGTAGAGAAATATATATGTAAAAACGGCTCGTTTGGGTTGAGAAAATATTTTACGTAGAGGAGCGAACAACGTTAGGCTGATGATGACCGAAGAAGGTCGAAACGTTGTTCGCTCCTCTACGTAAAATATTTTCTCAACCCAAACGAGCCGTTTTTACATATATATGTTACAGTTATAGTTTTCATTTAATATTTTTCATCTATTGTTTACTAAGTTATAGAATAAAAAGGTAGTGTATGAGCACCAAAAACCTTTTGCTATTTTTTGAAAACAAGAACCAATTCTAAACATTGTTAAAACAAGTTAACTGCAGATGTGTTTTTCTAATTCATTTAAACCTGTCCATTGCAGGTTAAATCACCTTTGATTTCGTGCCATAGTGTTCAAATTGAGAGAAATTTACAAAGAAAAAATCAGCTGCAGTTAATTTGTTTTTATAAACATTTTTTGCAAGTAAAAAGAAACTAAACTAATTAAAAAAATGATGGAATTATTTTGAAGTAATTAATTAATATAAAGATAAATAATTGAATAAATATGTCAATTATGTTTAAAATAATATTTTTGTAGTTGATTAACAGCATAAGGATCATCTTAGCATCTGCTTAAAGGATAGAATAACTTAAATATTATGTGATTGCATCAGTTTTATGTTCTAGCGGTAAATATATATATATTTACAGATTGAGAGTTGTGATGGCAGACGGTAAGTGGAATTAAATCTAATTCGAAATGCAGGTTAATAAAATTCTGCTTTGATTTATGAGATGAGATGAGTTGAAGAGTTATTTAGTTGTTAAACACATTTAACATCAAGTGATTAATTACTTAGAATTTGAATATTATGTCAGTATTACCACTGTGAAAATATTGCAGTGTGTTGCACTATACACGTATGCTACTGCTTTGCCACATGCCGACAGAACTTTGCAATATTTTTTGAAAAGCCTATGTTTGTTGCTAACAAAATTTATAAAATAAAAACAAACATCAACAATAAAATAAAAGATGGACGAAACAAGATAATACTTAAAATTATTATTATACACATACATTCCGAGAAAAAAGTTAGTTGAAGGTGTAGTTATTAAAGTGTGTTATAACTTATAAGATATAATTAATTAGTAGATGTGTTGGTGCTGTAAAGAGTCAGTGTGAAAGAATTATGGCTAGAATAGAATAATGGTAGGCAATTAGTATATTACTGATCAAATTTTGAAAATTTGAACACAGTTTTAATTTTATATAAGAATTTAGTTGATACGTTTCAATGTTAAATACTGATTAAAGTGTTTTAAATTTAAATTGTTAGAAGTTTATTGAAATCATTCGTGTATGAATTATCTTTTTCAAAGGTTCTTAAAATTTAAGTTAATTAAGTGTAAAATGGTTAACAATAACTTTAAAATGTAAGCTAAAATTCTTCTGATTAACATTATAGCCAATAAAATGGTAATAAAGCATCAGTAAAATGGCATGCTCATGGAATATTAAACAATGAATGTGAAGCCTAATATGTTATTTGATTCACCAGTTGTGTTTGACTTGTTTGGTTTCTTGGAATTCCATTTCTAACTTTTAATCTTGGGCAAGGATAAATTGAAAGAATGAGATGAGGCTTCACATGGTGGAGTGTGCCTTACATGGAATGTTAACTTTCACACCTTAAAATATTTGTTTGAAACTGTACTGTATATGTTATATTTGAACAGTGCAAGGAAGTTTAAGCATGTATAATAGTGTAAAATGAATAGTGTATTTAGTGGCATACATGGTATGTTATGGGTTCTAGAGCAGAAATAGAATTTTAGCCCTGTTTAATGGTCTTAGGTTACATTTCATTTTTGACTAATAAGTTAATTTAGAATTTAGGGTGTGGTTTAAGCAGTATGGACATACTGTACTGGTTAAAGTATGTATAAATGTGTGATGAGCCAAAGGGACCTGTAGCAATGCTTTGGCTACTCTAGTGATATCTAAGCCATTGGTAGAGTATGTTTGAA
Source organism: Tachypleus tridentatus (assembly GCF_004210375.1). NCBI lineage: Eukaryota > Metazoa > Arthropoda > Merostomata > Xiphosura > Limulidae > Tachypleus > Tachypleus tridentatus. The sequence continues at coordinate 96,236,459 of NC_134833.1, forward strand.
AAGATTGGTTGAAACAAATTCATAAAGAGCAAAACAGTTAAGGCATAACAAAGTAAGCAGTATTTAATTTTTTTTATACTTAAAAAGTTGACATTTAGAAAAGTATATACAATTTTTTATTATGTTTGTACTTCTAAAATTCTACAGGCAATAAGACCACCTCTTTTACTATTTTTTTTCTCAATATAAAATATTTAATCCAAAGTCTTAACCTTTCCCTGTAAATTAATGGTTCCATACCTGGAATCATCCCACTAGCCTTTCTGGAAATCCTTTCTTGAATAAGAAGAGAAACTAAACACAACATTCCAAGTGATTAAATTAAACTGTCAAAGTATCAAAAACATTACATGCAAAGTAATATAACAAATTAACAATAATAAAATACATAGACAGATATTAACTTCTCTTATTTTAATTTCTTGCTAGCTGCCATTCAGTTGATCAAACCTAGTAATTTTAAAAACCATTGTAAAGTGTGAAGTACTTAAATAAGACAATGTTAGTGATATAGATAGTAAAGTACAGACAAGACTGTCAATTCTAGTTAAAACCATTGGTGAAACTTTTATATCTGGATATACATTGTGTAATGGAATCAATATCTAGATATGTATTGTATCAATTACTATGATGATATATGCACCCCTAATATCCACATTTGCAACCTCAACCACATTTGTATTTACATAAAATTGTTATTGGTAAGCCTAATGTATTTAATTGTTATACCAATTTTAAAACTAAGCAGTTTTCATGAAAGAAAATTAGACATTTTACTGGCTGATTTTTAGAGTTAATCAGAAGTTTATTAACATTTTTCAAATTTTTAGTAACTTTAGCACAGGAAATAATGTATAAATGAGTATGACATTTAGTATATCAGTAGTGTAAGATTTAATAAATATTAAAATAATAAGTGCCATATGTATATGCAGACCAGTTCTCAGAAATGGGAATGCAGTGTATTCTGCACAGTGTCATTAGGATTGTTGATTGATAAATTTGGATAATATACAGTTGAATTTCATTCACCTCAATTGACTACATATGTACTGAAGATGACTGAGGAGTGAAATCATTATGAATACAGTGGACTCTTAAAATCACTTGTTATTGATCAATAAGTGTAAGGGTGCAAAATAGAGTAGGCATTGAACTGGTAAACAAAGAAGGCAGTTGTATGCACAATAAGTTGAGCATTTCATTAACTTGTATGTTGTCAATAATTATATAAGATGTGTAATCAAAATGGCATGTTATGTCATTATCCTCATGTAACTAATGATTGTGTTCAAACCAGTGATATATAAAATACATTGCACATGCATTGTTATTTTGCATAAACAAACCTGATGCTTATAAAACTTGGTTTTGAAGCATTGTAATTTGACATGATTGTTGTATAAAATGCTAATTACCTTTTGCTACCTAGTGTATTCAGTGATGTATATTTTTCACTGTATGTTTAGTTTATATGTTTATCCTTACTGTGAAGGTTGTTCTCACAAACATTGCTATAAAATATAACAGAGTCATGTATGGATTATAGATCCATGTATCCATAGGAAAGGCATGTTTATTATAAGAAATAGTTTGGGTTATTTATTAAATTTTCCATATGTTCTATATGAAAAATAATCTATATTGTTGATACTGGACTAATAGGATTTACAATAGTTAGTAAAAAAAATAGCATAATTATTAATTTGAAAATAATATATCTGTTATTTGTAGGGATTAAGGCTTAATTTTGTCTCTTATTACTAAGTGATAAAACACCTTTTTATTGTAATCTGGAAGGAGGTTATATGAGTGTATATATTAACAAAAGGTAAATACCTAATAACTGTGCAATAAAGTTATAGTCTATTTTTCTTACTACAGTTGACAAGTCATTTTTTGTAAAAGCCTTATTTTTCAGCCTGTTTTAAGATACATATCTCTAAGAGCTGTTACTATCACTTCCAAGATATGGTCTTTCAGTGAAATCCAATTTTTGTCTAAGGTAGAAAGAACAGTATTGAGAACATGATATCAAAAATGGTTAAAACTTCAGTTTCATGTTTAACTTTGGCTGGATAAAATATATGGTGAAATCATATAAAAATGTGGGTGTGGCATGTGTGACAATTTTTAATAAACTTTTATAGTAGATTTATGTATACTTCAAGTGGTGTGCTTCAAGTAAATATCAAAAGTTTAATGACATAGTTCTTTATTCTGATACAAGTTAGCTTTTATGATATAACATGGAAAGGTTATAGAGTGATAAACAGAACAGTGTAAAAAATTGTATCTCAAGATGGCTGGTATAGATGTTAAAACTTTTATTAAAATAAAGTACAGAAGAGTGTTTTGACCTCAGGTCATTTTCAGGTTAACTCTGGTAGATTATCCTGAAGATGACATAAGAAGGTCAAAATATTGTACTGTACTTTATTTTAATAAAAGTTTTAATACCCATACCAGCTGTATTGAGATACATTTTTACTTCAAGTGGGTTTCTCCCCATCATGAGTGTAAATAATTATTCAGTGGGAAATTAAATAACATTCAGCTGAGTCTAAGAGAAAATCATGCCTTATCTCTCTTTCTAAGGACAGGTAAATTAGGATTGTTTTCAAAATGTAATTATACCACTTTATTATCAGCATATATCAGCAAAATTGGCATCAAAATGTAATTTTAATTCAAACCTTAATATTATACGTTTTAATTTGAAAGAAAATATTAAAATGCAAAATATCCATTTTTGTATGTCACATGATATGTCTTGTTTTACTGGTCAGTTTATATTGTATTGAACATACCATACAATATTTGTAGTGGTAAGAAATTAGAATATCAAGTTTCAGACATTGAAAAAGCTGGAAAAGTGATATAATAAGAAACTTCCACCTTTTTGATTTGCTGAGATATCAGTATATTTAGCAAACCTACCAGAGTAGCTCCTCCCACTGCTACATTCTTTTGAATCATCTTCACTTATGCCTACATCTCTAAAGTGTGTGTTTAGGAAGAGAACATTCCAAACTAAATAGATCTGACAGTTATCTGCAATTGGCTTGAAGGGAAAATCCAGAATTTTAATGGAAATGTTGAAGTCTGTGGATGAAGTAGTGTTCTGAATATAAATGAGATTTTATAACCCACATATAGTTCATTTAGAAAGCGAGGTAAATTGCCATGGCTTTATGTATACCAGTATAGAATTGGATAATTTTTTGATTTTTCAAAATGTGCACAAATTAATTTCACTTCCCCCCTTCAGTTGCAAGGATATGCAAGACTTACAAATGAGGCTTAGCAATTATGATGTATCAGTGTAAATCAATTTCATAACATTGTAAGTCCTAAAATGTCTTTTATGGTTTTCTTCATTTATTATTATATTTTTTATGCAAAGTTACTAAGAATTAAAAATTTATGAGCAAATGTGAATAATATAGACCAGCTAAAGTACCTGTACCCTGGATTAAGTTATGTAAATTCATTTATTAATGAAAGGTTATCTTAGTACATGAAAAGTTGTTTCCTTTATATATAGTTTTAAAAATTCCAAAATGCTCATTAAAACAACAAAACACAAAATGTGAAGTTGTAAATTTGTGTGTATTTCCCCATGTAACTAATGAACCTTCATACCAATTTTGGTGAAGATCCATCCATACTTTGCAAAGTATTTACATGACATACAAGAGACAGTACTGTTATATTTGTATAGTGTCAGTGTATTAGATCTGCTTGTGATATATTTAATACATCATATCTGCACCCTGAGAATGGAGAAAAATAAAGTTCTTCGTGATGGGAAAAGGAGATGAAAAGGGAAAATTGTTACCCCTATTGCAAATATACATACACACAGGATAAACATTTTGGGAAGTTGAAGGTTGCACATCATGTAATAAGTTTTTCCAGTATAATATAAGCAAGGTCTCAATTATAGTATGATATAAACATATTAATAAGCACTTTGTGTATCTATACCACTAATTTTTGACTATTTTCTGAGGATAACTAACATTCAAATACCAACCAAATTTATTGGATAATCATGGACTTTTTAGAGAACCGTATAATAAACATTTTTTTACCTTTTTATTAGTTTATACAATTCTACATGTAACCAGCATGTTGTTAACAAGCTGATAAGATCTCTCCTACTATGTTCTCAGAGCAGGAATTATGATAAACTCTGTGGGAATCTTTGGCTTATTGTACTAAATGTACTTATTTGCTCTTGATGGCATTGTAAGTTGGTATCACATAAACACTTCAATGGCAGGAGTAGTGATTCATTGTTCTATATTTGGCAGGTTTCTATTTCAGCTGCTAACAATAAAATAATCATAGGAAATAGATTTGAAGTGGTTAGAAGTGAAAACTTTCAGGAGAAGCAGTTTGGAATTTTGTTGTCAATACTGAAAAGGATATAACAGTACTATTCATTTTTTTTTGCTTCCTTTGTATTTTGGTTATGAGTATAGTCAAACTCACCAAATGTCTATAGAGTCAGGGTATAGAAAATAACAGATAAAATATTGTTTTAAAAAGTATTTACCATTTATTTATGGGGTTTGAGATTATGCAAATGAAATTTGATAATTTTAAGATAAAGAAAATGTTTAATTTTATTGATCTAAAATTGAAAATCACTTTGCACATGGAGCAATCAGCACCAGTTCCATGTGTTCATGAACAGTTTTTGATAAAAGCACTTAATTGATAATTTTGATTATTTTATCTACAAAAAAATTGAAGTATTTACTGAAAGCTTGAAAAATTTTCTGAAGTTAAACAAAATGTGTTCAAAGCTATGGTGTGAAAACTGATGGTCACTTTGGAATCATGTAGCAGGTATGACTCTCTGAGGCAGTACAAAAAGGGTTAAGAGATTTTCTATACCAATGAATGTTAACTATCAAAACCTATTTGGGAGAATTTAAAGACATGCTTGGCATGCTGCTCAAGACATAGTAAAGTTAGAAGTTACAAAATGCATTTTACACTTAGTAGAATTATTTCAGTTTTGTAAACAGTTTTTGCTATATTTTTGTGTTAATGGGTTAGTCTCTCTGTCAATTAAAAAAAAACTGAATGAATCCCTCAACCATCCCATGTATGTGCTGATAGAAATAGATATAAAATGTTAAAAAATACATTAAAATAAGCTCTAGACAGAACTGTTTTTGTCATTCATCTGTTAGATACTGATACTTGTTTGTAAAAGATACAATGTCTGTTAACAATCTGTGAAAATAGTCATTTTTGACAGATAATCAGTGTCATTCTGCAGATAAATTTTGTACATGAAGTGTTTGAATTTTATTCTAGTTAGATTTTGGCCTCTCTTCAAATAAAATACTTTTATGTTATGGAAATAAAGCAAGTACATATGTTATTATTTGGTGTAAAAAATGCTTTTAAAGTGAATGTTATGGTTTCATAATTGCTTTATTTCATCTTAGAAAAATTATTTATTACGATGGGTAGCTGTAATAACAAAAGAACAAATAAATTATGATGAAATTTTTTAAAGAAATTGTTTAAGAGGTTGAGTTGGTAGTAAAATGGTGGTTATTGAATAATTATGTAATCAGGATACTTATTGAATGTAATTTTCTGAGTGTATTAAACTAAGTAAAATTCATATCACTCAATTATCATGCAGTTAAGTTGCTTAGTGTGTTTTAACTAACTAAAATATTATTCAATCATGATTTTGTCAGACTGCTTATTGACTGCAGACTTCCCAATGTATTTAATTAACTGGAGGGAATAGACCTCAACTATTATGTGATCAGACTCCTCAGTGTTTACAACTTTTCAGTGTGTTTAACTCTGAAATGAATGTTACTCATCTGTCATTTTATTATCAGACTGCTCAGTGATTGTGACTTTCCATGTGGTATTTATCTGAATTAAATAGTTATATTTATATTATATAATTAGATTGTTTATTTATTGGAACTTTTCTAGTATGTCTTAGTGAATGTTACTCAACTATCATATGATAGGTGTGTTCATTAATTACAGAATTCTCAGTTTATTTAAACCTTAAACAGCAGCCATCATCAAATGATGCTACAACCTACAACATTCCTGCTATTTAAGGGATAACTAATTTATTCTGGCTGAATAATTATCATTTACTTCAGGAAAGAAGTGTTTCCTTTAAGTGTATTAATAAATAAATATTTGTGTATGTGTTACAGAAACAGATACTTTAGAAAAAATTATATTTCATTAATTTTTATTTATCATTTCTTAGTTTGAAATATGTAGATGAGTTTTTTTTTATACATTTTATTAAAGCTTCAAGTAGGGTAGCAAAACGTTCTCAACCACCATGGTCCCCACCTACTGGGACTCCTATCCCAAAGTTGAAGTTATATAACAGTTTGTCACGGCAAAAAGTAAGTACTATAGTATTCACTTTTATACATGAATATACATATATTTCAAAGTGTATTTAACTACTTGTTTAACATAAGTACACCCATTATTACTTGCATTCCAAGGAACCATATAGACATACTTTAATTAGGAATATGAGAATGTATGGTTTGCAGGGATTTTCTTTAAATAAAATATAGAACAAGTCAATCAAGTATGAAATATACGATGCTTTGTTAAATGTGTTTATTCTCCTTGGTTTCTAGGAATATAAATACATGATTATGAAAAAGTTACATTTATCTTTGGAATGTCGCAGAAAGTGCCAGTAGTATTCATACTTTAGTTTCGTTAAGATTGATTTTTGGAGTTATACAAAAATATATATCATTATAGATTTATGTACAAAACAAGAATACCTTTGAAATAATAACATTTTCATTTGAGCCTGGTCTGTAAAATTTTGATGCTAATTCTAAGATTTTAGTTTTACTTTAGGGTTTTCCAGTGGAGAGAAGTATGTTTAATGAATCTGAAAAACAATAACATAACATATATAAAAATTGGCAGTATATTAGATACATTTTCTTGCTTTCTTTTAGTATAGCTTTACATAGTGCATTTAGTAGTTTAGGAATTCTGTATGGATGGTAAATTTTCTGACATGTTTTCTTTTTTGCTTTTGACAATATTTTGGTCTCCATGGTAAGGCTTTCTTTTCCCAGTCATAAAGTGTTTATAATAACTTTGTTTTACTCTTTGTTTCAAATCTAGAAAGTTTTGTTACTCTAAACCAAATTTTTATAATACTTTCTTCTAGCCCTTATGATTTTCTAAAGCAGAGCTAAATATTTGAGTTCGGGTTCTTAAATAGGGAGTCTTTATATATTGTAATTACATAACATTATTATATTAACAGTAAATCTGTTTGGATTTGTACTTATCAGGTTTCAGCAACATTTTATCACATATTTAATATTTTGTTTTTTGGTTGTTTATCATTAACTAATTTAAGGGAATTTCTTGTATCCACATTTGAAAAGAAAATTGAACTTATTTTTGTGTGAAGCAGGAAAAGGATTTATTTAAGGTCAGTATTTTATGTTTTAATGGTACAAAGAAAAAGGTTTGTAAGCTTTCTATATTTTATGAGGCAAAAATCTTATGACATTATCAAAAATGTTAACTGAATTCATAAATTTTGATGTATTCAAAAAATATTGTAGCTCTGAAAGACTGAAATATGGCTATTCTTTTTTATGCATGCATCTGATGTGTAGGAGGAGTTTGTTCCACAATTTGGGAATAAAGTTTTATGGTACAGCTGTGGCCCTACTGTTTATGATGCCTCCCACATGGGACATGCCAGGTATGTGTAAAGTAGTAATATTGTTAAAGTTTTATGGTACAAATGTCTTCTGCACATGATGCTTTCCACATTAAACATGGCAGGTGTGCATAAAGTACTAACACTTTTAAAATTTTATTAATATTAATTGTATAATTCAGAGTGAAAGTCTGCATGCATTTTGTTTTTACCAACACCCATTTTCTTGTTCTCAAAACTATCTGCATTAATAAGCTACAAAAACACTTTCATGAAAAAATTCTGATCAGTATTAAAACGAGTTAAGCATGCTTATTGCTCGTTAGTGTATTAGTATGTGTTTCGGTCTCTTGACTTAGTTGACTAAATTGAAAGTGAGGTTTTATCATATTGTATCTTTTATAATATTTTGCTTTTGAAAAGGAGTTTTAAAAATAAACTGTAATGCACAGAAGTTTACCATCCATTGTAATTCATAAAAAAATATATTGGCTTCAACACTGTCAAAATTGTATAATTTTTTCTGTAGGTCTTATATATCATTTGATATTATGCGAAGGATACTTTCACAGTACTTCTGCTATGATGTGTTTTATGTTATGAACATCACAGATATTGATGATAAGGTAAGAAATTAACTTCTTCAACATTTTGCACACAAATAATTGTATTTCTTAAACAGTAATTGAGTATATTTTTTAACATTGTCTTTTTCTGGCTTGCCAGTATGTCTAATCAAATTTTATAATGTTAAAAATGAGATTTTGATACCTATGGTGGGTAGAACACAAATAATCCATCTTGTAGCTTTGTGGTTTCCAGCTAAAAAACAAAACAACTATATATAAAAAAATTAATCAGATGAAACTATAAATTGTGTGCAAGAATTCTCATAAATATTTTTGGGATAATAACAGCATTGAACTTCAATAATCCTTTTGAGTATATAATTTTACATCTTAATCAAAAATCTATACATTGTAAAGAGGCATTGATAAAGTCATGTAGTGGTTTCCTGTAATGTTTGAAAATGGAATATGGAATTGTCTAGTCAACGTGGAGCTTATCTCAGAGATGAAATGTTATAAGGTTTACTTTTGTGTTTGAAGAGGTTCACCTACAATTATTATTTTATTGTAATATTACCAACTTATAAGTGTGAATAAATGATGAATCATTATTTTTCTTCAATCTGTTGGTAAATCTGCATTAGTAGTGCCCACTATATATGTTTGAATGTGAAGGTAAGGACTAGGAACTATAATGAACATTTTTTTAGTATTTCACTTTTTTTTGTTTTTATATGTCTTTTTCCAGTAACTTTGACATCTATCCATCTTTGATTTATGTATATTTATGAAAAAATGAGTTTTTACATTTTACAAGTTACAGTATCAAAGTTTCTTGAGGTTTGATTTACAGTATTTTGTAATTCTTGTTGTGGTATGTAACATGGTTACATTTTGGTTTTTCAACATTTTTTTAATGTTTTTCACAATATAAATAAAATATAATTATTAAACTTCATTCTTATAGATCATAAAAAGAGCAAGACAGAATCACTTGTGGGACCAGTACCTTGAAAAGAAACTAAAAGAGGAAGTACCACAAATAATAGAAGACGTAAACATTGCACTTAAAGTAATTTCTTTTTTCTTCTTGGAATGAGAAAACTGAAAGTGTGTTGAAGTAACAGCAAACTTATTTTATATTTTCTAATATTTAATCAGATGCAAATAGTAATAGTGTTTTTATATTCCTTTATTTATGATATGTTAATACGCCTTTCTTTTTTTATGGGTAAGGTGATGTTTGATGTCTTTACTTGGTTTAAAAGGTAAAAACAGTAACTTTTGATGTTTATATTTAAAAATTTAATAAAACAAAACTAAAGAGTGAAAAAATGTAGCTTATTGTAGTTTTGTTATTTTCTTTTTATATCCTTTTAATAAATTGTTTTTGTTTAAACTTTTCTTGAGAGTTGAAAATGTTTGGCTTTTCTCATGGAAGTGGTAGGACTTTGATATGATATTGTTTATTTCCAGAAATATTGAAAAGAGATACCCCAGTATGGGAAAATTCCACACACACATGCATGCACTTTTACATTTATGCTGCATATTTAGTAAATAATTCAATAAAATTTAAGATTATTTTAATATAATTTTCCAATAGTTTTGTTTTATTAAAGTTTTAGTAATTTCATTTTTTTAAGCCTTACCAATATAAAATGGAAACAACTACTGATCCTGATAAACGTACAATGCTAGAAAAGGGGATTGCCAAAGTAACTGAAGCATTAAGTTACATCCAGAAACTACATACTGAAAATGAAAATAATAAAGATATTAGTCAGAATGATAAAAAGGTAAGTGTGTTTTCTTATTGAAACAATACAGGTGCTCATAAACTGCTATCTTCTATTTGTAATTTTGTTTGACATCAAAATTAAAAAAAAAAGAATTGTGACTGTCTTCTGGTAATAAATGTTTTTTGGTTTTTTTTTAAACCCTTTTTGGACAATAGGGTATCCCTGATATCCCCGTGTTTTTTCCTTCTTGTAGTGGAAATACTAAACCATACTGCATGAAACATAGGAAAAACTTGCTAAATACTATCTGCTTTTGATATAACAAGTTCATGTTACTTGATTTATTATTTATGTCCTCAAATTTTCAAACTAAAAATACTTTCATGTTATAATTTAATTTTCTTTTTATTGTTGATCGAAGATGTTTTGTTTCAAATATCCAACCAACTTCAACTTGATTGATTTTTATTAATATATTTCTTTTGATATTTTATTTTGCCAATTACTGTATTCTCCACTGGGACACAGTAAGTCTATGGATTCACAGTGTTAAAATAAGGAGTTTGATTCCCCTCAGTGGGCACAGCAGATGGCCCGATATGGCTTCACTGTAACAAAACACAAACATCAATTGTAGTAATCACCATTTCTAACTTTGCATTATGAAAAACTGTGTAAAATAAATAAAGATTTGTCAGTGATCTGAGACTTGACCTTCAAAAATAACACCTGGTTATGCTAAGTAACAATATTTTTGATTGAAATAATTTCATACCTAATAAATTACTGTTTTCTAATACAATATCTTACTTGTTCTCACAGAATAGCTTTTCTCAACCAGCAATACCCTATATTGTTGCAAATTTTCAATGTATGCTAACTAGTTTTCCACTTCCTGCTTCTGCATATCCACATGCATGTGATTATGCAGCAGCTTTCTGCCAGTAAGAGCATGACACCACTCCTATTGTAACCAGCACCCTCTTCATATTTGCATTTGTTAATCACTTCTCAATTGGCAATCCTACTGTACAGATGTACTGTTTTTTTCTCACAGATATGTTGACCTTTTCTGTTCTACTGTTAACCTAGTTTTTGCTTTCTGTTTACTTAAATTTTCACATGTTTGTATTTCTGAAAGATTTTTTTTTTTTCAAAGTTTTCTTACTTTTTCAGAGACTTTCTTACAAGTGTGTTATGGATCTCACTCTATGGCAAGAGTTGCTTGATCAAGTACACTTTTTTTTTTTTTAAATCTCCACTGTCAATCCTGCGACCATGCACAGCATCAGTCAGTTATTTTGTATCCCTACCTACTGTGGACCTGACGTACAATTTCAGGTTCCACAAGGTTTTGGTTGTGTGTCTCCCTTCTGTTGTGTTCTATGTCTTAACAGTTGCAGAATTGGGTTATGTATACCATATAGACAGGGTATTCTGTGGAACTGCTAGTAGTTCTCTCTAGTGTTTTTTCTTTTTCATCACAAACATGTTTGTTTCAGGATGTACACTCATAAACTAACATAAGTAAAGCAAACAAGATTAATTCCCTTTTCTGGTGTACTATGGCTTTGAGACTCTTCCTACTGTAAACCTGATATACAATTCCAGGAACTACCAGGTTTAGGTTGATTGACTTTCTCAACCTGGTGGCTCTACTTTTCAGAATAGGGGTATTGAGATCAACTGTTGTACTATATCTGATATTGAAGTCCTCTGGAGTTTCTAATGCTTCCCCCCTTTCTTCTAGTGGAACTTAGAAGTTCTTACCACTTACCAGTTCCTAGCCACTGGAGTTACCATGGAGGCCTGTTCTTCTGGGTGATGAATCATGCCATTCAGTTGAGAGTATGGGTGGTGGCATTTTGCAGGTGACTTTGGTGTGTTACACTTCTTGCTATTGACCTGATGTACAATTCCAGATACCACCAGGTTTTGGTTGCAGCTATATGTTGTATTTCTGCCTATATGTGTGACAGATTGTTTTTTCCCATCATGGCATTCCTCCTTCTGATCATTGTCCAAATGTGCATTCTTAGTTTTGGTTGGAGATGGTCTGATCATGGTTAGTATCATGTGTAATTTGTGTGATGCCCTTGCTACTACAGACTTTACTTATAACTTCAGATGCCACCAAGTTTTGTTGAAGCATATATATACATATATACATACACACACACACATTATTGCAGTTTGCCTCTGAGATTGAGACGTTCGTTCTCCTTACCATCCTTCAGATATACATTTCTAGTAGGTACTGTGTTGGCAGGAGATGGTCTAGCTAAGTAAGTCCTCACATGTTTTTCAATTCTCCTACTGTGGACTAAGTGCCCACTGCTGCCAGGCTTTGGACTGGAGATGCACTCAAGTTTGTGGTTTCTCTTCCTCCTACCTGCTGGATGTTGGTTCCTGGTAGATGTGGTACTGGTTGTAGTTGGATGCAGTACATGTTTTTCTGCTTGTGTAGAGCTGGATATTCTCCTCCTATCATGGACTACATCCATTGTCATCAGGTTTTGGGCTGGAGATGTCATCCCACCATGGTTTTCTACCATCTTCTGAATGTTGATTCTTGGTAGTTTTGGTGTTTGTTATGTTGGATGTACATGCATGTGATGGTGGATTTTGGTACAGAAGTTTGTTTTCCCTACTTATTTTCATTTCAAGATGAAAAAGTAAGTGATTATCTACTTATTATGGATATGATGTACCATTCCAGATACTGCCTGGAATTGGGTGAGGTCAAACTACATCTTTGATTTGTCGTGCCCCAACCATTTGACACCAAAGAGTCCCATTCATCAGTCATATGTAGGGTTTCCTTCATGTTTTCTGTCTTTTATGTTTGTGACACTATCATAAAAGTCTGAAAAGTGTACTTAGATCAGAGGTAGTGCAGTTTATCACTGAAATGTGGTGTTTTCTTTTTTGGTTTCTCTTGGTCTCTTTTTGGTATTTCCTAAAGGGGGATCTTTTTTTTTTTTACCTGCCCTCTACCAGTTCACTGTGAGACTCTAGCTATTTGATGAATGGAGGTAAGATGTTTTATTGGAAGTTAGGATTTCTTACACTGAAAATGTATTTCTGATAGATACCTCCTCTCACATTTCTTACCTATTCTCCCTACTGATATGTTGCATAGGTCTTCTGACCAATCTGGAAGTGATTAATAACTTCAAATGTGAATAGGATGCTAGTTACAATAGAAGTGGTGTCATGATCTTCTACTGATGGAGAGCTGCTGTATCATCATTTGAATATGGATATGCAGAAGTGGATGTTAAAAGGCTATAATATGATAAAATTAAAATTTTAATATGATAAAATTAAAAAATGTAATAAATGGGTAAGTATCTGATGCACTAGAATTTTTTTATGTCATTACTTTCTAAAGCTCCTAAGGCTTACTTCATATTTTGTCATAGATGAAAATTATCATAGTTTTCAAACAAATGTAATTAATATGAAATCACTTTTTAGGAACATAAAGTATTTCTCAGAGAACTATAAAAAACTTCCTAGATATCTTATTTGTTTCTAAATCTTATAAAATTCCCACTACATTCTGTTGTTCTTGTCTGTGCTGATTGGATCTTGTCAGTTTAACAAAACTTCTTCATTTTCACCATACACATTTTACTGTGATATAGTTTATAATCTGCTCTATTCTATGTAACTGTTTTTAACTTTTTAATGGTTTTTTCAGACAAAGCACTCTGAAAAGAGGAGCATAGGTTATAATGTATAAAATTTGTGAAAGAAAAGTAAAACCTAAAAATAAATAAACTGATGATTATATTCATAGTGAATGATAGTTTCTCAGCATATATAAACCTTTTCTCTGAGATGGGCAGAAAATTATAGAACAGTCAGTAAACTCATTGTTTACGGGTGAGTTTATTCAAACCTGTACAAAGATATAAATTTGAAAATTTTTGTTTTCTGCAAATTATACTGCATAAATATTTCAAAATGATAAAATATCAATTCTGAAATATTTTTCAGTAAATTGTTGTTTAAATAGAGTAAGAAATGTTATTGTTATTTAAATTTACTATACATGCAGTTGTACATTTGACTACTAAAATTGAATAAATTTGGTATTAACTGGAATGTCATATTTTGTTACTAGTTTTTGCCAAATATTGGTTATTTTTCTGCTGATGTTGGGAATATATGGTATGCAGAAGTATATGGTTTTGTGATTTTTTTTGTTCTTGAGATATATTTACTTTTGTTGGTTGATTTTGCTTTCTGTCTAGGTGTGTGTGTATAATGTTTTCTACAGTTTATGGAGAAAACGTATTGATGTTTATGAAGTATTGTTTTATTTTGTCTAATTTATCGTTAATTTTATCTGGTGAGCATAGTTTTATGGCTGTGTTTATTTGGTTTCTTAGTATGTTGAGTTCTTAGTATATTTTGTCAACCAAAACGAGCCATTTTTACATATATATTTTTCTCTACAAGTGGGTTTTCTCGACATCACTGAATAGTTTATATAAATTTTGATTTATAAATTATGTTGTGGTTTTAAAACTTAGCTAATAGATAATAGTCATTTTCATGTATTATAATTCTAAAAAGAAAAAAAAAACTGAAATTAGGACATCAAAGGGTGAGATACGTTCACCTGCTCTTTTCTTTTAACGTAATTAAAGGTGTTGCAGTTACCTAAACTTGAAGGTCTTTATGACCAGTAAGGAAAGAGAGTATTGATTTCAATAAGAAACATTTCCAGAAACTGTTGGAGGCTGCCAAGGATCCTCTAGCAGATTGGTTGGATAGTCAACTAGGAGCAGAAGTGACAGATAACACAATATTTGCATCACTACCTCAGTATTGGGAGGAAGAGTTTTATAAAGATATGGAAGCTTTAAATGTAAGACATTTGTTAAAAATAGAATAGTGCACTGCTGGAAATATTTTAAAGTTGAAAGAATGTGATTTAGAGTAATCTGAAAAGTTCTGTAATTATATTAATTTGTTTTCATTGATTTGACCTGAACAAATGTCAGGTAATCGCTTTAAGTTTTTTTCAATTTTATGTAGATATGTATAATTAAATTTGCAAAAATTTTGCAGACTTGTTATTTTATGTTCATTTTATGAATATTGTTCCTAGGACAATGACATTTTCTCGTACAATTTTTTTAAATATTAAATCTTGTATTAATATCCATTCTATAGTTTCAATTTAAGGGAAAACATTAAAGTAATTGGGGAAAGTATCAACCAGCTTCTTTTTCTCCAGAATTACTGAATTATTCTTGTTATATGACTGAGAATGTACTTATGAATTCACAAGTTGTAAGAAAATTTTAATGAAGAAAATGACAATGTAATAGGTTTGTATGAAACAACTAATATTGCTGGTGTCTTATTGACATAATTCAAAACATATTTGTCAATCCAGCTTTTGATTAATTTTTATTTTTCTCTTCCTTGGGGTGGGGGGCTGGACAGTTGCACCTATTTTCTTCTGTGTTAATCTGGCCCTGAGTAAATTTTGTAAGTTAGAAATGATGCTCACTTTTTGGTAGGTTTTGCCTCCAGATGTGGTAACGCGTGTGAGTGAATATGTTCCAGAAATTGTTGCTTATATCCAAAAGATCATTGAAAATGGAATGGCGTAAGAGTTGTATTTTCTTCTTTTATTTATTAATTAACCCTTTGAGCATAGACTTGGTCCCAAGGGCTGATCTCTTAACCATTTTGTGCTTGTTATAGTTTTCATCCTATTACTTTTAAATTAGTAAGTGTATGTTCATGAAATTTGGCATATTACTAGTAAACAGTACAAGGCTTTCATACACAAAATATCAGATGTTTTAAAATAAGTCCTAAGATTTGTTAATCAGTGTTTTTCTCATGCTATTTTTATTTTTGCACGCTGCCCATCCAACATCCAAAGTAATTTTCATTTTAATATTAAAAATACTTGTATGTATCAGGTACAAAATCTTTATAATATCCAGAGAGTTTTATTGAATGTTTATCATGAAGAAACTTTATATTTTCACTAACAAATCTCTGTATGGGTTCAGCCAATATGATTGATATTACAACTACCATGTAAAATTAGGAAATGAATGTAAATTATGCCTTTTTTTTGTTCCAGAATGATTACAGATTGTAAAAGGAAAACCCAAATGTTTAGACTACATATCTTAAATCTCATAACATTATACATTTATATAGATTTATTATATTGACCTTTCAACTGTGCCTGGCTAACAATAAAGAAATTACAGTGATGTGGCTTACGTGCACTTATGTTACTGTATCCATTAATATAAAACCGACCTTTACCTTTTCACAAAGTGATCTATCTTGGTTGTGTTTTAGTGGTTTAGTATCTGGTAAAATACAGTCACATTTCAATTATTATAAATTGCATGGGTATATAGATTATTACTATTTAGAAACAAGTTCTTAAACTTATTTTTCTTAAAAAATGGAGCAGCACATGAAGAAATAAAGAAAACAATTATTCCTTATAGTTTCAACCTTTGCACTCATTTCTGCTTTTTGTAGCTTGCCAAGACTTGAGCAACTTTTTAGGTGGAATATGTGAAATGAAATAATTTTTAGGCTTTACATATACATTTGAATAACCAAAAACATAATAAATTACTTCATATATATCATAGGATTCCATTATAAGTTATCAAGTTTAATAATGAAGCTGTATTTGTTATCTAAAAGATATGAAATCTTGAACAGGCTAAAGACTCAACTAACCAGCATGAAAGTTTGTTTCAAAATGTATAATATGAAATTTTAAATTATAATCTACAGTTTGATACCAAACATAAGAATATAAATTAATAAAATAGTATTTCAATGAATGCAAGTCAATAAGTGCAATGACAAAGCCTTTTTCGCATTGTGATAGGGTTAAGAACAAAGCAAAAAAATGTTTTTTTATGAAGTGTGACATAATGAACTGAACTACAGTGTAAAACACATAAGTTTATCATGCAGTGTTTGTTATGACTAAAAGTTTTATATAAATTACTGAGTGAGTTAGCACATTTCGTGTATCATTTATTTTAAATGTCTATTCATCAATCACAATGTAAATAATTCTTTTGTTTTAAATCTGTTTATATCTCTACTGATAAAAACAAATGGATGAGAAGAAATTAGCTTTACACTTGAATATTTTTCTTCTTCTGAGATTTAGTTATTAAGCTAGTGTTATTTGTTCTTTTATTGTTTCACTTCAATGGCTACATGTAATCTGCCATTTTGACTCTCTTATGGGCAGATATGTGGGACACACATCATGTTATTTATTTTACAATGAAAATGTGATATTGGCAGTATATGAGATCGACTTTTGTAGCACTGTAAATAAAGGATTTTAAACATCACATATTTCAGTTAATTAACACTTTTACCCTGAATATTCTTTGCTACACGAAAGAAGTTTTAATGTCTTACATTCAAAATTTTATAAAACTACTTTTTGTTTGTGTTTTTCCAATTAGCACAGAATAAAATCTTAGCTAGTAATTCATATGTTAATGGTACATAATTTTTACCTTTTAATTCTATCAGACGTTATTTTTAAAAATCCTGAATTTTCCTAAGTAACACTCTTGACATTTTTTCTAGGCATCTTGTCTTTTCTGTTTTATACACCACCCCTTGAAATAGTACAAAATTAAATTACTGCTATATTGAGGGGCGTAGATTTTGGAGGGGATGGAGGGTATACATCCCTCTCTTCATTTTTGGTGGGGGGTATGGTGCATACAATCATCCCCCATACAGTTTGGTCTGTTGAATTGTTTTATTGCATCACAGGCTTACAAATTGTGTATTTGTTTTTGTGATTCTTGTGTTCTTACCAATCGAATTACATAATTAGGCCTAGATGTAGGCTTTTTCAGTAGCCGAAATGTACATATTTCGGTGTGCTTCAAAGCTTTTTGATCTAAGTTATAGTTCGTAACTTCATAAGTATCAGTTAGTAGGCCTAAGTATACATGCAAGTATTGTGGCAACAAGATTACTCTGTGACTGCATGTTTACAGCTTTCAGGTTCACATAATCAGAGATTACCAATATGCAAATTGAACAGTCCACATAAGTGTTTGCAAAAATCATCTTCCCAATCGGGTGTAAAAAATCTATGCCCCTGGCTATTTTCATTTCTCAGGCAAATCTTAATTTTTATAGTCTTCAGTTTTGTTTGGTTATAGAGCTATTGAATATAAAATCAGACCTTTCCTGCCACACCCCTTGGTGTGGATTCCTGTATGTGGTGAGGGGACCTCCCAGCGAAGGTTTTGTTCTTTCAGGTTACCTCCTCTGGAATATAAACATCCACCCATATGTTTGCTGTGCGTGGCGACCCGTGAAGGGTAGGAAAGGATCCTGGTGGTTGAGGGGTCCAACCCTACCACACCACTTTGGTCTTGAATTCCTGAAGACGGGCAGCCTTTGGGTGGCCCCCCTTGGATCAATCGGCTGGTCCACTTGGGCGTGAATCAACCAAGTACCAGTATTGGAAGTTTTCAATGGGTGTTGTGGACATTGTGTCTGATGCTGGTTTTTGGGTATAGTGCTCATGAAACCCTGGCATTGCTGCAGTGTCCTTGTTTGACATTGTAGTGCATCCCCTCGTAACGCTCTGTGGTGAGTGAGGTCAGTGGGCACCGAAATTTTCTTTTTTCCTATGGATCCCACTGATAAAAATGTAAATAAAATAATGAAAAAACAGTCAACAAATAAATGACCACATCTTGAAGACTCTGATCACCAATCTTCATCGTCTGTACCACCAGTTATACCTAATTTTCTCATCCTACATTCTCTTTCAGAAAAACCTTTAGGGCAAATGTCCCCTTTTTTATTCAGAAGGGATTGGTGGGACTTGCTGGCTCTCCAAAGTCAGTAAAGAATCTTTGATCTGAAGACATTGATTGAAACATCCACATCACAACACAGTGAATTCCTCTTGGCAATTAGAGATGTACCTATTGAGGTTACCCCTCATGCTTCCTTGAATTCATCATGAGGAGTTAGTGAGAGGAATTTGAAGAACGTCCCTGAGTCGGAGATTCTCGCTGGTTTCTCCACTCAAGGAGTTTCTGCAGTGAGGCACATCTCCATTCGCAAAGATGGAGTTACACTGCTGTCAAATATCCTCGTTTTGACATTTACATCACCACGTGCACCTGCCACCATCAAGGCAGGTTATCTAAATTGCAGGGTACTGTCGTACATTCCAAACCCTCTCTGATATTTCCAGTGTCAGAGGTTTGGCCACTGAAAGAGATCATGTCATGGTTCCCTGACATGTGCTCGTTGTGGTGGCAAGGACCAATATGCCTATGAGAGTAACTTACTTATTATACAATCAGCTGCTCAGTGTATTCCTAAAACCTCAACACATTTTCCACTGTATCCTCGTCCATGGTGGAATCCTGCCTGCCACATGGTACGGAAGGCTGAAAAATGGGCCGTAGATATCCCACATTTTCAAACTGCATCACTTTCCAGTAGGCCCGTGCACATGCTAGGTGGGTGAGACATCAAAGCCAGAAGGAATCTTGGATTAAGTTCACAACTAACATATCTTCTACCACCAGTTCCAAGGTCTTATGGGACAGGGTTGAAAAGGTCAGTGGGCACTACAATTCTGCCCCCCTTTTGATCTTACTCTCTGATGGCCAAGAAGTAGCTGATATCAGGAGCATCGCCGATACTTTAGGCGGAAGCTTTTGCCAGGTATCTAGCACTTCTGC
Source organism: Tachypleus tridentatus (assembly GCF_004210375.1). NCBI lineage: Eukaryota > Metazoa > Arthropoda > Merostomata > Xiphosura > Limulidae > Tachypleus > Tachypleus tridentatus. Next base: position 96,256,260 of record NC_134833.1, read on the forward strand.
TTGTTCCTCCAACTTCATGGCCATCAAGACTCGAGCAGAGCACTCACCTTTTTCCTTTCGAACTGACTATCTTTTTTACTATAATCGTCCTTTAACATTCGTGGAACTGAAACTGGCCCTTCATCATTCTGGTAGTACATCTGTTGGACCAGATGATGTACACTATGACATACTGCACCATCCGTCTCCTGCTTCTCTTGATATTCTTCTCATTGCTTTTAATCGGATCTGGCAGGAGAATGTTTTTCCTAATGCTTGGCACCAGGCTATTATCTTACCTTTCTCTAAGCCTGGGAAAGATCCCAAGATTCCTTCAAACTATGTCCAATTGCTTTGACAAGCTGTCTCTGTAAGATCTTAGAAAGGATGGTTAATACTCGTCTTGTTTGGTTCCTCGAATCAAACAACCTCCGCTCGCTCACCCGGTGTGAGTTCCGAAGACAGCACTCCACTATGGTCCACCTAATTGAACTTGAAACATCAATCACAGAAGCCTTTCTCAACCGACAACATCTTTGACATTGAGAAGGCTTATGACACAACATGGAGGTATGGCATTTTACGAGACCTCCATATATATGTGTTACATGGCTATTTACCTATTTTTATTAAAAAAATTTTAACGAACAGGAGATTCCAAGTTCTTGTGGGTTTAACACTTTCCTGTTCCTTTCTACAGGAATTTGGGGTCCCTTAGGGCTGTGTTTTGAGTGTCACACTTTTCAGTATAAAGATTAATGCCATCACTGAACAACTCCCTCTCACTGTTGTAAATGGGCTCTATGTTGACGACTTTCACATCTCGTGTCAGTCGTTGAACAGGAGGTATATTGAACGGCAACTACAAACTGCCCTCGATTGTGTACTGAAGTGGACCACGGCAAACGGCTTTAATTTCTCTCTCTCTAAAACCGTTTGCAAACACTTTTGCTGCCAACGGGCATTCACCCTGATCCTGAACTCCGTATCGGTGAAGTTTTGCTGCCTGTGGTCCCTGAGACCAAGTTCTTGGGGCTTATCTTTGACCGAAAGCTGACCTTTATACCACATTTAAAGGAGCTATGGGTCAAATGCACAAGAGCACTGAACATCCTCCATGTCCTCTCTACCACCAGTTGGGGAGTGGATCGATGTTCCATGTTAAAGATATATCGTACTCTTATTTGATCGAAACTCAACTATGGATCACTGGTCTTTGGCTGTAGCAGACAGTTGGCCTTAAAGATGCTGGACTCCATTCATCATCAAGGACTTTGACTCTACACTAAGGCTTTCTGCACCTCCCCAATTCAGAGCTTATACATGGAATCTCATAAACCTTCTCTGCACCTTCAGCATTTGCTATATTCTTTGAAACTTCATTCCTTACAAAAGCATCCCACCTGAGGACGTTTTTCCTTCCTTCGTGGGCCATACTTTTTCAAAATACACAATCTGCCATTGCTCCTTTTGTCCTTCACGTCCATGCGCAATTGGATGATTTGGGTCTGTCCTTGGATAACATTGCAGAATCCACTGGCCAGCCATCCTACCATGGCTTATTACAGTCCTCAAATGTGACCTTTCTTTAAGTCATTGGAAGTACCGTCTTTTATTTACTGAACATCTTTCGAACAATCTTTCCATTCCAATTTATTCAGATGGTTCCAAATCAGGTGACTCTGTGGGCTCTGCCATGGTTTGTTGCAGTTCGTTGGTTGCTTGCAGAATCCCCTCTACAGCTTCTGTGTTCACTGCTGAACTGTATGCCATTTCTCTTGCCTTGGATCATATTGAAGCTAAGCAGTACTCCAACTGCACTATTTATGCTGACTCGCTTAGTTCTCTACTGGCCCTGGAATCTCTTTACGTTGGCTCACACCCTGTTCTCTCTGATATTCAAAACTGACTGACCAATTTCTCATTAACATATACTTTTATCCAGTTTCTCTGGATACCAGGGCACGTTGGTATTCTCGGGAACTAGATTTCAGACATGGCAGCTAAATCTTTCTGCTCTGGCACTATCACCAATGTGCCTATTCCTTACATGGACTATGGTCCTGTATTCAAGGCTCAGCTTTGTGCCAGCTGGCAGTCAACTTGGAATGAGCAATGTGACAACAAACTTTTTGAAATAAAACCCTATATTGAACTTTGGCCGTCTAGCTTCCATAAGGTTCGGAAAGAGGCAGTTGTTCTAACTAGATTACGCATTGGTCACAGTTTTTTAACTCATCGTTTTTTTTATCTGGAACTGATACACCAGTGTGTAGTTTGTGTAACACTCAGATCACTAAAAGCCACAATTTACTTTCTTGCCATTGTTATGACTCTCAACGATGACACTATTTTAAACATGTTCTGTCCCAAGGTTTGTCCATAACATTAGACAGTGTTATTGGTGACAGTGACACTGTCCACCTTGATGAAGTTTTTAGTTTTTTAATGGCCATTAATCTTTTTAATGTCGTTTAAGTGTTTGATATTTATTCGTTACACCTTTTTAATTGTGGTTCCCTTTTAAGAGTCATAATCTCTCTAGTTCGATTTGAAATTGGAAAATAGCCATGACATTAAATAACTCGACACCAATGCTGGAAAGGCCAACTGAAGTTGAGTAACGCTGCTGTTTGAACCATCTGTTTGAACTACCCGTTAGTCGTTTTGGCAAGTTATTATTACAATTTTGTTGCATGTCTTTTAACACTTTTATTACTTTACTTTTTGATACTGGCCATAATGACACATAACCAGGAACCAGGACTGGAAAGGCCAACTTCAGGTGACTGACAGTGGTTCTTGTATTTGCCTGTTAGTCTTCCTGGCAGGTTATGATAATTACCATTATGCTACAGAAAGTCTTTTACAACTTCTCTTACTCTGGTTTCTCTCTTAACATTGTAGTCTAGGTGTCAACATTAGTTTTATGCTTTTTCTGTTTTTTAATGCTGTTTTGTTTCACCTTCATTTTCTTTTACGAATTTTACTACATTTATTTTATTTTTACCTTTTAACCAGACATTTGGTGCAAATAGCCTAGCTGCTTTGTGCCATAAAACACTAAATCAACCAACCAACCTTCCTGCCACACTCGTTGGTTACGTTCTTTCTTTCAAGATTTGTTAATAAATCTATATGTAATTATAACCAATATAAAGTCAAAGTTTACATCTATCAAATGATATATATAGTATAACATTGTGTTCTGAACAAGTAAATCTCAATTTCACTCAGATTAAACAAAAATGTACAAGCAATATTCCAGTTAAAAACTTAATGACAAGCTTGGATGCATTTGTAAGTACTATTTTTCATGTAGTTAGCCAGCCAGCAAAGTTTTAAGAGTTGGAGAAAATTGTCTTTTTTTTATGCTATTAGTCTGTGTTCTTTGATGCATTGTTTAATTAAATAAAAATTGTTTAGTACATTACTGTCATTAGTATAAAATAATAAATAGGCATATGTGTCCTTGACAGTCCACAGCAAGAAAAGAAGAAGATTGTGTAAGGACCATATTTCTTCTTTACCATGTTTATTATTTATTATTAGAAAAGTAACTGAAATGTAAAAATAGGAATTTTTTTTTACTTAGATTAGTTAAGTGCAAATTTGGTAAAATTATTAATAATAACATAATAGAAATGTTTCATGAGGCATGTGTGTTGGCAGCCTTTGGTAATGTAATGTAATTCAATAGCGTAATATGAGCTGCACATGCCCAAATTGAGTTAAAACTTATAATGGCATGAGTAATAGCTAGACACTGTTCAAAGGGCATTAAACAATAAAATTTAATTATAAATAGATGTATACTGTTATGAGTTTTAACAGAGTAGAGAAAATAACAGATGAAATATGAAGTTTTACTGAAAAAAGTTTCAAATTCTTTTAGGGTGGTTTTAAAAATTAAAGTCAATTTGAGATTTTGGAAAGGAAGAAGAGTGTTTTTAATCTTAACATGAAAATCACTTTATACCTGGACAGTAGTTCATAAACAAATAGTTTTGAGATTTTGGAAAGGAAGAAGAGTGTTTTTAATCTTAACATGAAAATCACTTTATACCTGGACAGTAGTTCATAAACAGTTTAGTAAAAATACTTTACTAAAAATATTATTTTTATATGTGAGATTTATAATGTTAACTACAAGTCTGCCAAATTTTGTGAAGATATGAATACTATATTGAAAGTTAGAAGTATTAAATCTACAGGACTATAAATGATAAGTACAAAGAGTTCATGTGGTTGGTCAAATTTGATGGAACCCTTGTTTAGAGAATTAATAGAAAATTAAAATGCACCTGTTTTATTTTTTTATTGTCTGAACATAAACCTGTCTGTGAGTTGTTTATATGTTTGTATGGTAATTAAACAGTTGGAAAAAAACCCAACAAAAGTCAGTCTATTTTAATGTTGGTAAATCTGATCTCTCACCAGCTATGAATCACGAGGATCAGTTTATTTTGATACTGGTAAATTTGACCAGACTCCGAACCACCACTATGCTAAATTGGTCCCTGAAGCATATGGAGACAACCAAGCTCTTGAAGAAGGAGAAGGTTAGTTTTTTGTCCAGATATCAATTATGACTTGATTTAACCTTCTCTCTAGGGACATTTTTTCTGTGTATGCCATAAAGTTGTAATAAGTTATGTACAAAATTTATCCAAACAACTTTTTTTTATAGTGTATCAGTAAGTATACTGTAAAATATTGCTAATAATCCATATTTTAATAGTTTTAAAAGTTTTAAATTTGTACTTTTATAAAGCAATATTAAAATAAAAGAATTTCTTCTAGTGTTAGAATTGTGGCATTTGCTGTTTCGGCACTTCTATTCTCTGCTTTATTTACCGCCTATCCAAGAAGTTTGAAATTTTTGTAAATTACTTATAATAAAATTATCATCACTCAAGCAAGTCATTAATTTTGATATCCTTCAATCTTATTTGTCTACAGACACCTTTTGATGTGCCTACTTTCTATGTCCTCTCTTTCAGGAATTACCAATATTTCTTTCTGTTATTCAATATGATATTATTTATAATCAATACAAAGCTAAGGTTTCATCCATTAAATGACATAATACATATGTTACATTAATTTCTATAAAGAGAATTTTCAATTTTGCTTTCAATTCCCACAGGAAACAGGCCTGTCATGGTCAGGTGGGTTATGGCATTCAACTTTTAATCGGAGGGTCTTGGGTTTGAATCCCCATCGCACCAAACATGCTCACCCTTTCAGCCATGGGGGCATTATAATGTGATGGTCAATTCCACTATTGGTTGGTAAAAGAGTAGCCCAAGAGTTGGCAGTATGTGGTGATGACTAACTGCTTTCCCTCTAGTCTTACACTGCTAAATTAGGGATGGCTAGCACAGATAGCCCATTGTAGCTCTGTGTGAAATTCAAAAAATAAACCCACAGGGAACACATTGTCGAGCTCAAATTAGTTTTTTATTGGCTCTTGTTACTTAGTTTGTAAACCAGAAAAATTATGATAGTTATGAGACATTATCAAATTTTTGCACATTTATTAATCTGTGTTCTTTGGTGCAATATTTGATTAACTAAAAATATTTAGAACAATACTAACATTTGTATAAAAAAAGTACAGTTAAGAGCCATTAACAGTTGCAGAAAAAAAAGACCCAGGTCAGTACTTTTTCTTCATTTTTCATGTGAATTCTTTATTTATTATTAGAAAATATCTTAAATGTGAAAATTAAGAAACTCTTTAGGTTGATTAAGGTTAGATTAGAAAAAATAACAATATTATATTTAATTTCTATTCTTGGATGGCTATCAATCCAGGTTAAATTGCATCTTAAGAACTCATTGTGGGCTGGATAAAAATTATCTCTTGGACTGTATGTGACCAGTGTACTGTATGTTGCACTTACCTGTTTTAAAACATCAAACTTATTTATAAAGACATGCAATTTGATTTAATGTTTCATACATAAAAAAGTTCAAGTTCAAAATAAAACATAAGAAAAAGCATTTCCTCTACTTGATTTCACTAGAAAACAGCTAGTTAAAGTGTCACTGACAGATAACAGCAAAAACAAAACAAAAAGACCCAGGAAAGTATTTTTTACTTTTTTCTTGTTTTTCATGTGTATTCTCTTTTTATTGTTATAAAAGTAACTAAAATGTAAAAATATAAAACTTTTCATGTTAGTTAAGGTTAGATTAGGTGAAATAAATAATAATGATATGATAAAACTTTTTCACAAGGTACACTTAATGAGTAGTTCATGCATAATGTAATTTGATAGTGTAACTTAACTTGCACATAACAAGTGACTTACAACTTATAATGGTGCAAATAATAATTATTCAGGGTTCAAAAGGCAATAAAAAACAATAAAATGTAAGTGAAAATAGATGTATACCATTATCGGTCTAAAGGTGTAGATGTATACCATTATGGGTGTAGTTTCATATAATTTGGAGTCATTCTAGAAAGATAAAAGGCACTTTAGATTAATTTTAATTAATTTGTGTGTGTGTGTGTGGTTATGAGGTCAGTCAGAACAGAGAAACTAACAGATAAAATAGAAAGTTCTACAGAAAAAAATAGTTTTAAATTTATTTAGGAGGTTTTAGAAATTATAAAATTTAAGTTTTTCTCTGAATAAAAATATTTTTAATTTTAATGTGTAAATCACTTAGCACGTGGGCTAATATACAGAAATACTATATATTCATGGACAAATCTTGAGTAAAAATGCTTCATTAAAAAATTATTTTTTTGTGTGTGTACAAAAGACTTGTAATGTTTATTACCTGTCTGTCAAATTTATTGAAAAAATCGCCAGTTGTATTAAAAGTTATGATTGTGGGGTCAGTCAATTTGACCAACTTTGTAACGAGAGAGTGAATAGTTTAAAAATACTAAGGAGGTTTATTTACTTGTAGATGTGGGAAAGTTTGTGTAGAAGTTTATATATGAAACTTTCTAGGTGACCTGAGTATATCTGATAACAAACTGAATGAGAAGAAAAGTCCAAATGATTTTGCATTGTGGAAAAGTTCCAAACCAGGGGAACCCTCATGGGACTCACCATGGGGAAAGGTATGATGGAATATTCATTTAATTGTTTTACTTTCTGTGGCTTTCAATCTAACCATATGTATTAATTCTTCACATTTACTTGAGTATGGCTAGATACATGGCTTTGGATATCACTGTCTATCCAAGTTGTAAGTTTATTTGCATAATTTTATATTTAGAACAATTTACAAGTTTGACAGTGTCATTATTTGTATATGTAATAAATTTTGCATACTGTGCCATTAATTATTTTATTGTACTGCTGCAGCTGCCATCATGAGCCATCCATGATACCCCTTTGAACATGCTCAGCACAGTCTTAACTGAATATGCAAATTTTCAATCCATTAAATTCCTTACACTGCTTCCCTACAGGAGGAGAAATGTTGTCTGTAGTTCAGAATTTACTATGAGTACCTGTGCTTAACTTTTATGTAAAATGTACATATCTGTTATGTGTAAAAATCAGGTGTGTTACAAAAGTATCAGTTACTTAAGGTGTGTCTGCACTGATGAGTTGGAAGGTAAAGTGATGATTGTGTGAAGAATAGAAGTACTTTTGTCCATTTTATAGTGTACATAGTGCACTTTCATAACCTAGTTTATATAGTGCACTTTCATAACCTAGTTTATATAGTGCACTTTCGTAACCTCGAAAAACCTTAAAAAAATTTTATCTACAATTTTTCTCAGTATCCATTTATATTTTATCAAATATTTACTGTCCTTTACCATGGATTATTGCTAAATCAGTGAAGTAGGGAAAAATGAATATTTGATAATACAGACATGACATAGGTAGTACCATGTTGAAATGTACTCTGAAGAGAATTGTGATGTGCATTTTCACCCACACCCGTGCATATAAGGATAATAAGTTAACAAAACAATTATCTCTATCATAAATTACTTTCATTAATGATGCTATAGGAATGTATTGTTAATTTGGTTAACTCTTGAGGGGGCAATGTTCAATTTATAATCAAAATTTACTATAATCTTTCAAGCTGCAGGTCATTATTCCATAAAATTACTATCATTTTTAAATGGTTACTTGAGTTTATCAGCATTAGTACAAGATTGCTTAGTACAAAAGATATGTAGGCATCTCAGTTTAAAAGTTTTTCTTTTCCTTTTATACTCAAGTAGTTAAATATTTCACCACATTAAATTATTTTGTTACCTCCTTTTTGTTATACACCCTGCTAGTACAGTGGTAAGTCGACGGACTTACAACACTAAAATCAGGGGTTTGATTCCCTTCAGTGGGCTCAGCAGATAGCCCAATGTGGCTTTGCTATAAGAAAAACACACACCCACACACACTTTTTGTTACATACTTTTTAATTATACTTATATTTCTAACACTTTCATTATTTGTTAAATACTTGAAAATAAATCTTAAGCTTAAAGGATATTTATTATCCATTACAACATACACACATAAAATAAAGAATGTTAACTTGTGAAAATATCTGCTGTTTATCATCATATATGGCATTAAAAATCTTCACATACAATATGTACATGGAACTGTATATGTATTTATAAATCCTGAAAAGGCTTCTAAAACGTGCTCAGACATCTAAAACTGAAAAAATATATAATTAATATTAAATAAAAGAACTAGATATGGTAAACATAAAGATTTTTCAGTTTTTGGCAATCTGTTACTTACATTGAATCTCTTATCAACATGTAGTATGGATACTAAATATTAAGTATATTAATGTTGCATATTATGCATAAAATTATGTAATCATATCAAAATATAATTTAGGTAATAAATGTGTTTTAATATGTAATTTTATTTATATCTTGGATATCTGTTCTTGAAGAGTAAGAGTGAGAGTGATTATAAGCATTCTCTTCTTAAAACTAAAGTTCAAACAAATGTATTCATCTGAAGACTATAATTAAGTAATTTTCACTATTGGTTTCTATTATATGAATTTTAATATCAAGAAAAAAGCAGTAATTTTCAAAAATCAAATTTTTGTTTTGTTTTGGATATATATGCAAATATATATTTACATATATATATATGTTCTGTCTACATGCCATGGAATCACCAATAACTAACCTCATCATCTGCAGAAGCCAAGGGCTAAAATTTGTTGCTCAATGGAATAGGCTCATTATAACTAAATGTATTACTTTTTACTCTTATAGTGCTCTTTATAACTTCCTGAATGCCATTGTTAGTTGTATCACTTAACATGTAAAAGTTTGTTCCTTCTGAAATATTGATGTCATTTCCCACAGTATACACTTCCCTTTATATATTACCTCTACTTTGATTAGGATCGTAAGTTAATTCTTAAAACACCAAGAGACAGTAAACTAGTTTTTAGATTATATCTACTTAATAAAACAATGCATTTATCCTGTTTATAATTTCCAGTAAATTGAAGTATACTTATGCATAAAGTACTGTTACACATACTAAACCTATTTTAAGGTTGTAGTAAAATTTACCCCACTAAACTTTAAGTTAAAACTCTGACCAGCTTACTTTTATTTACCAAAATTATGATATCTAATTGTTATTGTATTATTTAACTCAGATTACTACAAATTATAATATTAATACTAAACAACTTTCAGAATTCTGTAATAGTATAAGAGTTTAACTTTTCAGTGACCTCTTCCCTCATTCATGCTCTTTACTTTCTCTCTCTGTCTCTGTGTGTGTTATATAGCTTTGTAAAAGATATTGTAAACACACATTTTTGCATGTTGGTTCAGCAATTTTGTAAATCAGTTTTACAGTAATTTACAAGTAAACATACTTAATAGTAATAAAGTTAGTACAATTGTTAATTAAAAAAACAAATTATCGAAATAGTATAATAGGATGTATTGGTATTAATAGGGTCGACCAGGATGGCACATTGAGTGTTCTGTCATGGCAAGTGCTCTTCTTGGAGAGTCACTTGATATCCACACAGGAGGATATGACCTCAAGTTCCCTCACCATGATAATGAAATAGCCCAGGCTGAAGTAAGAATTTAAAATACGACTTGAAACTAAGAAATAAAGAGGTGTAGATTTAGAAATGAAATATTGTGATTTTAGTTATATTTTTTATACTTGTATTTTATTATATTGTTTTCTGGAGTTTCTACTTCTGTATTGAGACTTACACATATATATAATGTTGTTTTATCAGTTTCTGCTTTCTTTATGCTATATGATTTACATGTACGTTATACTGTTGTTTACATAATTTTCTACTTTCCATATATTTTAAGGTTTAGAGTTATATTATCTTACTGTTTCCACAAATTGTTTATTTCTTTGTGCAAAATTTAGATGTGTTATTCCAGTATTTCCATGAGCTTATATACATTTTACATGTTGGTTTCATACATTTATACTTTCTGCATGTTCAAGATATACATGCATTGTTTTGTTTTCATGAGATTGATAAAGTTTGTATTTTGTCAATAATTCTATTAAAAGACATTATCAATAGAACCAGACATACAATAATGTTTAAAAAACACAAAATGTATTGCTTTAGTAGTTTCTTGTATTGTGACATTTCAAGGATTTCTTTTAAGGAATATTAAAAATTATGATCGATAAATATCAAAAATCTGTATGGTGACAAAACTGGTCATAACAACGTGATAGGGAAATTATTTGTATGGTAGAGTTTATTGATACTATGAAATTCTGTTAATAGTGTCTGTTTTTGTGGGTTTTTTTTAAAGGCTTATTTTGATAATGACCACTGGATACGGTATTTTCTACATACGGGCCATCTAACAATAGCAGGCTGCAAGATGTCAAAATCACTAAAAAATTTCATCACCATCAAAGAAGCTCTTGCAAAACACTCTTTTCGGCAGCTTAGGTTTGCTTTTTTACTGCACTCCTGGAAAGACACATTAGACTACAGTGAAAACACTATGGAAATAGCAGTACAGTATGAAAAAACTGTGAATGTAAGTTGTACATTTCCTGTGTAGTTGAGTTGGTTTTTACTGTTGAAGTTAGGATTTTCAATATCATTTTATTATTTGTAACTCTTTACTCAAAATCAAGAATATCTTGTTTATAGGAACCTGAATTTTGTTTTTTTTTAAATTAAGAAAGAAAGGGAGAAAAATATGTCTTTGTGTTTATTACTTTTAACTTTTGTACACTTTTCTTAAGTGTTTGATTTAAATACATTATAGTTAAGTAAGGTATGTTTGTTTTTAGAGAAACGCAAGTTCATTTTATTTTTGTTTATTATAATATGTAAAGTTAATTACATCTTTAACATTTATTATTTGGAGATATGTATGTTGTTGTGCTAACCTTAAAAATTCAATCAGTCACATAGCATTCAGGAATTTACAAGATCTTAGAATGGAGTAGAAGATGTGGTGGTAATAAAGTACATTAGAAAATCTTACTACATTTTCTTTGATGCTTTGTCAGTGACATTAATTTTTATTATTATTTACATCATAATTTGTTTTAGTAAATTATTATTTAAACTGCAAGTAGAGTGTGCACAACTAAGTGAAATTTTACTTAAGTAGCTTCTTAAACCCCTCGGTGTGGATTTCTGTACGTGGTGAGGGGACCTCCCAGGGAAGGTTCTGTTCTATCTGGTTACCTTCTCTGGGATCTAAACATCCACCCACGTGTTTGCCATGCGTGGCGACCCGTGAAGGGGAGGAGAGGATCCTGGTGGTTGAGGGGTCAAACCCTAACACACCACTTTGGCCTCGAATTTCTGTAGACGGGCGGCCTTTGGGTGGCCCCCCTTGGGTCAATCGGCTGGTCCACTTGGGCTAGAGTCAACTAAGTACCAGTGTTGGAAGTTCTCAACGGGTGTTGTGGACATTGTGCCTGATGCTGGTGTTTGGGTATAGTGCTCACGAAACCCTGGCGTTGCAGCATTGCCCTTGCATGACATTGTAGTGCATCCCCTCGTAGGGCTCCATGGTGGGTGGGGTCAGTGGGTACCGAAATTTTTTTCTTTTTCCTATGGATCTTCTAAAAAATTTAAATAAAATTGTAAAAAAACAGTCAATGGGTAAGTGACCACGTCTTGAATACTCAGAACAGCAATCTTCAACATCAGTAACACACGTACCTTATTTTCTTATATTACATTCTCTTTCGGAAAAACCTTTAGGACAAATGTCCCCTTTTTTTATTCAAAAGGGACTAGAGGGACTTGCTGGCTCTCCAAAGTCAGTAAAGAAACTTCGATCTGGTGACATATTGGTTGAAACATCCACATCCCAACACAATGAACTCCTTTTGAATTCAAAGGCAATTGGGGATATATTTATTGAGGTTACACCCCATGCTACTTTGAATTCTTCATGAGGAGTTATTGTTGAAAGGGATTTGAAGAACGTTCCTGAGTCAGAGATTCTTGCTGGTCTCTCCACTCGAGTTTCTGCAGTGAGGCGCATCTCCACTCGCAAAGATGGAGTTACACTGCCAACAAATACCCTTGTTTTAACATTTACTTTACCATGTGCACCTGCCACCATCAAGGCAGGTTATCTCATTTGCAGGGTTCGGCCATACATACCAAACCCTCTTCGATGTTTCCAATGTCAGAGATTTGGCCACTCAAAGACATCTTGTCGTGGTTCCCTGACATGTGCTCGTTGTGGAGGCAAGGACCACGATGCCTATGACTGTGACATGAACCCACATTGCGTAAACTGCAATGGTTCTCACCCCTCTTACTTTGATTCTTGCCCAAAATGGTTGGAGGAAAAAGAGGTGCAGCGTTTGAAAACGACACATAACATTAGTTATCCTGAGGCTCGGAAATTGCTGTCCACAACTCCATCTCAGACATATGCTGCTGCACTTCATTCCACAACTACAGTGGGAGTGCAGACAGATCTCTCTGTGCCTCCAAGAGAATCGTTTTCAAAACAAATGAAAAGCCTTTTGACCTCCGTGGTTAAAAAGGTTGATGAATCTACTTCCACACCCATCTCTGTTCCTCCCATACCTTCCAACAGACCTCAAGATCCATGTCCTTCAGTTTCAAATACAGGCATTTCTTCTGATATATCTTTTTCTCCCACCACAAGAGACAAAACAATTATTCGTTCGCGTCCTCAGTCACTGGATTCCTCTTCCAATAACAAAAACCTGCCCACCCGACCCAGAGCAGGATCCATGGAAGTTGATAGACCTCCTCCGACTAAAGACAGTAAAGAAAAAAGACGTGGTCGTAAACTGAAGGGTTCTCCAGCCACTTCACCTACCCGTTCTTAAAAATGGCCACCTTGATACAATGGAACTGTCGAGGTTTACGTTCTAATCTGGATGATATCAAAATGCTGATTGCTTCCTACCATCCTGTTTGTCTTTCTTTACAAGAAACATTTCTCAAAACTGCTGATACTGTCTCCATTCGGCAGTTTTCTCTGTACAGAAATGACAGGTTGTGTGATGGTCGAGTACATGGAGGGTGGCACTGTTGGTTGATCAACACGTGCCCACCCTGTCTTTGTCACTCAACACACCCTTGGAGGCTGTAGCCATCCGTGTTTCCTTGGGTCATACCATCACTGTTTGTTCTCTGTATCTGTCCCCTGGAGAGACATATGATCAATCAGATCTTGATGCTTTCGTTGAACAATTGCCATCTCCATTTCTAATCCTAGGGGATTTTAATGGACATCATCCCCTCTGGGGAAGTGCTATTATTGATGGGAGGGGCTGATCTGTAGAGCAGATGCTCTCTGATCACAATCTTTCTCTTTTCAACACTGGTTCTTCCACTTACTTTCATGCACCTAGTCAGTCCTTTACCGCTATTGATCTCTCAGTTTGCTCCCCTGCATTATTCTCCCATTTTTCATGGAGGGTTGACAGTAATCCACTAGGCAGTGATCATTTTCCGATCCTTTTGAGAGAGACTGGCGTGGTCGATGCCACCCTACCCAAGCGTGCCCGGTGGAAGCTGGATCAGGCAGACTGGTCCACTTTCACTGCTCTTGCAGAACTTGATCATGCCATCGTAAATCAGCCATCAATAGACGACTGTGTAGCAGCGGTAACTGACTGTATTACACATGCAGCTGCTCAGTGTATTCCTAAAACCTCGACATGTTTTCCACGACACCCTCGTTCGTGGTGGAATCCTGCTTGCCACTTAGCACGGAAGGCTCAAAAGCGGACCTGGGATACTTTTCGTAGATATCCCACACTTTCAAACCGGGTTGCTTTCCAACGGGCCCGTGCACATGCTAGGTGGGTAAGACGTCAAAGCCAGAAGGAATTTTGGATTAAGTTCACAACCAGCATATCTTCTACCACCAGTTCCAAGATCATATGGGACAGGATTCGAAAGGTTAATGGGCACTACAATTCTGTCCCCCTCTCGATCTTACTCTCTGATGGTCAGGAGGTGACTGATGTTCGGAACATCGCTAACCACTCCAGGTGAAAGCTTTTGCTGGGTATCTAGCACTTCTGCTTGTTCCTCCACCTTCCTGGCCATCAAGACTCGGGCAGAGCGATCACCTCTTTCCTTTCGAACTGACTGTTTCTTTGACTATAATTGTCCCTTTACCCTGGTGGAACTAAAAAATGGCCCTTCATTGGTCTGCCAGTACATCTGTTGGACCTGATGATATTCATTATGACATGCTGCACCAACTATCTCCTGCTTCTCTTGATGTCCTTCTGATTGTTTTCAACCGGATCTGGCAGGAGAATGTTTTTCCTGATACCTGGCACCAGGCTATTATTTTACCTTTCTCTAAGCCAGGGAAAGATCCCAAGATTCCTTCAAACTACCGTCCAATTGCTTTGAAGAGCTGTCTCTGTAAGACATTAGAAAGGATAGTTAATGCTCGTCTTGTTTGGTTCCTTGAATCAACCATCCTCCTCTCGCCCACCCAGTGTGGGTTCCGTCGACAGCACTCCACCACAGACCGCCTAATTCGTCTTGAAACATCTATCAGAGAAGCCTTTCTCAACCGCCAACATCTTGTATCAATATTCTTTGACATAGAGAAGGCTTACGACACAACATGGAGGTATGGCATTTTGCAAGACCTCCATACATATGGGTTACGTGGCCATCTACCCATGTTTATTAAAAATTTTTAATGGACAGGAGATTCCAAGTTCGTGTGGGTTCGACACTTTCCCGTTCTTTTGTACAGGAACTTGGAGTCCCTCAAGGCTGTGTATTGAGTGTTACACTATTCAGTGTAAAGATATATGCCATCACTGAACAACTCCCTCTCACTTTTGCGAATGGGCTGTATGTCGTCGACTTTCACATCTCATGTCAGTCGTCAAACATGAGACATATTGAGCGGCAACTACAAACCAGTGTTCTCTGGCGAATGGCTTTAATTTCTCTCTCTCCAAAACTGTATGCATGCACTTTTGCCATCGACAGGATATTCACCCTGATCCTGAACTTCATATTGGTGAAGTTTTGCTGCCAGTGGTCCCGGAGACCAAGTTCTTGGGACTTATCTTTGACCGTAAGCTGACCTTTGTACCACACTTAAAGCAGCTTCGGGGTCAAATGCACAAGAGCACTGAACATCCTCCGTGTCTGTCTTCTACCAGTTGGGGGCAGATCGCTGTTCAATGTTAAAGGTATATCGTGCTCTTATTAGATCGAAACTCAATTATGGATCAATGGTCTATGGCTCTGCCAGACCCTCGGCCTTAAAGATGCTGGACCCCATTCATCACCAAGGACTTTGACTCTGCACTGGGGCTTTCCGTACCTCTCCAGTTCAAAGTATATACATTGAATCTCATGAACCTTCTCTACATCTTCGCCGTTTGCAACTATCTTTACAATATACTTCAAAACTTCATTCCTTACCAAAGCATCACACCTGGAAATGTGTTTTCCTTCCTCGGTGGGCAGTACTTTTTCAGAACAGACGATCTATCATTGCTTCGCTTGGCCTTTGCATCCGGGCACAATTGGATGAATTGGGTCTGTCCTTGGATAACATTGCAGATTCCACAGGTTGGCCCATCCCACCATGGCTTATTACAGACCCCAAATGTGACCTTTCTTTCAGTCACCTAAAAAAGGCAGATACTCCAGATTGGAAGTACCGTTTTTTATTCAATGAATATCTTTCAAACAATCATTCAGTTCCCATTTATACAGATGGTTCCAAATCAGGTAATTCAGTGGGCTCTGCTATGGTTTGCTATGGGTCAGTAGTTTCGTGCAGAATCCCTTCTACAGCTTCTGTGTTCACTGCTGAACTGTATGCCATATCTCTTGCCCTGGATCATATTGCAGCTGAGCAGTACTCCAACTGCACTATTTATACTGATTCGCTTAGTTCTATACTTGCCTTGGAATCACTACACGTTAGCTCACATCCTATTCTCGCTGATATTCGGAAACCGACTGGCCCATTTCTCATTAGCAGCTACTTCAATCCAGTTTTTCTGGATACCAGGCCATGTTGGTATTCGCAGGAACGAGCTTGCAAACATGGCAGCTAAATATGTCTGCTTCAGCACCATCACTCCTATGCCTATTCCGTACATGGACTATGGTGTTGTCTTCAAGGCTCGGCTCCGTGCCAGCTGGCAGTCCACTTGGAGTGAGCAACTTGACAACAAACTTTTTCAAATCAAACCCGAAATTGGACTTTGGCCATCTAGCTTCCGTAAAGTTCGGAAGGAGGAAGTTGTTCTCACTAGGCTACGCATTGGTCACAGTTTTTTAACTCATCATTTTCTTTTATCTGGTACTGATGCACCAATGTGTAGTTTAACACTCAAATCACTATCAGCCACGTTTTACTTTCTTGCCATCATTACAATTCTCAACGACGGCAATATTTTAAACATATTTTTTTCCCAGGGTCAGTCTGTAACATTGGACAGAGTTATTGGTGATGGTGACTCTGTCCACCTTGATAATGTTTTTAATTTTTAATGGCCATTAATCTTTTTAATCTCATTTAAGTGTTGCATATTTATTCATTACATCTTTTTAATTGTGGTTCCTTTTTTACAGTTTTAATCTTTTTCCTTCAAGTTGACATTGGACAATGGCCAGAACATTAAATAACTCGACACCAGGACTGGAAAGGCCAACTTCAGGTGACTAACGCTACTGTTTGAACTATCCGTTTGAACTACTCGTTAGTCGTCCTGGCGAGTTGTTATTATACTTTTGCTGCATATCATTTCACACTTTTACTACTTTAACTTTTTCAGTACTGGCCATATTGACTCATAACCCGCTACACCAGGACTGGAAAGACCAACTGTTTTAATTGAACTTCACCTTTTAGTTTTGCAGAGTGTCTTCCTGGCGGGTTATGATCATTACCATTTCCTGCTACAGTAAATATTTTACAACTTTGAAGACTGGATGTCACCATTGGTTTTTACACCATTTTCTGTTTTAATTGCTGTTTTGTTGTTACCTTCATTTACTTTTACAAATTTTACTCCATTTACTTGACTTTATCTTTTTACTGGACATATGGCTACTCATTGTTACAATTTTGCTATGTATCTTTTAAAACTTCTATTCTTTTACATTTTGATACTGGTTGCTATGACACATAACCCGGAACCAGGACTGGAAAGACCAACTTCAGGTGATGACGGTGGTTCTTGAACTTACCTGTTAGTCTTCCTGGCGGGTTATGATCATTACCTTTTTGCTAGAGTAAATACCTTACAACTTTTATACTCTGCCTTCTATCTTAACATTGTAGACTAGGTGTCAACATTGGTTTTATACTTTTTTGTTTTACCTTCATTTCCATTTATGTCTATTACTACATTTATTTTATTTTTTTTTTACATTTTTACCAAATGTCTGGCGCAGATAGCCTCGCTGCTTTGTGCCATAAAACACTAAATCAATCAATCAAGCTTCTTAAAATGTAAAAATGTGCAAAACTTATTATTGTATATTTATGCTAATAAATACTGATCTGGTAGTAAGAAGATTTTTACAGCTATAGAACTGAAAGCAATGTTTAAGCAAAACAATGTCTGGTCAGTATTGCATATTCAAACGTTATGTAGTGAATTTGTGTATATAAACTTGTAATATATGCACTTAAATTTAATAGGCTTTTCTTTTTTGTCAGTTTTGGCTCTGTGTTTAGAGAGTAGTGAGAGATGAGTTTCATTTAAGTAACAATGCAATAGCTGTATTCCTTCCATTGTTTGTATAAATAACCATGTAACTAATGCTAGGAAACTGCATTATTTCCATTTTTTATTCAACATTGTAGATTGCATTAAGTGCAGTGTGTATCATACCTTTATTTTTTTTGTTTAGGAATTTTTTTTGAATGTAAAAAGTATTTTGAGGACAACTCCAGCTCATGGTATTGAAGCTTTCCAGAAGTGGAGTGAACAAGAACATCAACTGAATGATAAGTAAGATTTTAGGTTTAGATTTTCATTCTTTATTTTTTATTTGACTTGACAAAATTTTCTTCTATATTTCTCATTAGCAGCAATAACAAACTTAATGTTAAGTTGCTGCATTGTTATCAGTTGCAACTGTTTGTTTAAATTCTCTCTGTTTTGTTTATATAAACATAGCTATGAGGTAACAGCTATACCATGTTTGAAATGTGTGTTTGGAATTAAATATGGTATGATAAAGATATACTTCATCTAATACTGAGCATCTGTTTGGGTGAAGTGATATGTTTCTGCAATAAACTCAGCTGTTACTTCAAAAGATATGTAAGCCAAAATACTAGGCTAAGATTCTTGTCACAGTGTTTTCCTAAAACAAAGTTTTATTTACTTTCCAATTATTACTCTGTGTTTTATAATTCTTCTTCATAGGTTTTATGAAAAGCAAGCAGGAGTGCACGAATCATTATGTGGTTAGTGTATTATTTGTGATTTTCTTTATCCAAAGAAAATTAACTAACTAATAGTAGAACATAAAGAACTGACTAGAAAAAAGTTACATTAATATAGGGTTTTAGTTTTCATATGCTTTTGGATGATACATTCTTATTTTAGGACTTAAATACCTGTTTATGCAAGATTTTTGTATTTTTACACATATAGAAATTTTCTGTACACTTTTTTCAAGTGAGATTTATTATTTTATTTTTAACAGATAACATTGACACTCGAGGAGCATTAGAACACATGCGTGATCTAATCACAGCTAGCAATGTGTACATTAGGGACAAAAAAGGAAACAAAGATCTTCCAAACAGACTACTGTTGAAAAATATAGCCTTATATATCACCAGACTTTTTAAGGTACATGTTTTTGCATTTATTTATAAATGTTATTGTGCTTCAGAATATTGATCCATTATTTGTATATTATCAAACACCTGATTTCTATTTTTTCTTTAGTCTTGCAGATTTTATCATAGTAGTAAATTTTTTTAGTATCTTCTTTGTACACCAATCACACATGTATATATAAAAAACATTATTTTCATTTTTTTGCACACCAAAAACAATGGCAAATAAAGATCAAATATTCAGAGTGTTGTTGAAAGGATCTGGCATATTTTCACAATGAGAAACTAGTGTTAGAACTTGTTTACTGGGGAGTACAGTATTTTTTTGATAGAATCTTCATGACTTCCATTTTAAGCATCTAATGACTATTCAATTTTACCAGTCATTAGTCTTATTAAAACAGTCAGACTTTAGTTGATCATAGTATTTGTTTTATTCTAATATTCAACAGGGAAGGTCAGCTGCATAAATTGAGCATACTTTCCTATTTCTTATGTTTTTTCCTGTAATGTTTAATTAATTATATGAGAATTGTGTGATATATTTTTGGTAATCACATGTTTGCTACTAACTGAGATTTTAATTTCATTGATTAGGCCACATTTAGAATATTGTGTTTAGTTTTGGTAACTTACTTTAGAAAGAACATTGAACTGATTGAAAGGGTTCAGAGAAGGACTACTAAGATGGTCAGTGAGATGGAAATCTTGCCATACAAGGACAAATTAAGATCTTTTAAAGTATTTTCTATTGAAAAAAGCAATTTGATAGTGGTTCTGATGGCAGTGCTTAAGATAGTTAGATCTCCTCATCTCTTTCATACTTAATGATGGAAATGATAGGACTAAAGGACAGAAATAGAAATTTTGGCCAATTAGGAGTCATTTTCAAATAAGCTTTATTTATCTTATTGGGCGGTTGGCCTATGGAATGGGTTGTTTTCATGTATGGTGAATGCAATTAATTTACAGGTGTTTTAAGGGAAGGTTTCATAAATATTTAAATAGGGACTGGCTTTATTTAATATTTTATTTTTATTTTAAACTTCAGTGGATGAGTTGGACGAGATGAACCAATAGGTCCCTTGTAGTTGTTAAATTATATGTATGTACATATGTATATGAAAAGGAAGATCCTGTTGGTTTTCCACTGTTTAAAACAATACTTATATGAGGAACCTCATAAATTTTTATCTCATCAGATATTTGGTGCTATTGATGCAGAAGATTCTATTGGTTTTCCACAAGGAATGGCTGCATCAACTAATGTAAGAATTGTTTTTATCTTTCTATATCTTAGCTTGAGAATTTAGGTAAATAATTTTTGTGTGATTTATTTCATTATTTATGAAACATCTAAATAAACATATTTTTTATTGACCGTGAAGCCGTTTTTGAAAGTGTTATATTTTTTCACTGTGATAATAAAACCTACAAGTCTTGATTCTCTTGAATGTATTTTATGTGAATTACTTGTTTGAGTAACTAAATATATAACATGTCACTAGAGAAAAATAAAGTATTATTTATAAATAGTTTATCTCTGTTTTAAGAATGAATTTATGTTTATTTTGTTTATTAGTTTTAGTAAGTACTAATATGTAGTATATAAAATCATAATAACTTCAAACTATTAGTTTTTGGTAGAATTTGATAAAGATTTATACAAGCTTGTGCTTGCTTTTTTATTATAGAATTTTCCATTTGTATGACAGAGTTATTGATGTTGACTATATATATCTATAACAATCTGCTTAGTATTTATTTAGTTAATACTTCATACATAAAAATAATTTTTTACATTTAAAAGAAAAGTAAGATTTCCCTTTTTCTTTTTTTTTAAACCATTTACTTGAAATCAAGATTGAAGAAAATGTAATGCCTTATCTAACTGCATTTGCTGATTTCCGGGAGAGAGTTCGACATACATCACGGGAACTTAAAGGTTACTATTTTATAAATTATACTTTTTTTAGTGATTTGTTGAAATATGAAATGATGTTACATAGAAAAAAGTTAATTGAAATTACTGAAAACGTTTTTTGAAAATACATTTGTATAAGATAATATATCTAAAAAAGAAATGTATACTTTGACGTGTGTTTTTCATGCTGCAATAAAACTTATTTCTTGTATAAACTGTAGTGCTATTATAAATAATGAACATTTTGTTGTTTTCATTTTACAAGTTCTTTAACCATGGATAATTATTGTTTTTATAAAGTAACAGTACTTGTATAGGAATCTGCATTCAAAATAATTATTGGAAATAAGAAAATAGTTATAGGTGAAGGAAGAGAGAAGTGTAAGTTAGTAATGGATTACCCTTCATAGTTGGCTATAATTAATTTGATCCATATTTTCGTGGCAAATCCTAAAGTTAAAGTCCATGCTTTATTCTGAACAAAACATATCTTTATTAGCTGTAGATATTTTGAAGCTGTGTGATGACATGAGAGACAATGTTTTACCACAGTTGGGAGTTCGTTTAGAAGATCATGAAGGTGAGATGCATTACCTCGTTCTTTAAAACAGATGATTTAATGTCTTTATTTGCTATAATACTGTTTTTTTTTCATGTAGAACAGTTAGCATATTTTCGTAAATTTACTTCATTTAGTACTCTGTTGTTATGTGATAAAATTAAAACACCTCATCATTAGTTATAAGTTATGACTAATAAATTAGATCAAAAAGATTTCTAAGCTTTTTCATCTTGAATATTTGTATAAGATTGTGTTATTGTTTGAGCTATATAGAAAATAACAGTTGCTGCTGACTCAAGTTGTTTGTTTTATAATAGCTTGGCACTGTCTGGTTGCAAAGATCCATGCTCTTTATTTTATGGTTGTGGTTTTGGTGTAACAATGACTGTTGAATTTCACTATTTGACTCGAGTAGCCCAAGAGTTAGTTGGAGGTATTGTTAACTACCTGCCTTCTCTTTAGTCTATCAGCTCAGAATTAGGGCTCCTCAGTCTGGATTCCTGTACGTGGTGAGGGGACTTCCTAGGGAAGGTTTTGTTCTTTCAGTTTACCTTCTCTGGGATCTTAACATCCACCCATGTGTTTGCTGTTCATGGGAACCCGTGAAGGGTAGGAAAGGATCCTGGTGGTCGAGGGGTCCAACCCTAACACACCACTTTGGCCTTGAATTCCTGCAGATGGGCAGCTTTGGGGTTGCCCCCTTGGATCAATTGGCTGGTCCACTTGGGCTAGGGTCAACCAAGTACCAGTGTTGGATGTTCTCAACAGGTGTTGTGGACATTGTATCTGATGTTGGTGTTTGGGTATAGTGCCCAAGAAACCCTGGCATTGCTACAGTGTCCTTGTTTGACATTGTAGTGTGTCTCCTCATAGAGCTCCATGGTGGGTGAGGTCAGTGGGCACCAAAATTTTCCTTTTTTTTATGCATACTCCAATTAAAAATCTTAATAAAATAGTGAAAAAACAGTCTCTAGGTAAACGACCACATCTTGAAGATTTTGAGCAGCAATCTTCACCATCTGTACCACCTGTTGTACCTCATTTTCTTATATTGCATTCACTTTCAGATAAACCTTTAGGGAAAATGTCTTCCTTTTTCATTAGAAGGTACTGGGGGGGGACTTGCTGGCTCTCCAAAATCAGTAAAGATGCTTCAATCTGGTGACATAGTGAATTCCTCTTGTATTTAAAGGCAATTGGGAATATACCTATTGAGGTTACACCTCATGCTACTTTGAATTCATCACAAGTAGTTCTTGTTGAGAAGGATTTGAAGAACATCCCAGAGTCAGAGATTTTTGCTGGTTTCTCCACCCAAGGAGTTTCTGCAATTAGGTGCATATCCACTTTCCAGGATGAAATTATGATGCTGACCAATGTCCTCATTCTCATATTTACGTCACCATGTCCACCTGCCACCATCAAGGCAGGTTATTTTAATCACAGAATACATACAGCCATACATTCCAAACCCTCTCCGATATTTCCAGTGTCAGCGGTTTTGTCACTCGAAGACATTTTGTCGTGGTTCCTTGATGTGTGCTCATCGTGGTGGCAAAGACCATGATGCCTACAAGTGTGAAATGGACTTTCATTGCATCAATTGCAAGGGCTATCACCCTTCTTGCCCTAAATGATTGGAAGAAAAAGAGGTGCAACATTTGAAAACGATTCATAATATTGCTTATCCTGAGGCTTGCAAGCTGCTGTTCACCACTTCATCTCGGACATATGCTGCTGCACTCCATTCCAGTACTGCAGTGAGAGTGCAGGCAGATCTCTCTGTGCCTCCAAAAAAATCGTTTTTGAAACAAATGAAAAGTCTTTTGATCTCCATGGTTAAAAAGGTTGAGGAATCAACTTCAACATCCATCTCTGTCCCTTACATACATTCCAGCAAATCCCAAGATCCCCTTTCTTTGGTTTTTGGTACAAGCATTTCCAAAACAATGCAAAACAATCATGTACTCAGTTGCTGGAATCCTCTTCGAACAGCAAAGACCTGCCCAATCGACCTAGTGCAGGATCCATGGAGGTCAATCGATCTCCTTCTAATAAAGACAGTAAAGAGAAAAGATGTGGTCATAAACAGAAGGGTTCTCCACCCAATTCACCTGCACATAAATAAAAATGGCCACCTTGATACAATGGAACTGTTGAGGTTTAGGTCTAATTCGGATGACATCAAAACACTGATTGCTTCCTACCATTCTGTATGTCTTTCCTTATTGGAAACATTTCTAAAACCTGCTGATACTGTCATCCTTTGGAGGTTTTCTTTGTGCAGAAATGACAGGCTGTGTGATTGACAAGTGCATGGAGGGGTAGTATTGTTGGTTGATCAGCATGTGCTCAGCCTGTCTTTGCCACTCGACACACCCTTGGAGGCCGTAGTCATCTGTGTTTCCTTGGGTCGTACCATGACTATTTGTTCTTTCTACCTGTAACCTAGAGAGACCTATGATCAATCAGACCTTGATGTTCTCATTGAACAGTTGCCATCTTCCTTTTTAATCCTGGGAAAGTGCTGATGTTGATAGGAGAGGTCGCTCCATAGAGCATGTGCTCTCTGATCACAACCTTTCTCTTTCCAATATTGGTTCTTCTATTTATTTTCATGCACCTAGTCAGTCCTTTACTGCTGTTGACCTCTCAATTGGCTCCCCTTCACTATTCTCCCATTTTTCTTGGAGGGTTGACAATAATCCATGAGGCAGTGATCATTTTCTTATTATTTTGAGAGAGATTGGTCGTGGTCAATGCCATCCGACCCATGTGCCTCGATAGAAGCTTTATCAAGCAAACTGGCCTTCTTTCACTGCTCTTGGAGAACTTAATCCTGCCATTGTCTATAAGCCAATGACTGTGTGGCAGCAGTAATTGACTGTATTGTACAGGCAGCTGCTCAGTGTATTCCTAAAACCTCAACACATTTTCCACAATATCCTTGTCCATGGTGGAATCCTGCCTGCCACATGATATGGAAGGCACAAAAACAAGCCTGGGATACTTTCTGTAGATATCTCACACTCTCGAACCACATTGCTTTCCAGGGAGCCCGTGCATCTGCTTTATGCATAAGATGTCAAAGCCAGAAGGAATCTTGGATTAAGTTCACAACCAGCATATCATCAACCACCAGTTTCAAAGTTATATGAGACAAGATTCAAAAGGTCATTGGGCAGTATAATTCTGTCCCCTTCTCGATATTGCTCTCTGATGGCCAGGAAATAGGTGATACCTGGAGCATCACTGATACTCAAGGTGAAAGCTTTTACTAGGTATCTAGCACTTCTGCTTCTTCCTCCACCTTCTTAGCCATCAAAACTCAGGCAGAGCAAACATCTCTGTCTTTTCAAGCTGATTGTCTCTATGACTTTAATCGTTCCTTTACACTGGTGAAACTTAAACTTGCCCTTCATCGGTTTGGCAGTACCTCGATTGGACCTGATGATGTACACTATGAAATGCTGCGCCATCTATCTCTTGCTTCTCTTACTATTCTTCTGCTTGTTTTTAACTGAATTTGGCAGGAGAATGTTTTTCCTGATGCCTGGCACCAGGCTATTGTCCTACCTTTCTCTGAGCCTGGTAAGGTTCCCAATATTCCTTCAAACTACCTTCCAGTTGCTTTGATGAGCTATCTCTGTAAGACCTTAGAGTGGATGGTTAATGCTCATTTCATTTGATTCCTCAAACCAAACAACCTCCTCTCACCCATCCAGTGTGGGTTCTGACGACAGCACTCCACCATGGACCACCTGATTCAACTTGAAACATCCATCAGAGAAGCCTTTCTGAAATGACAACATGTTGTATCAGTATTCTTTGATATTGAGAGGGCTTATGATATAACATGGAGATATGGCATTTTATATATATCCTCCATATATATTGGTTACGTGGCCATTTGCCCATTTTTGTTAAAAATCTTTAATGGACAGGAGATTCGAAGTTCGTGTGAGTTAA
The DNA here is from genome assembly GCF_004210375.1 of Tachypleus tridentatus. Classification (NCBI taxonomy): domain Eukaryota; kingdom Metazoa; phylum Arthropoda; class Merostomata; order Xiphosura; family Limulidae; genus Tachypleus; species Tachypleus tridentatus. The sequence continues at coordinate 96,281,991 of NC_134833.1, forward strand.
ACACGTTCCCCTCCTTTTCTACAGGAACTTTGAGTCCCTCATGGTTGTGTTTTGAGTGTCACACTTTTCAGTATAAAGATTAATGCCCTCACTGAACTTGTTACTGTTACAAATGGGCTCTATGTCAATGACTTTCACATCTCATGTCCGTCGTTGAACATGAGATATATTCAGCGACAGCTACAGACTGCCCTCAATTGTTTACTGAAGTGGACCACGGTAAATGGCTTTAACTTCTCTCTTTCTCTAAACTGTTTGCATGCACTTTTGCCGCTAACGGGGTATTCACCATGATTCTGAACTTTGTATCGGTAAAGTTATGCTGCCTGTGGTCCCTGAGACAAAGTTCTTGGAGCTAATCTTTGACCGTAAGCTGACCTTTATACTACACATCAAGCAGTTTCAGGTCAAATGTACAAGAGCACTGAACATTCTCCGAGTCCTCTCTTCCAACACCTGGGGAGCAGATCGATGTTCTGTGCTAAACATATATCGTACTTTTATTTATTCGAAACTTGATTATGAATCACTGGTCTATGGCTCTGCCAGGACTTTGGCTTTAAAGATGCTTCCCCAGTTCAGAGCTTATATGTAATCTCATGAACCTTCTTTGCACCTCTGCAGTTTGCAACTGTCTTTACTATATGCTTTGAAACTTCGTTCCTTACCAAAGCGTCCCACCTGGGATTGTGTTTTTCTTTCTTGGTGGGCCATACTTTTACAGAAGAGATGATCTGCCATTGTTTCTTTTGGCCTTCGTATCCAGGCACAGTTGGATGAATTGGGTCTGTCTTTGGATAACACTAATGTATCCACTGTTCAGCCCATCCCACCATGGCCTCTTATGGTCCCTCAATGTGACCTATCTTTAAGTCATCTGAGAAAATCAGACATTTCTGATTGAAAATAATGTCTGTTATTTGCTGAACATCTTTTGAACCGTCCTTCCACTCCTACTTATACAGATGGTTCAAAATCAGGTGACTATGTGGGCTCAGCCATGGTTTGTTGTGATTCGGTGGTTGCGTGTAAAATATCCTCTACAGATTTTGTGTTCACTGCTAAATTGTGTGCCATTTCACTTGCCCTGCATCATATAGAAGCTAAGCAGTATTCAAACTGCACTATTTATACTGACTCGCTTAGTTCTCTACTGGCTCTGGAATCTCTTCACATTAGTTTACACTTTGTTTTTGCCGATATTCAAAACCAATTGACCCAATTATCTTTAGCATCTATTTCTATCCAGTTTTTGTGAATACTGGGCCATGTTGGTATCCATGGGAATGAGCTCGCCGATGCCACAGCAAAATCTATCTGCTCTGGCACTATCACTGCTGTGCTTGTTCCATACATGGACTATGGTCCTGTATTCAAGGTTCGACTCTGTGCCAGCTGACAGTTCACTTGGAATGAGCAATGTGACAAGCTTTTCCAAATAAAACACTGTATTGGACTTTGGCAGTCTTGTTCTGTAAGGATTGGAAAGAGGAAGTTGTTATAACTAGACTACGCATTGGTCACAGGTTTTTAATTCATCATTTTCTGATGCACCATTGTGTTGTCTGTATGATACTCAGATCACAATAAACCACATTTTACTTTCTTGCCATCATTATGACTCTTAATGACGGTCCTGTTTTCACCATATTCTGTCCCAAGGTTTGTCAATGACGTTAGACAGTGTTATTGGTGAAGGTGACACTAATAACAAACTTGTAACAGTATACCTCTATTTATAATTAAATTCTATTGTTTTGTTTCCTGTTGAACCATGTCTAACTACTGTCTGTGCCATTATAAGTTGTAAGTCACTAGGGGAATGTGCAGCTCACATTAAATTGAATTACATTACCCAAAAGCTGCTCCTATGCATTCCTCATGAAACATTTTTATTATATTATTATAATTTCTTTTAACTAATCTAATGTCAACTGACCTAAAAGAAAATTGGTAAAAATATATAAATATTTTTACATTTCAGTTACTTTTATGATAATAACTAAAGAATAAACAAGAAATAATGTACTTATACAGTCTTATTTTTTCTTATGATGGTATTGCACTAAACAGTTTTTTATTTAATTAAATAGTGCATCAAAAAATACAGGCTAATAACATACAAAAAGTGTACAATTTCCCCTCACACTTAAAACTTTTCTGGCTTTCTAACTATGCAACAAGAATGGTTACAAAGTCACCCAAGTTAGTCATTAACTTTTCCATGGGAGTGAACTGTGTATTGTAAGTGAGACTGATGCTTATCGGTTCAGAACACAGTATTATACAATATGCTGTTTGATAGATGAAAAACTTCAATTTATGTTGGTTGTAGATGATATGTAATTAAACATGAGAGAGAACTATTAATAAGAGTGATATGATTTTATATTTGATAGCTCTGTAACCAGATAGAATTGAAGGCAATAAAAATATGGTTTGTCTAAGCAATAACTATTTTATTCTGAATAATTTACATTTAACTTTGCATTTATTGTAGGGGTAGTAGATAAAGTAGAGAAGAAAGAATCCCTTGAGAAAATGTGTTACATTAGGGGAAATTCAGATTTGTTTTATTATTGTCTTGTACAATTTAGAACGTAAAACTTGTGTACTATTAAATTATGGATGATGTGCTATGATATTATGCTATGCTAATTAGTACAACATAAGCAAAAGTAGATTTATAAAATTTTGTGTCTGAAACACTAAAACACTATTCACAGTAAAGGAGACCCTTAGTGATAGGATTAACTTTTTCATTTTTTATTATGCTTTGGCTTTTCTTTTCATAGCTTTACTTTGTTATTATGAATTATCAAGCAGGAGGACTTCTACTTTGTCCTTTATCCAATATAGTCGTGAGGGGTGGATTCACTGGCTGAAAAAAGATGTTGCAGCCATTATGCAAAGTGTTGTAGTGTTCAGCATGCTTGCTAGCTCTTTTGCTGCCATCCTTTCTTACACCTTATTTTTTTAGTTTGTCACCTTTACCATCAATACTTAATGGCAGCATTATCCAAAGTGTTTCACCATTTCTTAGTATATAGTGTTTTCTTCCCATTTTTTTCTTCTTTACCAACCTCTTGTCCAACTCCCATGTGGAACTGGGATTCTAATGTAGTTTTGCATGCTCTCATTCATGACCTGTTTGAGCCATTGATGTCTTGCTTTTCGTACCACTTTTCTCTCAAAACTTCTCCTCTTGCATTTGCCATCATTCAGACATCTAGAAAATTGATTATTTTTACTCTCTCTTCCACTGCACTTATATTCTCCTTTACTTAGACTTTCACTCAGCAAGGTGACCAACTTTCTATTTTATATTCCTTCCTTCTCTCTCTCTTGTATCCTATTGTTCAGACCCATATCAATTACTGTGTCCTGCTTCAGCTAAGCTGTTTAATGTTTCTTATCACACACTTTTTATCATGGGACCACACATTTTATGAGAATCCTCTCTCCTTCTAACATCATTGGATGGCCTTCTCAACTTCTCAGGTTGATGTATATTTCACTGGATGTGGATATTCACAGCTCTTCCACATTTCTTCTCATTAAATTCTTCACCTAACCCATTGATTGCTTCCCATTTTAACTGATCTTTGGAGAACATTTTTCAAGTGAGCCCATGAATGACTCCCAACACTTTCCTCTCTCATTAACTATATCAACTAGCTGTTTTATCTCCTGCTGAATTTCACCTTTATGATTATTTTGAAAAATCCACAGTGAACTAAGATAACAGAAAGTTCTCAAACCATTATTCCTGGCTCACTGGTATACGTACTTACTCAGTTGTCTGATCGAGACCATGCAAATTCCATGGACTATCATGGAAAAAGTTAGCATTAAAGAAGTGTTCTGGACACTTTTCTGACTTAGTGTTGCTGGCTTTTAAAATAGAGTACTACAATCACTCATTGCACTGTCTCCAGTGGCTGGTGGAATGATGGGAGTCTTAGAACTTCTCTGGGTCTCTCCAGTGTGAATTATTCCTCTTTCTTATTTTAAGTGAAGCATGGAATGGAAAACTCTTGCCACTCACTACTTTTTAGATGCTGGGGAACCATGGGGAGTCCTAACCAGTTGAAATGAGGCAGTGGTGACATTCTCATTGTTGTACAGGTCACTTCTCAAAAATAGTACCACAATATTAATGTTCTCTGCAGCAGCCAGATACTGTTCGGTAGAGTTGAAGTTTGCATATGTCAAATGGTCTGATTATGCCCCAACCAATCCACATACACATATATACATTTGCTCACCAACCATTTATGTGCAAGTGTGTGGATGGTCATGTTTTTATTCTGTCTGTGTAAAACTTGCAGTGTCTGGTGGTATGATGGGAATCCTGGCACTTCTCTAGGTCTCTTCAATGTAAATTCTTCTCCCTTTTTATTTTGAGAGGAGCACAGAAGACCCTTGCTGCTCACTAGTTTATAGATACAAAGTAATATGTGGTCTCCCATAGGTGTATTCCTATGGAGCTTCTGCTATTGTGTGTCACACTCCATGGGATTTGGGTACTTTTGTAAAGGGAGTTCATCTAGGTAAATTTTTGCACCAGCCTCTTTGCCATTTCAGTCTGAGATTCTAGCATTTCTGTGTGTCAAAATGAGTTATTCAAAAGTTAACACTTTCGTGAGCTGAAAGTGTATTTCTGGTAGATACCTCCTCACACATTCTTACCTGTTCTCCCTACTTTTGATGCAAATTTTTTGTCTTGCCCCATTAAAGAATGATGCTATCACATATACAAATGAGTATCTATTGAAAGATTTTCAGATTAGGAAAATGTTAACTTTAAACATAAAGAATTGATGCTGGTTAAGAAAAGATAAAATTCATACTACATACTCAAACACATTTGAGTCATATTTGAAAAGAAGCAAAATGATACTCAGTATATCTTAAATGTTATGTGTTTGTGATCAGTTCTACATAATATTATCTGTCAGGTCTTCCTCCTGTGGTGAAGCTGGTCGATAAAGAAACTTTTCTAAAAGAGAAAGAGATGAAACTAAAGGTAGGAGTTTTGGTGAGTTTATCTCATCAAATGTTTTATGAAAATTAAAACAATAACTTTCAAGATTTCACTTTGAAAACATTAACTGTTTGGTAACAGTGTTTTTAAGGTAGCTTTGAAGCATCTGTGTAATTAAACGAACAATGTTTGTCAGTCAGTCCATGTGTGTATGCATGCTTACTCACCTGAACACCCAATATTCCTGTTGGTTTAGTTATACAGTGATATTTTTATGTTTAAATGAATGCAAAAGTGAACAAAGTTTTACATGCATTGTTCTATACAAATGCAAATTACAATGTTAACTTTAAAGATAATTATTTCATTTACATAAACAGACAATGAAACATGTTAAGTTAATTATTTATCATTCTGTGGCTTATAAATAATCATAAACCATTATATTACACTGCAAAATCTGTGGTCACAGTTCTTGTTTTTTTACACTTCTTGATACTATAATTTTAATTATTCACTATTTAAGAAGTATTATAATGGTGGTTATGTATCCAATGCTTTACTAATAATTTAGGGGAGAGTAAAAAGGAGTTGATATTGTTATTGAAGGAAAACGAAAAACAAACAAATGAAGATAATTAATGATTACACTTCTTGATACTGTAATTTTAGATATTTACTATCTGTGTAATTAAAAGAACCATGTTTGTTAATCAGTCTATTCATATGTGCATGCTTGCTCACCTGCTAATATTTTAGGCAGGAGTATGCCAACATTCAAGTTAGTTTTGCTGAAAATTATTTTATACAACACCTAATTCATGTTTTATAATTTAATGTGGTGAAATAATTCCTTGATGACATTTGGATGATGACGTAGCCTTTATGACCTTCTGCTTAATTTTTGTGTACTGCATTTACTTTGCAGAGTTGCACAAATATTGGGTTTGCTTTGGTTCTGTACTCTGTTAAGATGAACTTTGTGATAAATTATATCCACATTATCACACAATTTATATAAATATATAAAATGTTATTTAAGATTTCAGCTTAATGTTCTTCTAATTGGATTTTTAATTTATTTAAACATTATTTATTGTGTATTGGTTTTTATGGTAGGCAGAAGAGGAAAAGCGCTTGGAAAAAGAAAGGAAAAAACAGCAACAGTTAGAAGCTCAATTAGCCAAAGATGCTCAGCGAAAAATTCCACCTTGGGAACTGTTCAAATCAGAAACTGATAAGTATTCCAAGTTTGATGAAAAGGTGTGCAACAGTTTTTCAGTCTTTTCAATAAAATGTACATTTTGTTAAAATGTTATGGGTATTTGAAATGACAGAAATATTTTTATTTGAATATACTTTGTCATCTTTTGTTTTGATTTAAAAATTTCTTTGTTGGCTATAGTTTGAAAAATTGGGAGGCTTACTTTGAACAATTTGTCAGTTATATGATGAGTTCAGTTTTTTTCATTTCTTCAACTAAACAATGTAACCCACTGAGTCTATTGATATAAAGTTGAAACTTTTATGTAATAAATATTGAACAATGCTTTTTTTATTCAAGTTTTGGTATTACATATAGGTATAATCTCACATTATAGAGTACATTAAACTTTAAATATAATGTAGGTAGAGCTGGCTGCTTTAATCAGTTACCTATGATCAACAATTACATGAATAAATGCCATATAAATTAATCAATTAATTGAAATCTGTGTTACTTGTTATTTTTTATTTTCCTGATAATTTTAATTAAAAATGATTAAATCAATTGATCAGAATTGGTGTTTTTGATTATTCCAATTGTTCAAATAACTGATATATTGTTAACATTTATTTTATTTTTAAGCACAATGTTATGTAATGGGATGTCTGTGCTCTACCCAACTTTAGCATTATAATTTTTTAAGTTTCAGTTTTGATTTGAGGGTCTCAAGTTCAATTCCCATTGCCATCAAACTTACTTATCCTGCACTTATTATGACACAGTTACTTAGACTATGTGTCATTATCACCAATTTTTATCTTTATTTTTGAACTGCTGGCTAGAGGACTTATCAGGAACACTAATTAATGAATCAAGTCTAATAAATGAATGGGACTGTCAGTTAATCAGTTATCAAATACCAATAATCACCTAGCTGTAGATGTACATGTATAATCTCACATTAAATAACAAAACCTTTGCAGTGAGAAGTGCATAGGGTTAATGTTGGTAATGACCAATAAACTTCAGTATTAAAAGCTTCCCATTGTAAATGTTTGAGATAATATAGCAGCCAAAGAGTAATGGCATTAGCCAGTTTAAAGTACAAAATGTTTAAACATCTTTACTCAGTTAGCTAATTTTAACATTGCTTAGTTATTGCTGATGTTAGCCAAACTGCACGTTTCTCATTATGCTATACAATAACAACTAAAACATTTGTTGTTGAGTAATGTCAGCTACCTTCAGCCTCTTTATGTTGATGATATTGTTTTGTAGTTGAGGTTGATATACCTGTTGGTACAGAAATAGGACAAGTGTTTGTTTAAAATGAGAATATGTTAATTGTGCATCTTTTAAGAGATCAGAACAATGTGGATGCTAGACCATACTGCATGGTTGGTTAGTTTCAAATGTTATCTTACAGTGAAAGAGTATATAGTAATGTTTTGTTCCTAAATTGAGAGAGATCTGGTGTAATGATACATTTTATGCTTTACAGTTATTGTATTACAATGTATCTCAAAACTGTTTATTTCTTCTTTGTGGTATTTGACTGGTTTTGTAAGTCATATCTTTCTTTCTTATCAGGGAATGCCAACACATGATATAGAAGGTAAAGAACTTAGTAAAGGACAGCTGAAAAAGTTGACAAAAATTTACCAGGCCCAAGAAAAGAAGTACAATGACTTTGTAAAATCATAAAATAATAAAAAATATGTATACAAAAAAACAATCCATAATTTTATTGAAGTGGAATCCTTGATTATTGAGAACATCTTAAATTAAATTTACTTTAACCTGGCTTGTGTTTTTGTAAAATATTTAACTTATGCAACTTGTGTTCACTATATGAGACTTTAGTTTCTCTGTACATCTAATTAATGAAGAAACAACAAATTGTACTTTTCTAGGGTAAAGATGTAATTACTTATGTAAGACTTCATTTATAACTTCGTTCAAATTCCTTTTTTTTGCATTCATTATTTTGGTGTTTTATGCCATTAAACTTTAAAAAAACTGTATGAGTTACATAAAGTGTAAAAATAACACTGAAAAAATAGTTTTAAATAAAATACATTTGAAAAATTCAGCCTTATGTGAAACACAAATCCATATTTCCAGAAGAGAGGGTATGTTCAATTCTGAGTTAAAAGTTTTATTTTTGAAAAAGTGTACCACTTCATCAAGAATTATATTACTTGCTTTTAAAAAGTTGAAAAAAGTTTTAAAATTTTTTTAGTGTTTCTCTAACAACTTATTCCTAATTTTTTGAAAACTTTGGTCATTTATGTAAGATTTACACTTTAAAAATGTGTTTCAATTAATAACGGAGCACAGTTATCAAAACTGCATTCACTGTTTTACCATAATATATATAAGTATGCTGTAATGCTATACATTTGATACAAATTGTTTCTTTAGAAGTTAAAATTTGAATATGCTCTTCTAAATAAATGTTACCATAAACTATATGTTATTGTTACACTGTCCCTAATAACTTAAGTTCATCTTCATTAATACCAATATAGTACATATTTAATGATGATACAATCCTTAATTTCAAATTTCATATGTTTTAAATATTACTTAAATGTTTTAGTATATAAAATACATTTTGTCTACCCGAGTCCATATTACATGCATAGTTTCACATAAAATATTGTATTTTTGTGGTGGAGTTTCAAATTAGTGTTAATATTGTTACCATTGCTATGAGTGATCTTATCTTATTGAAGGACAGTCTGGAAGAAAGTGAACTAACTATATGTAATTGAAACTAGCGAGTGGTGTAATAGTTTGTTATATTCTGATATTATTTTACACTCTGTATAACACTGAAGTAAAGTACAGCTGGTAGTACCAAGGTAAAATTCATATCTTTCTTAGCCTAACTGTAATGTAAAAAAACATTTAATTTCTTTTGCCTGAGTATCTGTAGTTTGTTAAGTTACCTTCCATACAATGCATTGCAAAGAATACTCTAGATGAGTCTAGAACTACTTGTTAGTATTCTGGTTTCTCACCTTTTGTTTCCTTAATAGATTTCTAGTATAACATAGATTTGATGAACTCTTAGGTGATAAGTTATTAACCATTGGTATTAAAATCAGTGATTTGTTCTTTTAATGAGATTTTTCTTTCCTTTTTTTTTATTACATTTATGAAAACATTCCTTTAACAAGTATCAGCTCATTTTCAAATAAAGTTTGTAATGTTAAAAAAATCACTTCATTACAGTAACTTTAGTTGAACTATAAACACTTGCCCTTGATCAGTATTTACAAATTCAGATGTTTGTTTTGCCATGATTTTATTTGATCACATTCTAAATTAAATATTGCAGTAATGCAACTGAACTGAAATAAAATAATATTTTATGAAGGTAATCTGAAATCATGTTGTTTTTGTATCATACTGTCTATGATAATTTTGACTTTTAGTTGTAGTGCTTTAAGATAAATCAATCACAAAATCTAGTTCATTTTATAAATAATATTTTGGTATTTTTCACTAAAGATAAATCATGGTTTGCATATTTATTTAAACTAACCAGAGCATTAATTGATTGAAACGAATCTTGTATTCAAGTTAATGACTTCTCTAGATTATTATTACTCTTTGTATATCTGTCTGCTTTGTGATAAGTCTGGTATGTATATTCACCAAATTATCACACTAATATTATATGTATTTATAAATGGATAATGAAAAAACCCCAACTGCTAGTGAAATGCCTATTATTAGGTTTTTGATGATTATATAAATATTTCATCTTAGTTTCTTGTTTTTATGTTTAGGGACAAAACTAAGAATATTAGAAAACTTGTTTTGTTGAATATTTGATTTTCTAATTTTTCCTAATGAATAAATAACTATGATCTGAGAACTATTTAAATTCGAAACAGTAAATTTTAAAAGGATTTTATGTACATTAGCACTTAAACCACTAATGCAATTTAAGAAACTATTTTAGTAAGCATGTGAAGACCAACATGCCTAACTTGCATTAAACTATTTATTCAACAACAAAGTACACCAGTAACCAAACAACAAATAAGAATAAAATTTCCACATTCTCTCTATCCTTTGGTTTATTTTGCATTTGCCGAAACTTCTTTTACATTAAAATCTTATTTAAATATATTCATTTTTGAACTACATATTCCGAGCTGTAAATAAACTTTATAACTTATACTAGGGCAACTAATATCACAAGTTTAACAATGCTAGATTCTAGAGAAGTCTCAATCATCATCTGTTATTTGTTTGAAATTTCCGTAGCATCCAGATCTTAATGTATCAGCTGAATGTGGTCTTATATCTAATCCACAGCTGCTAGCACGCTCATGATCCATTAAAGTTAGTGAGGTGCAAATAGTTTCACCATAGCTGCCTGACATCACGTTCGGACTTTTCACTTCCTGAGGGCCACAACAAGTCTGATATTTGCAATTACCTTTTGATGGACAACCTAAAACGCAGTTTTCTTTGTCTGGATACTGTGAAAGATAAAGCAAAATATGTATGCATATATATCTAAAACTAGGTAAATTCAACAAATAATACATGCAATTTTAGAACAAAAGGTAATATAATGAAAATGTAATAGCTAACTGAGGTTTACTCAGAAGACAATCATTTTTATTTAATTGAAAGTGAGAATATGATAAAGATTTATATTTCTGTGCGTCTTGTGTATCATTTAACTGGTTCTTGTGGATCACTAGAGAAGAAAAAATGGAATATTTTTCCAACATTTCTTTTTCTATGTATTGGAATCATGCACATGTTTTTCATAAATTTAATGGTTATTCGACAAATAGCGAAATATTTCAGTGTAACAATGTTTGAATTTATTTAACTTGCTGGTTGACAACGTACCCAGTATAACAGCGAAATTGCTTAACTAATCAGTGGGATAAAAGAAGTTCAAGGGTTGACGATGATTGCTGTCGGTTTTGCGTAAAATTCTAATCAAAGTGAAAGGAAAAAATTAACATGTTCTGCACGGTAGATACTTAACATAGCTACATGAGAATTTTTGTCTCCGTAACATCCGGGCAGTAGCAAAAGAAAAATCGACAACAAAAGTTATTACAAAGAGTACGACAACAATTTTTTAGCAAAATACTAAAACGTTAAATTATTAGTTTTCGAGAGAGATAAAAACATTCAATTAACGGAAAAGGTATGAGCACTAAATTTTATATAAAAATGTTTCGATAAAAGATAACAGGTTTTTTGTTGTTTTTTTTCAAGGCCGCCGTCAAGCAGAGCAGACGTGTAAGTCGAGAGCTGCGAGACACGTACTTTAAAGACTAGGTATACTTTGTTGAAGTGCATAATTCATAGTTTTACTCTAAAAGGTTAACCCTTAGTCCTTATCAGGACTAGTAAAACAGGATGAAGAGGAAGATTGCAACGCGATCTAACGGAAAAGCCCTATCGAACGAAGAAATAATGGAAATGTTAAACAAGGCGATCGAAGGACCAGCCTCAGAATCCCTAAGCAGTTCAACAGAAAGTTCTGAAAGTGAATACTCAGGAGCAGAAGAAATATCGAGACAAGACGCAAATGCGACATCAAACAAGAGGAGGCTAAAGAAGAAAAAGGATAAGGTAAGTATAGTTTCTGACAATACTACTAACAATACTAAAAATCAAAGTGTTAATAACGTAACCAATGTTAATAATGACAAAGCCACTAGTTCTAACAAAAATAACGCAACTAACCTGAATAATAACAACACCACTAATTGTATGAACTCCACCACTGTCACACAAACACACGATTCTCCTCACTACAGAATCCCAAATCTGTTCATTGAGGGAGTAAACAACACAACACGCATCCCACAGATAGTCAAACAACTGAGGGCCTATTACCCGGGCATTCAGTTTAAGGACATCAAACGTCTTCCTAATGGAAGAATCATGTTAAAATGCTCTGAACCACAAGAGTTTGCACATATTTTGGCCCACTGGCCCAAGGATGCCTTCGGGGTCCAAGCCATCATTACTACACCAAAAAACAACACGCCAAAATTAACTGTCATTATCAGAGGTGTCGATTTCGACATCGAAGACAATGAAATCACAGATGAATTAAAAACCCAAGGTTACGACATTGTATCATCAAACCGAATTATCTCCTTCAGAACGAAACAAAAAACGCCACAGATCAAGGTAACCGTCAACAAAAAAGACGATCAAGACAAATTATTAAAAATGGTTGCTTCTTATTTTTCAAGAGACACACGACCGAACCGGAAAAAAAAAACACCAAAAACCCATTATTCAATGCTACAAATGTCAAAGGTTCGGACACACAAAAACTAATTGTATGGCCAATGACAGACGTGTGAGATGTGGTAGACCTCACGAGGTTGCTCAGTGTCCTAACGAGCGTAACCAAGTGAGATGCGCAAACTGTCAGGGCCCTAACGCAGCCAGTTACAAAGGTTGCCTCAAATAAACTCAAATACGTAATATATTTATTTTCAAAACCACGAACAATAACAATCAATCCCACATCACCAAACAACCTTTACTACAAACTACAGCAGACTCGCAAATCAAACACTCTCAACCTCAACCAACACTTACTTACGCGGACGTAACACGCCCGAAAACAACACAAGCATTCAACCCCACAGATTTCACCACAAACCTACTAGCAATGCTAATAGAATTGAGTGATCTCCCCTCATTCGAATCGAGTTACGAGTCACTCAAGGCTGTGTGTCGCCTTGCAAGTTATTATTTTAACCTTCCTCACCTCAAACCACACCATCTTTCACTCAAAATTCATGCAAGGGAAATAAAACAACACAATGATACAACACATTAAAATCTTACACATCAACTGCCAAGGAAATCTCAAAGACAAAAGGATAGAAATATTCAACATAAACAAATATATAAACGCCAACATAATCATCGTTTCAGAAACACTTTGCACAGAGAAACAAAACACCACAATCCCCGGATTCATCACGCACAGCATACCTCACTCAGAAAACAACAGAGGTATAATAGCTTACTTTAGTACGAAAATATCGCATTTAATCTCGATAGAAGATTCCTTTAAATCTAACATTAATGAAACCATTTTTTGTAATATACACTTTAACAACCGGCTAACTATTCCGATTCTAGCCATATATTGCTCACCAACCAAAGATATCGACATTAACTTCCTTCAAAAATGTGTTAATCGTAAACCCAAACCAATTATTATTGGGGATTTTAATTCACCGCATATAGAATTAAGGGGTAACAGAGACACACGCAGAGGGTCGTGCATAAAAAAATTATCTTTAGTAATAAAATGCACCTAATTAATGACCATACACCTACACACTTCTCAGCCGCCAACGGCTCATACGATGTACTCGATTTCATCATCGCACCCAAGGACATGGTAAACAGAATATCTAACTTTAAAGTACATGATGAAATCACCAGTGACCACTTCCCTATGTCATGTATGATTCACCCGCGCCACCCCGCCGTGGCGTACGTGACTCCCTCCGCATACACCTACACTAAAACAGACTGGCTCACTTTTAATGCCTCTCTGGACTCATACCTACCCCATCCAATTGAACATGCTAACAACAAAACAGAACTAGACAATTATGTTGATCAAATTACAGAAGCCATAAAAAACACAATTCCTAAAACAAATAAAAAAGCAATCACTTATTCAATGGACTCTAACACCAGAAATTCACGCACTAATAATCAAACGCAGACAATTAAGACGAACACACTACGTTACACGCGATCCACACATTAAAACAGAAATCAATAGAACAAATACAAAAATTAAACAAGAAATTAAAAAAGCAAGAGAAAACAATTGGCAAAACTTCTGTAAAAACTTAGAAAAACCAAGAACAATCCAAAAGAATTCTGGAAAAAATTCAAGAGTATTGCTTCAGACAAAAATCATATCACACACAACAATAAAATCGCAAGGACAGACGTAGATAAAGCTGACTTATTAGCTGACTATTACAAATCCTCATTTAGCGACCTAAACTCAGTAGATTTTGACACATAACACCAACACCATGTCAACAACTTCATAAATACAAACCAAGCTTCATTCTCACCATGATTCCATGGCAAGACACTAGAAGCATACTCAAGTTCAATCAATAGAAAAATAACCATAACCGAACTAAAAATTAATATCAAAAACTTGAAGAACACTTCTCCCGGACATGACCAAATACCAAATATTATTCTGAAAAAAAGCTCCACTCTCCTATTACAACACCTCACAAATATCATGAACATTTCACTAGCGACCGGATACTACCCTGACAAGTGGAAAAAAGCCATCATAACAACGATCCCTAAGAAACAAACTAATAGAACAAATCCAGATAATTTCCGCCCCATCAGTCTGTTAAGCTGCCTTGGCAAACTGATGGAGAGAATTATCTCCAACCGCCTCCTCCATTTTTGCGAATCGAATAACATCCTTCCAGAATCTCAAAATGCCTCCAGAAAAATAGACAAACGACAGATCACCTCACACGACTCACCGAATCAATCTACAAAGCTTTCAACAACAATCAAGTAACCATCGGGGTATTCCTAGATGTCAAAAAAGCATTCGACAGCGTATGGCACAATGCCATCAAATACAAACTAAATCACCTGCAAATAAATCCCACGATAGTTAAATGGATTTCAAATTTCTTAACCAATAGAACAGCACAAGTAAAAGTCAATAAAACTATATCCAAATCATTTAATATAACTGCAGGAGTGCCCCAAGGATCAGTCCTCTCTCCACTTCTATACATAATTTTCGTCAGTGACATACCTTTTCCAAATCTAACATACACACACAATTCACAATACGCAGACGACATCGCTATCTGGAGCACCTCCAGAAACCTAGTGATGGCCATGTCTCGCGTACAAGAATCACTAAATAACGTCTCAACATGGAGCAACAAGTGGAGAGTCGTGTTAAATCCAACGAAAACACAAGCAATCACCTTCTATAGGAAATTAAAGAAGCAAAGAAAAAATCTAGAAAAAATAAAACTATCACTCGGAAACACAACCATCAACATGAGCAAAAACATCACATTCCTTGGCATCACTTTCGACACAAAACTAAAATGGAAAAAACATATAAACAATATACACTCATCAATCAGAAAAAGGATTTCACATCTAATGACTATAACCGGTAAACAATCGAAATGCTCACCAAACACCATTATACAAATATACAAGGCTTACATCCGTCCACTAATAGAGTACGGATGTCAAGTAACATACAATATGTCAAACAACACACTCCAGAAAATCCAAGTTCAACAGAACAGAATATTAAAATCTGCATTCAGCCTACCATCATTCACGCCAACAAATTATATACATCAAATTAGCAATTTACCAACAATAAGAGATAGAATAACGGAAATATCACTTAAATATTATCTAAAAGCAGAAAATAGAAACAAACTAACGGCATCACTACACAAATTATCCAGTGCACCAACAAAATACATTTCACCTTACAACATATTTCAAGAATCACAAATTACTCAACAAAGAATGTAAATAAATAAATCCATGTCATTAACATGTATTCCTTTTTTTTCAGATACCGAGCACATGACAGGCAAAACTTTCGGCGCTTGTCCTGTGAAAGTGGGTTTTCTCGGGGCACTCCCGTTTCCCCCCACAGCAAAAAACTGAGGCATTGGATTTGTAGATCCCAGGCAACTTTATTGCCAGACCCTGAATCGCGCCGTTTGATTTGATTTGAATTATATTCATGAATTGTATTCATGTTCACATTTGCTTGACTTCTTCCTTTCGGGACAGGTCTCGGCCTTTCTTTCCGGTGCTGCCTTTGCCTCCACCCAAGACAACATTTAGAGAGACATCCTCCACCCAAAGAGTTAAAAATAATAATAATAATAATTAATTTAAAAAAAACCAACTTATTCCTAAAAACAATTCACGAAAGGGGACGAAGAGGAACCACAACGTTCTTGAACACCCCAGTTGGAGAGATAACTATTCTGATTTCTCTCTCTCTAAACTAAACCCCTGCCACGTTAGTTTGAGTTTTGATAACAGGTACCAAATATTTCATAGGACAGACAAAACAAGATTCCTACATACTGCGACTAGAGCTAAATTCCATCTTACAAGAGAGAAACTCAGTCATAATGGGTGCTAGAGGACGAAGTCCAAAAAAAGAAACAGAAGAAATCGACGAATTAAAATGATAATAACACTCATAGTTTAATTAAACTGTGTGTTTCAATTGAGTCTCAAACTTAACAGATCCAAACATCTTTGTACATGGCCAAGCGTGTTAAGGCGTGCAACTCGTAATCTGAGGGTCGCGGGTTTGCATCTCTACCGCGCCAAACATACTCGCCCTTTCAGCCGTGGGGGCGTTATATGTAATGGTCAATCCCACTATTCGTTGGTAAAAGAGTAGCCCTAGAGTTGGCGGTGGGTGGTGATGACTAGCTGCCTTCCCTCTAGTCTTACACTGCTAAATTAGGGACGGCTAGCACAGATAGCCCTCGTGTAGCTTTGTGCGAAATTCCAAAACAAACAAACAAACAAATCTTTGTACTTCGCAGGCTTAACAGTCTTATAAAATAGTTTTATACAGAATCGCTACTTACGAGATTTTTTAATTCAACAAATTCTGGTTGAATAGTTGTTGAATGAATTCCTTCTTCATGAAAAAATTCCTTTATTTTTTCGGCAACTTCCATATACTGAGATAAATTTTGACATAAGATGTGTGCTGAAGCGATGATCCTGTTTCCAGCCAATTGCCATACGTGAAACTCGTGAACAGCCACTACTCCTTCAACCTAGAAAACACGTGTACGCGTCAGTATCTTAAGTGCTACACTTGAAACATTTTATTTAAATAATCAAATCAAAAAAAAAAAATTCAACCTATAAAACATGTGGCTATACACATGTTAGTAAGTTTTAACTTCCACACATGAAATATGTGAATAACCAGCGATCCCCTCAACATAAGAAAACACATCGTTATGTACTTACTATACGTCATTAAATCTTGGGTCATAAAACGCCTTAATTGAGAGAGAAAAACATTTTGTAATAACATGTACGTGATATAACATCGTACACCGAGGGTTCTCAACCAGGGGAGAGAATTTTAGGGTTTCAGGGGGGAAAACTGGGATCACAGATTGGCAGACTCAAAATGTTGGAGTCTTAATCTTTCTACAATTCCACAGATTGTACATACTCTACAGGACATCACACTTTATTGAAGAGCTATCTGGGATAATTGTCCCTAATTTAGCAGTGTAAGACTAGAGGGAAGGCAGCTTGTCATCACCACCCATCGTTAACTATTGTGCTATTCTTTTACCAACGAATAGTGGGATTGATCGTAACATTATAACGCCCTCACGGTTGAAAGGGCGAGCATGTTTCATGCGATGGGGATTCGGACCCACGACCCTCAGATTACGAGTCGAACGCCTTAATCCTCCTGGCCATGAACGCCCTGTAGATTATGTACAATCTGTAGAATTGTAGTTTGTTTTTAATTTAATCTGAATGCCACGGATTAAATTAAAAATAAATATAAATATTTCACTTTATATTTGTAAAAATATTCCATTTGTAGTTATATTTGACTTAATCTTGTTTTTATTCACAGAATTTGAAGCCCATCATGAGTGTCAACAAAGAAAGGTACGATGATTCATATCTGCAATATGGATTCATATCCATCATCATCAATGGAGAAGAAAGGCCTCGATATGTTATTTGTACCAAATCTTTGTCAAATGATTCTATGAAACAACAAAGTTGAAGCAGCATTTGCAGAATATTCATCCTCAACACAAGAACAAGGACAAAACCGTTTGTGAACGTCATGGGAATGCTCTCAGAAAGATGAAGCTGGATTGAACAGAGCATTCCAAGAAATGAACCAAATGGTTATTGAAGCTTCCTATGTTGTAGTATTGGAGATAGCAAAGCAGAAAAACCACATACAATTGGGGAAACTTTGATCAAACCTTGCGCTCTCAAATTGGTGGAAATTGCCTTGGGAAATGGATTGGAGAAAAAACTTATAGCAGTTTCACTATCAAACAGTACTGTTCAAAAGAGGATCAGCGACATGGCCATTGACATCAAGGATCAAGTTCTGCAGGAGATCAAGTCTGCAGCATTTGGCTTATTTTCAATTCAACTTGGTGAATCGACTGTGTTTCCAGTTGCTGGTATTTGCAAAATATGTTCACTCAGGTTCATTTAAAGAGGAGTTTCGTTTTTATTCTCCTCTTGAAACAACTACCAAGGCCTCAGATATTTTGGAAAATGTTTCTTCTTCCTTTGAATCAGAAAATCTTTTATGGGATAATGTTTGTAGGTGTTGTACAGATGAAGCACCAGTTATGTTAGGGACAAAAGCTGGATTTCACGTTTGTGTAAAAAAGCGAGCTCCAAAAGTGAAATGCATTCATCGTATGATCCATCGTCAGGCACTGGCTTTAGAAACGCTTCCAGCTCCACTAAAGAATGTTTTGGATCAAGCAATTCAAATTGTGAATTTTGTCAAAGGAGGAGCTCTCGACCCACGACTTTTCAAGCAGTTATGTACCATCATTTGCTTCTTTTCCACGCAAATATTCGATGGATTTCAAAAGGAAATGTAACTGAGCGAGTATTTGAGCTTAGAGATGAGCTCAAATTATTTTTTGAAGTTGAGGGTAAGATGGAATTTTTTGCCTGGCTGGATGATGAGGAATGGATCATGTGCCTTGCCTATTTGGTTGACATTTTTGAGCAGTTGAATAAACTGAATTTTCAGACGCAAGGAAGAAATATAAATATCATAAATTTCACGGATTTCTTGATGGAAAATTGGAAGAGAAATGTCAAGATAAAATTTGCGATGTTTGAGAAACTGTCATCAATTCTTGTTACTGTTAGTGCCTCCATAATTTGCAAAAAAAAAAAATGAAATTTTGCAGCTTTTCACAGCACTGGAAAACTAATTAAGCCGATATTTTCCTGAACTAAGTGATGAGGAGTTGGAATTAGGGCGAAATCCATTTAAATCGTCAGTTGAAAAAGTTCCTGATGATTGTTAATATGAATTTATGGAGCTGAAGACTGATTTGAGAGCAAGAGATATGTTCGATGAGAAATCAATCACAGAATTTTGACCCTTGAGGTGCGATTTTTTATACAAAAGTGGCATAAAGAGCTATTCATGCATTGTTTCTATTTGTATCGACATATCTTTTTGAGTCAGGCTTTTCAACTTTGTTGCAAATGAAGACTAAGCAACGAAGTAGATTGGAGGTTGAAAATGACTTGAGTTGTGTGCTTTCAAGAACTCCTCTACGCGTCCAAGAATTGACAAAGAAAAACAATCATTGGTTTATCATTAACTGTGATCGTCATCAGAATAAACTGAATTACGATACCCTGGTATTCTATTGAACTTTCTGTTTATTGAAGTATGCTTCAGTACCTTTAGTCTCTTAAATTATTAGTAATGAATATAAGAAAAAACTATTTGTGTTCAAGTTTTAAAATCTATGAACATTTTTATTGCTATTAAATTTGTAAAACTACATTATAAAATAATCCAAATAAATATATATGTACTAATATAGAAAAAATAAAAGATTTTCAATAATATATGCATATTTTTTGGAATGCATCTTTTGAGTCAGGCAAACTTAGAAAGGGCAAAATGACATTTTGACATATGGTGAAAAGGGTGCATGGGGCAAGAAAAGATGAGAACCACTGTCGTACACATTAAGGCTGCTAAAAATTACTTTCAGTATTCCTTCGATGTAACTCTTTTCGTTTTTGCATGTATGTGATATTAAACTATTAGATAACTCTCAATATTATAAATATGACATTATATAACACTCTCGGATAATTGCGACACAACGTCAAATCTCTTTAGGCTACAGAAGTATAGTTATTATAGTACAAATTAATGGCTTCTATTTAAACAATATGTAACACACAATGGTGGTGAAGCGTTCAAAGAAATTCGCGGTTTAAACATTATAATATAATATAATATAAATTTGCCAACAGCAGTGAATCCTGATGTTCTTCTTAAAACTTAATTTTGATAAACACTGGGACAGTTTTTCTCTTAAGTAAAATGCTGAGCTATTAAAACTACATTCATCACATGGACAAGTTCCTGCAATAAAAACCATTCATTAAATTCGCAACAACTGCAGACGAATAACATAAACTGATTTTAAGAAAACTGCCTACTCAAGTAAAAACATATTGTTCTCGTGAACCTACAAAGGTAGCAATCAAACAGATACGTCCTATAGGTTTCTATACACGCGATATTAGAAGGAATCTTTACTTCAGTAGCTAAAGAATACTCTTATCGAATTGAATAAAGTAGACAGCGTGTTGTTTAATGTGACAAAATTCATATGATAAACTTACCTTCTGAAGTAGTTTATTTTCTAAAGTGTCTACTTGAATGTGGGTAGGTACTGTCTGCAGTAGGATCTTAGCCGAGTCAATAACTAGAATAGAAAAACCGCTGATGTTATTAACTTGATCTACTGTCTTAGCTTTACTATTATTATATGATACGTTTACCTGCAGACAGGTTAGGGTGAATAAACGAACGTCACAAGTCTTGAAGTGTTTCAACGATCATTTGCAAATGATAAAATTCTTAAGCATGTTTTCTAGGTTGTAAATAACAACCTCGAAGTGCCTCATTGTTACTATTACAAATATAATATATTTTAAGGTGTAATGACACATTTTGTGGTTCAAGTTAAACATTTTGTTGCTGAGTTATCAAAACGTGTATTCTGTATTCTTGTGCAGTAGCCGATATTTCCACTACTCTTTTCTAGCAAAGATGAAGTATCTTGTTTCATGTTTTTCAGCACACACCTTTTGAAGGTTGTGCGCAAAGGGGCAAGCAGGGGACTATGTCACCAGAATAACTAAGAATACAAACTATGTTACTTTGGTGAATGAACTACTGTTTATTTCTATGCATATGATATATATGTGTTCGTGTTCATATAGCTTATATAAATATAATTTTTGTGTGTTTAATGGCCGTCCCCTCCCGTAGCAATCAACATTAAATTCTTTCTTACGGGCCTGCATATATTAAAGCAATTTATTTTTAAGTATTTATGATATGTAGTTTTTCGGATAAAAGTTCGCCTTTTGTGCTTAAATTGTCCATACAAGAAGATTTTAACATTTATGTATGTCGAACAAATGTTTTCTAAAATGAGAAAATTGGCATTTTCGTTTTCATAGCTAAATAACAGCGACGATGGTTAAGGCGTTCGACTCGTAATCTGAGGGTCGCGGGTTCGAATCCCGCTCAGACCAAACATGCTCGCCCTTTCAGCTGTGGGGGCGTTATAATGTTACGGTCAATCCCACTATTCGTTGGTAAAAGAGTAGCCTAAGAGTTGACGGTGGGTGGTGATGACTAGCTGCCTTCCCTCTAGTCTTACACTGGTAAATTAGGGATGGCTAGCGCAGATAGCCCTCGTGTAGCTTTGAGCAAAATTCAAAAACAAACAAACAATCACTTATTTGGTTCCGCCACTTTTTTATCCTATACAAACTTTACGTTTCACTCCCCCCAAAAAAAGACAACAAACAACAAGATAAGATTCTACCCATTCCGTAATGCTTTGCGCTAACCACGAAATGTAGTGTGTAGGCTTTGATGACATGTATTATAATCTCTTATTATTTTCTTTATATACAAATTTTAACTGAAAAGTTCGGCTACACATGATAACATCACATATCATTTATTCGTCTATCTATCTTTATATCTATACAAACACACACATATATTTATATAATTAAAGCTTTTTACACTTACGATCGGTATAAAATCACAGAAAAGTGTAGAGTTACAGTTGTACTTTGAACTGATAAAAATATCAGATTTTACTTACACAAAGGACACGTTGACGCCATAATCAGACACACCATAACCACACTGTAATAAAAGATCAGAGTACAAAAGAAATTGTTAATCTTGATCAGGACATCTACACGATAGAAGGGGAAAAACGTTATTTAATATTCATAAGTTTATCTAACGTATCACGAATGTCACGTCAAAAGAAGTATTTTAAAACCGAAGTTACAATAAACATGTAACGTAAAGAAACTATAAACTCTAGTTTTTACATTGAACATTTTCTGAATATATATATATATATAATATAATTGTCTTATCTTATACAAAATAAACGAGTCTGCATAAAATTCTAATATCACATACTTATTTTCTAAGGCATACATTTACTTTTATTAAAACAGGATTCCAGATCATTTTGAACGAACCACTCGAAGCTTTAATAATCATTTATGATGCGTACAACGAAAACATTAATCTTGTTAACAGTTATGAATACTTGTATTTAAATGTTTTGTTTTAACAATAATACAGTTTTATCTGGTTTGAAAAATAAAGGTTCGTAAGTTTTGTTGCAGTTCGTGAAAAACTGCTCTATGACTCTCAGCCCAACTCTTAAGCGATGGATTAGAGGGAAAGCAACTAGTTGACATCATCCACTGCCAATTCATGGGCTATTTTGTCACCTTCGAATAGTGAGACTGACCATAACATTGTAACGCTTCCAAGTCTCAAACGGGCTAGTATGTTTTGCGACGTGTTTCGATCACACCACCTGGAGGTTACGAGTCTAGTGTTCTGACCACTATGCCACGCCAGGCCATTTTGTAAGTAAGTTCTAACTTTATTTTCGAAATGGTTATCGAAACCAAAAATATGTTATTTCTGAATATTTCCAAATTTTAAGATAAATACAAAGAAGATAAAATTTACCTTAGTGCTGGATCAACATAAAAGCGATATTTCCATCCAGTCAGCCAAATAATCAAGGCACTAATAATGACAATCACCGAGCCTAATGCATCAGCCAGTACATGAAGAAAGACACCTTTCATATTCATCTGCGAACTACTAGCTGTTAAGAATGAAAAAAAGCGATACTTGAAATACGACTTTGATTGTATTTTAATATCATATTGTTTTTTAAACAGTGAATTTGGTGTTACTATTACATACGAAATACATTTGTGTAATGAATACTTCAAACCATTTTTACTTGGTGAAGCTCTATAATAAAAAAAAAGTGAGAAAAAATACAAATTGTACGTTTCATAAATATTTCATTTATTACGAACATGGTTTGTCAGAAAAGATATCATCAGATGAAAAATGATATATCTTGTTAAAAAATGTACATGTTTAACCAAGCAGCCGGAAGTAATTTTAACACTTAACCTACAGTAGATGGAGTGTAAAGTAGGAAGAAGCTGAAGTTGATTTGGTCATTTAGAACTTTGTCTGGATTCGTTTTTATAGTCCTAGTTACTTCGAGAATTTCCAGGTTATTTATTTTCTTACCTATTTCATAGACATTTAATTTTTTCTCAAATAAAATTGTTGTTTCATTTCTATATTTATATAATGTGTGATGAAACAGTTGAGTTCATTTTTCCAGCTTCTCAGATTTTACTTAGACGGCCTGAGTGTGCCGTATACATTATTACACTCTGCCCAAATCTATCTATGAAATAATACAATTTATTTTTGTTTTTGACGTCATTTGGCACAGTATGATGGTCTACTGATTTTAAGTTAATGGTCCTTATTTTGTTCATCAAAAATCTGCAAATTAACTTAGTTGCATAATCATTATTTACAACAATTTACTTTATCGTTTTCAATTCAGTTTCATAATCTTGATGAATTGTAAGTTTGTGAGACATTGTAGAAGCACGTATGATGTCACCATAAATTAGATTTCTGAATGTACTGATGGAATTTATCCTATTACTTATGTAAAGCTGTTTAGAAAATTCGTGTTTCTGATTTTCCCATATTCCTTATTAAACTTGATAAATAAGTTTTGTGAACTTGTTTGTAGTTATGCTACTGGACCATTTGACAGAACATGATTTGTCTACAAGTATGTTATAAAGGAGCTTTAATTTGAATTGACGTAATGATAAAATTAAGCACAATGTTTCTTTTTCCTTTCTTTAAAGATGGATCTAGGGCTTTTTAGAAGTTAGAAACATATGGTAAAATAATAAATAAACAACAATATGAAATTTTAACAGTTTCTTTTTACATCCATTTAAATTTGAATTTTGTGTAAAGATTTGAATTTCCAAGGTTGCCCCACCGTATAATATAATAAACATATTTAGTGGTAATATCTAAAAACATCATAAAAATGGACTGAATCAGTCTGTTTGCCTATTTATTTCAACTATGCATGAACAAATACAAATGTTCAAACTATAGCAGTCAGATTTGTCAAGTGAAAAGCATGAGACAACAAAAATAATCCTCTTGGTTTCTTTTGAAATATATTATGATATGTACTGATAATTTGTTGTATTGACTGAAACATACAATAAGACCTACATGAAACTTAGAGAAAACAACAACAAAGGTTTACTTTTCGGTAGGTCGCTATTTAAAAATAAAGTTTAAAGATGTTCAAGCGCTTTCAAGCGAAAAATATCAATTGCATGCCTGTTTTATTATTCTTTGAAACTATTTGTTTTACCTACCGGCCTTTTTCTTTGGAACGTGATGTTCTTCCTCAGAAGATGTTTGAGCTTTGCTATCCACGTTAAAGATTTCTACATTTTCTGCCCCACTCTCTTCCTGAGGTTTTTTCTTGCTTCTGGAAGTATCATCATGGGAATGTCCACTATGGGAATGACCACCATGACTATGACCGTGTTCTAGAAATACGAATAGAATATAATCTCAATTTTCAAAAAATCTTGATTAATCGTTCGGCACTGTTTGTAGTAATATGATAGAGGGTTAAAACATTTCCTCAGTGGATAGGTAATACATCATTGTAATGTTTAAAACGTACTCGTGTTTCGAAAACTGTTTCAGAGATTACACTATGCTCTAAAGAAATTATCGTAAACATAATTCATTTTGAATTTACAAGATCTCTGAGACTGTTGCTGATTTTACAGCAATATATGATGAATTCAGTAAAACTATTGCTGATTTTCTAGTAATGATTTTACATGTGAGGAATTTAGACATACTTGCTTTTTTTTTCAGTGATAACATAATAAATACGTGATGACTTCGCTCAGATTGTTACTGATTTGACAGTGATAATTAAAGATGTGATGAATTCAGTCAAACTGCTGTAGATCTTACATATATTATTTAATATGTGACGAATTAAGGTAGAACTCAAAAATATAGTTAATGAGAAAAACGCTGGAAAGAAAGTTCTGTAAAATAATTTACTGTTTGAACCTACAAACTCACCGTGAAACAGGAACAATCCGATAACGTTAACAAGTAAACCAGCGCCACCTACATAGAGAATCAAGACAGGATTGTGAATTTCCTCGGGTTCAAAGAAACGTTTCAAGGCTTCCACAAAAATGGAAAAGCAGAGAGCCATGAGGAAAATAGAATTCACTAAAGCACCTAAAACTTCAGCCCTCGCCCAACCAAATGTATTCTTAGTCCACTTCTTAGGAGACATCTAAATATAGAAAAAAAGGAGTTTTGAAAAAAAAAACACTTTAAAAAGAAAATAATGTATTACAAAAACAGTTTAAGGTTAACGAAAATTACATTATATCGATTCGAAACTCAAGTGTTTTAATATATATTTGTTTGCGAAAAATAAAAGTGCTAAGTTTTACTTGTAACAGTTCTGAAGAGGAATACTTAATGATAAAAGTGATTATTTTTGTATTCATTTATTGAAAGAACTATCATGTAGTTAAAATTATTTTATTCTTTACTTTAAAAATTGAAAGAAGTGAAGTTTTTTCAGGTCCGTATAGTTTCTGTTTACAGTGTAAATGGATATATCATTTTCGACATTTATGAACAATTCAAACGCATGCTTTTTTGGTGTTGAAACCGTATTCTGTAACTGAAATAACAAACCATTGTTCTATCAAGAATATACTCGACTTTCTTGGAGCCATCTAGATATCACCAGAGTGACGACCGGGTTTACTTTACATGTTCCTTAAAGTGATACTTCACCCTATGTTGTAATTCAGCTACTCCATGATCAACTTTCTCAATTACACACCGTTTGAAGGAGATTTTTGCGTTAGTTTAAGACAGATGAATACGGATTACAATTATCACAGCAGTTTGAGGAAGAATCTTAAAAATTGGTTTATTTAGTGTTTAAAATGTATTTGTACTCATATGACATTCAGAAGGGCTTACAGAAGTGCGAGTTTTTAAAAACTAATTTTTATAATATGTTTATATATTATTTCATTAACTACATATCTTTCTCCCTTTCCTGTTTTTATTGCGTTTTTCTGACCGCTGATTGTTTAACTCAAAGTTTAGAGGTCTGTGTAATGTCATTTTAAGACAAACTTTCACAATCCTAACTTTTTTGATGAAAAGTGAATTATATCAGTGAACATGTCTGTATAGAATATCTGTTTCCATGTTTAAGAAATCTATGAGACTTCAAGTTAAACCCAATTCATTTTTTTTTTAAAGAAAGCAGAAGATCGAATATAGAAAATAGTACAAAGTGGTTAGAGTACACAGAGTTCATATTCTCACATGTGGGTAGATTATGCTTAGCGCACATTCTTACGCGTGGCTAGCTTATGCTGAACTCATATTCTCACATTTGGTTAAATTATACGAAGGTCATATTCTCATATGGCTAGCTTATACTAAGCTCATATTTTCACATGTGGCTAGTTTATGCTAAGCCCATATTCTCACACGTGGTTATATTACGCTAAGCTCTTATCATCTCAGATTACATAAGTTCATATTCCCACATGAGACTAAATTATATTAAGTTAGTGTGAATATATTACACTAAATCCGTATTTTCGTATGTGACTATATTCCATTAAATTTGTATTTATACATGTGATTAGATTACACTAACTTCATATTTCTACGTGTGGCTAGATTACACTAACTTCATATTTCCACATGTGACTAGATTACACTAACTTCATATTTCTACGTGTGGCTAGATTACATTGAGCTCAAATTTCTACATTCCGTTTAGTTTACGTTAAATTAAGTTCACATTTAGTCACTTACTTTGATTACACTAAGCTTCTATTCTTACACGCAGTCTAATTTAGTATAAATTGAGCTCATATTCCCAGGTGTCATTAGATGAGATTAAGCTGATCTTCTTCTGTGTGTTTCAATGAAACCGTCGAATATTTATAACCCGCGTGGTTTTAACGGTTGAGAAAATTACAGTTATTCAATATATTAAGTCAACTATTATTACTTCTTTTTCTGAAGTTCACAGCTTATACACTGAATGGAACTGAATGCAATAAGAAAATACGTATTTACTAACATCGAAGAGGAGTTAGAAACCATTTTCATTATACAATTCGTCTTGTAGTCTTTCTGATATGAAGATCACGGGATTCAGTTTCAAGTAACACTAGTTTATTGTCAAAATTTCAAATTCATCATAAAACTGTAACATTTTAACGTAACAACCTAAAAAACTCGCTTTGAAAAAAGCAATAAATGTAGAAATTCCAAAGTGGCGTTATCCCGCTTGGTTTTCTACCCTGCTTTCAAATTAGAAGCTTGGGGGAAGTTTTTCTGAGTGTGTTTCCATTTATCAATATACGTATCGTACAACTATGAAAAGCTTTGTTTCTTAGAAATTTGTGTTGTTTCTTCTCTAATTTAGTTTCACTCACCCTTATAGAAACAAAAGCTATGACAAGGGCTAGAACGTCCGAGAGCATGTGGAAGGAATCGGCTACTAACGCTGTAGAATTCGTGACGTAACCGACGACGATTTCGACTAGAAAGAAGCTGCTAGTCAATGAAAACATGCTGATCAATCGACATTTCTTCCCTGTATATCTTCCCATTCTGTTGTAAGACTCTTTTTTTTTTTTTTACCAACAAATATTAACTACAAAGTTATTAAACGCTAAATATATTAATAATAGTCGATATTAACGATTTGGAATAAATAGCTTTATTACAGTTTTCTGTTTGATCATTGGTTAAATTTCACTTTATCAAAATATTTAACAGCAAACATCTGAATATTTTCATCTGTTTTTGCTAGTATTTTTTCTTAAAGTGCAACACATTCCAATAAACCAAGCAGTTCTCTCTCGTGAGGGAAGAATTTCTGAATGACCAACGAAGAAAATAACCTAAAAAAGAAAATTAGCTCATTATGTATGTAGTTCATTTATTCAAAGGTATCTTGACACAATAAAAAAAATCGATTATATACGTATATTATACTTTGTGGTTTTACATTTATGTAAAAATCCATAACTCTTAGATAATGTACCAGTGAAGTATTAATCATTCTGTTAGTTTGTTGTCAAGTGCAAAGCTAAAGAATAAGCTATCTGTGCTCTTCTCATCACGGGTACTGAAACCCAATGCTAATGTTATAAAACCCTCAGACTTATCGCTGAGCCACACCACCTGGATAAATCTATCAAATAAATAAATATTTTCAAACTGTAAGAAAGGAGTATAAAAACTACATGAGAAAAAAATATTATTATTTTATTCTATCTCATATCCTTAATACTTTTTGCTTCCTTCGATATACAAGACGTATTAGATTAATCTTTATAAGTAATGTATGAAAGCACCCGTAACTAAATACATATGTGATTCTCTCGGTTCAAGCTTTATATCTTTTGCTACTCTTTAAAATTATAAATTTCCTGTATGTTTAATAAGAGCTCTTCACTGGATTTGTAATAGGTACGGATCACCCAGCTCTGGGGATCAGCGTGTGTTTTTACAACAATAATATTTACCGAAGAATGTTGAAATTTATTATATATTTCAGAAAAAACACACCAAAACTAATAATATATGTGGAAAAGGTTTGAGTTTTCATTTATTGGAATAGGTATTGTTATACTCGGTTTGATGTAATATGTGTTTACTCTTCAATAAAAAGTTGTAACGTTTGTTTTTTTTCTTAATTTTCACACAAAACTACGCAAGGTCTATTTGCGACAGCCGTCCATAACTTAGCAGTGCAAGACTGAAGGGAAGGCAGTTAGTCATCACACCACCCACCGCCAACTCTCGGGATACTCTTTTACCAACGACAGTGGGATTGATCGTCACACTATAATGCCCCCACGGCTGAAAGATCGAGCATGTTTGGTGTGACGGAGATTCGAGCCCGAGACCCTTAAATTACGAGTCGAGTCCTCTAACCATCTGGCCATGCCGGGCCCAGACAGTATTGTAATAATGTTTTAATAAGGAGCAAGTGTTTACATTAGTAAACATATAAAGTAGGGTTATGACAAGAGTTAAACTTAGCGATTACAATTTGCACAATTAGTAGTTTCTGTAACGATTCCTTGCATATGTCTATATAAGCACTATTGTAAAGAAAAAGAGCAAATTACCAGCCTTCTCTGCTCACACGAATGTCAATAAATCACCAAACGTTCAAATAAAGGTAAGGCTTAATACATATACACACACACACACACACACACTCACAGATAAATGTGCAAAACAGTTTCTCTTAAACTCGAAAAAGAAAAACAACGACGCGACTTTCAACAGACAAATGTGCACGAACACGTGCTCCGCTGAACACATATACGAGTTAATATTTTAAAATAATCTTCAAGAATCCAGGGAAGATTATATTGAAAGGTGAACTGTAAATAAAAGCATTTTCTTAAGACAAATATTTGATTCTTTATAGTTTTGAATATTATCGATCAGCAAAATATCATTAGAAAGATTTAATTCTAACGAGCAAAGAGTTTATCTACTAAACACAGTATTAAGCAAATTGATATACAAAAGTACGTAGCTACTGATTCATGATTTTGTTTTTTGTTTTTTTAAAATATACTTTTGGATGCCTTTGAATGTTTTACCTTTTTCAAGCTATTAGTTCTTTGTTATAACACTAGGTACATACATAAGTAATATAGATAACGTAAACAACTAAAGGTATTTTACTTCACCACTGATTAAATAAAACCTTCCAAAATATGATAGACAGGTGTAAATAACAGTGTAGAAATTAACGAACATTTTTGTTAAAGTCTTTAGTAAATCAAAGTCTTCAGTAACTTTTGAACCTGTGTGGCATTTCCGATAAAGTGGCCAGACTGTGAATCCGAGAATTTATGTTTCGTTTCCCGTTGTTGTAAATACTCGAACTTGGGAGTCATGCGTACGCTATAATAGCGACGGTCAAATTCGGCTAAACAAGAACAGCTCAAGAGTTTGCAGTGGGTGCTGTTGACTAGTCGTCTTTTCTCTATTCTATGAGTTTAAAATTAGAAAAGGGTAATGCAGGTAGCCATTTTGCAGATTTTCACGAAAATTCAAAAAAGAAACAAACAATCCTCACCAGATTTAGCCACTGATTTGTTAAACTCTGATATCCGATGAAAAGGATTTGTATTTCAAAAAAAAAAAGATAGTGTAAATTACTTATACTTATATTTTTTGTTAGAACTTCAAGTAATTGTTTATTACATATTCATTTTTAATTACAAAGAGTGTAATTTCTCTATGAGGAGGTGATTTAATTTCTTCCTGAAGTTTTTTTAAAAAAGTGGCCCCTATTTTTGATGTCAAATGTTTACTGTATTTTGTTATTTATTATTAAAAACTATCTTTTAAAACATAATATCTTTGCGCTGTCTGAAAAAAACAAACAAACTGATAATATAGTTTCATTCTTCAAAGTCCCCCGGTAGGTTAGCGATAACTTTCCGGATGTACAATGCTAAAATTTAGTATATGATTTTCCACGGTAGACAAAACGCAGATAGCTATAGCGTTGCTTTACACTAACCCTTCCTCTCAAAAATATTCTTTAGGTATCTTAACATATATTTAAACAATTTCAAATTCAAGTATTTCGTAGTTTATGTTTTTTGAAGTCTTACATCATCAAATAGTAAAATTTTAAATCTGTTATAATTCTTACTTACATATTGCACTATAACACAGTTGGTGACGAACCTTATGTTTGTCATTAAATTATTAAAGAAAATATCGAGCGAGTTAAATATATTTTTGAAATTCCACTATTCTAATGCAAAAAAAAAAATGTATATATACTTAACATTCCACGTTCATACTTAATATTATAAAGTTGATATTAACTTCATTTCTCCATACCCCGTGGCTAAACGATATGACTGAGACTGTAACGTTAAAATCAAGTTTTAATACCCGTGGTGGTCACATTACAGATAGCCCATCATGTCACTTTACGGTTAACTACAAACGAAATAAATCTCTATTTTATCAAGACATGCAGGCCTTCAATATCTCAGCCACGATTGAAAAGTTTCGATTTTTTATCGCAATTTTGTAATTTATATTCAAAAGGCCTGAGATTTCTCAGGAGTTGCTTAAAATCTTTGTAAGTTTTTCAATTAAAGAAAAATTGTTTTTAAAGAATTTTCATTCAAGTTTGTATATTTTGTTAAACCTAATAGGAAAAATGAACTTACTTATTGAAAGTTGTTATCTCAGGCGTTGTAATGGTGTAGTATCTTTCGTATTGTTTGTCTCCTTTTACGTTGCAGGTTTGCACACGGCCTTTTGTTCAAAGGGCAATTTTACTAGATGGTTCAAGACAAATTTAGAATTAGATTTTTATTTATAAAGTAACGATAATATCTATGTGCTACTGATACCCCCTCACCCAGAAAAAGAAATTATCACATATTATTTTTTATCATGGATATAAAGATTACGTGGATTACAGTTATATCATATTACCTCAACCTTGCACTACAAGTTGACCTACTTGCGATGAAAATTTAATTTTTAAGAAATTTTATTTTTAAACTATAACGTTATTTTAAACAGTAAACAAAAATCCTTCAAAGAATATGAATGTTTGCCTAAACAACAAAATTGTGATTCGCCAACTTAATCTATGATAGTTCACTTCACACCGAAACATTTGTTTTTCGGATAAGTGATGATACAAGAAGGGTCCTGATCACTATAGTTCTGTCGTTTTCCAGCCGACCTGATAAGTCCTCATATATAGCGTTCTTTACAAATTGTCGCATAATTTCTTTAATTTAAATTGTAACTTTTTTATAAAAGAGATGCACTTTCTAATTAGCCCTAACAGGAGACACACGCACACTGTATTAGATTCATGTCTTCCCGTCAGCTCGTGAGATTTAACGGCTGTCAAAAAGTTATAATGAAATCATACAAATTTAGAATTGTATTTCTTGTTATCCTATTCTATTTTATTTTTTTACTTTATTATAGAGGAGGGCAAAAACAATTTTTCCAATTCTATGATTCATTTATCAGTGAAAGAAAAAAATAAGTTATAGAACAAATCGTGGTAAACCGTTTATGTACTACATAAGTAAAGATGCAAAACTAAAGTACGAAAACAATTCCAAATACATTTAGTTTTATTCTTTAGGTAAGTTTTTATTGTTTATAAAACAATAAATCTAAAGACTGGACAAGAAAAAATTATATACAGAGAAAGATGCTTACAACTGGATACTCACCATGTATAGAATCCTTGGTATCACTAGGAGAATAATGCTGTTAACAAGATTTTGTAACAGTCTGCATTTAGCTCAGTGTTTAGTCTGATGCTGGCTCCAAGAAACCAGTTAATGTCAGCTCCAAGAGAACAAATTACTTTTGAAATCAGTGTCGGTTCCAAGAGAACAAATTACTATCAGTTACAAGAAAGAAATGCTTATATTACTGTTAAAACTGGTTAATATCAGTTCCAAAAGATAAAACCAGTTAATGTCGGGTCCAAAAAATAGCTCCTAGTTTACTGTTGAAATTAGCTAATGTCGGCTTTAAGAGAAAATAATTATTGTAGAAATTAATCAATATTGGTTCTACGAGTATGTAGATGAAAGTTTTCTGTCGAAATAAGTTAATGACAGATTTAGTTGACTGTTCAGATTAGTTGTTTTCAATTCTAAGAGTAAAACAGTCAGTTGTCCGCTAAAAGTAGTTCCTAATTCAGTTAAAACAGCACAACTTAATGAATTACAGTTAGGAAAATAAAATAAAACAAGAGAACAAATCGTAATTATTTAAAAAACTAGCCGATATTATTTTACTTATACAGAATATCTACCATACATGAGGTAAAAATGTGTCAAGAAGAACAATCTTATAACCTTCACTTACTTGTTCTCCCCAAAAGAGTCAACATATAATAAAATAATAAATTGAGTACTTGCTATTAGAAACTGTCAAACAAGAAACACTTGTTAAAACCTTTCTTGGATAATCAATTTCCTGTTTTCCCGGCTTTAACATCCTGTTAGTAGGGTATGCGATCAAATCCGGAGATAGCTTATTTTAGAGCTCGTAATGTAGTTGACAGAAGTTTAAAGTGTTTATTCTTGAAAGTAGCTATGATGGAACATAATATTTTGCGTATTTACCGGTATACTGTGGAAATGTTTTCTTTTGTTTTTTTCTAAAAGGGAATAATGTTTTTCTTACCATTATTAACATACCAATTTCAAAGAAAATTGGCCTTACTGGATTGTATTGTTAACTACTAAATATCGTATCGTGCTCTATGATAAAGTTGTGAAAAGTTGTTTCACTAGAATATATACTGTAATATTATTGTTATTTTTTTATTATTTGTTTACTTTATTTATGGCTTTGCTTATTTGCCCAAAATACGCAAGAGCTGGTTACGCTAGTCTTCTCTAATTTTGAATTGGTTGTCGAAGGAAGACAGCTAATTACAACTTTTAGGCTTCCCATGTTTGATCGAATAGCTAGCTGGATTTAACCGCCACTATTAATGTCGTACCAACGATCCTAAAGCGTGGAGCGAGATTTTGCGGCAAAAGACCTAACCGTTGATTCTCGGAATAGTAGTCCGTTACATTAACCACTTGGCTACGTTCAGCTCTGTTTGTACAGAAAATTCAAAGTCCTTGTTTCTTTCAATAGGCCCAGCATGGCCAAATGGTTAAGACACTCGCCTCGTAATCTGAGGTTCGCGTGTTCGAATCCCCGTCACACCAAACATGCATGCACTTTCAGCTGTGGGGGCATTATAATGTGACGGTCAATCCCACTATTCGTTGGTAAAAAGAGTACCCCAAGAGTTGGCGGTGGGTGGTGTTGATTAGCTGCCTTCCCTTTAGTCTTAAACTGCTAAATTAGGGACGGCTAGCACAAATACCTCTCGAGTAGCTTTGCACGAAATTCAAAAATAAACAAATAATCCTTTCAATATAAAATGGAGATACAGTTGAGATATTACGAGTATTTCATACAGTATTAAATTACTGCAAAACTTTCAGTTTATGATATACGTATATGCTATTTGTATTTATTTATAATAACATGTTGTTTATCGAATGAAATGAAAAAAATAGAATGAACTGGATTTTCTTTTCCCAGTTTTTCTTTGTTTATAGCAAAACACTAATTACTTCATAGTTCTAGTCAGTTTTTGTTTATATATTAATTTTCAACTTATCTAATTATGTAGGACAAAATAACAAATATCTTGATTTATTGTACATTTAAAAACCATCATTAAAAATTAGTAGTTACTGATAAATCAGTATAGCTTAAATCAATGTAATTGTTTCGAGATTATGTAATTAGAAATATCTATTTATTAAAGAGACACATTATTAAGCCCAAACAAACATTAGGTAGGATCACATTTCGTTGCAATAATATTAATAAAAGGGCATGTCTGTGGGTCTGTGCTTGACTGCCATAACTCTCAGAGAAAAGAATCTAGAAACCTAAAATTTTGCATACATACTATGTGGATCCTGAGGATGTGCACTCGGTTATTATTACTTATTCACGTACGTAAGCACATGCACCTTTTTAATGAAGAATATTAGTAAAAAAACTCATAGAAAGGAAGAGGTTTCTTGTTTGTTTGTTTTTTCAATTTCGCGAATAGCTACACGAGGGTGATCTGCGCTAACCGTCTCTAATTTAGCAGTGTTAGACTAGAGTCATCACCACCCATCGCCAACTCTTGGACTATTTTTTACCATCGAATATTGGGATTGATAGTAACGTTATAACTTCCCAACGGCTGAAAGGGCCGAGCATGTTTGGTGTGACAGAGATCCGAATCTCATGATGGGCCAAGTGGTTTCTTATATTGAAAACAGAAATAACAGACAAGCAAGAAGGTAAGTGTGTGCGTGTGTGCAGGTGAATATCTGTGTAAGTGTGACCGCCATAACTCCAAGAGGAAAGTACCTAGAAACCTGAAATTTTGCACCAATACTATGTGGCTTCTAAGGGTGTATATCTGGGTTATATTACTTATCTTATCCACGCGCATATTTTAAATGTGGCAAAGTAGAGAAAACCCACATAGAAAAGAAATGTTTCCTTATATAACAATTTCTAGTATATAAAAAATTCAATGCGTTTTGGTAACAATGCATTTAACAATTGCTTTCATGTTATTTTACTTAAATTAGCAACAAACGTGTGGAGGTTATATTTCTATGTTAAAATGGGTTTAGAATACACACACTGTCAATCTAAATAGCCCGAGGGAAGCCATATACTTTCGCTAGTTATAAATAATCCATTGAAGTAAACTTTATCTGTAGGGATAGGTTTATAGTAACAAGTGGAAGACAAGTGTGGTAGATTATTGCTTTATGTGTTAGAAAATTCTTGCCGACCTGGGTTAAAATGCATGCATAAGTAGAATGTTATTTGATATTTTAAAGAAATAAGGGCCATGTGCCACCTATAAGAGAACTGACAAACCATCCCCTCATCTTCAGAAGCTTGTATTGTCGAAATAACATAAAAGGGTTAAGCATTTCATGTATTTATTCGATATTTAACATTGAAGTATTCTGTTTCAGTGCAGTAATTGTATGAATGCTAATTATCGATACATTCAATTACTCGATCGATTATTTGTGAAATTTTACAAGTGAGTTTATTTGTGCAATCATAGTACCATTATTTGGTAAACCTTCGTTGAATTTGAAAGTGAAAACATTATTTGCCAATTTAGGCCTGCAAGTAAACCTCTGTTTAAGTGATAGTAGATTTTTAGGTTAAGAAAGATATATACTTACTTGTTATCTTTACGTGGACTAGAATTCCTGTTATTTTTACCAAACAGTTTAAAACATCCACCAACGAAAGCATAATGTTTCAACGATATAGTGGAAATCATGAAAAGCAGAAGCTAAATTAATGTAAAATAAGCTTTTAAACATTAATATTATATAACGTATTACAATTTATCTCGGACGAGTGTCCTGTTTATTATGTTACGTATTATGATTTCAAATAGTTGGAAATGTGAAGTTAAAAGTTAGTTGAATATCAGTATGCTTTAAGTTTATGACAGTTACCAACAAAATTGATACACAAAATTTTCTCTCTTAACACAAATATTTTTAATATACAAACAACAACACAATTTATAATAACGGTTATTTTAAATGATGATTTTAATACACAAGTTTTACAAACTTACAAACAATTTTGAGAATTCTGTCTGGTCTGGAACTGAATATTTTATCAACGGTTCACGAAGAGCGAATTAATTCCATATTGAGACACAGATATATTTCATTTGATGGGAAAGCTAGTCTGTTTGTAATTAAGCACAAAGCCACACAATGGGCTATTTGTGCTCTGCCCACCACGGGTATCGAAACCTGGTTTCTAGCGTTGTAAGTCCGCAGAGATACCGCTGTGTTAGTGGAAGGCGACAGGGAACTAGCTAGCTGCTTCACTGAGAACACATAAATTTTTCACCTACGAAAATATTTAATGTCTTCGTAAAACTACTAACATCCGAAGTTAATTCTGTAAAGTTAAACGGTTTGTAATGTTCGAAATCTATAAACGTTCCTGGTCAAATATCTGTAGTATTCCAATTAATAAGTGTTTATCACAATTATAGCTTCAAAGGTTTATACTGACTGTAGCAAATTAACAATATTATAAAACTGTCTCCCCGCATTGTGTTGGTTATCTTTTATAAGCTTGAGAACAAATTTTCTGGAAACTTCAGCTAAAGCAACAATGTTAGTATTTTACCTATACATATCGAACATCGTTGATTCTTAGACTCGAGAATCTTCTGAAAACTTATAGAACGGGTGGTATTTTGCAATACGCATTTGAGAGTATAAGTTACATGCATTTCTAAATATATATTAAACTGAAACGAACATAGATATTGAAGTGAACGTATAATATTCAATTCGTTACCCTAATTAATATTACTTCTATAGTTATGAAATTAATATCAGTATATTTTATCCTTCTGTACGTTTTTATTTTAATAGTGAGTTATTATAATTTTTTCGATATCATCACAATGTGAAAACACATGTGGTGTGTCGTGCAGCCAAGACAACCTACAGGGCTTACCGTATGTCACTTCGGAGTGATAGTTTAGTAATTTTCAACCTTCTGTAGTCAAGGCTGCGCTAATCCAATCTACCAAATATTTTAGTGGATATAGTCTACTAGAATATCAGTTTACCAAATTTATTGGCAATCTATTAAAATATAGAAGATATAAGAGATATGTTGTTGACAGTTAACTCATTTTGAGTAGCATCTCATTAGATAAGAAACACATACGGCTTATCTCAATAACACATTGATAAAAAATCTGTATTCTACTCTTCACTAAGGTAACAAGACAAATTCAGAAAATATTACACTTAGCAAATGAATGACAATTCTGCAAGAGTTGTTAGGTAAAATGTTTTAATTCATAGAATTATTTTGCGAATTCCTTCTTATACTATGAAGTCTCTATCTAATTCTAATGTTAGCCACTAAATGGTTTGTTTGTTTGTTTGTTTTGGAATTTCGCACAAAGCTACTCTAGGGCTATCTGTGCTAGCCGTCCCCAATTTAGCAGTGTAAGACTAAAGGGAAGGCAACTAGTCATTACCACCCACCGCCAACTCTTGGTCTACTCTTTTACCAACGAATAGTGGGATTGATTGTAACTTTACAACGCCCCCACGGCTGAAAAGGCGAGCATGTTTGGCGCGATGGGGATGCGTACCCGCGACCCTCAGATTACGAATCGCACGCCTTAACACGCCTGGCCATCACTAAATTGAAAAAGCTAGTTTTTCCTTTTGAATTATATTATCAATTTACACGAAAAAATCAGCTTGAGAAATGTAATGTATGCTGAAATCTTTGCATAATGTGAGATAAATAGATATATAAACACTTAATTTGTAAATCACGGAGAGAATATTTTAAAGCTTTCAAGAAAATTCAGAACAGTAAAGAAAATTTTAAAGTGAAAAGAAGGGATGATTTTACAATATCAGCACATCTTAAGATCTTTAATGAATTCGTATTTATCCATTTATAAAGAATGCTCATTAAAGTAGTCATTTTTGAAATCTCTGTAAGTTGTTAGAATCGTTTTAGATGTTTAACTTAATAAAACATTACTACATATTTTCTTGTCAAAACTTTACACATACGTGGTTTCAAACAATTTCTTAAGCTGGAAGTCATTTGTAGAGGTAACCAGTAACCAATATATCAAGGCCTAAGACACTTATAGTCTATAATATATTTAGCGACAATTCTGGGAATATGTAGTATTTCACACAGGGATCGTACACTATTCACTTTCAGGTACACGATTTTCGTAATAACAGCAGGAGATTCCAAGGAATCTGGTCTTGTTGACAAAGCAACAGCAAAAGTGATTTCTTGTGATATTTAATGATGACATATACAAGACAGACATGTTTACCATCTATAATAATTATGTCCTGCTTTTTCAAGTTGAAAGAGTATCGTACAAATACAAAAAATAATTTAAACAGTTAAAACTATGCAAATCTGCGTAAGTAGTTTCACTCTCTTCCTATTCATCCTACTCTAATGACTTGCCTGACCTCTGCATACTATAGTATTTGTCCTCATTCTATAATTTTAAATCTTTATATTTTCAACGACTCTAAGACTCATTATCGTTATATAGGTAAGCCTAAAGCATGTTATTGCCTAATTCTTCAACACCTTGTTCAAGACTTCCACTCGAAATTCTTCGATGACCACTTGGCTCATAAATGATGTTTGTTATTGGACATAATTAAATAAACATTGTTTTCATGGTATACTTCAATATGAAATTTAGAAAAAAATATTATGTAGACAAATTACATCTCCTTGATGACGAGAAACCCGCTTGAAGTAAAAATGTATTCTTAAGACGACTGGTTTGGTATAAAAGTTTTAATACCCATACCAGTCGTTACAAAGTTTCGATCTTATTAACCTGAGGATAACCTAAGAAAATCAAAACGTTGTTCTGTACTTTATTTTAATTAAAGTTTTAATATCCATACCAGCCATCTTTACAATAAAACATTACATTTCCATAATCAGTAGAGCAGAAATTAGTGCCAGATATAATATGGTTTGCGATTTTAATTGGAAAAACGTAAAGTATTAGCATCGTTGCGTAGGCATATTTTAACAAGTCAAAGGTTTAGTAGAATGATTTTCAGCCCAGATGGTTGTTATCGGGATTGTTGCACATCACGTCGCCACATGGCGAAACACAATTTTGATCTTGAGCAATGGGAAGGAGTAGTGAAGATGACGCAATAGTTCAACAAGGTATGACCACAGGGGTGTTGCTAATGGCGCGATGCTAGGCAGCCATGACAGTTGTACATGACAGAGACAGTTATCCAGAAAACATGTTGCTAGTTCTGCGAAATCCAACCAAAGGGCGTAATGGTATTGTGTAGATTGACATAATATTATAATAACAAAGTCACAAAACTAGAAGCTTAATCTACAAAGATCGACAGTCACGTAGAGTTACATACAGGTCTTAGCTTATTTTTTTGTTTTAATTTATATATTTATTTGTATTACATGTATTTTACAAAGGCGAGCATTATTACTAAAGATTGCATGCGCATTTCAACTTATATTTAATTGCGTGTGATTTGTAAAGGTGTTTCTATAGTTATCTACTAGTATGTTGAAATATCTCACATTCTCACATATTATGTGTGGGACCTTAACTGGCTTGACGTCAGTGCCCTCACAGTGTGTAGTTTGACATATCTTAACAAACAGTGTCTTAATGTTAAACAGGTTATAAGTTTTATTAATTTTTTTCATTAAAGGAATGTTCTCAGAACGGCTGGTATGGGTATTAACACTTTTTATTAATAAAATAGCGAACAACATTTCGACCTTCTTAAGTCATCTTCAGGTTAACCTGCTTTATTAATAAAAGTGTTGATT
This sequence comes from Tachypleus tridentatus, assembly GCF_004210375.1. NCBI lineage: Eukaryota > Metazoa > Arthropoda > Merostomata > Xiphosura > Limulidae > Tachypleus > Tachypleus tridentatus. The sequence continues at coordinate 96,322,584 of NC_134833.1, forward strand.
ACCCATACCAGCCTTTCGGAGATTTACTTTATTCCAAGTGGGTTTCTCGTCATCAAGAAGGGAATGTTCTATCAAAAAATGAATGGATGAACACTTATTATTTTTAGTTGTCGTAAAATTAGTTATTACAGATTTTAAAATACGAATGACGTAGTGAATTAACATAAATTAAACAGGTGAAAGAATACGTATATAAAATATGTTTTTTTTACGATGACAAAGATATGTAAAGTAAATTACTGGTTATAATAACTATCTCATTCAAATGATGGGTATATGTAAGTTATAATAGCTATTTCGTCGAAATAAAAGCTTTTGCACCTTTTTCAGGTCAATAAATGTAAAAAAGTATGCTTAAATATAAAAACTAAAACTGTAGACAGTATATTACATCAAAATCAGCTATATTTTTTTCCATTATCATAACAAAAAATAACTTAATATATTTTAATAAAATATAATTATGTAGATAACATAAAGTCAAATTAGTGAAAGTGAAGCATTTATTATAAACTGTTGCATGATATTTAAATAAATGTCCTTTTTTGAATAGTAATTGTAAAAACAATTACTTAAATATAGAAATTAAAACAATAATTATATCTTAAATGTGTACTGTATCATACAAATGCGATCAACTGTCTTATTCAATATTTATAAACAAATTACATGTGGTAAAAACCTTTCAACAGTAAGTTAAATGTGTTACAAATACAAAAAAAAAAAAAATAGACATGTTGAAATTTATATGCTGTCCTACGGAAACATAGAAACATTTTTGTAAAACATTCGCAATGAAATATGTATGCAACCCTCAGTACATTGCACACCTTTGTAAAACAAATAAATATATAAAAGAGAACAAAAAATACATTGAGCGATATATATATATAGCCTTACAGGACTTTCAGCTTTTGTAATTTCTATTTAATGATTTACTTATTAAGCGAAACTGTATACACGTGGTAATAAATTAAATTAAGTTATTAGTTTTGTGACTTTGTTATTATAATATTATGTCATTCTATATCATACCATTACTCCCTCTGGTTGCACTTTGTGGAACTATCATCGCTCCAATAGAAACAAATCCTCTCAGTGATGTCGAGAAACCCACTTGTTGAGAAATTTATATGCAAAAACGGCTCGTTTGGGTTGAGAAAATATTTTACATAGAAGAGCGAACAACGTTTCGACCTTCTTCGGTCATCGTCAGGTTCACAAAGAAAGAGGTAACTGACCGGAAGCTGACCACATGTTTGAAAGGGGTTGTGTAACTGTGTGTCGAAATGTAGAGGGCAGTATTAGATGTTTGAATATATAATTTTATTTATTTTATTATATTAATATAGGTATAAAGGCGTTCCTTTATGTTGGTTTATTTTGGGTTTAAGTTGTTGTATAAGTAAGGCTTCTTTAATTTTGTGTTTGTTTATGTTTGTTTCTTTATTTAGTATTTGAGTGTTTTCTATGGTGATGTTGTGTTTATTTGACTTGCAGTGTTCGAAAACGTGTGAAGGTGACTTTTATGTTCTTTGAATCTGGTTTCCATTTTCTACTTGTTTCTCAATATAGAAGTCGTGGCAGTTATCACATTGTATTTTATAAATAATGTTGGTGTGGTGTTTGTCAGTGTAGTTTTACATAGTATAGACCTCAGTTTTGTGCCTGGTTTTGAATAAATTTGGTATTAACTGGAATGTCATATTTTGTTACTAATTTTTCCCAAATGTTGGTTATTTGTTTGCTGATGTCAGAATATATGGTATACAGCAGTATATGGTTTCGTGTTTTTTTTGATTCGTGAGCTGTATTTACTTTAGTTGGTTGATTTTGCTTTCTGTCTAGGTGTGTGCGTACAATGTTTTCTACGGTTTGTGGAGGAAACTTATTGATGTTGATGAAGTATTGTTTTATTTTGTCTAATTCATCGTTAATTTTATCTGGTGAGCATAGTTTTATGGCTGTGTTTATTTGGTTTCTTAGTATGTTGAGTTTTTGTTTTGTTTCATGTGCTGAGTCCCAAGGAATGTATTGTCCAGTATGGGTGATTTTTCGGTGGATTTCTGTTTTGAATTGTGTGTCAGTTCTTGTAATTTTGAGGTTAAGAAATGATATTTGATTGCTTTCTTCTTGTTCACATGTGAAGTTAATGTTGGGATGTATAGAGTTAATGTGATTGAAAAAATTAAGTATGTGTTTTGTAGATTTCTGTAAATCATAAGCTCACAAATTTACCGCTGAGCCATGCGTGGCCACAAAAGAGTAGCTAGACTAAATCTCCGGATTATTTTTTGTGTTGTTCTAAACTTTTAGAAATTTTATAAGCAACAAAAACACGAAAAACAGATATTAGTATTATAGCTTATTGATTGTGGGCGAGATTTCATGAAATCCGCTCTTCACTTAGTAATATACAGCTTATCGGCTGTATAACATAAAGTTTAAATAATACTTGCAGGTGCTTGTAAATCTTTGATCATTCCACCTGTAAAATAAATTGAAAAGAAAATTAGTAAACAGAATGATAATAATGAATTAAAAATGAAAAGTAGTAAACAGAACGATAATAGTTAACCACTAGAAAGTTGAAATAGTAGTTGAGATTTAGACAGATCGCCCTTTCAGCCGTGGGGGCGTTATAATGTGCGATCAATCCCACTATTCGTTGGTAAAAGAGTAGCCAAAGAGTTGGCGGTGGGTGATGATGACTAGTTGCTTTTCTTCTAGTGTTACACTGCTAAGTTAAAGAAGGCTAACGCAGATAGCTCTCGTGTAGCTTTGCTCGAAATTTCAAAACAAACAAACAGATTTGAAACACATTATTGGCTCTTTTTGTAAAGCGTTTTGCAAACTTGCACTAATCTCAGTCAGTACGTAGTAGTTGATTGTTATTTTGTCAAATAAAACGCCAAATGCTCAATTCTCTGCAAGAGAAGACAAAGCTAATACTGCTGCAGCATGAAATACCACCAATGGAATAAAATGACTACAAAAAGCCAGAGACAACAAAACTGTCATAACATTTCTGTTATTCGGTAATAACGTAAACTGGTAATACGGTTTGTTAACGATTGAGGATTTTTTTTTTGCTAATATATAATCTAAATAATACTTCGAAAACAAAGATTCATAAGTATAATGAAGTGATTTATTTTTGTGAAACATATTATATGTTGCGATAGAAGATTTCTTTCATTGGTCTGAATTATATGTACAAAACCCATGCTATTGCAGTGGGGTCCAGCATAGTCCAATAGTACAAAATATTATCTTCTTACAATGTAAATAAAAGCAACTTTTATTTTTGTAAAAATACCACTTTTCACTTAGATATTGTAATTTAACCAAGTAAACCAATACTACGGATTTGGGTTATAACTTTGAAAACGTTGCTTGAGTTCGATCGCTAGTAGCAGAGACAGTATATTTCCATTGACACATATTACCCATCTGGGAACTTTGCAGTATGCCATGGAACAATATTGTTTTGATTCCAATGCCCCTCTTCTTAGGAAATCGCATTTAAGTTGTGGCTGGAAACTTGTATTGAAATCCTGATTTCATGATTTTTTTCACTGTAACAAAAGATATTCCTACCTCTTTTGCAACTGCTTGTCTTTTTACTTCAAAGATGAGATCTTTGGTTCTGATTGGATTGTATTGTGGTTTAGAATCCTGTTACTGTTTTAAATACTTTGCTGTCAGAGTTTCTCTTCTAAAGGTGATTTTCATCTGTTTTAAGTCGACAAAAAATAAAGTTGCATAGACAACTTGTATGGATATTTTCTTTCAAAATATTGGTCTTAGTATCTCTTTGGAGTGCGGATAAAATTCAGTAACACGCTATATGTCTTTGTGGTACGGAACGATTTGTTTCTATACGACGAACAAACACCTGTCTAATGCTATACAACTATTATGACAGTCACAGTAACGTGGTGGCTGATTTGACGTCCTGTGTAAAGAACGATCTGCACATTATTATTCTGCCATAGGGTTTAGATAGAACAAAATATTTACTCTAACACCAATAACGAAATAAAGTTTACACTTGATTTTGATTGTTCCTATTCACGAGTTCCACATTTTTATTTAGAAAATTCCTTAACGTTATCAAAATTTTAGTTGTCTATATATGTCATATTTTTGAAAGCAAAAGTTCGTTAATGAGTTTAAGTTGTTTGTTATTAAGAACAAAGGGCTATCTGTGCTCAGCCTACTACAAGTATCGGAGATTCTACAGTTGAAAGTCCTCAGACATCCCGCTGTGCCATTGGGGCGTGAGTGTCAGTTGAGCTTCATTCTGAAGACAATTTTTCTGAAACTTTTTAAAATGTAAATACGCGATTAATGTTTTAGCAAAGTATTGAGCACTTTTCAGAAAACTAATATATATGTTTGTTTGTAGTTAAGCACCGAGCAACACAATGGGCAACCTGTGTATTGCCCATCATGAGCATCAAAAGCCAATTTTTAGTGATGAAAGTCACTTACATACCACTGTACCACTGAGGAGGGGCAGATATATTCATGTAGTGTAAAAGATATATCATATTCACCCTACATTTTCTAAAAATGGAAATATATTATACAATACGAGAACAAATATCTGTTTAGTACAGGCATACACCCGAGTTTATTCTCATTTTATTCGTTTATATGTTTGAAAAATAGCAACATAAAGGGAACACACGTCACATTCTTAACATTTATTAATGCCCCTTTGACTGGGTAGAAACCAAAATGCTCTAAAAAAATGTTATTAAATTTTCAGTAAATATCATGCATTTCAAGCAAATAACTAGTTATCATCATTCAATGCCGTAATATATTGGTATCATAATTATCTGATATAATTCTTTAAATACCTTACTATTACTTAGAATTTTGATTACTTATTTGTTTCTAGTTAAACACAAAGCTACACAAAGGGTTATCTGTGCTCTGCCTGTTACAGATATCAAACTTCGTTATCCTGTATCGTTATTTATAGGTAATTTTTTACCTATGGAAGGATCAGGTACACTTCTGACTTCTTTCTCACTTTTACATATTTTACCATAGGCAAACTCTAGGTAACTGTATCCTTAGAACTTAGTTTTGACACAGTTGTGATAAATACGTATTATGTTAAAGTCTGCAAGATATTACACTTCTACGCCCTTTTTAAGCCATGTCCACATACTGGGTACAATTCCCAAAGATTTACGTAGAATTAGACTAAGGTTCGTACACGTTATGTTGTACCTATAGTTGTGTACACTCAGAACGGTCCTACTTGTATGGCTCGAGATACACAGATAATTTTAGTTTTACCTATAAATACCTGTAAAAAACAACTAAAATAAATATCTATGACTCAGTTATCCTAAATTAAAATACATTTATTATATATAAAGTACAGAGGAACTTAGAATTATATTCGTTATGTATGACGTAACTCTTCGATAGCTTAAAAGTTCATTTTCTCCTTAAATTCTTCCTGAAACACGCAGTTGAGGTAGATAGGAGTCTTTCTGATAAAAACCGAATATTGGAGCATTTATTTAGAAAAAAAACATTTGTTGTACGTGGTATTCTCTAAGCTTTTGTCTGATTGTAGTTTTCTATTTTCAAGACGTTTGTTTTTAAAACATGTAGCCATACTGAAAATGCATATTCGTGAACAAGACGTATATATGTTTAGAAATTCTTAAAAATGATGTCTGTCCACGCACCCTTGATATTCTGATGTACCACTAATCTAATTAGACTAGCTCTTCGTCTATACTTTGTTCTAATACTCTTGATATGTTCAGAACTGGTTAATTTGTAATCATATGTTAATCTTTGGAATTTATATTACCGGGAATAAGAAGGTTCCATCCAAATACAATAGTTCCGGTCTGCTCCTGCTTGTTTTAATTGCTTTTGCGAAAACTATTGATTTAGCTTTTGAAGTGATTACTTTAATTCTTCATTTGATACAAAATTATTACATTTCGTTTATTGGTGGTTGAAGTTCACATGCTATTGTTGTTGGATTTGTGCTCTTCTCTAAATATCGACATCATGTGATTACAGTAGGAACATGTTGCTGACATACACGACAAAAAATGTATAGGACTAACTACCTCTTCTTGTAGAGCGTCTACTTCAGAAGTAACGAACTCTGAGAGGAAGCCCTCCACATTTATTCTTATCTTATTATTAACTAGTAAGTTGGATAACTAATGAGTAATTTCTAGCAGATGTCTAATTTTGAACATTTGGCTTTATATACATTAAGAAAGTAAACACCTATTTCTCTTTTTGTTGAACCAATCTATTATTGCTTCTGTAAGGCGTACTGGGTGATCGATTATTTGTCTATATTTTTTGAATCCGTTATGAAATTCTGGTAATTTTGGCTTATTTTTCAGATATACTAGAAGTTCACTATTTATAAACTTACTTAATACTTTTTTAAAGCAGTTAGTTAGGCTGATGGGTCTGCATTGTTTTTTGATTATTTGTTGATTTATTTTCTTTGGAAATGCCTTCGAAATGGCTGAGGATTCACTCCGAGAAAAACCAGACTTCGATACTCAAGGTGAGCATAGTACAAATAGCCCTTTGGGTAGCCTTGTGCTGAACAACAAACAAACACTGGGGTGCAAAAGAACACTTCTTTGTTTCCAAACGCCTGGTATGCAGCGTGATAGTAGTGATAAGTCAAACGAAACTGTGACAGTTTCTTAAGCTCTTTTTGAGTATTATGCTTTGTATGCTGCTTCTCTAAGTGCTTTATATTTCATGGGTCTGATTGTTGTGTGTACTTCTGATAAAGAGATAAGTTGGTTTAATTGTTGTGAAGCAACTTTTCTTGTTTGTTACTTTCTGCAGTCGTATTTTCTCTTGTAAATGATGTGTATATAAGTTTTTATTATGTTTGATGTAGGTATTTGCTTTATTTTGTAAGGTGCTGTTATTTTAAGGTTATCTACTTTAATACAGTTCATAACTTTGAAATCTCTCAAAATGAAGTGATACTTCAAAGTTTAATTTTAATTAAAAGTACAATTGTACTAAATAATAAAATTTTAAACTGTTCAATTGAATATATAATATATTTGGAGAAAGTACTGATAACAATTAAACAGAACGAGCAAAAATTATAGAAGGGCTCAAACTGTTTAAGTGACAGAATGTTCAGTGATATGTAATATCCAAATGGTAATCTAAGTAGTGTTAAGTTCTTATACAAAATGTGCAAAACATTTGTTGAAAAATCGATACTTTCTAAGCCGCTATTTGTATATACAAAAATTTTCCAAAATCATTTGTTGTTAAATTACATAAAATGGAACGTAGCATACCTTGTCAGTTATTTACATACATACACGGTACAAACAACTTAAAGAAAATTTATTATCAATTCTAGAATAATTTGGTTTTTCTTATAAACGCATTTACAGTAAGACAAATTTTGAAAAAGAAAATGCAAATAACTGTTAAATCACTGGACAAACAAAGAGATTATTGCTATTATTATTTTTCTAGATAAAAGCTTCTATTCGACTTTGGCTGTCTTGTTTCTGTAAGAAGTTGTCCTAATTAGACATAGATCACAAGTTTTAATTCATCATTTTCTTTTATCTTTTATCTTGGATGACACTCAAGTCACAATAGTCCACATTTTATTCTTGTGCAATCGTTCAGAGTTGTAATGATGGCACCATTTATACATGTTTTGTCCACTGTTTTACCCCTAATGCTGGACAGGATCTTTAGTTAAAGTTTCATCGTACCCCTTACAAATGTTTTTAAATTTTTAAGGGACATTGGCCTTTTTAACGCTATTTAGTTCTTGTTTTAACATGATTCCTTTTTACGAATTTTAACAATTATACTTTATTTTTTATTTTTTATTGGTTGTTTGGTGCAGTTAGCCTGGTTGCATTGCTCCATAAAACACTAAACAACCATCTAACCTATTAAGGTCAATGATTGTATGTATGTTTGAATTATACCATAATAAGCAAAATATCCTTTGGTATAAATTAAAATATACTTTAATAAAAATTAATATGGTTTAAAAACAATTTAACTTGATATTACTCGTTGAAATTACTTCACAATTGTAAGAACTTTAATCACTTTGTCATTCATACGTTAAGCGCGTTTTCATTATGCCATGTCTGATGAAATTATCTTGAATAACATTTTTATTCTAGGGTTAACGTGTCAGTACCATTCACTTTACGTATGCGAAGGCAGTCAATTTAAATGAAAGCTCGATAACTGTGCAAATGATAAGTGTTTGGTTTTATTGATTTAGTTTAGAAGTTGGGACAACCTAGATGAACCCCTGTAGCTCTTGTTGTCTCTAAACTTGATGTTACATTGTTTGTTAGGTTGTGATTGTTATACAGCTATCACAAGTCACAAGGAAACGGTTGTTCATACAAATATTACATCTTTCAAAATGATCATGTTTGTTACTAAGAGTTATATATTTTTATTGTCATAGAGTTAAGTTCACATTATCAGAATTTTGGTAATCTATGTTTTACATTTAAGAAAGGAAGAGCCTGTGTAAATTTTTTGTGTCTCATATAAATAATTAAGTATCTACAATTTACTGGTATCGTAATTTTAAGAATATGTTTTTATAAAATTAGTGCAGAGCTTCAACAGAGATTTCTTTAGTGCATAATCATTTATTTCACTTTAGAAACATACACAAAAGTCACTTAGTATGAAATCTCACAAAAGTACTGCAGGATATCTGTTCTGCTGCATTTTACTGTTATCATATAACTACTGTTAAAGGGATGCAAAAATTAATTATTTGATTTTAAAGTTTTCTGCCTTAATAGAAATTATATTATCGGAATATTATATTATAAATACTAAAATGATCATGTTAGAAAGGCTTGAACACGAAAATTGCGTCATAAAACTTGTACCTTTACAAACATAAATAACAGTCCACGTATTTGTTATATTTTGATAACCTTTTTCTTCTCCCAGCAAATTATTCAATTACTTCCATATTCTGTTTTTTCCAGTAACTTACTTAGTTGCTTTATTATTCGGGTATATTTTAATCAAGTTTAATGCGATAGTTTATTAGCTCACTGTACCATGAAATGTTCTCTTTTGAAAAAATAATTAGTTTCCAACAGCGATTTACTACGGCAGTAAAATATTGTTTACATGAAGAAGGTCGAAACGTTATTCTGTACTTTATTTTAATTAAGGTTTTAATACCCAGACTTGATAATACATTGTGATATCCATCGTGTCTTATCAGATAACTAACTTTACACACTCTAAAAATCAAGAGTATGAAGAGAGGAAAAATAAATTTTAATTATTTAATACATTATACAGTCGATAAATATCAATAAAAATAATACAAGTATTAAAATCCAAAGTTTAAAACATTATTTAACAATTGTAGAAACAAAGTGATTATTATAGGATTTAAAGAGTTGTTTAATACACAATATCAGAAAATCTATACAAAGTATTAACAGCTTCATAAACATCTTTCATAAATCTACTTTTGACATTGTATATTACGACTATTACGTGAAATACATAAACTTTAAGGGGTGTAATTAAAGTACCAATGAATACATTCAAAATGAATAAGTAGATATTGATCTCTAATAAATAATTACTTAGAACGATATACCAAGTCTTATTAAATTTTATCAAGAATGTAAGCTCCTAAACATTAAAATTGATTTCGTGGAGGATGAATAACCTTGTTTAAAGATTTGTCTTGAGACTGCTGAACGAGTGTCATTTCGAGGACGTCTCATGATGGATGCATCTGATTACAATGGATTATATATTGAGACTGCTTTTTAAAAACATTCTTGTTTTCAAAAGAAATACAAGGAAAGCAGCACAATAGGATGTTTTTCTTTCTAGGAAAAAAATATCTGTTTCTTCATTTCCAACTCTGTTAAAAATTTCTGCTGTTGCACACGTCAATTCTTCAGAAGTAGATTCTAATAATTATTTTCTACAATATTAACCCAGACACTATGATAAAGACGTTTTCGTTTGTTTACACACCGAATCCCTTTTTTGATGTTTCTACTCTTGAATTTGTTGGATACGAAATTGATATCTCTTCCAATTACTTTTGTGAATAATAATAAATAACAATTTCACATAAAAATTATTTCAAACCGTTGTGAACACTTTGAGTACAGAGGCTGCAAACATAACATTCTTTATATAAGGTTTTCGTGTGGAAACGCAAAGCAAATTCTGTTCCGTGACGTTTTATAATTTTCGAACTGTGGTGGTGCATGGATAGATAATGCCGTTTTATGTTGTTTTTTTATCAGTTTCATAGGTACATAAAAAAAAAACAGTTAGTTCCAGCTGCTAACTTATGGTTATCCTGCTCCTGGTTCAAAAAATAATTACATTTTCATACTTCAAGAATTTTCAATGAAAGGAGTCTATCCGTCTTTAATTTTTTTCAAATCAAAGCTACAAACAAAGTGAATATAAATTATTATTGCTGGTCAGCTTTATATTTTAGTATTACCCAATGGTGAGAAAGATTACATCCACCAAGACGCTAAAGGTCACAAAGGTTGAAATGAACGATCAAGTTGCTGTATTGAGAGGTAAGACAAAATTATTAGCCAATGGGGAAATGAGTGAAAAAAGGAAACTGATCGCAATGATGTCTCCGGTGTGCACGTGCCTCATGAAATGATTAAAACATATAACCCCTTCAAGCCAATGGTCACGACTGTCACAGATAGCGAGTATGAACATTTGTAAAACTGTAATTGTTCATCATGATGAAAGCAGAATCGCTGATTGATTTGTTAACTCGAAATATACTCACTTCTGAATTTGAGTTTTTAAGTCTCATTTTGTAAATTTTTGTCAGTTTTATATATATGATTGTTACCAGTCATCAAATACATAATTTTACACTTATTTACAACTAAACACATTCTAAATTATCTCATATTATTGAGGTTAATTATCTTTCCGGTTGTGAATTTATGGTCTTTTTTTTCCTCCTGGTACAAAAAATACTTAACAGACTATGTGGTTATTGCTGAAAGGTTAATAAGTATAAATTCTATTCAGTGCAAGATCCCTGTATTAATTATATTTTCCAATACTATCTGTAAAATTAAAAGAATATATTGTGTTGCTTGGACAGTAATTAGTTACGTTATAATTTAAATACAAAGATACAGGTAGAAGCATCCTTGAGTTTTGAACAAAGAAATTTAAAGAGTATACTTAGAGAAGATATTAATGAAATCGAAACTTACTGCATATACAGGTTATAACTTTTTAATAATTAGCAAAAAGTTCAGTTCTAGACGGAAGGAAGTATTTTTATTTCTCTTTAGGACTGTTTCATAAGAAAAGATGGATACATCAAAAACTAGAAAACGAAGAAATACTAAATCAAACTATTACAATATCTAAGAGTATTTAGTAATCATCTGGCCACGCCGGGCCGTTGAAAAGAAATAAGAAAACTATAAGAAACAAATTGAAGCGTAATGTAATAAGGAAAACAAGGAATCAATTTATAAAGTATTGATAGTATAAATTATTATCAGTATAATTAGAATGTAGTTTTACCACATCTACCTTATACTCTCGTAAAACTGTTCAATTTAAAAGTGAATATTACAACGTTAACCTAACAAAACTGTTCATTTGGAACGGATTTATGACAGCCAAGTAAAGAAAATCTACTTACTTCCTTGTATAATTTCTATGGAAATAGTAGTTTATCATAATATATTTATTCTTCTTAAAATGTTATTGTAATTTATGTTTGATTAAACAGAAATAGCAACAAAATATCCTCGTTCTAACTATCCAGGTGTCAAAGGTGGGAGATCAGGGTTTGATCACAAGGTGAATAAATGTATTTATTTCCTATTAAAAAAATAATCAATTTCTGTTGTTTTTATCTTACGACAGCTTAATCAATTATTGTTATCTCAACATTCCACTAGTTTATTTCTTTGTTTTTGAATTTCGAGTAAACCTACACCAGGACTAACTCAGTTAGCCGCCCCTAAGTTATCAGTGATAGACTAGAGGGAAGGTAGATAGTTAACACCGCCCACCGTCAACTCTGGGACAACGCTTTTACAAACGAATAGTAAAATTCGTGGAACCGTTCTTACGTCGCTGAACATGTTTGGCGAAATGTTTTTCGATCCCGTTACCCGCAAATTGCTAGTACAACACCCTCATGTGCTAGTCGCTCCTTCACTAGTGAATTTCACATTCAGAAGGAGAACTATTATTGAGGACGTGATGATTTAACGTAAAATAGTTTACGTTACCAGGTCTGGAAAATTTACTTTTGCATGCGAGCATTTATCGAAATTTTTCTACAGGGGGAGTTGCGAATGGTGAAATAGAAAAATATTCTACGTCAGTCTTGACGTTTGTTTTCTTTCTTTACTTAAATGTCTTACTTATACACTTTGAATACTATCGCATTAAAACTGCACAGAACCAATCAGTTAGAACAGCTTTTTTGCAACCCACAATAAATGCTACCGGAATATTTTGAGAAAAAAGAAAAACATGAATATCAAAATCAATAACAACACTCACTAATAAATTATTTAAAAAAATATATCAACCGACTGAATTAACAAGGCTATTATCATGATTATCTGCCACCCCAAAATTAAAGTAATTGAAATTCCTGACTAACAGGGAGTTACAGAATCAAAGTATTCATGTATTCGTGAAATATTTTTTGTAATAACTCCTCTTTATGACTTTCCTAATTTAACTTCAGCAAAATGTCCTTTCATTAGAAATATAATCTAACTGTTTAAATAAATTTTACGCACACTAACTGTCTGACCACAACGATACAAATTAGAAATAATAGGTTTAATACCAATATTTAAAAACCTTAAAAGTGAAGGTTAATAAGAGGGAATGAACTTTTACTTAACTCGTTTGAAAAAGGATTGATCAATATTTTGTTCTAATGCTCTTGATATGTTCAGAACAGGTTCATTTGATTCATATGAAATCCTTGGAATTTAGTTCCGTATCTGTTCCTGCTTATTTTAATTGCTTTGGTAGAAAGCATTCCTTTGGCTTTTAAATAGATTGCTTTCATTCTACACTATATACAGAATTTATTTATTATATTTCATACTGGCTGAAGGTTTTATGCTGTTGTTGTTGAATTTGTGGAACTTCTTTGAATATCGACATCATGTGCGAATACTATCTTGGATTTAGATGAAAACTATATGGGACTAACTACCCCTTCTTAAGTAGCTTCTACTTCTTGAGTAGCTCCTACTTCAGAAGTAAACTACTCTGAGAGAAAGCCATTTACTTTTATTCTTATCTTCATATTAACCAGAAACTTGGATAGCTAATAGGTCCCATTTTGAAAATTTGGCTTTCTAGACTTTGAGAAAGTAAACACCTATAAGTTCTTTTTTGTTGAACCTATTATTGCATTTGTAAGACGTATTAAGTGATCGATTATTTGTCTAGATTTTTTAGAAACCACCTTAAGTATCTGGTAATTTTGGACCATTTTTCAGATATATGTGAAATGTTTTATTTATGAAACCTTTGGTTAACATAATAATACTTGCTTGCTTCCAAACGGCTGATATACAGCCTGATTTTAGTAATAAGTCAAACAATCTGTGGTAGTTTATGAGGTTCTTTTTGAGTAATATGTTTGTGTGCTGCTTTCCCTTCGTGCTTTACATTTCATGGGTCTTACTGTTATTTGTACTTCTGGTACTTACTTGTGTCTTTGTACATCGCCCCCCCCCCAGTAGCATAGTGGTATGTCTGCGGACTTACAGTCCTGCAAACAGAATTTCGATACTCGTGATAAGCTGAGCTCATAGAGCCCATTCAGCAGCTGTGTGCTTCACTACACATTATAAATGTTACATTAAATATATAAATTTGATATAGGTGATTAAAATATCACTCATATACTTTAAACTGATTTCACAAACAAATAATTAAAATACTAGAACATTTGTAATTATGTTCGCACGCAGATAGTTACGTGTTATGTAGTTTTTCTTATCCATCTCATTAGAACACAAAAACAGAAGTATCTCATTTTTTCGCCGAAACAATTAATTTTTCTCTCTATAATCTTGACAATTTATTAACTGTTTAAAATAATAAACAAATGTTCATATTATTTACGTAAATCCAGAGTATGACATTTAGCAGAAAAGAAAAACATTCATTTACCAGCGGTTTTTTCAGGACCCCAAGAAATCACCGTATTGTTGAACAGTATGGTACAGAAACGTCTTTAAAAACCGTTTAACTCTCTGTGATTGTTCAAAAAATATTCTTGTTTTTAAATATGTTTGACGAGTTTTGGAAACTGGATTTGTATCTTGTTTCCATACCTATGCTTAAAGCAATTTACAACAAATATTAGATATATTTATAAGTGAACCTATATTCCAGCAAAATCCACACAATCTTTGAAATTATATAAATCTGAGTGTGCTTACTTATAGCAAAGCCACATAGGGCTATTTTCTGTGTCCATCAAGGGAAATGGAATTCCTTATTTTAACGTACTAAATCCGAAGACTAACAGCTGTCCAACCGGGGGACGTTATAAATCTGCTTAATTTTTATTTGAAATAATTACAATTATGTGCAAGATTTTTGTTTGCTGTTGTTATTGTTCCTTATGATCTTCTGAATAATCATTATTAATTTTGCAGAATCTTGATGTAATTGTTGTTAAGGAATGGTTCACAATAATTCATTATGAATACATATCAGGAAGATACTAAAATTAAACTTTAACATTGTTCTACGACGAAGGTAGTTTGGTGCTACCAAAAACTAATATCTATTCAAGGAAGTGTAAGAGTTCATTTAGACTTAAAGTACGAGAGGTGTGGACTTAAAAGACAGAAATACCCCTTTTACTTAAGAGCATTGGAAAACAAGTTGATAGGGTTCAGTTTGGAGCGCTTGGACCATCCACAAAGACACTTACGAGAACTCGTAACTGGTACGAACGATTGAAGACAAAGTTTAGAGTCAAAACCCATTTTTGTGCCTTAGGTAATAGAATGCAGCATAACAATGAGGGATCTTTACCAACTTTGTGCACGCGTAGTTGTGTAACAATAATAGGGAAACTGAAATCTGAAAGTAGACCCTTCTAACAGAACTGGGGTCCACAACGAATTACTGTGGGTGTTTAAGTAGCTTAGAAACATAACGTTTGGGTAAAAAGAAAGAGGGAAAATATATTCGGTAATTTACGAATAAGAGTAAGTTAATATAATTAGTTAACCATGTCACAAACAAAGAAATAACTTATCCTCATATTGGTGAGTGAAATATTCATGATTTCCTGATACATAATAATATTGGATTTAAGCTCTAGATAGGAATTATTTGTTTTTAAATTACATTTGATAATTAATTAGAGATATATCCTGTTATAATATTATAAACAATATAAAAAGTTAAATGTTGAAAACTAGTTTTTAAAAGGCAAGGCGTTATTTACCATTAAAATAAGATCATGGTTAGAAATTAAATTAACACCACCTGATGATATAAGTAACACAAAAATAGTTTTGTTCGTACAATAAAAAAACATAACCTTGAATCCGAACTACCTACTACCCTGAATCTGAGGAAAGTAACATATGCCACTTCAAAAATAAGAAAATTTCATTTTAGAATGTGGCATACAAAACCCAGAATCAGATAATTGTAGTGAAACACACGTGATTTTCCATCATTAGAAACAAAATCAAATTCGAAGTGATAATTGCAGACGTTTAAAATAAATTTGATATAACAAAACTTTCACGAAATACAACAGCCAAATTAAGCTAATATTTCCATGTTTGTCAGATTTTAATCGTCTAAATCAAATAATGAACATTACTAATATCCTGTAAAATAAAGTTCTCTGATCATAACGTATGGATAAAAACATTTTATAACAATTTCAAACATCAGTATTTTTAACAAAAAAAGTTAGTTATAACAATTATTTATATCAGTTTAATTCGGTGCATAGACAGATGATAAGTACAGATTATAAATTACAACAAAATCAAATTAAAATGCAGATCCACTTCGTTTATTAAAATTAATCTCTGTGGTTTCTTTTAGTTAATCTTAGCAATAACCTTGTTTGAATATATTCAAATCCATGCTGTAACAACTGTATCATATACAGTAAATATGTTAAATGTATAAATCACTTACGAACATCTAAAATGAAGCAAAACGACTAGAAATAACTGCAGAAGGATGTCACTTGGCACCTTTATTACTTGTGTTTTTCTTTGTTTCAGAAAAGGATATTTGAGGTCACATATGTAAATAACATATAACAGTTCACTTACTGGTACAAGTAAGCCAAATATATTAAAAGTGTGGAATTAAAGTGAATATTTAATTTGATTACTTTAAACAGCGAAACAAGATAAAGTTTTTATGCAATACTATAACTTAATAGAGAGAAAGCTCATCTTTGTCAGAACAATTCACGACGTTTAGCCACAAAAATGTAAATCTTAACTTGTTACAATCATTGACTTATTTGTGAAGCTGTTACACGATTTTTATAAAATGTGTATCGTTGTTTAATATGTGATAAACTGCACATCCTTGTGTAGTTTATAAACTTTTCGTAAATGTGTCCAAAGGAATTTAATTCTTTTGTGAAACTGAAAAAAGTTATCACTTGTTTATTTTCATAGTATTCCTGCTATTATAACACGTATATAATCAACAGCCAAACACCAAACAGGCTTCTAAATGATATCTAGATATGCAGTCTTGACCAAAATGTTTACCTATTGTGCTACTCTGCTGTTATTGTCTATATGCATGAAATAATTATTGAAATACCCGAGTAGTAACAGAGAAAGTAGCGTATGATCGGACTAACATGTACGTTTTGTTATTTTTGTCTGTATATGCTGTTTTGAGCATTTATTTGTCAAACACACATACAAACTTCATTTTTATAAAAGGCCGTGCTTATGGTATAATCTTTCGAAACGTTCCAGAAGCTATACGGAGTCAAATTGTTCGACTCTCCAGAAAAGATATGAAGAAAACGGACATTGTCAGAACAGTATGATACTCCGAGTGTTCTGTATCCAGAATTTTTAACATCGTTGGACTACAGTAAACGTTGTTCCCAGAAAGTCTAACGGTAAGCGATAAAAAATTAGTGCCAGAGATAAGTGTGTATATGAGGTTAAAACATTGAGAACGAAAAAGAGACTTGTAACACATACACTCTAAAGTATCCACAAGAATAGTGAATAGGAATCTGAGTATAGAAAGTTATTTTGCAAGAAAGGTTACCTTCACACTGATATTAACCAGAACTCACCGCCGTCACCGTTTTATCTGAAGAAAATAGCAGGCGATCGTACTGTTATGACATCGAAAAAATGTAATTTCTTGCGATTGTTTTGTTTTGTTTCCAGACACATGAAAATTTATATTATTATCACTTTATATCTTTCAATTCAAATATCGTGCCCACGCTAGTACAGCGGTATGTTCACGGACTTACAAGGCTAAAATTATGCGTTCGATTCCCTTCAGTGGTCTTAACAGATATCTCCATGTGGCTTTGTTATAAGGAAACACACACTAAATATTACCATACAAAAATGGCTTTCTTAAACAATATCTATGTGGAACTTCTAGAAATAACACCAAGTTTAAATTTATTTTCAATTTCTAATACATAAAATATTGATAGAGTGGAAAGTTGGGAACGTATGGGTGCAAGTGATATTTTATTTTCTTAGTTCGATATTTTGCTGTCTACGGTGATCAGTATTAATGATATTTTGGTTACAAATAATAAAAAAAACAATTTTAAAGGGATGTCACAAGGATTATCTCCTGTGTATTAACCAGCTGAGTTATCTGGAAACACTAATCAAACGTAAAAAAATATTTTCATGCAAAAAATGAACGTGATCATGAACATGCTTCTACATAATATTATCTTTTCTTTACTGAAAATTATCTGGGATATTTCCTTGAGTCAGTTGTACACCAATATAAATATATTCTCTATTCACTCTAAATCCTGGTACAAATATAAAATATGCCTTTGAGTATGAGAACATTTATCTGTTTGAGCTTACTCCCACATTTTTCGTCTCTCTTGCTTTAAACAAGCAACGTAATGTAAGAAAACATTCTTAACAAATATGTATGCCACACTGAGCTAAAACAAACAAGAATCCTGACAAATAATTCTTATTAACATACTGTAAATATCGTCATTTTCACCTTACAAACATAAATAACAGTTCATGTATTTGCCTTATATTGACAGCATTTCTCTTACTCCTAGCAAATTATTCAGTTGCTCTATTCTTAAATTTTATTCATATTAAGTTTAGTGGAATTATTTATAAATTCACAGTGCTAGAAAATGATCACCTGTTTGGCAAATAATTATTTGGAGGCAGTCATTTACTTCAACAGTAAAATGTCCTGATATCCAGGACATCCTATAAGTTAAAGATACACGCACTAAAAACCAAGGTTATAAAAGAATAACAAAGAAACTTTAATTATTTAATACATTGTACAGGAAATAAATACATACAAAGTACTAAAGCTTGGTAAACATATTTTATAAAACAACTTTTGTCACTCTATATTACAATTGTTAAGCAAAATACATGAACTTTAACAGGCACGATTACAGAATAAATTCAATACGAAATATTGCTCTCTAATAAACAGCTGCTTTAAACGGGAGACCAAATCATATTAAATGTTATTAAGAATGTTAGACTTCTAAAATTAAAGATGAACTCGTGGTGGGTGAATAACTAAGTTCAAAATTTTGTCTTGACCCTGCTTAATGAGTGTCATTTCGAGGGCGTCTCTAGGTGAATTGTTCATTTGTTCGTTCAGAATACAAATACTTCTGAATTTGGGGTACTAAGGTCACGCACTTTAAATATTTTTTCAGTTTTAGATGTATGTATGACATTATATAATTTGATGCAAAAATTTTCCTGTAAGTCATTTATGGAGAACTTACAACAAAACACCTTCTAATTTACTTCATATAATTTAAGTCAGTTATCGTTACAGCTGTTAGTTAATGGTTTTCCTTCCATCGCTCAAAAAAAAGTCTTAACGTAGTATGAAGTTATTGTTAGAAGATTAACAAACATTAACTCTCATTTAATGCTGGTTCTCTATATTATTTATATTTGCCAAAGTATCTGTAAAAGAAAAATAATAAATGAAATGTCTGGAACAGTAATTAATTATGCTATAGTTTAGAGGGAAAGTTTGAGTACCCGTTAGTTTGGAACAAAACATTTTAGTTGAGCATTCAGTAGATTTATAAAATACATTAATAAAATCAAAACTTATTGGATATATAAAATATAACATTTTGATAAACAGCAACAACTTCAGTTCTGAAAGAAAGAAAGTATTTGAATTTTCCGTTGAAACTATTTCATGAGGAAATATGAACACATCTAAACCTGAAAAATAGAAGTAACACTAAATCAAAATATTAAAATTTTGAAAAAGAAAACTCGTTATAGGATGTTGTTAGTTTGTTCTACATTTTATACAATTTTCACCTTAACTAATAAAATCAGGGGTTATTAATATTCCATACATACTAAAAATATATAATAGAACTGTAATAAACAAAGTTTTGCGTACTGTATGTGTTAAGAAAAACAATCATTAACTTAGTAAAGTATTGATAATTTATATTATTATCTCTGTAATTAGAATGTAATTTCATAACTTTTACAGCTGAATGGTGCATTATATACGATAACTGATATTTTAAAAATTATTATGAAAATGATAAAATAGACGACTATATCAAAGAATTATGTCACAGCTGTTGGTTCCTAGTATCCAATGGTGATGAAGATTGGATCAGCTAAAATTCTAAGAGTGTCTGAGGTTGATGAGGATGATCGATTTCTTCTGAGAAGGGATGAAGTAAATAATTAGCTAAAGAGTTGAAAGACAAGAAAGTGGTCAACAGCTTACACGTTCTTCGTAAACACTTTCAAAAAATGTTGTCGGTGTGACCATTTTTATCAGGAAAGGTGATTTGATTAAAAGTTTTGGTTTTTTAAATGATTAACTTGAAGTTTTATGTTTATATGCGTGTGTTACTGACACTGTTTCATAAGGAAGTAAGGACATTCGCAAACTAGAAACTGAAAGAAATTATAAGCCAAAGTTTTAAAAATTTTAAACCATAATATTATTTAGTATTCAGTAAGTGTTACAGTAAAGTATTTTCGATTAGTGTTAGTAATCGCGTAAATTCAGTTATTCAACTAAGTAACTGTGAAATGTTACTTCAATAGACATGGTATTATTAGTTAGAAAATATTTGTTGAATTTCACAGTGAAAACAGTGTTTCATGACTGAGACATAAAGTACAACTCTGTACAAAGGATAAGAGTCTGTAGGATACGAAAGTAATTTTTTATCATTAAATTGATATTCTGTTATTTTAACCAATTAATTTAAAAGACCCCAACCGTAAAATATCAACATGAAACAATCTAACGGAAATCAGGAGAAATTAATATGAAAATAATCTGTTTCATGAACCATTCATTCATAATGTGGCATTATACTATCGTTTGAATATAACCATACTATTTACCTGACATAACTGTTCAGTTAGGAGGGATTTATGATAGCCAAGCAGAAAATGTCAGTTAGCAAATTTCTTTATTTTAGAATATAAATAATGTTTATTTTTGAGTCAATAAATAAATAAATAAAAAAAGCCCAGCAGAGATTCACTTTTATTTCGTTAAACATTGTGATTGTATCTTCAATAAATGGATTTATTGATCCGGTCGAATCCAGTTTGTAATTATTTCAACACTATAAATAAGTTGATATTTTTTAAGGAAAAGAAGGAATATATCCTTATTTTCTCTAATTAATATTTGGGAAAAACAGGTTAAAATATTTTATGCATATTCTGCTGTTAGCTTGTTAAAACTACCAACGTTTAACCTACTTCTCGCAATTTGACTTTTTGTAATAATTTCGTAACACGTTACAAAATTCACATAAATAAGAATGAGTAAAACTGGTCACAATATACTTCAGGATCATCGAATGGTGACAAGATTAAAAATGTTAAAATTCTAAAGGTCACGAACGTTAAAGAGATTAGCAGAATTTTTGTCACCAGAAATCAGCTCTATGATTAGCCAAAGGGCGAATAGGGAAGAAAGGAAACTGGCCACCATGACGTCTTTGGCGTACATGACCTTCACGAAGTGATGTAACCACCAAATTTCAACTAGTGTACAAGACTGACACAAGTAGCAACATGAACAACAGTAAAACTTTAATCATCCATCACGATGGAAGCAGAAGGGCTTGTTGGTTTGTTATCAAGAGATTACTTATAGAACAAATGTAGGCTCGAGTTGGCATCTCCCATGTTTCTTAACAACATCTCAATCAATCTGATTCACAAAACTTAAGACCAGAAGCTACATTCTAACGTTTTCATCACACGATGTGAAGATCAAGTTTCTGAACAATTCGGGTTGTTTCTCAGGCCCAAATGAGTCTTAAAAAATTTCAAACCTAAATTCCTGTCACGAATTTAGTTTTGTTTAAAATAATGTATTGATAAATTTCTTTAACTTGTTGAATAGTTAAAACGTTAATAGTTTAACTCGATAACAAGTTACTTCTTTTTTTACCTCATAACTTTCAAAAAACCGTGAATCACGTTCTTTCTAAGATGTAATGCCTGTAAGAGAAACGTTAAACACTGAACAGACGCACTTGCAAACATGGAGTTTTGAGTCATTCATTATCACTTTTCTTTCAGTTTTATGTACAAAAAAATGTGACTGACATAAATATATCGCCAAAATTATGTATTTGTTTGTCGTCAGATCTTCTAATGCACCATTTCGTATTTTTCGAATTATTTAAAACAACTCACTACACTTACAATTATACATTATCTTAACGATCTCATTATTTTGGATTAATTACCTTTCCGAATTACGAAATCTTTGTTTGCGTTCCGTTACTCCAAAAATACGATACGTACCATAGGTTATGTGATTAAGGACTCATAAAATGTCACTATTTGATCAATAATAAAAACAACTTTAGTTCTAGGCGAGAAAATGAAATTAATTTCCTTTTGATATTGTCACACAACAAACGGTTAAACATATTATAAACGATAAAATGAAAAAAATACTAGAGCTGGCGGTGGGTGGTGATAACTAGCTGCCTTCCCTCTAGTCTTAGACTCCTAAATTAGGGACAACTAGCGAAATAGCCCTCGAACAGCTTTGCGCGAAATAAAAAACGACAACAAAACAAGTCGCGTGAAAATTATTTATTCTCATTCTAATTACACCTATTAAGAACATCAATACATTTCTTTTGTGTCTCTTACCAACTGAGGGGGTGAAAAGAGCTGTCCCTCGTTATCTCTCAGACCCTTTCGGGTTCTTAATATTCTTAACCAAGTACAGGATAACGTGATAAAGATTATGGATGGAGTTGGGCTACCTCTAATTTCGGAAGTATTAATTGTAAAAATTACTATTACTGTTATTATGATGTAATTTCTCTAAGTCTACCATGTAAAAGCCGTACTATTTCAGGATAAGACATTGTGATGTCTGTTATAAAAGGCCCGGCATGGCCAGGTGGGTTAAGGCGTGCGACTCGTAATCTGAGGGTCGCGGGTTCACATCCCCGTCACACCAAATATGCTCGTCTTTTCACCCGTGGGGGCGTTATTATGTGACGGTCAATCTCACTATTCGTTGGTTAAAGAGTAGCCTAAGAGTTGGCGGTGGGTGGTGATGACTAGCTGTCGTCCCTTTAGTCTTACAGTGATAAGTTAGGGATGGCTAGCGCAGATAGCCTTCGAGTGGCTTTGCACGAAATTCAAAAACAAACAAACAAAGTGTTATAAAAATATTATAAAAATGGTCAGGTAAGACACAAATGTTACGTAACAGCAACTGTTTCCTGTCACCTCCTTTTCTGTGTAAAAGTTACTCAAGTCATCACTTCGTAGTATGATAGCTGTTTTTAAATTTATTTAATGTAGTTTATTCTTAGTTCAAATACAGGTTTCACTATAAGCATCAAATATTTGGCTACAGAAGTTTCAATAACTATTCTAAGATTTTGAGTTCAAAAGCTATAGTTTTACTTCCAAAATATAACCTATATTGCCAGCGTTTTCTGTAAAATAGCGCTGTTCACTATTACCCAAAAAAGAACTAGATGTTGAAGGTCTGGAAACTACCTTGATAACCTTACCTAAATCTAGTTGGATCGAAAGTAGAAAATAGTAGAAGATATGCGCAAGTTTCATGCAGTTTTTTATATATCAGTGATGCTTTCTTGATTTCCCTCTCGAATTCCGTGAACTTGGATTACACCAAATGAAAAACACCAAGAAATATACAATTTACAGAACTCAAGTTAGTTATTACAGAATTTAGATAGATTATTTAATACGCAATAATAATAAACTTATAAAAATGTTAAGAGCTGTGTATACGAGTTTTTAAAATCTTCTTTTGACATTCTGTACTACAGTTGTGATCCGAAACATGAACTTTAACGGGCATGATTAGTGTAACAAAGAATAAATTAAGAATGAAAGACAAAATCGTAATAAATTTTAAGAATATACTTTTTTTTTAATTAAATTAGATACCATAGAAGATGAATAACCAAGTTCAAAGGTATGTCTTGAGCCTACTGACGATGTCTCAAAATTGCATGAATGACTGTATTTAGAGGGTGTCTCTTGACAGATGCTTCTAGTCACAGTGAAATATATACTGGGACTCGAGCTGCTTTTAAAAAACACTTTTAAATTAAAAACATTTGTAAGGAAAGCAGCACAATCGGATATTTTCCTTTGTTGGATAAAACCTGGCTATTATATTAGTTTGGACTGTGTTAACAGTTTCTGCCGTTGTAAATGTTAGATCTTCAAGTATAGTTTGTTAACTTGGTTGTATATACAATGGACTGACTGATAAATTACTCAAGTTCGCTTTCATCTTCTCCAGAAGACAAACCGAAAAACTGTAATGAAGACTCTACCCTTTTGTTGCAGACTGAGTTCCTCTTCCCATACATTTTCTCAAGAATTCTGTCGATATCGAAATGTGTGTGTTTTATGTGATTTTTTTTTATAGCAAAGCCACATCGGGTTATCTGCTCAGCCCACCAAGGGTAATCGAACCCTTGATTTTAGCGTTGTAAATCTGGGAGACATACCGCTGTACCAGCGGGGGCAATATCAAACCGACGTCGCTCGAGGTTACTGTTGTCACAAGTAGCATCAGTAAAAAAGTCACATGCATATTCTTTTAAACCGTTATGAATATTCATGGACGTCTCAGTAGAGCTCTTTGGGAAAAGTTTCGTATACAAAGTTTGGAAACATAACCTTATTTATGTAAGATTTTCGGATGAGTATTTAAAAACTGTTCTCCATGACATTACAGAATTTTTGAACTGTGCTCGTGCATAGACAAATAGTGGCGTTCATATTATTTTTTTCTGTCAATTTCATAGATACACATAAAACAGAAGTATTGCGTGTTTTGACGTGTGAGTCGTTTTTCATTAGCTGTTGTTCTCCATATTCTTTCTTGTTAAAATAATAAAGACACGATCACATTATCTACGTAAATTATGATAAAATATCTTTATAATTTTTATCAATCCGTTCCAGAAGCAGCTGTAAAAGCATATGATATTTCTGTGAGTATTTAGGTGAAATAATCCTGTTATTGAAAAAGGGGTTTTAATTATCTTGAAAGCTGAATTTTATTTTTTCATTCAAATTCTTGAAACACTTTAATTAAACTATTACTTAAATACATTTATATATTGATGCATATTTTAATGAAATCCACAGCAATTTAGGTATTATGTAATTAGAGTATATTTCGAAATCTTACAAAGTATAACTTGCAAAGAAGTAGTTGGTTGAGTGAGATGTGATATACATCGAAATATGTAATCATCAATAAATCATGGGATATTATTTTAAAAGATACTTCGAACTAACACGTTGTATTTTCTGTTACCATGTGAAGAAAACCGAAACCTTTGAACACCAAACCTCAACAAATTCTTTAACGATTACGATTTTCAATTAACCTATTTATATCATAGAAGTGATTGCTGGCTTTTTTATTACAGTAGTGAAAATAAAAATCCATCTCTAGAATCAAGTGTTAAGTGTTGAGTTAAAGTTTTTTCATCTGTGATTTGAAAGTTATTATAAGCAGGCTAAATATGAACCTTCTAATACGGCTCACTGTAATACCTGGAATACTTGGAACTGGGTTTGAGTTGTCAGTTTTACATAAAAATGAACCCACTAATTTTATAATTAAACACTCATACATAAATACATGTTAAACATTGTATATTTTTTATTACCTTAAAAACATCAAGGAAATTTAATAAATATTATTAATACAAGTCTGACGTTTTAATAATCTAACTTTCATTCAATTTTTTTCGAAAAAAACAGCTGCATACAAAATGAACATACTTCATTACCATTGGTCAGCTTAATAGTTCAGGATTATTCAAAAGTGACAAAAATTATATCTGTTGAAACTCTAAAGGTCAAAAAGGTTAAAGGAAGTGGTCAAGATTTTGTAAGTAGAGGTCAAACAAATAATAAGTCTGTATAAGAGAAGAAAGGAAACTGATCACAGGAGGTCTTCGGCTTGCACATACTTGAAGGAGTGGTGTAACAGCTAACAAATTTTAAACAGTGGACATCACCCTTATAGTGAGTAAACCTAAACGTTTTTGAAACTATATTTTTTTATCACGGAGGAAGCAGGATGACTTATTGATTTGTTAGCCGTTTTCTTCATCTCATTTCTGAATAGTCGAACGAAACTTCTGGTAAGTGTTGAGAAAGATTATACCAGAAGCACACACATTTATACAAAACAGGCGTATATGCGTGTCTTAACAAACAAGTCCTCACAACAACTTATACAAAGAATTATAACAACTCGTACAGTTTTGTCCGATTATACGTCACCTTCTTCATTATTACTCGAACATTTAAATAACTTCCATGCCTATAGACAATAACATCAAAATAATACAGCATGCAAATATTTTGGTCAAGATTGCATATCTAGATACTATTTAGAAGATTGTTGTGTGTTTGACTGTTGATTCTATATCTGTTATAATAACAGAAATAACATGAATAAAAACAAGTGATAAATTCTTATCCATCTATAATTTTACTATCATTTTAAGAGAGATTGGCAGTAGTCGATACCACCCAACCCATGTGCCCCAGTGAAAGTTGGAGCAGGCCAACTGGCCCTCTGCCACTGCTCATTTGGAACTTGATCCTGCCGTCGTCTGTAAGTCATCGATAAACAACTGCGTGACAGCGGTGACTGATTGTATTATCCAGGCAGCTGTTCAATGTATTCCTAAAACTTCAGCACGTTATCCTCGTCCGTGGTAAAATCCTGCCTCCCACATTGCACAAAAGGCTCAAAACTGGCCTGAGATACCTTTCACAGGTAACCCACACTTTCGAACTGCTATGCTTTTCACTGGGCTCTTGTGCGAGCTCGGCAGGTAAAACGTGAAAGCTGAAAGGAATCTTGGATTACATTCACAACCAACAAGTTCCAAAGTCATATTGGACAAGATTCGGAAGGTTAGTGTGCAGTATATTTCTGTGCACCTTTTGATATTGCTTTCCGATAACCAGGAAATTGTTGATGCTCAAATCATCACCAATTCTCACGACGAAAGCTTTTGCAGGGTATCCAGCACTCCTGCTTCACCTTTTAAGCCATCAAGGCTCGGGCAGAGCAATCGTCTTTTTCCTTTAGGGCAGATAGTTTTTATGACTACAATCGCCTTTTTACACTGGTGTAATTCAATCTGGCTCTTTATAGGTCTGGCAATGCATCGGTCAGACCTGATGATGTATACTATAAGGTGCTGCGCCAACTTTCTCCTCCTTACGTTGCTATTCTTCTGGTTATTTTAAACTGCATCTGGCAGGAGTATGTTTTTCCTTATGTTTGGCCCAGACTATTGTCCTACCTTTTTCTAAGCATTGGAAGGATCTCAAGATTCTTTCAAACTACCGTTCAATTGCTTTGATAAGCTGCCTCTACAAGACCTTAGAAAGGATGATTAATGCTCGTCTTGTTTGGTTCCTCGAATTAAACAGCTTCTTTTTGCCCACCCAATGTGGGTTCCAACGACAACACTCCACTGTGGACCACCTTATTTGACTTGAAACGTCGAGCAGAGAAGCCTTTCACAAGCAACAACATCTTGTGTCAGTATTATTTTACTTTGAGAAGGCTTACGATATTAAATGGATATATACCATTTTGCGAGAGCTCTACTCATGTAGTTTGCACGGCCAAGAAAGTTTGACAATTTCTCATTCTTTTCTACAGAAACTTGAATCCCTCAAGGCTGTGTCTTGAGTGCCACACTTTTCAGAATAAAGATTAATGTCGTTACTGGACCACTCTCTCCTACTGTTGCATATAGGCTGTATGTCGACGACCTTCATATTTCGTGTCAGTCGTCGAACATCAGTTTTATTGAGTGTCAACCACATACTGCCCTCAGCTGTTTACTGAAGTGGACCACACCAAACGGTTTTATCTTTTCTCTCTCTAAAACCGTTTGCATAAACTTTTGTTGCCAATGGGGTATTCACGCTGATCCTGAACTCCGTGTTGGTGAAGTTGTGCTCCCCTTGGTCTCTGAGGCAAAGTTCTTGGGGCTTATCTTTGACTATAAGCTGACATTTATACCACATACCAAAGCAGTAACGAGTGAAGTGTACAATGGTACTGAACATCCCCTGTGTCCTCTCTTCCACCTCTTGGAGAGCAGATTGATGTTCTATGCTAAAGATCTATCATGCTCTCATTTGACTGAAACTGGACTGTGGATCTGTGGTCTATGACTTTGTCAAGACCTCGTACATTCTGGACCCCATTAACAATTAGTAGCTTCGGCTCTCCATGAGGGCCTTCTGCACTTTCCCAGTTCAGACTTTGTATTCAGAGTCTCGTGAACCTCTTCTACATCTCCGTCGTTTGCAACTATCTTCACTGTATGTTTCAAAACCTTGATCTTTAACAAAACATCCCACTTGGGTTTGTGTTTTCCTTCCTCAGTGGGTCATGCTTTTTCAGAACAGATGGTCTGTCATTGTTTCTTTTGGCCTTTGTATTCAGGCACGATTGGGTGAATTGGGTCTGTCCTTGGATGACATTGCTGTAACCTCTGGTCAGCCCATCCCACCATGAATTATTACCGTCCTCAAGTGTGACCTTTTTCGAGTCACATGAAGAAGTTCCTGTCTTTTCTTTGCGAACATCTTTGAAACCGTCTTTCTTTTCTCATTTATACAGATGCTTAAAATCAGGCGACTGTGTGGGCTCTGCCATGGTTTTCTACGGCTTTGTGGTTGCACACACAGTCCTCTACAGCTTTGTGTTCACAGCTGAACTGTACGCCCTTTCTCTTACCTGGATTACATAGACGTTAAGCAGTACTCAAATTGTACTATTTATACCGACTCGCTTAGTTCTCTACTGGCCCTGGAATTACTTCCCGTTAGTTCTCACCCTGTTCTCGCTTATATGAACCTCTACCCAGTTCTTATGGATACCAGGCCACATTGGTATTCGCGGGAACGAGCTCGGTAACGCCTCCTCTGGCGCTGTCACTGTCGTACCTATTTCACAGATGAACTGGAGTCCTGTATTTAAAGCTCGGCTCCACGCCAGTTGATCGTCGACTTAAAGTAAACAATTTGATAACAAATTTTTCTAGATAAAACCTTATATAGGACTTTGGCCGTCTTGTTTCCGTAAGGATCGGAAGGAGAAGGTTGTCCTAACTGGACTATGCATTGGTCACAGTTTTTTATTTATCGTTTTACTTTATCTGAAACTGATGCAACAACGTGTGACACTCAAGTCACAATAGTCCATATTTTACTGTCGTGTCGTCGTTACGACACTGAACAACGGCATCATTTTAGGCATGTTTTGTCTACAGTGTCATTGGCAATAGTAACATTGTCTTCCTTATAAATATTTGTAATTTTTTTAAGAGCCATTGGCCATTTTAACTCTATTTAACCTTTTAATTCAAAAATTGTACTTTGTTTTGTTTTAACATGATTTCTTTTTAATAATTTTAATAATTTTTAATTTTAAAAGGTTGTTTGGCGCGGATAGCTCAGTTGCTTTGCGCCATAAAACACTAAACAACCAACCATCCGACAAACGTCATATTATTTCAAGTTGATGTGTTATGGTTGGGTTATTTTAAAATGTTTGGTAAAAATAACAGAATGTCTATTTAAATATAAAATAATTACTTCCTTAACCTAAAGACTCTTATTCTTTAAACACAGTTGTTATTTTTGCATAAATCAGTAAATAACGTTTTCAATGCGAAATTCAACAAATAGTTTCTCATTGATAATAAAATTTCACAACTACTCGACTGACAAACTGAATACATGCGATGACTAACACTGATCGAAATTATTTACTCTAACGCTTGTTAAATATTATATAGCGTTATGTGTTAAAATTATTAATAGTTTGATTGAGAATTTAATTTCGTTTTATAGTTTGTGATGTGTCCATATTTCCTTATGAAACAGTTTAAAAGGGAAATTCAAGTTTCATAGTTTCACGATGTTGCTAGAGCTCATGCACGTTGACACTGAACTCAGCCTTATGTTCCTTGTAAAATGTTCTACAGTAAGGCCATCATGTCTGAAGAACACCCTTTTATCTGAAGCTCTCCGTAATCCATTTGATTTACACGGGCGATGGCTTTACAAACGTCTCTTTTTGGTGACTTGTATGAAATATCATGACTAATTCTTTTATTAGAAAGTTGCCTTAAATATGAGACAGATATGTCCTGCATTGGTATAGCAATAATCCTAAAGGTGTATAACGCTAAAAATCTGGTTTGATACCCATGGTCGGTTTACAACAAAAACACATTGGTTTATTTGTTGTGCTTACCATGGGGAATCTAGTACCGAATTTTACCGTTGTTAGACCGTAACTTTCCGCGGTACCACGAGAAATGACAGAAAGGAACAAAAATAATAAGTATTTCGTAGTTTCTATTCATAAAACAAAAAAATATGAGCAACATACACATTAATATAAATATATATATTCATACTCTTGAATGTTTTTATTTTGTGGCTCTTTTTTCGGACAAAACTCACATTTTTCAATATGTGTTCAGTATAAAAACTTGGAATAACACAATAGACTTGACATTCATTTGATTAATTAGCGAATTACGTTTGACATTTGAACCATAAAGTTAGCTTAGATTTCATCATCAGTTATTGTTATTATTGGTCCAACATAACCAAGTGGGTTAAAGCGTTCGTCTCATAATCCCCGTCGCACCAAACATGCTCGCCCTTTCAGCCGGTGGGACGTTATAATGTTTTGATCAATCCCACTATTCGTTGCTAAAAAAGTAGCCCAAGAGTTGGCTATGGGTTGTAATGATTAGCTGCCTTCCCTACACTGCTAAACTAGGGACAGCTAGCGCAGATAGCGCTCGTGTAGCTTTGCGCGAGTTTTAAAAACAAACTTTTGATAAAAACGATCACACCTTCATCTTCAGTTGAAAGTGTTTTTACACCATTTGACGAAATAAATTTTTAAGCAGTTTTTTAAAATATCAATTATGATGGTATATAACGCTTCATAGAACTGTATAAGATGGATTTTGTGAAATTATATTCTAAATATATTAATAATAATTTATAGATTCAATACTTTACAAAATGATTGCTTTTTTTCCCTCACTTCGATACGTGACAAGACAATTTGTTCATTATAGTTCTCTTATTCTTTCAGAAATGGCAGAATACTAATGTCTCCTGATTTTATTAATACACGTAAAAATTGCGTTAAACGTAGTACTCACACAGTAAATACTGTAAAGCATTTTCATTTAAAAATTTTAACAGTTTGATTTCGTATAACTTCCATTTTTTAGATTTTGATGTGTCCATATTTCATTATGAAACAGTTTCAACGGGAAATTAAAATACTTTCTTCCTTCCAAAACTGAATTTTTTGCTGTTTATCAAATTATTATATTTTATATGTCCAATAAATTTTGATTTTATTGATGTATTTTATTTCTCTACTGAATGCCTCATTAATTCCCTTTGTTCTAAACTTACGCTAACTTTTACTGTAAATTATAAGGTAATTAATTACTGTTTCAGACATTTCATATATTCTTTTAATTTTAAAGATAGTATTGCAAATATAATAAATATCGGGAAGTTTTAATGAATAGAACTTAATACTGATTAAACTTTTAGTAATAACCCACAGCGCGTTAAGTATTTTTTGGACCAAGGGAAGAAGAGCCATGAATTCACAGTCGGAAAGATAACTAACTTAAATAATATGAGATAATTTAGAATGTGTTTAGTTTTAAATAACAGATAATGTTGGCGAATATAATTAATATAGGGAACTTACGTTGAATAAAAATTAATGTTTATTAATTTTTTTAACAATAACTTCGTACTACGTTAATAGTTTTTGGGGTAGTGGAAGGAAAGTCATAAATTAACAGGTGCAAGGTTAACTAACTTAAATAACATAAGATAACTTAGAAAGTGTTCAGTTTTAAGCTCTCCATAAATGACATGAAGCAAAAATTCGTGCAGCAGAATGTGTGCAGTCAAACATTTACCTAAAAATGACACAAAATTTACAATGGATGACCATAAACCCCGAAATTCAGAAGTATCTCTATTTTGGGTTAAAAATTAACAATTCATTCTGCTTCCACAATGACGAACAATTACTGTATTGCAAAGGTTCATATTGGCTACCTGTGAGAGTCATGTCCACTGGTTTGAAGAAAATTTTTGTTACATCACTTCATGAAGCACGTGCACGCAGAAGTCAGCATGATGTCCAATTTCCTTTTTTCACTCATTCGCCCATTTGCTAATTCTTTAGTTTGACCTCTGAAAACAACACCTCGAGTGTTAACTTCAACCTCTTTGACCTTTAGAGTTTCACCGGATATAATCTTTGTCACTATTGGGTAACCTTGAAGTATAAAACTAACCAACAGTTATCATTTCTATCCATTTTGTTTGTAGCTTTGAGTTGAAAAAGTTGAAGACAATTAGACGAGTAAAGTGTTAAGGTTGCGACTTCAAATTTTACTGAAAGTTTTTGAAGTAGTTTAAGGTAAGAAAAACGTTCCATGTGTTTAATGCGTTATTAATGAAATATGTTACTTATTAATCATTTATACATGTTTTTCTTTAGCAAAAGTAATGACTGAAAAACTAGTAAGAAAATGTATACTAATTTCAAATAGCAAAGTAAAGAAAATTATTAAATTTTACCTAAATAATGACAGAGTTGATTTACTTTTATAGCCTTTCTGGAACAAACTGATAAACATTAAAGAGTAAATTATCCTAATTTACACTGATAATGTGAACGTTTATTTATTATTTTAGCAGGAATTTAACAATATAGGATATGGAAAGCAACTCGTCAAGTGGAAAAGGACCAACATGTCGAAAGACACAGTATATCTGTTTCTTATGCACCTATAAAACTGAAAGAAAAAACAACTTGAAACGTCACTTTCTATCCATGCACCACAAAAGTTCGAAAATTCTAGAATGTTGTGGAATACAGTTTGTAAGCAAAGCTT
Organism: Tachypleus tridentatus; assembly: GCF_004210375.1. Lineage (NCBI taxonomy): Eukaryota > Metazoa > Arthropoda > Merostomata > Xiphosura > Limulidae > Tachypleus > Tachypleus tridentatus. The sequence goes on from NC_134833.1 coordinate 96,355,438, forward strand.
CTTTGCGTTTCCACACGAAAACACTACATAAAGAAGGTTACGTATGCAGCCTTTGCAAACGAAGCTTTTGCCGAAGAGCTCTACTGAAACGTCACATGAGTGTTCACAACGGATTAAAAGAATTTTCATGTGAACTTTGTACTTATGCTACTAGTCACAAGAGTAACTTGGAGAGACACAAATTTCGTATCCATGGAATTCCAGAAATGAGACATCGGAAACAGAATTTGGTGTACGAACATACGGAAACAGCTTCATCACCTTCTTTGGGCTTGTCTTCTAAAGAAGAAAAAAGCGAACATGGGAATTTGTCTAGTTTGTCCAATTATCAACCTACTGTATATACATCCGAATTACCAGATTCTACTTCTGGAGAACCAAGATTTACAACGACAGAAATTGGTAACAGAGTTGAAACTGAAAGAACAGATAATTTTTCCCCAGCAAAGGAAATCACTCGATTGTGCTGCTTTCCTTACAAATGCTTTGAATGCAAAAACGTTTTTAAAAAACAGTCCGAATATATAATCCATTGTAACCAGATGCATCCACCTAGAGACACCCTCGAAATGACTCTCATTGAGCAAGTTGAATGCAAACTTTTGAATTTGGTTATTCACCCTCCACGAGATCAGTTTTAATTTTAGAAGGCTCACATTCTTGGTAAAATTTAGTAACTTTTGGTCTAATGAATTATTTATTTAAGAGCAAGCAATATATTCCATTCGTGTTGAATTTATTCATTCCTACTGTAAGCGTGCCCCTTTAAGGTTTATATCTTTCACGTAACAGTTGAAACATGGAGAGACAAAAGTTGATTTATGAAATATGTTTGCCAATCTGTTAGTACTGTGCATATATTTATTGGCTGTGTAATGTATTAGATAATTAAAGTTTCTTTTTTGTTTTGTTTATAATATTGGTTTTTGGTGTCTGTGTGTGTTTGCTTAACTGATGAGATACATTGGGTATCAGGACATTTTATTAATGTAGTAAATGACTGCCAGCAGATAATTATTTTCTAAAAAGTGATCGTTTCGTAGCACTGTGAAATAATAAGCTATGAAACTGAACTTGATTAAATATAAAATTTGATAATAAAGCAACTGAGTAAAGTATTGGAAAAATGGAATAATAAAGCAATTTAATAATTTTCTAGGAGAAGGAAAAAAGCTATCGAAATATAAGAAATACGTGGACTGTTATTTATGTTTGTAAAGGAAAAAATGGCAAAATTTATAGTATGTTTGTAAAACTTTGTTAGGATTCTTGTGTATTTTAGCTCAGTATAGTATATATATTTGTTAAGAATATGTGTGCCAACTTTACTTTGTTTGTTAGAAAAAATCGAAGAATGTGAGCGTAAGATGAGACAAGTAAATGTTTTCATACTGAAAGGCGTATTTTATATTTGCACCAGGATTTAATATGAATAGAAAATATTTTTATATTTCGTGTACACTTGACTCTAGGAAATATTTTAGATACTTTTAAGGAAAGAAAAGATAATGTTATATAGAATCACCTTTAGATTATTATGTTCACAATCACGTTCATTTTGAAATTCATATATGAGGTATTTTTTCATCGAATATGATACAAAGACAATAAAAAATCCTGATAATTTGAATTTATTTCAAAGAAAGTAAAAATCTAACTCAATGTAACAAACATAATTTTGAAATATAAAACCTTAGTGGACACACGTAAACAGATCCACTCTATTTTCCATTTTGTAATCAAGTTAAGACAGTTTCAGAGACCTTAACTTCTCTTATGACAACTTCTCTATCCCAGGCACCATTCCCTGTGTCCTTTTCTACAGTGCATTGTCCTTCCAAGACTAAATATAATTCTTCAAATGTAGCTTAACCAAGGGATTATATAATGAAATTATAAACTGTTCAGACTTGTATTCAATATTTCTGTTGATACAACTACCGTAAATTCCGGCGTATAAGTCGAGGTCTATAAGTTTGGCCTAAAAATCATGATTTTGACATGTACCTGCCGTATAAGTCGACCTCCTTCTCTGGCTCAAATCGCTTGGTCGGAATATTTCAGTCGGCATCAGCAGCGAGGTGTAGCTGAGGAAGTGATATTCAATAATCAACTGCGTCATCAGCAGACTTTGTCAGACGGCGCCATTTTCAAGAATTCTTATTATCCGCTGTGACTAGCTACGCCTCGCCTCTGGTCGGCATAAAAATGACAGATTTGCACTTTACAATAGAGAGCAAAAGTTCTGTCACTACGTGTTCTGAGAATTCATTTTTTGCTGACTCATTCGTGCGCTTCGCCGCGCTTTCACTCACGTGACGTTTCGTTTGCCAAAGTAAAGTGAGAAATCTGCGTTGATTGGCCAACATGACATGCTTGCTCGACAAATAAGACTTTCACTAAAAGAAGAAGTGTCACGTTTTATGCATCTTACGGTATTCCTGTCTAGACAAATTTATTGATTTTCTTTTATCTGGTGTGTCTAACCTTGCTACGCTTAGCTAGGAAATTAGCTGACCAATCGGCTCTGAATGAATTTTTAACTGTCTATCCAGTTTCAAAATGTCAGTTACAAATTTCAGTGACAAATTTTTAAATAATTATAAATCGTTAAACAAGCAAGATGTCCAGTCAACCACGAAGAAGGATGAAATATGATGCAGCATTCAAGATAAAAGTCGTTCAAGCAGCCAAAGACAGTAGCAACAGCGCAGCAGCTCGGCACTATTGCATAAGTGAAAAATTGGTCAGAGATTGGAGGAAGGCAGAAAACACTATCAAAGAATTGCCCTTAACCAAATGTGCGAATCGTGGTCAAAATCAAGAAAAATAGCCAAGATTAGAGAAGGAAATAGCGACATGGGTGTTATCTGAACGTCAATGTGGCAGAATCGTAACAAGAGCCCTTATCCAACTGAAAGCTTTACAATGGGCAGCTAAGAATATAGAAGACAGCATGGATTTTAAGGCAACAGTTACTTGGTGTTCTCGTTTTGTGCATCGTCATTCGTCAAAAGACAAAAATTGCTCAACAGCTACCGAAAGATTTGGACTACAAGATCACGCAATTCCAGACCTTCGTCATCAATCAAAGAAAACGAAATGAATACGATATGGCTCACATTGGAAATATGGACGAAACGCCCATGTTTTTTGATGTCGTCGGCAACACTACAATTAACAAAAAAGGGGAAAAGACAGTTCTGGTGAAGACCACAGGGCACGAAAAACAACACTTCACCGTCGTATTGGGCTGCCTCGCCGATGGAACGAAACTGCCGCCTATGATAATATTTAAAAGAAAAACGATGCCAAAAGACAAGTTTCCGCCAGGAGTCGTGGTTCATGTACAAGAAAAAGGATGGATGGACGATAGTGGATGTGTCAAATGGATTAACGAAGTGTGGGCCCGTCGGCCAGGCGCCATGCTTAAACCGAAATCGTTGTTAGTGTGGGACATGTTCAAGTCACATTTACCGGATACTACGAAAAAGCATTAAAATCGAAAAAAACAGATATGGCGGTGATTCCAGGTAGATTAACATCTGTACTGCAACCTCTGGATGTATCGTTAAATAAACCATTTAAGGATTCAATGCGCACCAAGTGGAATGAGTGGATGGCATCGGGTCAAAAAACTTACACTGCCGCCGGAAATATGCGTGCTGCATCTTTGCCTACAGTGTGTCAGTGGGTAAAAGATTCCTGGGACTCTATTGATCTAAAAATCGTTGTCAACTCATTCAAAAAATGTTCAATTACCAATGCGATGGACGGTACGGAGGGTGATATGTTATGGGAAGAGGATGACGATATCCCCTCATCATCAGTGTAACATGACATTATTCCAGAAGAGGATTCTTACGATGACCATTTGAATGGTGAGGAATGGGACTTTGTGTTTGATCGATCTCATGTTGAGTAGGATTACTAGTATTTTACTATTTTATAAATAAATACCTATATGTCATATCATATAATTTTGATTTGCGATGGTTTTCTCGAATCTGAATTTACTAGAATTCATGTCATGAAAAACGTCACCGCCGTATAAGTCGAGGATAGATTTTTAAACTTGAAATTTGGTGTTAAATTTTCGACTTATACGCCGGAATTTACGGTAATCTAGATCTAGTAAACCACATTGCTTCGATGGATTAACTGCAGTACAAATCAACCTTTACACCAAAATCCCATTTTTCACGACACTGTTAACGTTACACCGATTCAAACTGTACTTATAATCTAAATTATGATAACCCTCATTCATTATAATGTACTTATTGTAATTAGAAGTCACCTGATATTTATTTTTCCAAATTATATTATGGTTCAAATACCTTCGTAAAGCAGCAATGTACTCTTCACTGCCAGCAAACTTCTAAAACAAAAATTACATAAAAAATTTAAGTAGTTTATTTATCATACTTTCACGTACGTCATTAAATTAAATCAAAACGAGCAAAGGTAGTAAGACAGATCTTTGAGTTACCCTACTTTTGACACTAATCCAGTTTAATGAGCTGCATTTTTAACTTACCTCTACTTTCTTTCAGCTATTATTCAATATAACTAGCTAATTATTGTATAGAATAGATAGAGACAATATTTTACCAGACTTTTATGTGGAACCTAGTGTTAATTTTTAAATTTTCTACAAAACTTTTTCTTACGTTCTTTTTCATATTCTTACTCTATGTTTAATCAATGTTTTTGACATTCTATAATCTTCTAAATGTTCTGTAAAACCAGTTAATTTAAATGTCTTAAATCTGCGATTGCTTTCTTTAATTTATTCCTTTGTAACATTTGAAAGCCAACCTGTTTTTATTTTTACTTGTAGTCACCCTCTTTTTCTCTGAAAGGAACTTATTTATCTTTAATAGTTAATATTTTCTACAGTTGATTAGTGTCAACAAGTAACTCAGCTGTCAAGTTCATGGTGGATGATCCTTGTTACATCCCTTCAAATTTCCTTTTTCGATATTTCTAACCAAAATATCGTTATTATTGATCTCTGTAAGCAGCGAAACATCGAATTTGGAAAAGAAATGATTACTTACACCCATATATTTTCTACTTTTCATTCTATCAAGAATTTCTGTATCGAAATTAAAAATAAATTTAAACTAGAATTATTTTTGAAGGTTACTATTCTTGAAGAAAACTATTCTTGTGTGGAGATATTTATAGCGAATAATATGTAAATTGATAAAAATACACATTTTCATGCGCCCGGAAAATGGACTAACCTGAAAAAATTACACGTTTTCGATGTCCTAATAGTAAGATGGCCTGCTACCTAGAACAGGGAACACGGTGATGGCGGTAAATTCTGCTTAATATCAGTTGGAAGTTTGCCCTTCTTTCACTGTTCTTCTAGATATCCTAGAATGAATGTGCTCAGGTAATTTCTGTTGTAAAGTGTTGCAAGTTTTCTTCCGATTTTGACATATTAACCTGATCTATACACTTATCTCTGTTTATTATTTGTGTAATGTATTTTCAAGTTTCCTCGTCCACGGGCGAAGCTGAATATAGTCGGCTATAATAGTTAAAGCATTAGTTGAGAATATCAGTAATATCCGAGGGCACCTGATCATCTTCCCTCAACAGATTGGAGATGTGCTTGTTTTTAGACATCTCCTGTGCCTTACAAAGTGGAACCCTAGTAACATTTCTGGGATCCAGTGATTCCATCAGACTGGAAATTCTCACTGCTCGGAATAATTTGGCCTATTCCAAGTCTCTCCTTTTTGAACCTTTCAATGTCTGGAAGTATCCACTCACTCACTGATCTGCCCCTAAGCAAGGCTGATAAGGTGGCTTGCTTGCTATGCAGGGCAAGAGGCGGATTCGCAAATGTTTCATGCTTGCTTGCCTCAGCAAGGAGGTACAGGCTTCCTTAAAACCCACCCACAAGGTGTCATTAATGGTGTCAATGGAACAAAGGCTATCAATTCTTCCCTCACCACATCCTCAGTGACGAGGGAAGCATTGAGTCTCCACACTGCTGGATCCCAAAAAACACAGGGGTAAAATCCTGGAATGCAGTAAAAAAGGCTCGATGGTCGGACACGTGAAACGAAACATAACCTACTCGGTAGACATAAAAACGGTCCAGGCGACAAGGTACGCCCTGACCAGTTCAAGTGGTTGCAAAGGCAGCCACCTAAACTGTACACCAGACATCGCGGAAGTCGAAGTCTGACAACACTGATCACATAGGTTGCTAATTCTGATCACCATAAAGAAAATCTTCCCCAATCTTATTTAGTTGGGGATCCAGCACACAGTTGAAGTCACCACCAAGGACGATATCGGCCTGTGTTATCAAGAATCTGTCCAAGAAGGAAAATAACATACTCGATTCCTTCCCCTGAATAGGCACATTGACCTTACGACCCTGATTGACGACATCATCGTACACAACCCGCCCTTCAGCATCACTATGTGATGCGAGGATATTCCCGTTGTAGTTGAGAAAGATTCCCACACCTCGTGTACGTGTTGAACTAAACACCCAAAAAAAGCTTCAAGAAGAAAGCGATTTATGAAGAAAAATAATCTCTTCTTGAGGCAAAATTGGTCTGCTCCAGAAAAATGACATCAACCCTAAAACGATTGAAGAGGGAGAATGCATAGAACTGCTTAGCAAGACTGCGCATCTCCTGGATGTTAATAATTAAACTGGAAAGACCCATCACACTTTTTGGAGGAACAGTTCACTTCTGCTGTTGCTAAGGATGCATGTCTGGCGGTGAAAGGTCGTGTGCCATCTTCAGACTGCCCGGTTTATTACATTTATCAACTCAGTGGTCATCCAGATGGAATATCCACAGCATAACTTTACTGTCTCCCAGAATTGAGTACAGGATATTCGGAGGTTGTTTGATTTTTGATTCTCCTCTTTCCTCCAGTGATTCCAGCAAGCTCAGAAGACTGGAAAAGTGAGCCAAATATTCGTTGGGGGACAAACCTTCCACAAAGAGGGATGGAGAGGGCAATTCGTCCCTTACTTGTATTTAGGTTTCTTCCCCGAAAAAAAGGGATGACCTGAATCCCCCTGTACCTGTGACGAGGTCTGGGCCCCCTCAGAGACCCCTTCCCTCTCCGTGATTAACAAAGGGCTGTGTCCCTCAGAGGCCCAACCTCCCCCAGATCAGACAAAGGTACCTGAGGTGCTCGCTGACTTCTGTGCCCTCGCAAATCGTAACAGAGGCTCGAGCTCCCTCTACTGCCGGTACCAAGGATTGCCCCGACGAGGAATGGGCGTTTCTTTGTTCTTTGATAGCAGTCTTCTTTCTGGTTTTGTTTCCAGAGACCTCGCGTGTGTATGACGACACATGCTTTGGACACAGTGATGGTGCATGGTCCCCATTACATACTGGGCGCTCAACAGTACAATCGTTGCTTAGGTGCCCAATCACTAAACACTTTGGGCATTTCTAGGTCCCACACTGGCCCTACATTATTGTTTGTACCTTAGGATTTTTTTTAATTAGTGCAGCGTTTTATGTTTAATTTATTTTTGTTTCGGCTTTTTTTTTAATTATAACAAACTAATGTAATTAGTCGTAGGTTTTGGTTTTTGCTTTTTATTGCAGTCTTTCCTTGTGATTTTGCTAACTTCATTAAAATATATTATTTTCACAAAAAGTGATATATGAGAGAGAGAGAGAGAAAGAAAGAAAGCGAAATAAATTATTTAATAGTAATTGTAGATGTAGCTTTCGTTTTTTTTCTTTCTTGAATATTTTATTTTAGGATATATAGTTATATAAAAACTCGTGTCTGCGAAATGTGTGATAATGGCTTCGTCAAACAATACATTCTCGCCGAACGCGTAACTTCTGACCTAATTTACTTCTAAAGTGATATATGAACTTGAAGTATTACAAGTGGTAGATAGCTTAAGTGTTTTGGTAAAAATATTTGAAGTTACTTCTAAGTAACAGTGATTAAGGCTAAAAGTGAAGTAATTTTTCTATTGTACATTAATCATTTTTTATAAATGAATCATTATTAGTGGACAACACCGTGTAAGAAAAGTAAAACAAGGAAAAACAAGTTTATTAAAACTACATTTTTGACATGTGGACTATTCCGAAGTGCACAGTAGAGTACTTAAATGCACACGTTATTGCTGTTCCAATCAATTTAAATACCGAAATACGTATATGACGTGATGGTATGAAACATTTTTCAAATACTCCATTTTGTTATGAGAGAAATATTTGTAGAATTATATTTTCCACAACAAACGACAAAAAAATTGTACCACGTTTTAATAGACACGTTCATGTGCTTAAGCCTATCTCTGTTGTGACAAGAACTACTTAGAAATTAATTGGACATCTTGATATGAAAGAAATAATAATCAGAAAAGTATTTTTTTCACGAAAATGTTCGTAGTTTGTTATGGACGAAAAATTCACAGAACTGTCACTTTGGGACATTTCTGCGTAGTGACCTCCCACCTACAAATTATATATAACGTTTTTATTTGAGAGTTAGCTAATTTGTTTCTTGATGTGTTTAATCATTTAAAGTTTTAATTTTAAAGAAAACTGTCATACAGATACAACAAACGTACCGGAAGTGCTTCTATTCTGAATTATTGCATGTAGATTTATGTCAAAATATGTTTGTTTTTACTTCTGTGACATTCGTAGATAGTCAGGATATAAATATTTTCGTTTCCTTTGCATTCCATTTCGTCATTGAGAACTTGAACCATGTGGTATTCCTGGAGTTTTTGGATTTAAATTAGGAATGAAAGAAGTTGAAAATGGAATACGACTTTGAAAGATATAAACCGGTTAGAATGTTGGTGGTGGTGGTGGAAACACTTTTTAAGGAACTTCACATGATCGACGTATTAAGTGATCTTGAAAGCTGATGCGGCAGCACCATACATGAAGCACAGGCAAGAGTAGATGCCCATGTCGTAGATCGTACGAAGTCACTAAGTTTTCTCAGAAAATAGAAGGGAGGGGGTACTCAAATTATAGCACGAAGAGTAAAATTTCAGTCACCTGCACGTAGTGTGAAGAACAGAAATTCAAATAACTTGTAATTAATTCATAAAATAATTTTTGTTTGTTTTGAATTTCGCGCAAAGCTACTCGAGGGCTATCTGCGCTAGCCGTCCCTAATTTAGCAGTGTAAGACTAGAGGGAACATAAAATAATAGTGCCAGTATAGATATCAGTTTTATTGTATTTTCCCATTTTAACATTATTGGTACGTGTAATTTCTCTCTATTTGATAAACTGTGATTTAATGGTGTCCTTGAAATCATACAGAAAATGCAAAGATTCTTTATATGTGCGACGTATTATATTGTACGATTACCTCGATATTTTTATGCACAGTAGATGACAATGGAATCTTATGTTAAATGGAAACATAAATGTCATACAAACACTGTAAATTAGCGTAATGTAGGCTGAATATTTTAAATTTGTTGTTAATTGTGTTTTTAGAATTGATCGCTGAAATAGACGTGGATATTCAGGCTGTAAATTTTACCATAAGTTCCGAAAGACTATGTAGGCAAATATATTTTCAAATGTTGATGAATAAATATTCAATCGTCAGGCTTGAACGGTTTCACAATCATGATAATATTTTGTTTTCAGACATTTGTACGTGATTACAGTGTAAAACACTATGGAGCGTTTAGATTAGTCCAGAGTAAAAGTTTGTAAGTTTCTAGTGTTTGAGTTCCAGTTATTTAAACCATTAACACAAAGCGAAGACGTATACAATATAATAGTATTGCAGCTTTGCATGAAACAAGCGGAAAAATGCGAAGCAGTTTCTAGAACAAATAACTTCACATCGATCACTTGTAAGACATCTGTTTGCACTTCCGTCAGAATTGTGCTAATGTATCGATAAATATTCCCATTTCAGCCTCCTATATTTTGTTCCGTGAAACTCGTTTGTTAACATGTTGTCAAGTAGTCTAACTTACCTATCTATGTATTTACATGTAGCTATTGACAAGATTCAAACTGTTAAACTCCTCGATCTGGATTCCTGTAAGGTTCTGTTCTTTCAGTTAATCCCCACTGGGATCTAAACATCCACCCACGTGTTTGCCGTGCGTGATGACCTGTGAAAGGGAGGATATGATCCTGGTGGTTGAATGGTCCAACACTAACCCACCACTTTGGCCTTGAATTCCTGTAGACGGGCGGTCTTGGGGTGGTCTCCTTGTGTGAAATTGGTTGGTCCACTTGAGCTAGGATCAACCAAGTCCCAGTGTTGGATGTTCTCAAGAGGTGTTGTGGACAATGTATCTGAAATGCTGGTATATAGGTATAGAGCTCACGAAACCCTGGCGTTGCTGCAGTGTCCTTGTTTGGCATTGTAGTGCGTCCCCTCGTAGGGCTCCATGGTGAATGGGGTCAGTTGGCACCGAAATATTTTTTATTATGGATCCTCTAAATAAAAACTTAAATAAAATAGTGAAAACAGTCCATAGGTAAACGACCACGTCTTGAAGATTTTGAGCAGCAATTTTCAACATCTGTAACACCTGTTTTACCTCATTTTCTTATACTTCATTCTCTTTCAGACAAACCTTTAGTGCAGATGTTTCCCTTTTCCATTCAGAAGGGACTTGCTGACTCTCCAAAGTAAGTAAAGAAGCTTCGCTCTCGTAACATATAAGTAGAAACATCCACATCTCAACATAGTGAACTCCTCTTGAATTCAAAGGTGATTGGTGATATACCTATTGAGATTACACGTCATGCTAATTTGAATTTGTCACGAGGAGTTAGTGTTGAGAGGAATTTGAAGAACATCCTCGAGTCAGAGATTATCGTTGGTTTCTCCACCCAAGAAGTTTCTGCAGTGAGGCGTATCTCCACTTGTAAAGATGGAATTATGATGCTGACATTTACATCACCGTGTCTATCCGCCATCATCAAGGCAGGTTATCTTAATTACAAGGTACGGCCATACATTTCAAACCCTTTCAGATGTTTCCAGTGACAGCGGTTCGGTCACTCGAAGACGTCATGTTGTAGTTCATTGACGTGTGTTCGTTGCGGTAGCAACGACCATGATGCATGTGAGTGTGAAACGAACCCTCATTGCATCAATCACAATGGTTCTTACCCGTTCTACTTTTGTTCTTGCCCTAAATAGTTAGAAGAAAAAGAGGTGCAGCGTTTGAAAACGATTGAAAACATTACTTACCCTGAGGCTTGAAAGTTGCTGTCCATCACTTTATCTTAGACGTATGCTGCTGCACTTCATTCCACTACTACAGTGTGAGTGCAGACGGATCTCTCTGTGCCTCCAAAAGAATCGTTTTCAAACCAAATAAAAAGTCTTTTGACCACCATGGTTTAAAAGTTGATGAATTAACTTCAACACCCATCTCTGTCTCTGACATACATTTCAGCAAACCTTAGGATACACTTCCGTTGGTTCCAGTACGGGCATTTCCTTGGGTACATTTTCTTCTACCCCAAGATGCAAAACGATCATTCGTTCACCTTCTTAGTCGCTAGAACCCTCTTCCAACAATAAATACCTGCCCAATCGATCCAAGGTAGGATCCATGGAGGTTGACAGATCTCCCTTGAATAAAGACTAAAGAAAAAAAGGTGGTTGTAAACAAAAGGGCTCTCAACCCAATTCGCTTACACATAAATAAAAATGGCCACCTTGATACAATGGAACTTTTGAAGTTTACGTTCTAATTTGGATGACATCAAAGCACTGATTGCTTCCTACTATCCTGTACGTCTCCTTCCAGGAAACATTTCTTAAATCTGCCGATATGGTTACCTTTCGGCGGTTTTCTTTGTACAGAAATGACAGGCTGTGTGATGGACAAGTGCAAGGATGGGTGGCATTATTCGTTGATCAGCATGTGCCCACTCTGTCTTTGCCACTCGACTCACCCCTGGATGCCGTCGCTATCCATGTCTCCTTGGGTCATACCATCACTCTTTGTTCTCTTTGCCCGTCGCATGAAGAGACCTATGATCAATCTGACCTTGATGCTCTTATTGAATAGTTGCCGTCTCCCTTTTTAATCTTGGGGAACTTTAATGGACATCATCCTCTCTGGGGAAGTGCTGATATTGATGGGAGGCGTCGTTCTGTAGAGAGTATGCTCTCTAATCACAACCTTTCTATTTTCAATAGCGTTTTTTATACTTATTTTTATGCACTTAGTGTGTCCTTTTTTTGCTGTTGATTTCTCAATTTGCTCCCCTACACTATTCTCCTACTTTTTATGGAGGGTTGACAATAACTCGCGAGGCAGTGACCATTTTCCGGTGGAAGCTGGATGAAGCAAACTGGCCCTCATTTACTGCTATTGCAGAACTTTATCCAGCCATCGTTTGTAAGCCATAAATAGACGACTGTGTGGCAGCAGTAACTAACTGTATTATACAGGCAGCTGCTCAATGTATTTCTAAAACTTCGACATGTTTTTCACGATATCCGTGGTGGAATCCTGCCTGCCACATGGCATGGAAGGCTCAAAAACGGGCATGGGATACTTTTCTTAGGTATCCCATACTCTCGCACTGCATCACTTTCTAGCAGGCCCGTGTACATGCTCCGTGTGTAAGACGTCAAAGCCATAATAAATCTTGGATGAAGTTCACAATCAGCATATCTTTTACTTCCAGTTCCAAAATCATATGGGACAAGATTCAAAAGGCCAGGGGGCAATATAATTCTGTACCCCTCTCGATCTTGCTCTCTGATGGCCAGGAACATCGCCAATACTCTAGGGTAAAGATTTTGGCGGGTACCTAGCACTTATGCTTCTTCCTTCGCTTTCTTTGCCATCAACAATCGGGCAGAGCGATCACCTCTTTCATCTCAAGCTGATTGTCTCTATAACTGTTATCGCTCCTTTACACTGGTGGAACTCAAACTGGTCCTTCATTGGTCTGGCAGTACCTCGGTCGGACCTGATGATGTACACTATGAAATGCTGCGTCATTTATCTCCTACTTCTCTTGCTATTTTTCTGATTGTTTTAATTGTATCTGGAAGAAGAATGTTTTTCCTGATGCCTGGCGCCAGGCTACTGTCCTTCCTTTCTCTTAATCTGGGAAGGATCTCAAGTTCAAACTACCATCGAATTTCTTTGACGAGCTGTCTTTGTAAGACCTGAGAGAAGATGGTTAATGCTCGTCTTGTTTGGTTCCTCGAATCGAAAACCTCCTCTCGCCCACCCAGTGTGGGTTTCGATGACAACACTCCACCAGGGACCACCTGATTCGACTTGAAACGTCAATCAGATAAGCCTTTCTCAAACGACAACATTTGGTATCAATATTCTTTGATATTGAGAAGCTTATGACACAACATCGAGGTATGGCAGTTTGCGAGACCTCCATATATATGGGTTACGTGGTCATTTGCCCATTTTCATTAAAGAAATTTTAATGGACAGGCGATTCCAAGTTCGTGTGGATTCGACACTTTCGTGTTCTTTTCTACAGGAACTTGGAGTCCCTCAGGGCTATGTTTTAAGTATCACACTTTTCAATATAAAGTTTAATGCCATCACTAAACAACTTCCTCTTACTGTTGCAAATTTGCTGTATGTCGATGACTTTTACATTTCACGTCAGTTGTTGAACATGAGGTATGTTAAGCTGCAGCTACAGACTGCCTTAAATCGTTTAATGAAGTGGACCAGAGTAAACGGCTTTAACTTATTTCTCTGTAATACCGTTTCATGCACTTTTGCCGCCAACAGGGTATTCACCCTGATCCTCAACTCTGTATCAGTGAAGTTGTGCTACCTGTGTTTCCTGAGACAAAGTTCTTGGGGCTTATCTTTGACTGTTAGTTGACCTTTATACTACACGTCAAGCAGATACGGTTCAAATGTACAAAAGCACTGAACATCCTTCGTGTCTTTTGTTCCATCATTTGGGGAGCGGATCGATGTTCTATGCTAAAGATATATCGTGCTCTTATTTGATCAAAACTCTACTATGGATCACTGGTCTATGACTCTACCAGGACCTCAGTCTTAAGGATGCTGGACCCCACTCATTATCAGGGACTTCGGCTCTGCACTGGGGCTTTCTGGGCTTCCCCACTTCAGAGCCTATCCACAGAGTCTCATGAACCTTCTTTGCACCTCTGCCATTTGCAACTGTCTTTAATATATGCTTCGAAACTTCGTTCCTTACCAAAGCATCCCACTTAGGATTGTGTTTTCCTTTCTCGGTGGGCCATGCTTTTTCAGAACAGACGATCTTCTATTGCTATTTTTGGCCTTCTATCCAGGTGCAGTTGGATGAATTTGATCTTTCCGTGGATAACATTGCTGTATCCACTGGTCAGCCTATCCAACCATGGCTTTTTACAGTCCCCAGTTGTGACTTATGTTTAAGTGATCTGAGAAAAGTAGTCACTCCCGATTGGAAATACTGTCTGTTATTTGCTGAACATCTTTTGAACCATCCTTCCATTCCTTGCCCTGGATAACATAGAAGCTAAGAAGTACTCAAATTGCACTATTTATACTGATTCGCTTAATTCTCTACTGGCCCTGGAATCGTTTCATGTTAGTTCACATCATTTTCTCGCCGATATTCAAAACCGACTGGCCCATTTCTCTTTAACATCTTTTTCTATCCAGTTTTTCAAGCTCGCCGACACCGTAGCTAAATCTGTTTGCTCTGGCACTATTACTGCTGTGCATGTTCAATACATGAACTGTGGTTCTCTATTCAAGTCTCGACTTCGGGCTAGTTGGCAGTCGACGTGGAGTGAGCAATGTAAAAATAAGCTTTTCCAAATAAACCATCTATTGGACTTTCGCGGTCCAATATCGGAATCGGAAAGAGGAGGTTATTCTAACTAGACTACGCATTGGTCACAGTTTTTAACTCATAGTTTTATTTTTTATCTGGGACTGATGTACCAATGTGTTGTTTTGTAACACTAAGGTCACAATAAGCCACATTTTCTGTCTTGTCTTATCGTTGCTACGACGGGCCCAGCATGGTCAGGTGGGTTAAGGCATTCGACTCGTAATCCGAGGGTCGCGGGTTTGAATCCTCGTCGTCCCAAACATGCTCGTCCTTTCAGCCCTGGGGGCGTTATAATGTGATGGTCAATCTCACTATTCGCTGGTAAAAGAGTAGCCCAAGAGTTGGCGGTGGGTGATGATGACTAACTGTGTTCCCTCTAGTCTTACGCTGTTAAATTTGGGACGGCTAGCGCTGATAGCCTTTAAGTAGCTTTGCACGAAATTAAAAAAAACAAACAAACAATCGTTACGACTCTCAGTGACGGCACCATTTTAAACATGTTCTGTCCTGAGGTTTATCCGTAACGTTAGACAGTGTTATTGGCGATGGTGACACTGTCCACCTTAGAAATGTTTTTAGTTTTTTAAAGGCCATTAATCTTTTTAATGCTATTTAAGTTTTTTAATTTATACATTAGACCTTTTTTAATGTGATTCTCTTTTAAGAATTAAAGTACATCTAGTTCGATTTGAAATTAAAAAATAGCCATAACGTCAAATAACTCTAAACCAGGACTAGAAAGACCAACTTCAGGTGACTGACGTTGGTTTTCGAACTTACCTGTTAGTCTTCCTGGTGAGTTATGATAATTACAATTATGCTACAGAAAGTCCTTTACAACTTGTATTACTGTAGATTTTCTCTTACCACTGTAGACTAGATGTAAAAATTGGATTTAATGTTATTTATATTTTTAATTCAAAAATTAAACTTTACCTTGTTTTACCTTAATTTCTTTTTATTTATTTTAATAATTTTACTTTAATTTTCACATTTTACCTGATGTTTGGTGTAGATAGCTAAGTTGCTTTGTGTCATAAAACACCAAACCAACCAACGAAACTGTTAAATTTTCCTGTAGTTTCATTGGTGCATTTTTTTTCTGAAATATAGTTAACGTAACCCTTATTCTCTGCCTTTGACAGAATTATATAAAGCTTTCATGCACCCAGCTGTTATAACGTTTACTACGTCCAATAAATAGATAAATGAAAGTGCCCTGATGTTGAAATCTGAGAATGTGGGAGTTTATGCATAGAAAGGTCTTCAGAAAATCTGGAAACAAGTGAATTGTGTGGCAAACACTTAAAAGAAGCTCTTAAATAGAACGTTTTCTCTTGATTCTGAGTTTGAATTACATTGTTAGAATATTAATGTGAGAATATCAGCGTCGATTTTGAAATTTGAAATCGAGAATGATTATCAAGACAAAGTTACAAATATCTTTGTATATTCTGAATTTTATGTCGTTTCTATGTTGTCGAGACATAAAACGAATCTATACCAGCATATTGTAATTCGTTAACCGAAACTGTTATTTTATTCAAACTTTTAATGTCGTTATTCCTCTCATACTTTCGGTTATAGTTCCATAATATTTTGCAAAAATTAATGTTGATAATTCTACAATGTTTATAAAGAGATGTGGGTGCAACGACTCAGTTATAGAATGTTGGCAGTTAGAATTTATGTCCAAAACTATTGCAAATTGTTTTTTACTGCAGTGTTTTTATCGCATACTTGTTTTTTACTTAAAATGGATGAAAAAGAAAAATTCCTTGACTGAACAATCATGTTCTTCAACAGTTGGTAAATAAGTATAATAACTAAAGAATATTGAGGTTAATTTTAACACACATTCTTGTGAGCCCATCCTAATCATCTCTACAAGGAAGGAAAACACAGCAATGTTGTCTTAGAAGAGACAGTTCGTAACGCCTACTCCCATGGAAACCTGGTCGCGACTTCTTAAAAAAAAAGTCTTCAGAGAAATAGATCAAATGGGATTTTATTTTATAATTTTTGTAAATATATATTCTCCAGTAAGAAAATCGGTATGTTTTTATATAACTAGAATTCACCATTCGATTTTTATTATATATTCAATATATATGTACGTGTATATGTGTAAGTGTTCGTGCGTATATATATTTACTCTACTAGCTCGCTTTCTCTGCTATCTGTCTGTACATAAGACATTCAGTAAGCATGCTAAGTGTATTAGTAAATATAGTGTTTTTTTTTTTTTTTGCATGTCACTTGCTAGTGAAAGGTGATCGAATTCTATGTAGTAATCCAACTGGTAAAATTAATTTGATCTCTTAGCATATGCGACTTATTTCTTCTTTTTAACAAGTGTTTTTTAATGTGTAGTAAATTAATGGTTATGAAAGAAGTGGCTGGCCGAAATTATATTTGGGCTCAGTATGGCCAGGTGGTTAAGGTACTCGATTCGTAATCCAAAGGTCGCGGTTCGAATCCTCGTCGCACCAAACATGCTTGCCCTTTTAGCCGTGGGAGCGTTATAACGTGACGATCAATCTCACTATTCGTTGGTAAAAGAGTTGGCGGTGGGTGGTGATGACTAGCTGCCTTCCCTCTAGTCTTGCACTGCTAAATTAGGGACGGCTAGCGCATACAGCTCTCGTGTAGCTTTGACCGAAATTCAGAATAAACCAAATCGAAGTTATATTCAGTTTTCTATATATGTACATATCACATTTTTTTAAAAACTAAATATATTTCACTGCATCATTCTATCTGTTGATGAAATTTCATACGAAAATAAGTTGAAGCTAGTTTAAAGATGGTACATGATTAAGTATGATGTTGGAAAATATCCTTCTTCTTATATTTCAACGATACATAAAAATTGGGCGTAATGAGGTGATAGAACGTCTGTGAGGTGTGTAGCGAGATTTTATCAGGTTGAAGGGAGACGATACCACAGTTCTAAATACGGATGTGTTCTGACCTTAAACCCCAGGCAAGTCACATGTCTGAGATTTATGTGAATGTTTCTGATCGTGTTTGGACATCCTGGCTTTCATCGTGAAACAATTGAATTACAAATGGAAATACTGCACTGATATGTGATGAATTTCTTCCGCACTGTTGAGTGTCTACGATTTCTTGTTAAGAGCTGATAAAACGGTCTACTTGAAGTTTAGAACTCGAGAGGGTTACCAAACTCGCGCAACTTTGATTAAGTATGTATTGTACAAGGGGATACTAATTTAGCGTATGTTAATATTTTTCTGAATGAGTATAACAAAGCGGGAGACGTATGGTTATTGAGGGAATAAAATGTTTGCCTTTTCTATATCGAATGAGCATAAGATGATAACAAAGGACAGTAAAATGTTTGTAGAAACTAGTAAAGAAAGCATAACTGATTTATCTCCTGATTTTGATTTTCTTGTCTTCATACAAAGTATTAATATTACGCAAATATAAATATAAATTTTCATTTATCACCTGTCCCTCCAAATAACCAGGAAAATAATTTTAAAGTAGATCATTCTGCCAAATGACACACACCCAATAAGTAGCATTAAGGATGTTAGTTTGGAAATGGGGTACAGGTTTAATGGATCTTTAATAAAGGGTTGAAAGTGGTTAAAAGCGACACGTGTTTGGGTTACGGTTTAGCATATGAAGTGTCCATTGATGTTGAAGTGAATGTACCAATGGAATACAAAGAGGAAAGAGAATGGGGCTTAAAAGCACTGAAAGGCTGTCTAGACATGAAGGAATGTATAAGAGTAGGTTTTAGGGTCACTGGACCCAAATCTGGCATTGGATTTTGCATTACTTGTCCCCCTGAATTCCTGAAGATGCCATGCTTCAAACTATATTTAGATCTCCCTCACAAGATGGCAGACCCAAACGTGGCCACTCATGTTTAGATTCCACAGGAAGTCCTAACAGATTTAGTTATCGAGTACCATCCCTCTTGAAACAGCTACAGAAGTAATTATGGATAATGAAGGACTTGGACCAGTATACTGGGGATTCTGTGAATGATTATGGGCCTTTTAATTATGCAGTGCAAGAACTTCATGTTATTGTTATTAAAGTGTGAAGGAAAACCCACAAGTTTACTTTAGGGTTTGCGAATTTGGCATAACATACGTAAATTATTTAAAGAAACATTTTGTAAAAATCTTAAATTCTGATTTATTTGGAACAGGACTTTGGAACAGTTTTTATGCTAATTGTCATTGCCTTTGCCTAAGATGCAGTAACTTTCAAGAGAAAAAAAATGTTAACTAAGAAACAAGTTATTAATTTGAACCTTTTCAAAATAAGTATACTTTTGTCCGTTAAATTTTTTTCTAATGAAAATTTAGGAGTTACTAATAATAAAGTGAGTATTCATCTCTCATTAATGTGTAATGGTTATCGTACCTGACTTTGAATGGAGGAATCTAAGGCTCAAATCATGATTTCGCTTAACTGTTCCATACTTTCAGCTGTGACAGTGACTGTCAATCCTGTTATTTGGCCCAAATAATTGGACAAATCCCTTGTGGCATATGTTACTTTTGACTGCTTACCAATTCCTCTTCTCATTAGCTCAAAATTAGTGATGATAATACTTTAAACCTAGGGTTGAATTACTCGTTACTTATCTCCGTGCGTATAATTTACCGTTCAGGTTAAATTCCAATTCACTCATTAACTCTTTATGATGCAATATAAACTATTAAGATGCTTTACCAAACTTGCACACCTATGATTATATATGTATATAAATGTAGTTGTCATACGTTATTTTCTGAGTGAAATTTTGAATCGTTTAACATTGTGCTTCTTGTTTGAAAGATCTGCAAAACATACAGTAGTTAACTACGTTCAACAGAGTGTAAATATGTATTAGTCGATTTTTGTTGTTGTTTTTTTTAAACATAGCAAAGAAACATTAACTTTCTGCGTTTTGTGATAGCTACTTGCATGTCTATTCTCCAGTCCTGACGGGAAGTTGTGCTAAAACAAGAAAAAAATCCATCTTTTTAACAAATAAAAATGATTTAATTTAGAAAAGTAATTACGCTGATACTGGTTTCGCTTACATTTCTAAAAGAATTTCTATCGCTGATGAATTAAGTGTTCAGTGTTGGTTTTATAGTGGTTGCATAACTGTCTAGAATTATAACCCAGTGAGATATTATAAGTATGCTGAGTTTCTGACAGGGTTGATGGCAATTTCTTTCATTAAGTAAAAGGAACATGCGAATTTGTTAAAATATCCTTGCATGTTTATTTCTACTTTAATTGAAAATTCCACTTGTGACTTCAAATTAGGGCATATATTAAATAGCTACCGAATACACTGCACAACAATTTTTTTGAAATGTTTTGTTTCCTGAAAAGTTTTAGCTGATTGTGACAGGTACCTGGTGGGTATGCACAAATATAGTTTTGGTTTTGCTTCATCACGTAGGAACTCTGAGAAATAGACAATTAACTGTTTACCGGCAATAACGTATTTAATTCCATTTATGTTTCCAATACGCTATAAAGTTCAACATAATTAAAAGTGTTTTGCTCCTGATTTTCGTTTGTATTCAATGTCCGGTGCCTCACGTTACAGTGTCCGACAGTAGTCAGCAAACATTGACGGATTCCAGTTTGTTTGTTTGTTTTTGAATTTCGCGCAAAGCTACTCGAGGGCTATCTGCGCGAGCCGTCCCTAATTTAGCAGTGTGAGACTAGAGGGAAGGCAGCTAGTCATCACCACCCACCGCCAACTATTGGGCTACTCTTTTACCAACGAATAGTGGGATTGACCGTCACATTATAACGACCCCACGGCTGAAAGGGCGAGCATGTTTGGCGCGACGGGGATGCGAACCCGCGACCCTCGGATTACGAGTCGCACGCCTTAACCCACCTGCCCATGCCGGGTTAAACGGATTCCAGTTGCCCTGATATCGTTTTCCATTATAGCAATGTCCTGGTGAAACTGAAGATTTCGATGAAACGGTACGTGATGGGCAAATTTGGATGTGATTTTCGTGATCAGCAGCTCAAAATCTATAAGGAACACTCAACAGTGTTCAAGAAGCAAAACTTGGTTGTGCATTGATATCGGCATACCTATTTAAGTTCCGTATAGCCTGAGTATAATCTTTGTTCTTTTTTTTTTAATCTTAAGCACCATTACTGGCGTGTGTGTTGACAAAAGACTGTGGTTTTGTCAAGATATGTTTTGTATACTTTAATAAAACACTAAAATGAAAATCTTGTTTTCTAACTACAGATTTGGAATAGTATGTTCTGCTTCAGAAGCTCAGTATATATATCGTATTGTTTCCTGACAAAGATTATTCATCATAATTTGTTCTTATATATTTGGTTCGTGGAAATTTTTCCAGTATTCGATAGTACAATACCGCAATGGGTAGGCATAAGCATTACATAAAAGAAACGTAAAGAGTTTTACAGCGAGTATGGTCAATGATATAGAGCGAAAATTATAAACATTAGAAAATTAAGAAAAAGAAGTCGCCAGTTCTGCATTAAAACTTGACGACACAAAGTCTTAATAATATATTCTAAGTCAATCTGAGGAAGCTTTACCATTCCCAATATAAAGTTTGTGGTTATGAAAGAGAGACTTTTAACTTAAACACAATGAAGCTGGATGAATTTGGTGTTATTCCTAACCAAGTGGTAATCAGGGATTTGAAACTGTCGAAGGCATGCACATTTCCAGTCAAACCTCAGAATTAGCTGTTTTGTTACAATAAACAAGGGCGAAGAAAGTGAAATCACAGTAATTCCATTTGACAATACACTTTTTAAGCTTTAATGCTCTTTAGAACCTTTGATCAACTTAAATGTTATCTTTAGAGATGATATCCACATACATTGGATGGTGGGAAAAATGTGTTAAGATATACATTCTAAAATGACCATTTCATCCTTTGCAGAAACTTGCTTTAACTGATGGACACTCCGGCATGCAATTAGAACCATTAAACTTAATGTTAAAATAAGAGGAGTAAGTAACTCCAAGGGCAGCTGAGGACCCTACAACATCGTTCTTGTAAAGTGAGATTAACTTTAGTAGACCATATATTTCTTCCACTAACAAACGTTTGAGGAATTTGACCCAGTGCATATTTAAACAGGAATAAAGCACAAAACAGAATTTAAACAGAATTTTGTGAAGAATCATTTTAAAAATTAAATGAGTAATTTTATTATCAGTTTTATATACATGCAGTAACTTAAATATTGACCTAAAATCAAGAAGTATTTGTTGTATGTGTGAGCCAGACGTCTGATTTAGAAGATCCCGTAAATATAAGTTAAATCTTATCGCAAATATGATAAGGCAAGTCCTCTCGCACCTTTAGGGAGAATAGGGTAGCAGATTATACGATCAGGTGATAAGTGACATGGATAGTTCTAGGTGTTGACTACGTTTTGAACTTCCTGTTTGTTTGTAAAATGTCTGAGTTGATGTAACCATTTTTTTATACTGTTTCTATTTAGACCTTAATTTTGTGAATCAGACTTATTGTTATCAATTTGGTTATACTACCGAAGAAAGCCAACAAAATTAATTTCGTGATGATGAGAAACTATCTTTGTTAAACTGAAGATGGCCTAAGAAGTTCGAAACGTTGTTCTGTACTTTATTTTAATTAAAGTGTTAATACCTATACCAGCCGTCTTGAGAATACAAATTTATTTTATTTTTTTTTACTTTAGAAAAAACAAATAATTAAGACAATAGTTTTTAGTTTACATTTTGTTGGTTTGTAAGGACATAACTTTGATGCCAGTCTGCGTGTAAATCTCAGAATCATCTTATGTAAAAACAAAACTAATGTACATGCAAATATTTAAATGTGAAACTGATTCTAGTTAGCAGAATTGCAGATTGGAATCATTTTTTGTTTCCTCAGGGTTATTTTTTACATGTAGATTTTGTTGTTGAGTTTAGTTACTTAAAACAATTTTAGAGATAACTGTAAAAATAAGTTCAAGTATAAAGCAGCGAAACCATGTAAAGAATGTACTTTTAAATCTGAGGTATACCAGTCAGTTGTTGATTAGATCGCTGTACAATAACGTTGGTACACAAGACACATTATTAATGTAATGTTTTTTCATACTAAGTAAAATTTCATTTGATGATGAAGCTATGGAACATATATTTGCGAGATTGCATTTAAATAATGACATTTTCTTTTTTGGTACTTGTAATCCAAATTTATTTGAATAATAAAGGTACGAGCTGCTCAATAGAGATCAACCAAAATTTTCATGGGTTTCATTTTACAAAGTGATAGTGATTCAGTGATGAAGCTGTGGGCTTATAAACCTAAAAATCGGGTCTTAATATCTGCGATGAGCAGAGCAAAGAAAGCTTTGTCCATAAATGAAACAAACGAACAAAGTTATTGAGATCAAACAAAATGGATAGCTTTGAATTCTCAACAATGAATATTTTTTCTCGAGTTATGAAAACTCACTTTCTGATTTTTGAGTGTATTTTGAGAAATACTCAAAATTACTTTGTTTGTAACAAACATTGTCAATTTTGATCAATTTTATATGCATGTAAAATATTAATACGAGAACATTGGCAAACTAAACATAAGTGGCTACTGTCTGTATCCACTATGTGTAAGATATCGGAAGAATTATCCTTACGTAAAGTCGTTTCGTATTGTAAAAAGTACTGGTAGACTTTTACAGTATCGCGTAGATATGAGTATTTTGAAAAAAATAGAGCATACTACATTTTTAAATGCATTTTTGTGTGTGCGTACGTGTATATGAAACGTAAAAGTGTATAGCATAATTACTGATTCATAATGTTTTTAATTCTGTAATCGGCAGATCAAAAGGACTTGTATAATCTTACCATTTTATTTGTGAAACTTTATATTGCTAAATAATAAAACTAGGCCAAGCGAACAATGGAGACAATAATAAAGATAACACTGTACAACAAAGTTTTTGCTTCTTAAACACTGTACAATACACGAAAGGAAGTACATAGTTTGATATATGTATCTTTAAACAGGTGCTCGTTTATAATCCCTAGCCGTAATATATGAATTAATTTGTTGTTATTAGAGTCTGGTGCTACTAAGTTTCAGGAAAAGTTATAAATGTGTAGGCTAATATTGTTGGAGTTAATGATTAATACAGTGGTTCTTAACCTTGTTGGAGGTACGGAACCCGGAAGTTTCGTACTTGCATTCACTGAACCATTTGTAATTGGAAAAATAAAATATTTTTCAAATTCAAAACATAAGTAGATATTTTATTAGTGCACAAAATGATACCATGCAACAATTGCACACAATATAACTGTGTTCAAAGAACAAAACAAACCAAACCAAACATGAATTTCGTACAAAAACATAACTCAATATTTACTGCAAATCAATGTGACTTTTGCTGTTGCCTTTCAGAGACAAGTTCAGAAATGCGCGGCTTCACCTTGGTAAGTGCCACTCTCATATCATTTTTGCAAAAAAGTCTGTTTCTTTTCTTCGTTTTTATGTCTACCATCCTCGAAAAGGATTGCTCGCAAAGATACGTTGTAACAAACGGTATGAGTATCTCAAGGGTTTTTTAGGAATAAGAGTGTACGCTATGATTTGGTGACATCAAAACGTTGAGAGCGTTGTTCTGAAAAGTTGCTGTTGAACCTGGCTCTGCTGAAGATCAATGATTTCGTCGAGGTATTCATCGTTGACATCTGGTGTCGCAACACTAAATGTGAACGGTCATCTCACCCATGCTGGAAATGACTCATTGGTGGGGAAGTATCTGTCGAGAGACTTTGCGAGCTCATCTAAGTGCATGGCAATTGCTTGCTTCAGTTCCCCGGGTACAGAAATGTCTCCGATTTCAGACACATCTTCGATCTTACTTACACAGTCATCCAGCAGGGGAAAGTTTGCGAAGTTATCATTCTCTATTCGTCGTTTCCATAACGGTAGCCTTTTTTGAAAATCCTTCAAGTTTTCTTCCGCTTCGATGATGTTGACTCCATCGCCCTGCATTTGTTGATTGAGATGATTGAGAGCATTGAAGATATCAGCCATGTACACCAAAATGAGAATGAACTCGGATTTTTCGAAGCAATCTGCATGACAATGTTGGTGCTCTTGCAAAAATAGGGCTAATTCCACACGCATGGCAAAAACACGATTTAGCACCTTTCCCCGGGATAACCACTGAACGTTAGAATGGTACAGAAGTACTTTGAACTCAGAGCCCATTTCATTACACACCTTTTTGAAGATGCGGTGCTTCAGGGCACTATTTCGCACAAAGTTCACACATTCCACTACAATTTTTAATACTTCTACCAGTTTTGAAGGCAAGGTTTTTGTTGCCAACACGTGCCTGTGCAGAACACAGTGCGTTATTATGATGTGTGGTGCATCGGCTTTCACTAGTGCACCAAAACCAGAGTTTCGTTCCAGCATGATTGGAGCTCCGTTTGAGGAAACTGCAGAAACCATATCCCACGAAAGATTGTTGTCTCTGAAGAAGTAATCTACAAGTTTCTTCACGTCGGCTGCCTTAGTTGTTGTTGTAAGAGGCTTACAAAATAAAAAAAAAAATCTTTTCATCTCGTCGTTCTTCACACGGCGCACGAATACAACAAGCTGGCTTAGATTGGAAACGTCGGTGGTCTCGTCGAGTTGAAGGCTGAATTTTGCTGGGCTTGAACTCGGATTTGTAACTATTTGAGCCAAGATGTCATCGCTCATGTCATCCATTCTGCTGCTGATAGTGTCATTTTAAAGGGGAATTTGGGATAACTTATTTTCAGCAGCTTTTCCCAGCATGATATTCGCCGTCTTCAACGCAGCTGGTTTTACAAGTGCTTCACCAATGGTGTATGGTTTGCCCTGCTTTACGATCAAGTACGCAACTTCGTATGATGCTGTGAGGATCGGTTTGTCGATGGGTACAAAGCCGAGAATAGGCAAAGTAGCTTTTTCATCGAACCTGGCTCTCTTTACCTTGAATTCAGCAAACGTTGTGTTCTTGTATTTCCCATCACCATGCAGCTTTAGGGACACATAATCAAGTTAGTGTATTAACAATTTAGATAAACGTAAAATTTTCTATAATATACAAAATTTGAACAATTCAGACATTGCTTTATTATGCACATTACTGAATTTTAATAACAAGCCAGAAAATAATATGTAACATATTCTAAGAACAGTGTGGAAGATCAAATATGTTTTATAATCTTTTAATTTAGATATTATGCAATTTTTTTTCTACCTCCATTTAATAAAAAAGAATAAACAAGATATGGCTTAGAAGATGTAGAGTATCCAATTTATTTTACTTTTATTATCTTCATTGTTTTATAAATGAAGATGCTCTGCTTCTTTACCTCATTTTAAAGTTAAAATTACGAATATTAATCTTTAAGTTTCTAATAAACATGTGGTAGATTTATTATGTTGTTAATTTTCAACTGAGCCATTTATTTTTTACACACATTAGTGGGAAAGATAAGTCTCATTATAATACTTTGAACACGCTTATGCAGTGTATTTTAAAATAATTTCAAAAACCGAAATATTTATTATCTTGGTAATTGTGTTTTGCAATAAAATGTGATCTTTCCTACGTCTCATAAGCTCTATGATACTGTGTGAAGTTTATTGTAACAGATTTACTGTTTTTAATTTAATTTTAGTGCATACGCTTGTATCTGTATAGTTTTCTTTTTGCATGTGAAGTTGTTGTTGTTGTTTTTGGAATTTCGCACAAAGCTACTCGAGGGCTATCTGTGCTAGCCGTCCCTAATTTAGCAGTGTAAGACTAGAGGGAAGGCATCTAGTCATCACCACCCACCGCCAACTCTTGGGCTACTCTTTTACCAACGAATAGTGGGATTGACCGTCACATTATACGCCCCCACGGCTGGGAGGGAGAGCATGTTTAGCACGACTCGGGCGCGAACCCGCGACCCTCAGATTACGAAGCGCACGCCTTAACGCGCTAGGCCATGCCAGGCCCACATGTGAAGTATATTCTTGACTATGTATGGCGCAAGTCTCGCCTGTTCTCAAAATTCTTATGTGTAAGAATCAACAATGTATTAGGTGTTTATGCAATACTAGTGGTTAATAGTATTGTAGCAAGAGAACTTTCATGTTCTGGAGTCTCGCGTGAATGACAAAAAATCGAGAGAAAATAGATTATTTGGAGAGCTACAGTTGGCGTTCTAGAGGCCGAGAAGCTATAATTGTGATTAATGCCTACTAATCGACAAATTTAATCGCAAACGTTTATAGATTTCGAAGAACTTCAACTTCAGCGAATTACTTTGGACGTTAGAATATCTACGAGGATATCAAAGCATACAAGTTAGTACTTGAGGCTCACCACCGTAATTGTCGAGGTTATTACAAGCAAGATAGCCAAACTTAAATGAAATTCACCCATGAAAAAGGCCCTCCCGTGCCGCAGCGATATGTCTGCGGAATTACAACGCTAGAAACCTGGTTTTGATACCCGTGATGTGCAGAGAACAGATAACCCATTGTGTAGCTTTGTGCTTAATTAAAACACAACAGGAAAAAATTCAAAAAAGGTTTATTTGATCGATGGTATAAATTTTATGCATGTTAGCAACAGTTTCGACAAACTGTGACAATTACGCCTAATTGAATAATTTAAACATTGTGCATGTGATGATCTCAAAACTCATTTGGATGAAGAGAAAGTTAAAACACTATAGGAAGCAGCTTCTCTTTTCGATGATTAAACTTTAGATCATAAAATCACTTTTCGAAAAAAGAAATTCTTGCCATCTCAGCAACAACCTGTACCAGTTCAGCTTCTCCAATTCGAAATCTTCTGACAGTCAGGATAAAACCTTATTAAAACTATCAAAGCGTGTTCGCTACTTTTGTAAAAAATCTGAATATTTTATGTCCGACAGTTGGAGTTTGAAAAAGAAAGGGAGACGACATCCAGTGCACTTGTATCCACATATCGACGTAGTTTTATCAGATCATCCGATGTTGTTGAGTTGGCCATCGAAAGAAAGATGATGTAGTTAGGGAAGAATTGAGACATTTCATGTCTGTTGGTTTTTGTGTTTTTGACAAATGGCACTACCATTTCCATGCCTGTACTGGGGTGGCTCAATCATTGTTGTAGAAGGTGTATTGCCTTTAGATTTGATTTCTGTCACTAGTGAGTTTCTTATTGTTCAGGGTATTGAGGGTGGTTTTATTAATATTCCTTTACATAACATTTGTTTACCATCAGACCTAGTTTTGGGTACAAGTTGACTTCCAATTAAGAGTGTATCATTATTGTTAGGTAACGATTTGATTGTGGGAAGAGTTGTTGCCGAAGTTAAGATGGTTAGTGAGTCGATCCCTGTTTCATCTGAGGATTATGTTGTTGAGAAGAATGCAGAAGTATTTCCCTCGTGTTCTGTGACTCGAGCTCAGGCTAAGAAATTAAGCCAAAAAAGAAATGATAAGACACATGTTCATAGGACATTATAAATTTGTCACATTTTTTGGTCCGACGTGATTGCTGCAAATGATTGTCCTATTGACAAGGCTTTGAGGAGCGGCAATGATGGACGTGAGTGATTTGAGCACACTAATCCATGATCAAGAAAAGGATTCACATATCTCTAACTTTTTAAATATACACCTTGAAATGAAGAATTGGAGAATTTTCCAAATATAGTATGCTTATGAGAAAATGTATATCGTCAAATGTGTCAGTTTCAAAAGACTGGGCTGAGTTTATCAAATTGTTGTTCGAAAAGCGTATCATTCGGAAATATTTAAAGTTGCCCATTAATTTCCCATGGGAGCTCATTTAGAAGTGAAGAAGACGTGTTGAAAAATGGAGACATTTATTTTGGCCAAAAATTAGGAAAGATATTTCTCACTTTTGTAAAAGTTGTCATAAATGTCAAGTGTCTAGAAAACCTAATAAGAAAAATTCTGTTGCTCCTTTAAAACCTATCCCAACGTTCGAAGAACATCTCAGTCAAGTAATAATTGATTGTTGAGCCAAATAGATAACATTTGTGTTGAAAAAAATTCACGAGCTATATAATGAAGTTATTTGTATTGTGTTATATAGTGTCATGATTTTTGAAATTGTAAATTCATAAATTGTTATCAGTGCGTGTGTGTGCCCATATGTATATATATACACGCTTATTTCTGTATAGTTTTCTTTCTTGGGGGTGACGTACCTTCACTGTGTATCGTGCAAGTTCCACCTGTAGAACGTTCTCGTGCATAAAAATCAACAATGCACTTGTTATGTATGTAGTGCTAGTGATTAATAGTATTGTTTCAAACGAACTTTGGTAAATATTCTAGACTAGAGTCTCGCATGATTGATAAATAAAAACTGATGCGCCGAGACAAAAGAAATTTATATGGATGCTATAGTATGCTATAGGCGTAGGAAGAAATAATTGTGATTAACGCCTATTAATCGAAAAATTTGATCAGGAAGGTTTATTCATTTCGAACAACTTTTATCTTCAGTGAATTACCTCGGGCATTAGAATTTCTACGAAAACATTAAATATCATCATCGGTAAAAGTCACCCGTTTGAGGCCAGTCAGTCTCGCGAGCTTCAGCAAGGTGTGTGGCAATATCAACTCAGAATTAATTTGCTCGTCGTTGACCTGGATCGTCATTAGTTGTAGACTCAGTGTTATTTGTAAGTTTGTAAAATTGTTGTATATGAACCATCATTTACAATAAGTATTAGTAATAATCGTTCTTTATTATAAATTGTATTGATTTTGTTTGTATATTAAAATATATTTGTGTTAAAAAAGGAAATGTATCAATCTTGTTGGCAAATAACATAAATGATTGTTAATACGCATTATATTTAACTGCTATGATCAAATTAAATTCCGGTTATTTAAAATAGTAATACGTAACGTACGTAACATAATAAATCGGAGACTTATCCAAAGTATATTATAATACGTAACTATATATATTGAAAAACTATACCCAGGTACAAATTTTTATTTATTGCGAGTGAGTTACGTCATTACAACAAAATATTTCGCTAATAGTATTGCCCATCCAGACATTCAGTCATCATAACCTCTTAGTAAAATGAATGTATGATATGAATTCATTTACGTACAGTTGCGTTAATAACACCAGTTTTCTGTTTTCTACGTAGTTCGTGTTTAAGAGGGAAAAGTTATTGATGTTATGGGGTATTTGGTGAGAGCTAATGCTTATCTAAACTTCTTAATTACAGAAGCTGCATAACAGGCGATATGAAGCTTGCCGTTATTATGTTGTTATCAATGTTCTTCAAAATATGTTGCATTACTTGTTGCTACAGTTGATATGAAACTGTCATACTTGTGTTAGACACGCACTTAAACAGGTTAAAATATGTGTTATTTTCATGGATAGACACATGGTTAAATGACTGTGCAATACTACATCGCATGTTGGTATCTCTTTACAGAAAACATGTTGAAAACATCTTGAACCTCAACATGAACAAAGCTGGATGTTGTCTAGCAATGTTGCATCAGATTCTGAAAGATGTTTTAATGAGAAGTATCTTCCTATTTCATGCATGAAACAGTTGTTTTAATTTCTCTTGACTCGTCAGTTTAAATAAGCTTGAAATGCTCTCGAAAGCCAGATGGATAAACAAGATAATTTTTTCTTAACTTATGTAAAACTATAAATATAAGTCAATTATTTTAAAATATTACGTTGAATAAGATCATTCTTGCAATAGTTTTCAGGAACTACGAAAGTAAAACATCAGTGAAGTTTAAATACTGGTAAGAAACGAACAAGAAGCTAGTATCTTTGTTCATTACTGGTTTGTTTATATGTTTATTAGTGTTTACTATTGGTTTTTGGTGTGTAATATAACTTACACTGGAAAGTTGCTTCTGATATTATTTGTACTCTTTTTTTTTTTTTAATCTTGATCCTGTTTGTGCTTGAAATCGTCTTCATAGGCATTTACCTTTGGCTTTGAAAGCTTATTACTCATATTGAGAAACAAATAAAATGATATAATTATATCGAATAACATCAAACATTCAAAGTACATGTACACCATTGTAATGGCACCATTATATTGGTGAGCGTATTGCATACAGATTTAATATGAATTCAGGATCATACATCGTTAAGATGTTGGATATAACTATCTTTGTAGCTGCAGGTGTAAGAGCTGAATATTCATATTAATTTAACATTTATTTTCCATTTAATGAAAATTTTTAAAATGCCAACCCTAATCTCACCAAAAGTAATTTATATAAATCTTTCATGAAAATCGTACTATATACAGTATTTGTAACTATGAAAGAAAAATATTTCTAGAATTCATATGAAAATATAAGTTTGAAATCCGTGCAAAATACATTGTTTAATGTAGATGAAATTCCAGATATATCGTAAAATTTAGTTCCGTATGGGTTGTAGATCAATAATCTCTCTAATACCTTTGAGCTATTTGGTAACTTTATTAAACTACAGAATGTGATCATTTGATCATTAATGTGATCATTTGATTACTTCGGCCTTCACAAACTTTTTCTTCTATTTATCTTTGATAAACTCGCTGAAAATTTTGCTGATCAAAATATTAGACGTCCCAGATGCACCACTTCTACCTTTAACGTTAAGTCTGCTGTTTTATCTTGTACGACCACAGAAGTCAACATCGGTAAACGAATTGAGAGGAAGGGAGCTTTTGGCTACAGTGTTTAGAAATAATTAAAATAGTTTTTTTCCCCTGTCTAAATCAGGCCACTTACAAATCTGGTATCGTTTTGTATTTTAAAATCCTATATTACTGCAAGGCTAGATAAGAGGAAAATGAATGTAATCCTTAAAGATCCCAGTGCACCAAAAACATTCAGGCCAAGGATGTAACGCGAATAATGAATTGGAAATGTTATAAGGCAATGTAAGCCATTATTAAGCACCCTTAAACTTCTGGAGGATTATTACTATTTTCAAATAAATACCTTCTTTGTTTTGATATTATAACTAAATTAGGGCGAAGATTACACTACGTAGGTTGGTGGATTTTGTTTTATTTTGTTCTTGACCGACATAATTGTTTCTGTACACGTTTTTTTTTAATAAAGGTAACGAAGTTCTTCTATTTCAAAGAGAAACATTTTATTGCTTCTCAATTTATAAAACTACAGAAATAAGTCAGTGTTAGCTAGATTTTTAATAATTCACAAACGTGTTAAACATTATTTATACTATCATTTAAGGTTACTAATGACGATATATCGTAAATATAACTTTGCTTACGCTAAAACGTTCTTGCAATCGATAATACATTGATTGTAAACTTAATAGTTTTTAGTAGTATATCAGTTTCTTTTTTAATAACGCTGAAGACAGATTTAGTTTATTGGTTGCTTCCCTCTATTTGTGTGTCTATGCGTATGAAACATATCTGAAGGATTTAATTAATGCTTAATCTATCGAGTATAGCGATACTGATTATTTAGTTTAACATACTCAAAATTAAACAGTAAAACAAACTAAAAGATCCTTGGTATAATGTTAAAGCATTACAACAATAAAAACTATTTTTATTATTAAATCTGAAAAAAAACATTGTTAAGAGCAGAAATCTTAGATGAATAACGGAAGGTTGTATGGAGAATGAGTAGGTCTATAAAACGTTTATAAAATTGTTACTGAAGGTTTCTAAGCGATAATCCTATATATTTGTTTACAGAGAGTATCCTTTTCTATATTAATTGGCAGACTTGTGGTATACATTTATGCCAATGTATTCATGATGTTAGAAAAACAGGTAGGTTCAAGAAGTCTTGATAGAAATGAACAAATGATTCCTAACTTTGCTCCCTGAAGAAGAAAGGTTCACTAATTGAAAGCGCTCGGGTTATAGGGTTTTTATTCATTTCATGTCAATATATTGGTGTGAAAGCAGATTGAAATAATTGAAATTGAAATTTCATATATCCCATTATAATGTTAGTTTTTGTTATATATGAAAAGTATAAATTATAAATTCTGTCTCTTAATACATGAATAGTGTTCTTGACAAGAATATGGGTCTTTCCTAATATTGTAGATACTGCGTGGTTCGTGTATTGTTATTTATTCTTTAGCTTCGTTCACAAGTTCTTACAATGTATGCTTACAAATGTTGACGAGTTTGGTTTCATTAGTTCTTGAACTATGGCTTTTTTTCTCCATAATTAACTTGATGATGATTATATATTTTAATATATTTCTTGTAAACTGAACTGGGTCTGAACTTCTTTTCATTCTATACTACTGAAGATAACCTTGGAATGCGGCCTAGAATTAACCAAAAATAAATCTTCCAGTTTTCATGGGTGTATTTGATTAAAATATACATGCTTGACCGATCACAGGAATCCTGTTGCACGTTACAGTAGACAAAAGAGCAATGTATGTAGATGACAATCAAGATAGAATAAGACATAACTTCAGTATTACAGCTTAATATTGAAAACTGACACTAATAAATATAAATAAGATATTAAAAGATCTATAGTGAAAAAAACACACCCTATAAGGTGTTAATAGACATTCACTGTCTTGAATACTCCATAATCTCTACAGTTGTGTGTGTACATGTTTATTCATTTCAAGGCACGGACTTTAAATGATTAAAATTCTAATATACTTAAGATTAAAGTATTTTGTGTATTTTTGCGAACACTCAGTATATACATTCAAGTCTTCATGATGATGTCTCTGGCTTTAACTAGCCCCTCAATCTCGTGTGTTTATACGAACATGACATTTGCAGTAAGTGCACGAAATGTTTCCGTCCCCTTGGTACAACACGAGCTCGAGAACGATTATGTATATAGTACATGAAGATGCGCATGCGTAAGTATTGTTGGCTAATACTTACTTGAGATTGGTCGGTTGTATCCAGAAAAGAACACGTGCATTCTCGCTGGCAGGTGACAACTGTTCTTCTGAAACGTTGTTACACAATTGCATTATATATTTTGTATAGTGGCATGCAGACTTAGCTACATGCATGCTGTTTGATATTTTATTTTTATTTGAACTTTGTGTTGTATTTTTCTTGATGACGAGAAACCCACTTGAACTAAAAATATATCTTTTTTGTTAACCTGGAGATGACCTAGGAAGATCGAAACGTTGTTCTCTGCTTATCAATAAAAGTGTTGTATTTTTGTCATCCTGAATTATTTGAATGAAGTTCATTACATTCTCTGTTACCACAGAAAACCAGCATTGTATGATTTGAAAAAAATTACTTTTAGGGTCAGCAAATAAACTTGCTTAAACTAGGTGCTTGAATAATGATATAAATTCAACTCTACAGTTGAGAACTCTGGGGATCTTGCGCACTTGCACTACAATAAAATTACGCATGTGTTCTAGAATGTGCAGTTATTCAGAAGACTTGTGAACATATTACAAAACCTAAGACAGGGCTATTGTAGCATGATATACATAGATTTAGACAACGTCCCTGGTTCAACAAATCGGACTTAAGTGTCCTTGATGAATGGAGCAGTGGGATCTTTAATTAACCGGCAGTTTGTCCGAAGTTTTAGCGAACGAGTAGCGGCTAAAAGTCGAAGTAGGTCGAGGATCCGGAGAAACCATTTATCTGGTAAGTGATCGTATTGATAAACACTATATATTTTAATTTTTCAGCAACTAGTAAGTTGTCACCGGACTTGTTCCGACTAGTGTTTCCAAGAATATTAAGATTTGAAAACAAAATTTCAAGTTTGATCGATTTCAGAACTGCTTGGCTTTCTCTGAAGAAAATAATGCCAAAAACATTATTGAAACAGCACATAGTTTAAACATATCTTAATATCCTTGTGTATTTGTGCAGACAACCAATATTTGTATTGAATATACGAAATTCGAAATTATGTTACATCTGTTTGTCAATTATACAAAAAACGAGGCAGATTATGTCAGCAGTTGTTGCATAACCACCATAAGCGAAAAGAATTATTACATGACTGAGAAATTTCAAAAAAATTGATTAACCCTGGAGTACATCTGTGTTAATTGTTTTCCTTTTCGTAGTGTATGTGGTTGGTGTAACGTAAGGCTTTATTTCTCTCCTTCACTAAGTTTATTAGGAGCTAAAAATAGAATAACTGTTTTCAGAATGTATCTTTAGCACAATCATCTGTTTTTTCGCGAAAAGTTATTAGTTCCCACAAATGAATAGAACTTTCATCCTTTTTTTCCCTCTGTTATCATTTAGTAAGTGCTATTATAACTTGTCTTGCAATGTCGTATAAAATATAACTTTCACAATTGTCAAGTGAATATACAGACTCTCGAAAGCTTAAGTGGTTAGTGAACTACTATAGTGATAATGAGCCCTTTTCTGTTCTTCGTTTCGAACAGCACCAGGAATGAATGTGAGGAAAGCTACAGTTACTGAGCCTGTTATATACTGAAATAAATACACCTCTCTAACAAGGCTCATTTAAGACTCTGTTAATAGCCCTCTTCCTGTTTCTACCGCTTTCAGTTCCCTTTTTGATAGACAAAAAAGATGTGGTTGAATGACTAGCATGTCTTTCCAGTTTTTAGGAGTTAACAGCGTGGTTTATGCACTTCAATGGTAATATACTATTGTTTGTTTGTTTTTATGAATTTGTGTCATATGTACTAGACACTGCAACAAAACTATAAGAAAAATAAATTTAAAAGGTGGCAGATTTGTTTGGTGATGTCTAACTTCATGCTACACATTGTAAGGTTTACCTTAAACCCCTCCGTTTAAAGGCTTTTTATTAGCTGTATGTAATAATTACTCATCTTAGGAAAACAAATCGCAATTCAATCAAAAATATTAATAAATATATTATGAAAGTGTCTTTCCAGTATAGTGAATGAAGCGTAGTGATTTCCTTTCTTTTTTTTCAAAATATATCTCCAGGCTACAACGTAGTGGTTGTCAAAGCAAGATTGAAACACAGCAGTTTATTTCATTCAGGAGTTAACTATGAAAACTACAAAAGGAAATGTGATACTATCATGAGAATATTTCTTTAAGAATAATGAGATACACATACACGTGCACTGTAATGTGTGTTTCAGTATTCTTTTAAGGCTGGTATTTTTAATCCTATGAGAGTAATTTTTGTTCGTATTGAAATATAAGTTTTGTTTTACATTTAACTATATAAACTTAGTAAACTTGAGATAATTACTTTACGAATTATAACCCATTTACTTACAGATTGATTGAAAATACAGTATATATTCCTCGTATATATGAGAATTTCAATCATGAATATATTTTAAAAACTTTGTTGAAAGTGTACTAAAATTAGCAGGAAGTATTTCATAACATTAAATTTTATTCTAGAAAGTACGAATGTGGTACGAGTTCTTTAAAACTATAGTTTCTATAGTTAAAACAAGGGATGTCTTCGAAAAATTTAACAAGCGTAAAAAAAAAAACGTGTATTCTAGTGTATTATTTGTTTTTTAATTTCGCGCAAAGCTGCACGAGGGCTATCTGCGCTAGCCGCCCCTAATTTATCAGTCTAAGTAAGACTAGAGGGAAGGCCGCTAGTTATCACCACCCACAGCCAATTCTTGGGCTAATCTTTTACTAACGAATAGTGGGATTGACCGTCACATATAACACCCCACGGCTGAAAGAGCGAACATGTTTGGTGTGACGGCGATTCGAACCCGCGACCCTCAGATTACGAGTCGAGTGCTTGAACCACTTGGCCATGCTAGGCCGTATTCTATTGTAATCTGTAAAACTAAAAAAAACTAAAAAAACAAAATTCATATAATATGTATTTCGGATGTTTTTCATCATTATATTTTGATGAAATACTACACAACACTGTACTCATGAATATGTCAGCACCCGTGTATAAACAACTGCAATGGATAAGACTGGCGTCTCGTTTTGGTAATCATCGAAACTTTTTTTTTTTAATCTAATGCCAAGTAAGTTACTGATGTATTTTAAAATAATCTTGGAACAAAAACATAAGCTGTTACTGTGTTTATGTAAAACTGGAAAGTCTCAAAGAATGAGTTATTAAATATGTGAATAAACTTCGTCGAACGTTAGGACAGACCTTTGAACAAGATACGTTTGGTGTCTTGACGCGTACTTAAATTATCTTTTTCCCAAACAGGTGTTGCTTTTATTTCTCTGTCTTTGAAGATTACGAGCTTAGTGGTACTGCAAGGATCGGTTGATACTGTCCAAAATACTGTTGTAATTTTATTTCAAATTTGGCTTGATATGCTGAAAGACCTTTTACCATGTCCCAATCTTATCTAAATAAAATTTATGGTTCTCAATATGTGTGAGAAAAGTTTGTCCCCCATCCCAAGAACAGGTTCTTACATTCCTTTATAATCACTCTGCAATGATTGAAGGAACGATATGTTCGAAACAAAATTTTTAAATGTGTTTTACTCTGTTTATGGTCCAATCTATATTATTAGCACATTGATTTTTGTGCATACGAGGGTCAGATTTGCTGATTGCTAATATATTTACACGATTTTACGGCTTTCTATGGGTGCAATCAAACCAGATTCAGTCTTGGTGCAGGATAATGCCCAATGTCATATTGCCATGATTGGGATGGATATCTTGAATAACAAACTATAGAAATCATAGATTGGCAGCACGGATTCCTGATGCTAGAATTATTGAAGACCTTTGGAACATTATGGAGCGCATCAACTTCATAAGCTTTGATAGAGAACTGGGTGTTATACTGAATTATAAATGGAATAGAATCTCCCATATTATCTAACGACTCATCAGATATACACCTCACAGTTGTTAGAGATTGCGTCAATGTTAGTGTAGTAATATTAGTTTTTCAGACCGCTTGATTTATTAAGATCGTATCTCTAACCTCTTTGAATCTGAAGGTATACACTTTACATAGGCTATAACTAATAATATTTTATGAATGAAACTGATTTGTTAACAATATTCAGTGAATAAATGGTATTCTTAAAGCGCAATCTAATTTCAATTCTGATGAATAGATTGAAGATCAGTTCATACCTACAGTTTTGTCGTTTAATTATTTTATCTATTCTACGTTATACGTGTGCATTTAATAATGATATAAAATAGAAACACTAATATATAATTATGTCGTGTGTGTACATATATATTGATTATGATTGGATATGTGTGTGTATATTATGTCAGGTTATAATGTGTTAAAATTTTTCAATTTGGGAATAGCAGAGAGGTTATAATAGCAGATTATGTTATAATACGAAGTAGGAGCACAGTGATGTCTTTACAGTTTATGTCGTTACGTCCAGTGGTGCTATGTTTAACAACAATGCATCTTGAAAATATCCTGTTAGTGCAGTTTCCTTTGAAAAAAAAAAAAACTTGTTATTACAAATAAACATAAATACGATAAATTTTCAGCCAGGCCACAGCTTCTCATAGTGCTTGTTTGATGTTGTTTTTTTTCCAGTATAAACTTTTAGTTTACAGCTCTGTCATATCGTGACCGATTTGTTATCTTATTACAGTTTTGGATTCAGGAGATCAAACCCTTTCGATTGACGTATTTGAATGCAGCTAATCATCACCACTCACCGTCAACTTCTAGGCTACTCTTTTACCAACAAATAGTGAGATTAAGGATCACATTATAACGCTCCAACGACTGAAAAGGCGAGCATGTTTGGTGTGACAGGGATTCGAATCCGTGACCCTCAGATTACGAGTCGCGTGCCTTAACCACCTGGTCGTAGAAACTTTTACATTTTGCTCATTATAATTTGCAGAGAATGTTTTATTCGATTAGGACTTATCGTATATATTATTCACTGGACTCGTTTGTACAGTAATGAGTTAAAATAAACATTAATGTATAAAGAGAGATAATTATACGAGTATGATAAGATTATATAACTATTAATTATATTTTATTTATTAAACGTTTATGTATTTTAATAATTTAGTCTTTTTTAAAAAAAAAACTTCTAATTATTTTAAGGTAAGAGTGTGCGCTAAAGACACGTAATAGAGTAGGCTCCAGTAACTCCTCTGTAAACGTGTGGAGTGTTTGTCACAGCGACGTGTACTTGCTGAGAATAAGGTGATTTTGTATAAGTTTTATGAGCAAACTGTTATCCGTTTATTTGATTAATTTCCAAAATGTTAATTTAAATTCATAAATATATTGTCTATTTATCGCTAAGGCACACAATCTAAGGTTAGACTTTCTGTACTTGTTTGTTTGTTATTTAGAATTTCCGCGCAATGCTACATAAAGTGTCTACCTGCATATAACCGCCTCTAGATACGACGGTTAAGCTTACCCACGGCCTCAATAGAGAGGAGCGCATTGTTCTGGTAAAGGGAAGTGAACCATGAACCTTCGGATACACGTTACCCTTGAGGCTTTGCCCAGAACGCTGTACTTCTGGCGTATCGATTCAATGGACATTATATACTAGTCATGTAAAAACTTACACTGGGTGTATGATGGTGTGCTAATTATGCTACACGTAAGGGAAGTTGCACTAATTACTCTCTGTGAAAAGGGAGTTGGTCTAATTACACGTAAAGAGAGAAATGCTGGTATCTTCTTGTGGACAATTGGATTTTATCCATGATAATTATTTTACGTTGCCGAGTTACACGATCACAGCATATAGAATTGCAAAATATACATATCTCTGTTTAATATAAGCTTTCAGTAAAAGCTCTGTGAAGAATTTGTACCACTCATTTATGTGCCTTTTTGCTTCCAAACAAATGCAATACATCAACTTGATTTATAGATGTTGCAATGGATTTACTTTTATACATTTATTTTACTATCGATCTTTATATCGCTTAAATATATATTTAGAAATGCATGTAATCTATATTTTTAAACGTGTATTGTGAAAGCCCCTCCTGTTATCTAAATTTGTAGAAGTTTCTCGAGTATAAGAATCAATAACACATGTTTTACGAAAGCACTAGTCTTTGATTATTGTTGCCAACTGAACTTTCGACAACTTCACCACAATTTTTTTTAATCGACGCGCCAAGACAGTTTTATATTGTTTGTTTGCTACAATTAGTATACTATAAACCTTGGAAGCTATAACTGTAATAAACGTTTATCAATCGGGAATTACGGATACACGACCAGGAACGTTTATAGATTTCGAGAATTATAAACTGTTTAACTTCAGAGAATTAAGTTAAGATGTTAATTTATACAAGATCATTGGATATCTTCGTCGGTGAGAAGTCAACTTGTAAACAGAGTGAGGTCATCCAAGCATAAAACTAGCTAGCGACCCGTTAAGTGAACTGTGCTAATATGAACTCGAAACTAATTCGATCATCGTGAATCGTCGATAAAATATTCGGTTCCAGACCAGATAAAAGCCTCAATATTTTTTGTAAATTTTTAAAACGTTTGTAAGCAAAGAAAATTATTTGTAATAACCATTAGTATAAATTTTATTGACGTTTTTGTATTAAAATACATTTGTATTAAGAAAATCTGTGCATCCATTTTGTTGGCACATATAAATTTGATACAAGTAGACTTTTAATTAACTTCTAAATTAAAATTAAAATTAAAATTTCAGGCTATTTGAAATCATAATACGTAACATAATAAATCGAAGACTCGTCCGGGATAGCCCCTAGTGGTACAGCGCTTTGTTTGCGGATTCAACCTGCTAGAAACTAGGTTTTGATACCCTTAGTGTACAGAGTACAGATAGCCAATTGTGTAGCTTTGCGCTAAATTAAAAAAAAAAATCGTCCGGATTAAATTAACGCAAAAATTATCTTTAACTGATTTTTACGTAGTTCCACAATCACTTTGGTCTCCTTGCGCTTCTATATCATCATAAATACACCCTTCGACTCTTGGGACAAACTTTTCTAATGCCACATTTGCCTGATGAACTCCAGGAGGTTTTCTCTTCTTGATTAGAACTTTCAGGTTTGTCGACCTCTGCTGCTATACCACCTTTATCAGAGTTTTGCATGATTTCATCTGCTTTATCACTGGTTGTAGTTCGGTTGGCATTGGTTGTTTACCCAAATCGTTTATGATTGGTCTGTTAAGTAAGCTCGAGGAGTTTTTCTGCCCAGATTCAAGGATCTTTTGCTTCTTCATCAAAATTTGGTCATTTGCACTTTTCTTGTTTTCGCTGCTTGGTTTCTTCGGTTGGCATGTGATTGGAGCTTATTCACCTTCTTCCCATGTGAGGTGTCTCTCATTTCATGTAGTTTGCCTTCATCGGTATGGCAGCATACATTTCTAGCGATGGAAGTGCATATTGCTTGTGCTTCTAGCTGTGTAAGCTGCTTCAAGAAACTGCTAGAAGCTGAAATTTTTATTTTCCAAAATTCGGTTAACTTCAAGCATTTAATTTCTGATGAAACCAGAACCAATGAAATACTTCTCGGCTGAATTTCTGGATTATATTTTAGTATTAAGAACTGCTGTTACTTTAATCCTTTCCATATTATGTTAATTATTATATAAACCTTTCCCGTCAGTTAAAGATTTTAGCTTTTGTTTTAAATTTTCTCTCTTGAATACGGAATGTCGGATGAAAAACTTTACAATAGAGGACTTCATCTTGATGTCTTAGGCTCCCTTGATAAAATAACAAAAATAGTACTTAGATATAGCACATTAGGATACATAAAATACAGTTATTTAATTTTTAAAACTTAATCCGGAATTTACGATATTCTTGAAAAACTGCTTACTTGAGAACATTCAGAAGCAAGATGCTAAAGAATGGCATTATTTTAATCCGTAATATGCTTGAAAAAAGAACATTTTTTTTGAAAAGTCGCTTAACCTGGAAAATAAAAAACGTGTATTTTTCGCACATTTCTAGTGGTGTTGTTTTGGAAACCGTAACTCTGTGTTTATATTTAATCGCGGTTATTTCGTTTCTCCATCTAAACAGATATTAATATTTAACATTGTATCGTGTAAGTTACTTTATCTCTTCCAGTGTAAGCGAAATCAGCACAATAAACTTGTAGGTAGTTCAGAAATGAAGCTTGTATTGGATCAACAACTTCTTGATTCTTTCTGTTGCCGAACATTAAGATTATCTGAATTGCGAGGTTACTAACTCTTTTTCTTACGATACATGAGCGTTATACTTAAAAGAAAATTTATCTGATAGAGGAGTTTTAAGTATCCATCTAACGCAAAATATAGTTTATAATTCTGTGTATTTTTTCTTCGTCGGTTTGCACCAGAATAGATTACATACTGAGAAAGAAATATAACCTATACTTTCCAGTGCTTGTAATAAATAATTTGTATGTTTCAAGTGTGTGTTTTTTCATATAGCAAAACCACATCGGGCTATCTGCTAAGCCCACCGAGGAGAATCAAACCCCTAATTTTAGCGTTGTAAATCCGTAAATTTACCGCTTTACTAGCGGGGGACATGTTTCAAGTAAAGTCAGATGTAAGTTTCAGAGCTTGCTTACAATGTTAATATTTAGAATTTGGCCCACAGAGTACAGATAGCCCATTACGTAGCTTTTCACTTAGTAAACAAACGTTTCGAAGTATAAATGAAAATGAAACTATTAGCGATGCTGGTAATTTCTTGTAAGTTTATTATATAAAAATCTGGAGCATACTATGGTTAACAAAATGAAGTTTTCAATTGTAATTTTTTGAATGAATTTAGTAGCCATAATAAAAGTGACTAATTCTTTATATGATTGAAACATATCGCTTCCTAATTAAAAGGGAAAAAAAGTGAAAGCTGGATACGCCCGTAACCTGCATTATGATTTGTTTAACCTCTTGAGAATAAGTTATTACAAGTTTCACAAATAAGAAGATCCAGCTTATT
This sequence comes from Tachypleus tridentatus, assembly GCF_004210375.1. Taxonomy (NCBI): domain Eukaryota; kingdom Metazoa; phylum Arthropoda; class Merostomata; order Xiphosura; family Limulidae; genus Tachypleus; species Tachypleus tridentatus. Next base: position 96,398,181 of record NC_134833.1, read on the forward strand.
TCAGCTTTTCTTTCTAATTGTATTATAAGTTAACTAATATGTTTGCTTCATTCCATTTTTCTAGTTATATAGCGATTTGGTCAATGTATTTATTTAAAGTCATTCTTCCGATTACTGGGAGATGGCTAACATGTATGTTTCAGTTCATGCTTTGTTTATATTGGTAGCTGACCAGTGTGTGGTTGTTTCAAATCGTTCTTGTTGTTCCATATGGAAGTACATGGTGTTTGCCTTGGATCGTTTTTTTTGTTATTATTTTAAGAAATGGCCAGTAGGTTTTTATGGTTCATTCTTCTGATTGGTTTTAGAATTGGCCAATATGTTAGCAGCAACCCTTTCCTTCTATACAGCGCCACAAGTTGTTGGTTTAGAAATAATGGAGTTTTTAAACAAGTTATCACTCCATCAGAAAAATGGTTTAAAATGTCACTAGAAGGAAGTAGAGTATTGTGCAAACACAAATATAATCACTTACTCAAATTAAACCATCACTATAAATTCCTATACGTTACCAGTCCAATGACTTCCATGGAGTTTTCTACGCTAAATAGATTACAAACATAAACTTCTTTTCATCAAGTTTTATAGATCCAAGCTAAAGGTTTTTGTATAGCTTAAAACTCCATTAAAGTACAATTCTATTATGGACTTTTATTAAAAAAATAAAAAAGCACTAACGTGGTATCTGTCATGGTACTCATTAGCTTCTGATATTGACGTTGTTTCGGTCATAATTCTTCAAAGATGTTTCTTTATATTAGAAAAAAGAGCGAAATTCTCGTAGTTATACAATCCTTTTCTATTGCTTCATAAGTGGTTATAAACATGTTTATGCTAATTAATAATGGATTGAAATTGACTAATAACATTATTGGAACTAAAATAACTTTAGTATTTGCTAAAATCAAAGCATTTTGAAGCTTTTCTTTAATTTCTGGGAATTCGTTTTTCGCCTATTTCTCCGCGATCAGAAAGGATTTTTTAAATTCTGAAAGTTACTCTTGTCTGTTTAGACCATTTTGCGCCTATTGCACAATTTCCTTGATTATTTGTGATGTTTCTTTAAAAAGTGCGCACAATAGCCGCAAGAGTAGGTTTCTCGCTGACCGAGATCTTAAAAAAATTTAAGAAATTAAAATAAATATAGCTGTGATTGAGAAGAGTTCTTAAGTCTAAAAAAATCCTGAGATGATGTATAAAAATTGGTTAAAAATAGGTTAAATGAAATTGAGGCCAAATACATTTAAGATGAAGATAAAAAAATCAGAAGACACAAAATAAACCTTGTATAGATTCTAATATTTTAGAGATGATAACAGAATTATAGCATAATTATAAATGTCGGAAAATTGAAACAAAATAAGCAGTTTACAAAGACAAAAAATTAATTATAACTTGTTTTATAACAAAGGCTAAAAGCATTACTGTTTGTTTGTTTTTACAGCAAAGTCACATCGGGTTATATGCTCAGCCCCCCGCGGGGAATCGAACCCCTGATTTTAGCGTTGTAAGTCTGGAGACATACCGCTGTACTAGATGGAATTAAAATATCAATCATAAAATGTTTTTAAAAATCGGTGTGTGTGTGTGGGGAAGGTTTCAATAATTATAGGCCAGTTTCCATCTGACCTGTAACTAGAAAATATGTATACAACAAAATGTTGGTATGTGTTTTTAAAAATCGGTGTGTGTGTGGGGGGAGGGTTTCAATAATTATAGGCCAGTTTCCATCTGACCTGTAACTAGAAAATATGTATACAACAAAATGTTGGTATGTGTTTTTAAAAATATTATTATAAATAAATGTCAATAGTTATTTGTTAAAATAAAATGTTCCACATTACTGTTAGAATTTTTTTCTAATGATGTAAATTTACAGTTAGATCAAAAAGGTACTTATATTATCTCTTTAAGTGGAGCTTTTAATGCATTAAACCATTAAATACTGTTTGATAAATTATACATGGTAAGTATAAGGAGGAAGTTACACAACTGGCTCACGAATTATTTGAGTAACAAAATTCAGTAAGAGGAACTGGAGAAATAATAAATGTTTCAATTCCTATAAAATGTGGTGTCTCATAAGGTTCTATTTTAGACCCACTACTGTTTAAATTATATATTATTGATATTGTAGATTTAGGTTCAAGGAATAAGATATATCAGTATACAGCTTATATACCTTTAACCATAACTGATGTTAAATTAGAAGATGGTAAAGATCTTTTACTAGTTTATTTCAATAAATTAAGGAATCGATTTAATACAAACGAAATCTAAAACAACAACTATCACAGTTCACTGGCAAATATTACTAACAAAAGTTTCTACTACTTCATGATAAAAAATATAATAATTATAAACATTTATTTGTAGAAAATAAGCAGTATTCTAATTGTATAGTGAAAATGTTAACGTTAAAACACGTTTAAGACTAATTATATATGATAATTTTTAGGTGGTTTAAACATACAAATACGATTTGCAATAAATTATGGAGGATACAGAATAGTAATAATAAAGAAATTTTACAAGTTGTTTTAACCCTACGTTAGTACCCTTGCTGAATGGAACAACATTCGTATCATGGTAAAAAAAACACAACACGTTTTATTATTGTTAATCTAGCTATCTATGCATTTAAAATAAACATCTTGTAAGTGATTCCATAAAATATTTTTTTTTATGATTTGGTAGTGTTAGTAAAGGAATAACAGAAAATATCAGTTACTGGTGCTTGATATCGCTTTATTTACAAACAGAGAACAACAACAATATGCGATTATTAAAGTAAAAATATTATTATTTTTTAATCTAAACATTTTATTGTGAATTATTTTGAACTAAAAATATCATTTGTTGGCCAACATCACTAAAAATGCTTAATCTGTATTTGAAACCACTGTTTGACACTGAAAACACTGAATATAAACTTGAACGTGATCTGACTGTTTTCAGGTTGATTATATTCACTCTCACTATCGTCATCAGGTTCACTATCACTGTGACAGTCAGCCACAATATATGCATGATTCTCTCGCCTTCACTGTCGCCATCCATAGAAACCTAAAATTCTCCAAAATCTTTGTTGAAGTAAATAGTTTCATATTTGGCATGTATAAGCTCTAATGCTCTTATTGTCTCATATATGACAAATAAGAGAGAGAGACAGTTAATTCAGGAAAACTGCTTTGATTTAGTGCCGTGGGGTATTTTGCTCTCAAACCAATGAAACCACGTGCTGCTTTTAGCTCGGCTGCGGTAAAAATGGGTTAACCCGATGTGTACTTTATCGGCTGTTTTAAGAAATTACGAGGAACAGTAAAGGTCACGGAGCTCCCATTTCTTTGTGAGATTGTTTACAAAATTTCGGGGACAGAAAAGAAACAAACCCGGGTACAAACATAGGGTTCAGGATATAGTGTTGGCGTGAAGTTTTGCTTTGACAAGGAAAATAATATTATTTGTGTACGCCTGATTTTATGTCATAGTTTGTTTGTTTGTTTGTGCTTTTCTTATAGCAAAGCCACACCGGGCTATCTGCTGAGCCCAATGAGGGGAATCGAACCCCTGATTTTAGCGTTGTAAATCCCTAAACATACCGCTGTACTAGCGGGGTGCATGCCATAGCTAGTTGAGAGATTATCTATTCGCTGGGTGTATGAAAACCTTAATGTCTGTAAATTTTAAATTATAGATCAAACAGTCGTAATCTCAACAGCTGTGATATATATTTCTCTAATTCTGAGTTGAGATCCTAAAGTTACTTTTATTTCTTGGTATTTTGTTTTCTAACTAAATAATACTGGTCTAATAAAACATAGTTGAGCCGTTATTGATCTGAATATCAGTATATTATGATTTATATAATTTGGTATATAATTCACTTATATTAATTGGTACTTTTTTAAGTTTAAAATCTCAAATAATCTAGGTAAAATGAGAAAAAAAAGCACTGTAATGTTACCGAAAAAAATCTTTATGGACTAGATGTACTTTTGCACGGTCCTTGAAAGTGTTCTGTTTCACAAGTAAATAAAACATTAAAAAAGTAACAAATATTTTTGTTCTTTGCTTTTGATATTCATATGTCATGCGGTGTTATAGCTATTCGAAAGCCATTTTGTTAACTGTCCCTAGCTTTGAAATGATAGACAAGAAAAGTGTGATATGCCGTAACATTATAATGCTCCCATAGGTGAAAAGGCGGATCATGTTTGGTCAAATGGTTCGATCTAGGACCCATACATTGCGAGGAGGTAGCCCTAATCACAATCCCGTGCCAAGACTAATATTTTTGGTTAATGATTTTTACATGATTTACGAAAGCCTAACGGTTTAAAAGTTGCACCTTCTACATAAAATACATGTTTCATGTTCCTGCGGGGGTTGATATAATGTAACGGTCAATCCCACTATTCGTTGGTATGAGAGAAGCCCAAGAGTTGGCTGTGGGTGGTGATGACTAACTGCTTTCCCTCTAGTCTCACACTGCTAAATCCCTCGGTGAACTCAGTATGATAGCCAGCTGTGGCTTTGCTAAAAACACACACACACTGTTAAATTTAGGGAAGGCCAGCGCAAATAGCCCTCGTGTAGCTTTACGCGAAATTCAGAAACAAACCTTCACTAATTTCACCTTCAAATTTAAAGGTCAGGTAAATAATTAATGAGAAAAAAATATTTAAATAAATTTGATATCTGGTTATTGCCGTTACAATTAGCTTGACTGCATCATAATAAAACGATTTTGCAGCCACATCATGTCGTTACAGTCCATGTCGCTCACACCTGGCATGCTTTGTCTGACGACCATGCACTTTGACAATAGCTCTGCAGCGTAATTTCCATTGCTAAAGACTCTATCGTAAGGTTGTCATGAACGAAACACGTCACACCTCCATGCAACCATTTCAAATTCCGATTGCACATTAGTCTATAGGCAATGTATGCATCGACTTGAGCAGTATGAATTTGTATAGAATAGCATGAATACCCGTTTTATTGCTCAACTGCTTGAAGCGTGCGACTGTGAAACAGATATGTCTGGGAAGCAATTAATATACTTGTGCTGCTTTATCAGTTGGAGAACTTTATTTATTATTTTGCATACTTCTACCTGAGATACGTGGACGACTTTTGCCACTGCCCTTTGTGCTTATCGTTTCTCACATGGAGCAGAACATAGCGTTCTCCTTACCACCGCTGGAATACGACTTGTTGCAGATTTCTCTGTGGATGAAGCGTGTACCCGAAGTTGATCTCTTTTGAGAACAAGGAACATCCGCGTCTTGTATATTCTAAATCTTCATTCTGAATACATTTTAATAGTATGAGTGCAGTAATATTTTGTATTGGAAATGGCCGTTACTAACTCTTTCCAAAAGAGATCAATTTTTCCTTGGAATCACATTACGTACATAATGCCAAACAATAAGATTCTGATATATTTTCAAGTTACGCAGGGACTTTATTTCTACTGTGCTTGTAGAGTAACTAGTTTACTTGCGTATTCAAAATTGTATTAATATAAAGTACTCAGCATTATGTATTGTCGTTTATGTTAATCAGCATAAAATTGTATATCGTATTATTTTATAATTGTGTTGCAGTATGTAATTAAATTAATTAGAAATTGATGAATACGGAACAGAAGATGAAACTGGTGTAAAAACAACCTTTTTATTCATTGTATAGAAATTAATACAAAAACATTCATTGACAATTCTTGTCATTAGTTGTTAGTATTCAACATGAAAATAAAGTTGTTGTTTGTTTGTATTTTGTTATTGTTAGATGTTTTTTTTTTTTTAAATAAAAGCTACTCAGTGACTTGTCTCCATTCTGTACACTGTAGTCAATCGAATCCCGGATTTTAGCGTCGTAGATTCACAAACTTACTGCTGACCTACAACAAGATGATTTTTTAGGACGGGTTGGAATGGTTTGTAATATAAATACTGCGAATATCATGAGGTAAATAAAAGCGTCAATCAACTGTTTATGAAATGTAAAATGGCCCTTTGCAACACTGCGTACCAACAATTTTAGTTTTTAAAAAAATTGATGCTTTAATTGCTGCATAATAATTACGAAGGTTAGAATCAAACTACATATGTAATGGATTTTTCGTTGCGACCTACTTGTAGTATTCATTATCCGATAAGACAGTTAGATTTAGTTTGTTTGTTAGTGTGGTATACTAAGTTTAGGATGAATATATTCACCCGATCGATGACGGCGATGAGTTCGCAGATCTAGTACTTCAAGGGAAAAAGTCATTGTGACAAAAATTAGCTCTCTATTTACGACTACTGGTAGAAAAAAATGATTATTACTTTATAGAAAGAACTAACGAAATTAACTTATAAAAATAAATAATTAAATAAATTATGTTAAATGAACATTAATTGTTAACTAATAATAAAAATTAGAACATTTGTATGACTGTACCGACATATATTGTTGTTTATACTTGAAACGTACCATCAATATACATATATATGAATTGAAAATACGGTTCGAGGCCCTCATACATTCTAACGGAACATTAGGTAAAATCTGTAATAGGTAAATTTGATATATTTAATTTGGTTAGCATTTCGTACTAAGCTACACGAGGGCTATCTGTGCTAGCCGTCCCTAATTTAGCAGTGTAAGACTAGAGGGAAGGCAACTAGTCATCACCACCCACCGCCAATTCTTGGGCTACTCTTTTACCAACGAATAGTGGGATTGACCGTAACATTATAACGACCCCATGGCTGAAAGGGCGAGCATGTTTGGTGTGACGGGGATTCGGACCTGCGACCCTAGCATTACGAGTCGAGTGCCTTAACCACCTGGCCATGCCGGGCCAATATATTTAATAACATGCGTGTTGACATGTATATCAGCTCATGGCTGTAAGCTGACTTGTAAGCATGGTTTTAAAACATCAGTTTTTTTAAACAATGATATAAAATAATAAAATAAAGATTTATTTCAGCATAATATATCATGTAACTGAGAAGTAAAATTGTTCTTTTTAAGGTAAAGATAAGGTTAGATATAAATAACTTGTCAGTATTTTGTGTGTCTTTCTGAATTTGTACCAAACCTTTTCGGAATTCCTGGTTGAGTAAAAGGTTAATACAACTATTTATAGCATTAAAGATGTTTCTCATTCTTGTATTATGAAACACTTCACAAAAAAACGCAATGTTTAAGTACACATGCTGTGATTTTTTTTGTATAAAATATACAAATAAGAGTAACTGTTGGACATACATGTAATGTATTATCTATCATAAGTGGTGTAGAACTAATTCTAGGTTTATTCTATTTATTCCTATGTTTATCAGAATTGGAAGCGATAGAAGCTTGTAATTGGTTGAAAGCTGCAGGATTTCCACAGTATTCCCAACTCTATGAAGGTACGTTTTATGTACAGTAATATATTTATTAACCGAAAACTTATCGCAAATTGGTTTGTATTTCAAAACGCATTTTGTTGTAGCATTTATCGGAAAACTGAAGACAAAATCTTTGGAAATATATTATTCGTACGTTTGAAAATATTTCAGATTTATTAATGTGTTTTAAGAATAAAATTATATAGCCAGAATTACTTCAAAACTATGAGTAGAGGCAACAAACTAAAAAGTGTTTGACGATGTATTCCATGTAGTGTAAACATTTACTTTCTTGCTCTGTTTTCGTTACAAACACACGTGAGTACTACTAGTCGGAGGAAGTAATGTTTGAGAGTAGTGATTATTCTTCTCGATACAATAACAAAATGTTACAAACCGGAGAGGGATAGTATTCCGATCACTGCTACGTTAGTTGTATTCCAGCTTGTCTTAAGAGTTCTGGATTGAGCGATACATCTTGTCGGCAATACATATATAGTGTGATTGGAATAGTATTTCCAACATCTCTCTTGCCTTTGTCATTAAGTGAAGGGTCATATTTGATTTGTAACCATATAGTGTCCTACCTAAACCATTAGCTGACAAAAGTCGGTACGTGTATGAACTTATAGCTGGAAAATCGATAGGGGCAGATGTTGATATCAGATATCCTCTATGTCTTCCTCGTACGTTGAACGGGTATATTTGCAAGTATTTAGTAATAACTGAACTGGTAGAGCCTAAATGCATTTCAAATTTATCTGATTTCAAACAAGTCCTTTAAATTATTATAGTATTTTCTTAATGAAAATCAGTTCAATTAATTGTGCACAAACAAAAATCAGTTTTAGCTAACTTGTTTATGAGACTTGCAGTTAAAGACGTTCGTATGCTTTTGTTATGGACTTTATCACGTGTCCGGATCAATAATTCATGTGTTAAGTTTCTCATTGATGCAAGTGCACCGTACTATGATACAAACATTAGTAAAGCATGGTCAAATGAAAAACATTTGCTGGTATTTACTTTACACCACTTGGTTTATTCGAAACTAACGAACTGTTAAGAAACGTTTGTATAAAAAACTAATATTTACTGTTGAAGGCTTTGAAATACTTATTATTATGCGATTTATTCTCCTGTGGTTTGTATTAATCCCGTACTGCGAAATCACTTTATAAGAATCAAAAGAAAAGCACATGGATGACACGTGTCGAGATTTCGCTGTTTTTCAAGTGAGATATTAAAGAGATTTCTAGTATAAGCATAATTATCAGAGATTTTGTTTTCAATGAACTAAATAAATACTCTCTCATTTTAAACCCTGTCTAAACCTGCTAAACATATATGCACGGGTATAATGAAGAAAGTTATATTTAATAGAAACATTACGTTTGGGACTTTCTGCATATTTCACAGAAATATCTAATTTTTTAGAATTGTTTACTTCTTAAATTGTTTTGGAATTCGTGAATCATTTACTTCTGAGATTTTTATTAAAAAAGCTTAATTCAATCACTGCTTAACTGTGATCCCTCTTTAATCGGTTGTGATTATTCATTAGGAGGAATGCACGATATTTAAGAAACCTAATACTTTATGTTTATCACGACTGAATTTTCCCATCAGTTATTTTATGCAACTTTTTTACATGACCAACACAAAAAATGTTTCAATTTAATCAGTTACTTTCTATTTTGTACACCGTAAATTGGCTTCAAGTAGTCGCAACAGAAATTTTAGTTCTTTACTGCGTGATAATTTTTTTAAGTATTGAAACTATCTTTTATGACAGTTTACCGGTTTACTTGTTTGTAGTTTAAGCACAAAGCTACACAACGGGCTATTTGTGCTCTACCCACCACGAGTATCGAAACCCCGTTTCTAGCGTTGTAAGTACGCAGAAATACCTCTGTGCCACTTGGGAGCGATAGTTTACGAAGCATGATTGTTTTCAGTAATAGTTAAAAGAACAATGACTTTCTACAGACCTATGAAGTTACAAATTTTTTAAACATCCAAATTTGAGTAGTTTTAGAAGTGTTATCTCAGGTAGTCGAATAATGCTTGAATTTTATAACACTATGTTTTGGAAATTTAGGCTCGAGTATTGCATGAGTATAATTTGCAGTTTCTCGAGGTGACCCTTAACCTTTTCTAAACCAATTACTACCATCTAAATTAAGCATCAGACAAATCTGTTTTTCGCAGCATTAGTTTTTGTTTTGTTTTTCATGTAAAACCTGTACATACGTGTCTTTCTGACATTCTTATTACCTAACACCTTCATTCATAGGTTTACACTCATTAAAATTCATACACTTTCGTTGTTAAACGATCAGAATTCTAAATATAGAAGAAAGATGTGTAGATGTCTTGAAAACTTGTGTAAATGACCCCCTCCAAATACTCTTCATTAACTTTTATCGATGTTATGTAACAAGGCTTTGTTGGATTTTGCATAAAGCAACACAAGTGCTGTAGGTATAAATGTTGAAATAATAAATTGCCATTTGGCTGTTGTAGTAATATTGTGAATTTGACTGTAACCATGGGATGCGAAACACAGAACCTCACCTTTACAAGCCGGTACAACAACCACTTGTTTCCCGATGAAACAGCGATAAGTTTATAGATTTGCAGCGCTAAAATCAGGGGTTCGATTCCCATCGGTAGGCACAACATAAAGCTCAATATGACCATGTTCGAAAAACAAAGAACGCAAACTAACGATTGTGTCACGCTCAACCATTTAACAACAAAATGAACAAGAAACATCATGGATAGGTATTTTATTTGTTATGGAACAGGATAGTTTAAGCCTTATAATGATTGCCTGCTTTTTCTTCCTTTTATTCCTTTACATTTGAAGTACTAATGAAATTATTTAAAAAAATCAACTTTATTTTCTTTGCAACAAGTTAGTATATTTTCGGTATTCAGATGTATTATCGTGAACCACGTAATCACTTATCTATACGAACTGAGTTGAACAAAACCTCATTGCTAGATTATACTTATTATTAATTTGCCTGGTTTCTTTCTATAAGTAATAGCTTTAAATACTACTTAATGAAATAATTAAGTCAAAAAAGGTGAATTTTAGAGAAAGACGCAGAATAATTGCTCGTCATTACAGGTGGTTTACTTTAAGTTCCTGTGTTGAATTCAAGCAATTGGAGTTACCAGCTATCGATTTATGTTCGTGCGTGTTCTTGCCAGTCTGTTAAAGTTTATCTAGCATTTGTTGATAGACAATCTCAGTAATGTTTTAGGGGAAAGAGGATTTCTCTTAATCTATAATATTTTATTGCATTGATTTATCAAATTACGTTTTTGTTTCAGTGTTATACAACATTAACATTAATGCATTTAGATTACTCGTTATAAACGGTCTGTCTAAATTAAATGTTAGAAAAGGAGAAACCCTCAAATATTTCACACTAAAGTGCGAGTCTAACGTGCTTTCGTGTGAAACCGAAGAAATGCAGGTCGATTGTTTGCAACATCACAACGTTTATTATTTTAACCAGTATGTCATTTCGCTATTTTCTTTTCTTTTTGGTATGCATACTGACGCATATCGCCGAATTTAATTACTGGCTCTACATTTAATACCCTGCCATACTGATGTCCTAGACACAGCTGTAATTTTTATGAGGTATTCTGCTGCGGAAGTTAACTGTATAATTGTGTGTGTATAAGCAGAAATAAATATATAATAAATCGGTTTTGTATTTGTGGTGTGCATGTAATTAAGTAATAAAAGCCAGAAAGTTTCCAACTTCATAATAATTTTCTTGAGAATGTTCGATAAACTAACCGCAAAAAATTACATGGCATAGTTCATTAACATCATTTTATTTTGGAAATATCATACTATGTAATTTGCTTAATTATATACAGTCAGTTTAGGGAATGCATTTGAAAAGACATGTTCAGATGATGAAAGGGAAAGCGGTAACTGAAAAATTACGTTCCTGAAAAGAAAGGTAAGAGATGTGAAGCTGGATATAGTGTAGTTGTTGTTTATTGTCATTTGAATTATCTTTCTTTTAAAAATCATTATGTGTATTCAAAAATCATTAAATAAATCAGTTGTAGCTCAGTCTGTGTGTGTGTTTTCTTATAGCAAAGCCACATCGGGCTATCTGCTGAGCCTACCGAGGGGAATCGAACTCCTGATTTTAGGGTTGTAAATCCGGAGACATATCACTGTACTAGCGGGGGACGTAGCTCAGTATTCACCTGCGATTAATCTTTCTTAGTGTGAGTCACTGATTCAACGATATGACTCAATAAAACAAATAATATGTGCTGATATGTATCGTATTGTATAATAATGATTGAAACAAATTAGTCTCACGCCTTATTTTTCTCCCACTCATCTTCAATGTAACTTTTCTCCATTTGTTACATTAACCTAAGCAGTGGACCTATTGGCTGGGAATGGCTTATTCGCTAGAGTACAGAGATGCTGATCGACAAGTGGGTACCTTATGCGTGATGATCAACTCCGTTATTGGAGTCAAAGTCGGACAAAACCCCTTTTTTATAGCAGGTGTTATTTACTGGCTATGTACACTCTGACAAGTGGTTGGAAATGAAAAACGGCAACACCTGAATCATAGGGGTCTCTGACTTGGGCAGTTAGACCACGTGCGTATTAAGGTTGAAAATATCAAATAACTATGTTAAAGAACGTGCTGTTAGTACATATTTGTGGAGGAAATTATTTGTTCAGTTAGTGAACGATACAACAGCAGTTATTTCGTATGAAGTTATAATTTGAAGAAAATATTTTGGTACCGATATCAGTGCGACGGTGTGTCTTGAAAAGCTACTTCAGTATTCAGCTTTAAGCAAAGATCGAAAACGGCTTTATTCATTATTAGAACGTTGATAGGTAATCAACATTAGAACCAAGTTAGTTTCAGCTAAGTCGTTAAATATTTTAATATCTAGATGTTTTTGTTTTTCCATTACAGAGACAATTCATAAAACTTTTCTCTTAACATGCAAAACATCAGGCTAACAATGTGGTGAAACTCTGGATTTCGGAGCTGGCGAGCTTAGTTCGATTCTATAAGTTAATATAAAATATATTTCGCACTTTAAATTGTGGATGGGTTATAAGACTGGTATTATATTGTTTATACTATCTTTGATCATTATTACAAAATTAAAAATGGTGGTAGATAGCATTAGCAGCTTTTCCTGTAAATTCAGATCACTAATAAACACTGCACAACAAAGTTTTTGCTTCTTGAACACTGTTGAGTGTTCCTTATAAATTTTGGGCTGCTGATCACGAAAATCACATCCAAATTTGCCCATCACGTGCCGTTTCATAGAAATCTTCAGTTTTCACCAGGACATTGCAACAATGGAAAAACGATATCAGGGCAACTGGAATCCGTCAATGCTTGCTGACTACTGTTGGACACTGCAACGTGATGCACCGTACATTGAATACAAACGAAAATCAGGAGCAAAACACTTTTAATTATGTTGAACTTAATAGCGTATTAGAAACATAAATGCAATTAAAAACGTTATTGCTGGCAAACAGTTAACTGTCTATTTCTCAGAGTTCCTACGTGATGAAGCAAAATCAAAACTCTATTTGTGCATACTCACAAAATACCTGTCACAATCAGGAAAAACTTTTTTGTGCAGTGAAATTAAAGTACGTTTGGGCAGCCCCGCACTCGACTCGTAATCTGAGGATCACGGATTCGAATCCTAGTCACACCCAACATGCTCACCCTCTCAGCCGTGGGGGTTTATAAGTGACGGTCAATCCCACTATTCGTTGATAAAAGAGTAGCCCAAGAGTTGACGGTGAGTGGTGATGACTAGCTGCCTTCCATCAGTCTTACACTGCAAAATTAGGGACAGCTAGCGCAGATAGCCCTCATGTAGCTTTGCGCGAAATTCAAAAACAAAACAAAGGCTTTGGGCAGTGTTAATTTATTCTCATATTCTGATAGTTAAAGAAGTTAGTTAGCTTTTATCCAAACAATTAGTTAAACGTTTTTGAATATAATCGTCGACTTCCTGAACAAAACTAACAAACTGAATCTTTTGTTATTCGTATTACTAAACGAATTACCAGTGTAGATTAGTTTACAAACCACTCATCTCAAGAGTCCTCAAACTGAAAGAGGTAGATGATTTGACTAGATTATCAGCCAACTCTATTTTTAAGTTTTCTGATAGTTATAATAATGACTTAATGCTTAATGTACATAAACTACATTTTATCATTTTTGTTTTCTTTTTATGAGAAGAAGTATGACAGGTAGCGGCGGAAGTAAAACCAAAATTGCACGCGGAGTACGCCGTCTATCTAATTTAACCTCGACATTGACGGTCTTTTCTTGCATGTTTAGAAAAAAAGGAGCAGATGTGAGTTCTCTAGTCAACATTTTTACAACATTTCACTGTCTGTAGTAAAATGTGAGAAAGTGCCTGCTCACAGAAATAAAATAAAATAAGAAGAAATAGATAATTTAATGCAAGATATCGATAGAAAAGCCAGTAAAACTGCTCTTGGCGTTGGCATTTTAGCACCCAGTATGATGTTTGGACATAAATACCAAAATGTTAACGTATTACCGAGCCAAAATTATTAGTATAACTTTCATCCTACACTATCTAAATCTTCCATGGCGCTAAATAATCCACACAATGGCAGGTACTATATAGTTACTATCTATTATTAAGTACGGTGGTATTTAATAGTAGGGATCGACAATGTTTCCAAATAATTTATAAAACAACAGCTAGCCAATAGACGCCTGGAATTGTCACTACAAGACTTTTCCAGTCCACTAGACTGGTATATGGATATCTATTTTAATATTCTCATACGTATATACAGATATTTTATAAATGTAAACATATCATTACGTACACACGCATATTTTCAACCCAACAGATGGCGCTACCTATCGAAGGATAGACAAGCGCCAGTTTCTAAAGGTAAAGTATATACTTTAATATAAAAAGTAATTTTTATTATTGCTTCAGAAAAGTTTTTGCATTTGAAACTTATTATTAAGTAAAGAGACAACAACGATAATATTTCACAAGAATCTTATTAAAAATACACTGTTCTGTTTATCTAGCAGTGAATATGCAGTCGATTATGATGAAGGTTGTTGTTGTCCCCAAAATGTATCCATAATTCACAAGATTATACAAATCAACATATTCTATTCTTATGTCCGCTGTGGTTAAGCAATGAGACAGCTATAACGTTAGAAATCGGGTTTTGATAGTCGTAGTGGATATAGTCGTTTGTAGCTTTGTACCTCAATCACTTTCATATATATATATATATATATATGTATGTGTGTGTGTGTGTGTGTGTGCGTATCAGTAGAAGTATTGAATTTAACATGCAAAGATATAATGAATTTATTGTTAGCAATGTTACTAGATCAAGCTTTTCAACTTCAAGCAAAGACTGTTATTTAAATTACTAACAATGGTCTAAAATTATCTATAATTTGAATAGTGGCTTTTCTTTTGCTGTTGTTCTTTTATCTTTAAGTAGTAAGATGTTTAGGTTATCAATTACTAGTAAAGGTATTATAACAATGTTGCTTATTATCGGTGATTAGACCCCTCAATTCTCAGAATTGTGTAATTGAACTTGGCTATTTCAATATTTTTTTTTGCTATATACTTTGTTTAATGTATGCTATTTTCGTTTGTTACTTTACCTATTATGAAGAAATAACGAAAAATTAGGTGAAATCACTAATTTCCTGAACATTGAGAGTAGGTGCGATATTTGTGGTAGTTTTATAGAATTTCTTGTTTGTTATTGGAAACTGTGTAACCAACAATTTCATAAAGCCACAAGTAGTTTAGAGAAATATGTCCAGAATTCAAAAATAATTGTAGGTTTAACTGGACATTGTAACGTGTAATGGTGCTTTCAATTTTCTGTAATTGTGCGTAATGATGTTTTTATACCCACATAGGGAAATTACACATTTTATTAATTTATGTTGTTAAATAGTGAAAATTTATTTTAAGAAGACAGCACATGAACTAAATAATTATATTCTTATGAGTTATTTGATTTCGTAAGTTGCTTATCAAATGATTACATAAACTTTAATAATCAACAATTCACTATGGAAAATAATGTCGAAGAAATATTAAGAAAATACGGATTTTATCGTTTCGCAAAAATTGTTTTTATTTGTGCATATTCATAACTGGGAAGTATTACCAATGTATATATTTCACCGAAATATCATTCCTCTGTAAGTCTTCACTGTGATCTGAACATGAATTTTCATGGCTTACAACGTGCATAGAATATGATCAAGTTACTACTGATATATATTACAAAACCCCAAACTCTGTGTTATTTAGAACTGTATTGCACAAGGCAGTTAAAGGTGATTGAAATTTATATTCCATTTATTAATGCAAAACCACTGGTATAAATAACAAAAAACACTTCCCGTGCTTGTTTGTTTATACAAATAAAACATATAATGATCCTTTATGCGGTCTGAAATGTCGGTTATTCATCATCCAATCTACGTATCTAAATGAAAATTTGATAGAGGTGATTTTACATCTCTACCGTTCAGATCATTTCTCTTCAGCATGAAACATTTCCACCACAAAGAATAAGAAGATTCTTAACATCAGAGTGTTGATACAGTCTTGAAGTATCCTCATATGACAGAGAATTTCTAGAGCGCCTTTAGTGTCTAGAGTTACTTAACTGAAGTAACTGAAGTCTTGGGGGTGGGGTGCTGGTTATTTTATTTTCTCACTCCTCTCTTACTCGGAGACTATTTCAACGAATTTATAATGGACAGCGTTAAAATATATTAGGTTGACGTCAGAGATAACTGCAGTAGCATATGGCACACAAAGGGATGTATGATTTGTTTATTCTAATGTGTGATATTGATAACAATTACTCGAGAGGTTGCGGTCGATATCTCCAACATTGCTTATTCTGCCCATACAATGCTTTCGACATTGCCAAATACTTACTTTGTGTTGGATTTAGCTTCAAACTTTCTTCCAAACGAGTATAAGTCTTCGCTCACTAAATATGCTCTCTGTGTTGTTGCATACGTGCTAATTTTGGTAAGAGCCTGTTTTTAACGGTCTTTAGAGAGTGACACTGTGCCCATTTGTGGCTACGAACACCAGATCTAGTCTTAGAGTAGTTACCTCCATTGCGATGAGCTGTAGTCGACAGTTAGGAGTAATATGCTATTTGTGAATAGTGTCTTGTCTTGTTCGGGTATCCGAGCAACCGCATCAGTAGTTTTTAAACATTTAGGCACTGCAAACGACGTCTTAAGTTAGTTGTACTCATTCATAACAGCTGGTTTTGATTTTCATTCTGCAATTCTTCTGATGCTTCTTCATATAAATAAAACATCTAAATGTCTTCTTTGAGGCCTAGTATTATTGTCTCCATAAACAAATTGGAGCACTTGGAACTCTCTCACTTATCACTTTGAAGTGAATCAAAAAGTTGATATGAACCACCATTTATAGCTTCAGCTGAATAAATCAGTCGTCTGCACTTCAGATGACATGACTAATCATCAGATGTATAACTTGTATATCAGTAATCTGAAAGGGTGATTAATTTTTTTTAATAAGAAGGTGAAACGTAATATTAAAGATTTAAATCACTCTAAGTTTTTTTTTAAATTTTTCTCTTTAATCCCTCTTTGTTCTTGGTTATGCCAAAATAATGCTACAGATATGTTTAAGCTATATCAGTGATTTTTAAATTTGCTTGCCTTAGTGTTACGCCTCATACACTTCTTAACATGAAATGGATTTTGATAGCAAGGAAATATTTAAACATGAAAAAATTGACATTATACAAGGAAATGCAAATATTGTTTTATGATACTGCATTCAGAAAAAGAACATATCATTACTATAAATTGAGAAGAATAAAACTAAACGAAGTCATGGAGAATTAATTTAATAAAAAAGTATTTAGGTTTTGAATGTAACGTCATTAATATTTCGACGAAGTGGTAAGCATGTCGAACTGTGGATTCGAGTATCGATATCATCACACTTTGGGGCAGTAAATGCGTCAATAAATTGACGGTTAAATTACACTATTCGATTAGAGTAGGCCACGAGTTGGTAGTACATGGTATTGAATACTCGCTTGGCATCTAATATGTCATTTCAAATTTATTGATGATTTCTGCATATAGCCCTCAAGTGACTTTACATGAAATTTCACAAAAAAACAACAATGAAAGTATTCTCGAAATATTTATAACCAGATGTGCTCTTCTGTTTATCCAGAATAAACGAAGTTAACGGTCAATGGATCATGTTTATGATGTTTCACTAATATATATCTTGCATTTTATTGGCATGATAACCATCGACTGTCAGATCCACTAAATAAAAAATAAAAAATGTAATTCTCCCTCCAGGTATGATGTTTTTCAAGAATTAAGCTCGAAATGTGTTTTGGAATTTTTGTACATTTAAAAAAACATCAAAAGATTTCCTGATTTTGACATGTTGATAAAAGCCATCTTCGATTCATGAATTTTATTTTGAAATATATTGTATCAAGAGTTTAGAAACTAGCTCAGCGAAGCTATAAAAATTCGGTATAAAAAATCTTGAAAAACAATAAAAACGAACGCAAAAAATTGTAACAGCGAATGAAACAATTCAATAATGAGGAATATATTTTAAAATTTTATCTGGTGGAGAAGTAACTATTCTATTGGTGTACAAATAACATTTGTATCTCTACTTAAGTTTTAAAGACTTCTTTAAGTGAAACGCTTTTAGAAAATTTAGAAATGATTGTGATTTTTATCATAACACTTGTTTATAGTGTCATACTGATTCCATGAAAAAACTTAAAATATCGAGTAAGTTTTAAAGTGTTTTGGCTGCTATACATTAAATGATGAATTATTATACCTACTTGTATGTAAAGTAACTAACAACTTTAGTTTTCTCCTAAAACAGATGGCCTTTTCCCCATTGACATCAGTAGTGTTCAAGAAGATCATAAGTTTCTTGATCCTGACTCAATTCAAGCATTATTCAGGTAAGACAATTCAGTTTTGCCTTATAAAGGCGTATTTCCTTCTAAACTGGTATATTAGTATTGTAGGGAGAATTGAAAGTAGAATAATTTTGATACCAGTTTCAAATGTGAGCAAATCCAATTACTCATTAGTTTTATATTAAGTGTGCTTTTAATTGAAACCAGTATCGAGCTAATAAACTGATGTGATCAAAATTAGGTTGCTTGTAGAAAAATCAGATATTGAATTAGTGAATTTTTAATGTTCTAATTTACAATAAATAAATAGATAAAAGTCACACGCAGCTTTGAAAGATTTCTTACAGATATATTTTGATTATTAAAAAATGTACCATCAATTAAAAGATATTTTGAACATTGAGAAAACAACACTGGTTCATAGGTTTTCTTGTTTGCTATGATACAAAGGTTTCATTAATGTCGAAGAAGTCATGCATCTGTTATAGCTTTGATTAATTTTAATACACTTTTTTGAAGGATAACATTAATACTATTAAAAAGCCTGTATATGTAATTGTTGAAATGGAGCACGGCATTGCCAGATGGTTAGGGAACTCGACTCGCAATCTGAGGGTTGCGACTTCATATCCTCGTTCCACCAAACATGCTCATCCTTTCATCTGTGGGAGCGTTAAAATGCTATGATTAATCCCACTATTTGCTGATAAGAGCATAGCCCAAGAATTGTGATAAGTGATAATGACTAGCTGCCTTCCTTCTAGTCTTTCACTGCTAAATTAAGTACCGCTAGCTCAAATAGTCTTCATGTAGCTTTGCTCGAAAACGAAACAATCAAAGAGTTGAAACATAATAGCTGGCTGCTTGTTTTTATTTATGGAACACACACACGTGATGACGTTTGTGAGTAGTATTATACACTTAATATCAGTCAATTCTCATTTTATAGTTTTGAAAAAATTAGGTTGTTATCCTTGAATATATTTTTTAGCCTGTGTGCACCACTAGCAGAAATATCTGGTGTCTTTTTACAACTGTGGTGAAAATTTCGGTCAGATTTTTATACAATTTCTCTCTTGTAAATATTCATCAAGAAAACAAATGCTCTAATGTCTAGTTTATATATTGCATTTTTAGCCAGTTTTAGGTCATTTGCTGTTATAGTGTGATTATATAACTGTAAAGATATTCTAGATTTTTATCATTTCTTTTTCCTTTCTTTCGTTTTGGAACAGCATATCCAAAATCAGAGGTTTGATACCCGTCGGTGAACACCAGATAACCTGATGTGGTATTGCTATAAACAAAATACACTTCCAAACACTTTTCAATTGATCGCTATTCCTTCATTTCTTGGAGGATCAACTTGAAACTTGGTAGAGTTTTATCTTTGCCCAATACGCCTAGAAACATTTTTTTTTATTTAGTTCTTAAGAAACTTACGGGGTCAAAGGTAGAACAACCCCTAAATGTATATGTTAAGCTGCTCCGTAGTAATATTTACACCACTCAAAAAGAAAATTGGTACAAATATAAATTTTCATGCGCTCAACACATTGACTTAAAAATCTTAGATTTGCACATTTTATGTGTTTTAAGGAGCAAATCTCACAAAAGAAACATACTTTTGGGTTTTAGGTGAATTATTCGGCCTTATTTTGACCAATTTATATGGAATTCTGTACAAGAAAAGTTTTCTATACGTGTTCACACAAAAATGTGGGATATGCTAATTTTTAGCCATTTTCAGGGGAGTCAAAATGTTAAGTAAATCCATAATTTTTGGTAATTACTTAGCCCTGTTTCAACCAATTTACATGGAAATTGGACCAAAGACACGTTTCTGGAGGCAACGTACATTGACAAACAAAAATTTTAGACTTCCCAATTTTTAGTAAATGTAGAGGGTCAAAATGCTACAAAAGCATAATCTTGGAGTATTTTACAATTAATCCGCCGTATTTTAGCGAACTTACATACTGGTACAAAGATAGCTTTTTGACAGGTCTCAAACAGAGATACAGACAACTTCGGAATTTTCTTTCCTTTTGCTCAGTTTTCAGCAAAGAAAGCACAGTTTGGGATTTTTTATGAACTATTCATGTGTATGCCAACCAAGTTACATGAAATTTGGTACAAATATATCTTCCTGTAGGTACCAAGCAGTGATACAGACAGACACTTTATTTTTCTGCTGTGAAAATTGGCCATGTTGGGATTGTGTTGAGATATGTTGCATTCAGTCGCAAATATTGGCTTCTTTAATTTGTTTTTGTTTTGAGCAATAACAATAGAACCTATAAAGGCAATGGCAACAATCTCCATAATTCGATTTAATCGCATGAGTTGCTATAGAAACAGGAATCTTTGGTATTAAAACAAACAAACAAACCCGTCCCTACTTTAGCAGTGTAAGACTAGAGAGAATGCAGCTAGTCATCACCACCCACCTCCAACTCTTGGACTACTCTTTTTACCACTTTTGAGTGTCACTTTCTAAAGTCCCCACGGCTGAAAGGGCGAGCATGTTTCGTGTGACGGGGATTCGAACCCGCGACCCTCAGATTACGAGTCAAGTGCCTTAAGCACGTGACCATGCCAAGCCAACAAATTATGGTAATAAATAGCAAATAATTTATGGAACAATTACTTTTTCGTTTTTACAGGCGACTCAATACTTTGAATAAGTGTGCAAAAATGAAAGTTGAAAACTTGCCAAAGAAATATGTAAGTTTTGACGTTGTAAAATTGTTTTTGTCTTGTTTCAAAATTATATTTACCTAAAATGTTAGTTTTTTGTGACTAAGTCTATTGGCGTGGTTTCCACGAGTATGAAAAACAGGGAGAAGTTAGTAAATGTTATTCTTTGCGTTCCCGGCCTAAAGAACATTGAGGATTTTCATTGTAATGACAAAACTGCGAAAAGTTAATGATGTTAATGTGATTCATTGGTGCTTGTAGGACACGTATGGCGAAAAATAAATTATCATTAGAGCTAAGAAATCGCAAATAGGTTAATTTTGGTACAAATTTTGGCGCATTTAGCATGTCATTATGCATAATTTGTGTAAAAAAATGGTTTTATCGATATTTTTTTACGGTTAATAGTAATGGAGTATAAGGACAGCAGTAACAGTTTCTGTATAAGTAAATACTATCAAGGTTCCTGTCTGAACCGAGTATAAGGGC
Organism: Tachypleus tridentatus; assembly: GCF_004210375.1. NCBI lineage: Eukaryota > Metazoa > Arthropoda > Merostomata > Xiphosura > Limulidae > Tachypleus > Tachypleus tridentatus. The sequence goes on from NC_134833.1 coordinate 96,419,823, forward strand.
AAGCTTGTCTTTCTAAACTTTATGGTTTTCATGAAGAATCGTTTTACCACAGTCTAAAAGTGCAAACAAACCATTTTTTAGAGATTGTATTTCTATTAAACACGTTATTTTAATTTTACAAATTTTAGTGCATGAATAAAACAGAACCATGTCAATAGTCTGAGAAGGAACTTGTAATATCTTCAGTATATTACACCCTTAAATTCGCGTAGTAAAGATACGAAAAGTTTGATAAAGTCTAGCATTTCAAACACAGAAAAATATAAACAATATTGGAGAGATTTTAATGTTTTTCATATCAACTAACTATCAAATGTAAATATAATAATTATATAAAACAATGATTTGTTAGTAAAGTTGTATTTTGTTTTATAATGAATTAAATCACTAAGAATTTTTTATAACACAAACGTTATGATGCCTAGCATAGTTTGAGCAAGAGTCGTTGACAGGCGACATTTTCAAAAGGCAGGTAGAATTGTACACGTATAAAGGAAAAATATAAAATGTGTAATATCAGAAATTTGGAGATAATAACAATTTTGGACAGTTACCAATTAAAATTGTTGCATTCACAATAACTAACACATCCATGAAATTTTGTAATAACAGTTCAGCTTCGACTGTTGAATAACTGACGACCTCACGTTTACCTAATAATCTACAATTTAATGAATATGATACACGAGTAATATATTAAAAAATTTTCTATTTGTTACGTACAAAGAAGATGCTACAGACAAGAAAGAATAAAAGCTATAGGTGAAGATGAGCATGCACAGCTTAATAAATTAAATTTAACAGTTTTGAAAACAAGGACATTAGGCTATGGTATGCTCTTGAGATTGAGATATTAGTTATCATGGAGATTGTATAATGCTGGTGTCGTCAAGCGCCGACAACGTATTAATTTTACACTGTTTTTAACTCCAAGGGCCATACCAAAATAAAAATATCTGGGTAGCTTTAGCTAAAGTTTTACTTTGTAGCGGTTTTTATTTAATTCAATACGCAATGTTATGTATGAACGAAAGAAAAAATTGATACTTGTTAATTGAAAGACTTCAATAACTTTGATATGGATGAACTTCGTAAGCACAGTTTAAAGTCAATGACATAACAGTGAGATTTGAATCAGTAAACGATTTAGTTAACGTGAGCAGTGGTTTTATACATTTCGGAAATATTTCTTTATCATATGTATTGTTAGCAGTTGAGATGGCTGTACTTTTTTTTTCAAGCATGAACATCATAAAATTGTTTTAACATGTTTGACATAAGAGAAATGTAACTGTTAACGAATACATTTTACAACATTAAACATGTTTCTTTTGTGTATGAAAGTAAAAAAGTAATAGTATTGTTTATGCTGTAATAAAGTTTTTGACATCAATTTAAAAGTGATTGATATGCACTATCATAAACAAGTGGATAAACTGCCTCTGTAGTCTATGGTTTGATAATACTAATAATTCAGGAATGTTTTGACTGATCAAATTAAACTTTGCCAGATGACATTTAAGCAAATTTTAACTCTTAACATACCGCCTGTCTTGTCTTTATTACATACTACACCAGTAATGTTCTGCGGATCCAGGACAATGTCTCACCTCCATGATCACTAACTCTTGCTTTAAAAGAGTAACTTTTGATGTTGCATTTCATATTCACAAATACAGAGTTTTGCAAAAATTTGGCGTTACCTTGATAAAACATAAGATGCATACTTTGTGAAAAATTATAACTGTAAATCTTGAATGCGGTAATCAAACGATTTGTTTTGTTTTTTATTTTTGAATTTCGCGCAAAGCTATTCGAGGGCTATCTGCGCCATCCGTCCCTAACTTAGTAGTGCAAGACAAGAGGGAAGGCAGCCAGTCATCACCACCCACCGCCAACACCTGGACTACTCTTCCACCAACGAATAGTGGGATTGACCGTCACATTATAACACTCCCACAGCTGAAAGGGCAAGCATGTTTGGTGTAACGGGAATTCAAACCCGCGACCCTCGAATTACGAGTAGAGTGCCTTAACCACCTGGCCATGCCGGGCCGGTAATCAAATGAAGTCGACCATCAAAATTTCTCTATCTTTTAAAATGTTCAAGAAGTTGTTGAACGATCTTTTAATTGTGGGAAATTGCGTTAATTTTTCCTTTACGTGATTTAAATCGTCATATTTGTTTTTGTTTCCAGTTCAGACAAAATTGTTGTTTTCGTATAAAAATGTCTTTTGCATTTTCTAGTCATTTAAAAAAAATTAATCTTGTTTTCCACTGAAAATGTGTTTGAAAGTTGTGTTACTGAAATAAAACCGTTTATTTCCAACGAGACGCCATTTTTATGCAACAATGTGTAACTTCTACCTGATTAATTTCACTTGGATGTTTGTTTTGTTTTTGAATTTCATGCAAAGCTACTGGAGGGCTATCTGCGCTATATCACTTGGAAACAAACACTCTTTTGAAGTCATTTTCCTAACATAATTAAGTTCTCACTTTGAAACAAACAAACCTAAAATTGCAAACAAACAAACTTTGAAGATGTATTTAGAAACAAATAATAAAAATAAATAAAAGGTAAACTATATATCGCATATTTGGGCGAAACATTATCCGTATTTCATGTGATGCAGTTTCACCAAATTATGGTCATGTTCGCAGATTGCAAATAATTTGATGCGTGTGAATTTTTAGCCCTGGCACAGAGGCTCGTAGAATGGCTCTAATCGTGCCTAAACTAATTTCAATTTGAAGGTAGACTGGCAGCGATCCTGATGATTAATAAAATTGAATCGGGTATATGCGTACCCCATGCTTGGTATTGCTGGCACACAAAACTATAGCTATTAAAAAGGAAAATAAAAGTATCATAGATCAATTACACTATTTATGCCTAAAATAATTTCAAGTAGCACGGCTATTTAGGATTCCCTCTTGTTACAATATACAAAAACAACATTGAGTTAGTTTAAAAGAGTTGGTAAAAATGTTTTCTATTTTTTTAATTAATTTAAAATATATTTGTAAATTATTAAATGATATTTCTTGAAAAGATATGTTGGTCTGGCATGGCCAAGCGCGTGAGGTATGCGACTCGTCATCTAAGGATCGCGGGTTCGCATCCGCGTCGCGCCAAACATGCTCGCCCTTTCAGCCGTGGAGGCGTTATAATGTGACGGTCAATCCCACTATTCGTTGGTAAAATAGTAACCCAAGAGTTGGCAGTGAGTGGTGATGACTAGCTGCCTTCCCTCTAGTCTTACACTGCTAAATTAGGGACGGCTAGCACAGATAGCCCTCGAGTACCTTTGTGCGAAATTCCGAAAAGAAACAAACAAAATATATGTTTAGCTTGCTTATATATATTTATAGAACGTGTGTTAGGCCCGACACAGCCAGGTGATTAAGGCACTTGACTCGTAATCCGAGAGTCGTAGGTTCGAATCCCCATCACGTCAAACATGCTCGCTCTTTCAGCCGTGGGAGCGGTATAACGTGAAGGTCAATTCCACTATTTGTTGGTAAAAGAGTAGCCCAAGAGTTGGCAGTAGGTGGTGGTGACTAGCTGCCTTCCCTCCAGTCTTACACTGCAAAATTAGCGATGGCTAGCGCAGATAGCCCTTGTATAGCTTTGTGCGAAATTCAAAACAAACCAGAACGTGTGTTAGTGCAATTGATTAATCGTGAAATAATAATAATTTATGTATGGTATTTCTGTAAGTAAATCTCTCTTTCACCTCAAAAGTCACTTTTCACACTTTTAGTATAAATGTTACTATTTTTAGATTCAACCTCTTGAGGAAAGTGATGAAGAGCAGTGTGCACTTAGTGAAAACTGGCAATTTCAGTTAATTAATCGAAGGTGGTCTCGAATTCCCTCACCTGTGGAAGATAGCATTAGTGTTAATAAACACCTGCACATCCCAGAAGATTATTACCCTGACAATCAGTTTACAAGTAGTCATGATAATGTGTTTGTGGATGATAACCAGAGTTGTTCTGACAGTACAAGAGGATCATTATCTGCAAACTGTGAAGAAAACATGATTCATAATCATTTACCTGTTCAAATAGATGAAGACCATTCTACTTCTGGGTCAAGAGAATCAACTAGTTGTGGTTCAGAGAAATCATCAGATCTTTCTGAAAATGATAAAGAAAATATTTACTGTAATGGAAGTGAAAGGTTTAAAGACAGTGCAAAAGCCATACTAAGGAAGACTGAAAGTCGTAAAGTGAAGCATAAAAAGATGAGTTGGAAAACAATAGGTGATGGGGGACAACATGTCTCCATGGGACTAGCTAGTGATTCACTACCAGGTAGTAAAGGAGAGAAGAGCTCAGATAGCAGTTTGGCTTCTTCTCCACAGACGTCTTGCCATAAAATTTCACAAGAGATTTCATCTGATTTCAGTTCTCTTCAAGATGAAGAATCTGATGGAAGTCAACAGGGCACACCTCAATTACAACAAAAAAACAAAGTGGCACACTGCTCACATGACCGACTTGAATGCTTTTAATGATTCTGAGTCTTCAACACCAAACTTAAGTCATCACTTGAAAGATGCAAACAGTAATATTGCAGAAAATGATGAAAAAGAAGAGCTAAGTGGGCCAGGCAGTAAAGTTAAACATGTATTTCTTGATAAAGATTTAAGTGGAACAAAAGAGAATGAGTATTGCAGGTATAAAAATAAAAAAGTCAACAAAAGTTACCCTGACAATAACTCTTCAAATAAACCTGTAAAGAAAGTGTCCACAGTCATCTCTAAAAAACGAATTGAAGAAGGAGACAGACAAGTCAACAGTACACTAAATCCAATAATTGTTCTTAGCCAGACTTCCTCAATTGAACAGACAACTAATAGGCTAAATAAATTATTCACAGGTATTGTATTTTATGATTGGTTTAGTAAATTTTATATATATTTATAGATCTAGAATATGTTTCAAAGATCTCAAGTTCTGTCTGAAATAGGAAAAAAAATCATAAATATATTCCCCTGAAACTTCACTTCTCAAAATATATTATAAAATATTTTACTTGAACAATTATTGTAAGAAGTTTGTAATATAATTGAATCAAAATATAAATAAAGAGTAATATAAATTATAAATGGTTAATGTGAAACTGAACTCGTTTCCTTGTTTGAGGGGCAGATACTGTACCAATGGAAGCTATAAACTCCAAACTTCAATGTGTTAATATCTGAGTGGCACAGATTTTTTTAATTTGTTTGGAGCTCAAAAACAGATTTGCTTCCTAACAAAAAAAACAGAAGAAACTTGCACGATTCCATTTTTTTTTTAATTTTCAAAGCAAAAAAATGTTTTTAGAAGGATTTATTCACTTAATGTTTTCTTAATTTAATCAACAAAATAATATTTAAGCTATTTAACTGACATTTTTTTTTCCATTTGTTGGCTTGTGATATTTTATCCAAATGAGTTTGTTGACTAGTAAATATTAAATGCAAAATTCTTTACAAATACTTTGTTAGTAATGGAAATTGCTGATTTTTTCAGTTCCATTTCTAACCCAAACAAATGATGATCAAACACCCCCAGAATCCAATAGTGTGTTCTACACTTCCCTTACTCCTGACAACTTTGAAATTGAGGTAAACAGTTCACAAGATGAAACTGAAAAATCAACGAGGGACAGACAAGATTCTGGAGTTGGTTCTTCTCTCACTAGAAGCTCTTTGTATGTTCATTAAGTTTACACATTAAAAATAAAATAGTTTTAATGAAGATTTAAGATCTGATATTTTTATAAAAATTGTTTCTATATAAGTTAGAAAAAAATTTATGGTTATTATTTTTTGGAAAGATTCCTTTATTAAATTATTTAATGATTATTTTTACCAGGCAAAATTATCATGCGTATTATTGCTTTTTCTTTGATGCCTTTTATAATTATTTTGGTTTGGAAATTATTAAGCATTGTTTGCTCTAGTAATTAAATTGCCACTTTTATTAGAATGTCATTTTAGAAGTGTAAATTAACTGACCCAAAAAGTTTGAAATGTTCCTGATTTTAGTTGATTTAACTTGTGTGGAATTGTTAATTTTTTCTTAAGTTATCTGTATAACATGTTAATTTCACTTAGAGTCTTCTTTAAAATGTGGATTTAATCTATATATTTCCATACTTTTTTCTGTTAAATGATGTTAAAGTTATTAAAAACAGTCTTTATAACACATAAAACATGTTTTTAGTAAGTATATTTATTACATGTTAATTTGTTTTCTTACTTAATGATTTAGTATATGGTTGTAATAATTGTGTGTGGTAATTTAATTTGATTTTATTCTTACATTTGTTTTTGCACAAAAGGAGTTCAGCAACACAAATTAGGTGGCATTGGTTTCCATCTATTCGACGCCAAAGCTCAGTTAATATTCGAACAGTAACATCACATGGTCTTCATGTTAGCAGTCTATCAGCTTCACAATTAATGAAGCTGAGGAAGCTAGCACTTCTTAAGTTAACATCTCTTATGGAAAAGCACAATCCAACAAGCCGAAGTGGCTGGAACTGGGGTGTTCCAAAATTCATTCGTAAAATACGAACCCCAGATTATAAAGGTACACTTAGCAATACTGAGTGCATAAGTGTATTTTACATTTATTGAAATTAAAATGGAATTAAATTAGAACAATTCCAGCTTGTAAGACTTGTATTATATCATCTTTGTTAAATACTTTATAGTAATTTAAGTCTTAAATTAAAAAAAAGTCTTAAAATCTCATGTTTCATTATATATATAGTCAGTACATTTGGAATTATACAGTTGATGTTCAAGAAATTATTACTAAGACAATTTTAATCAAATTTAATTATAGTTTTTCTGAGTAACAGTTATAAATTAACCTATGTCCTAAATGAAAGAGCTATAGTATAGTCACTTTTGAACCACCCTGTATATTGTAATGCATAACATTTTTAAAACTGAACTCACTTTCTCATAACCTTCAAGACAATGAAATTCTTTCATTTCAAAAATATTTCCATCAACAGCTAGAAGAGAGATCTGTGAATCTGTTAATATTCTTCCTGAAACAGCAGATAATGGTAGACAATTTTCCTCTACCCAGAGGACTTTTAATCTGGGACAATCAGCAATAGCTTCTGACAACAAAGAAATCTGAAAATCCAAAAGAAGTAAGAATGTACACATAGAGAAAAACACACTAACACAGGAATGGACCTGTACACTTTTTTCCCTGTGACCATCAAGTATTCAAGAGCAATATTCTGCATAGTATTCCACATTCCTCAAAAGTAAAAAAAGAAACATTATCTAACACAAAACTCAAAAACTCATAAAAAAAAATGGAGTATGGTTTTGATTTCTTGAATGTTTTAATAAGAAATATTTATATGCACCATACAGATTCTAAGATTCTAGAAAGTATGCAGGGCTCACAACATTTATTAAAGGAAAAAACTAAAACTGAATAACTGATCAAAACCTTTTGAAAACCAACAGCAAGATTTCAATGGTGTATGAATACAAGCATAATGTGAATAAGTCCGAAACTAATTACATATGACTGACACCATGTAGAATACTGACATAGTACATAGTGAAAAAACAGCAATAGAGCAGATAATTAATGAACTACATGCTACAAAAGGTAATGCTAAATTCATGTGATGTACATCCCTTGATAATGAACATTGGATATAATAGTATTCATTTAAATAATGTCTTTCATCTTGAAGCTATAAAGGGCAACTGAACTCATAAAAGAAATGGGCTAAAAAGAGATCAACTTTTCATGCTATTATTTAAGAGACAGATGTTAAACCACTTGTTCAATTGCATAATTTTACTGTATCAATAAAATGAACAAGGAAATTGTATAATGCAGTTCTAAAACAGGGTTAGAGCTGAGTGATTAACTTGATTAATCAATATATTAGACTACCCATAAGCATCAATTACATGAATTGGTGTCATGTAAATTAAATAACTGAAACTAGTGTTTCCAATCATTTCATTTTAAATTATTCCTACTATACAAGTGTCATGTGATGACAATCAACCATTTAGATATAATCAACTAATGAGCCAAATAATCAATCAAAACACTTCCACTAATCAACCCACTATAAATAGGATTTAGTTATCAGGGCATAAATTTTGATGACAAGTCGTTTTAGCAGGATTGGGTATTTGAGTGGTTAAAAAAGAATTGATCAACTGACCAGTGAAACATTTCATTAGTATTTGTTTTTCTATTATCTCAACTGCATATACTTCACATTTATTAATCCAATGTAAATAATATAAATTATATGCAAATAAAAAATAATTACTTTATGGTCTCTGTTCCAACCTTTTGACAACAATAAATCCAATGATACATGCAGACTTGCCATTTTGCCACTATATATTATAAATAACATTAATGGTCATATTACCAAATAAAAATATGTTAGTTTAATAATATGCTATTATTACGAAACTGAATAGTAAGTTTAAAAAATTAGTAGCTGTTTGTTACACAAAACTGAAATATCTGGTAATATAGCATTGTTTTCCTATAATGGTATCAGTACATTAAGTACAGGGGCCAATTAAATTTATGCATTATTATATATATAATGACAAAGGTACAAAGGTGATTGAAGAAGTAAGACCCACATTACGGTGCAGATACACAATCTATCAGTCTTAACTTCTGTTTGCCAGTCTCACATAAAAATAAAGGAATAGATATAGAAGTTAAGTGAGTGAGATGACGTAGGTGCTCAAGCCTACAATGCCCCACATCTATTTCACTCTTCACTATCTGCAGACAGTTCTGGGAAAGTGACTATTCTCCAAAGTAAAGAAAAAAAGTAAATAAAAACTAAATGGAAAGAATTAAATAAATAATAAGAATAACAAGGTACTACCACTTGGGGGTAACTAAGTTAAATAAACTTACCTCCTCAAGTTAGCATTTCAACCCCCATTGTGATGGTATGGCACAAATTAGTAGCAAACTAGATGAATTATACTATTATGAAAGGTCCCAACCAGTTATCTAAACTAACTAGTATAGCTTCCAACCACCATCCATTAAATCTACAGTAACTTCCAATTCTCATACTCTAAACAAGCCTGTTTATTAAGTGCAGCAAAGTTTTCATCTGCTTAAGTTATTTAATGACCTTATTTGCAACTAAAAAATAGTTATCAGAAACTTTCAGTAAAATTTCTTTAAGTTTAATTTTTGTATTTATTTAATATGTTATTATATTTACTACATAATATTTTAATAATTTTATTTAAAGTTTGTTTATTAAATCCATAAAATATTAATTTTTGTACCAATATTTCAACATATATGTTTGAATATTCTTTACTTGTTCACAATTTTTTAGATATTTTAGAATATGTTGATTATTTTTTATTGTCCAAAAAGTGTTTTTTATTATTAACACTTATATTTTTAATTTTATTAAATAAAATATTAAGTAATTTATCTAACAAAATGACTGGATGTTTAATAACATTTCTTATTGGACTAGAAATAAATCTAAATTTAATTGAAGATTTATGAAGTTTTGGAATAGCATATAAGAAATGTAAATCTACATAAGAATTTGGTTGATAACAGATATATAATATTTACAATATATGTAAAAAAGTGAGAAATATTAGACTGACACAACAAATACATCTTTTCATTGTTTTGATTGAAGACTTGTCCATTTTTAAGTCTGCTAGCAAGGATACAATTTCAAGATTCATTTATAAGCAAAGGGGATTTGGGGAGCCTAATAGTTAAACAAAAATTCATTGTATTTAATAAAGGTTTCAGATCATTTGACCAGTCAAAACCAAAAAAGTCAACTAACCAGTCTGTCATTCAACATTATTTGATTAATTTATATGCAAAAACGGCTCGTTTGGGTTGAGAAAATATTTTACATAGCAGAGCGAACAACGTTTAGACCTTCTTCGGTCATCGTCAGGTTCACAAAGAAAGAGGTAACTGACCAGAAGCTGACCACATGTTTGAAAGGGGTTGTGTAACTGTGTGTCGAAATGTAGAGGGCGGTATTAGATGTTTGAATATATAATTTTCACAATAAAATATGTATATTTTATATATATATTAAAAATTATATATTGAAATTATGAAATATATCTCACCTGATTTTGATTGACATTTAGCTCTGAAACATAAAGATTCTTCACTGTTTCTGGAACTTGAGAAATTTTATTCTGAGAAAGATCCAAAAGCTCTAAATGACGAAGATTACAGAAAACTACTGGAAAGTCTGTAAGGCAATTGCCACTAAGATACACCGATCTCAAATTAATTAGGTCAGAAATGCACGATGGTAATGTAAGAATCTGATTGTTGTTCACAGACAATGTCTCAAGTTTCTTCAGTTTTCCCATTTCCTCAGGTAAAAAATCTATACAGATAACATTTCTAGTATTTGAATGACTGAAAATAGCATTTTAAACTATTTTAGGTTAGTTTTGAAAAAATAAAATAAAATAAAATGAATGTAAAATGTTGTAACTGTGAAATTTCAAATTTTAACAAAATAAATATGTTCTTGCATGGTTGCAAAGAGATAAAAAACTGGTTTAATCTCAGAGTTCTTCTAAAACTTAAGCAACTGTATTTATTTCTATTTTAGCCCCTTTAGTGATTTGCATAAAACAGTTTGGACAAACTATCTCCAATCACAATTTTAGATATTTGCTCCAACTTATTTGTATTTTAGGTATTACAGTCAGTGCACTTCCAAGACAACAAGCACTGTACCATTAAGGATAGACCTTTTCAGTCTCTTTTTTTTTTTTTTCTTCAACTACTACTGTTTGTAACCAATATAAATCTTGCAGTAACAGCCACCTCAATATTCCAGATTAAAAGCAGTGTTTTTGGTCTCATTCCCTATACAAGCACTTGATAAAGTGGGCAGTTATCTTTGTTTGCCTGTACAGTATACTTCTAAATTCTAAACATTCCAAAAGCATGACCAATATTCAAACACTTATGATGTTCATTGGAATGACTAAACCATACACTGTAATAAATGTTTTCACAGATTCAAAATGCCATATATCATCTAGGTAACCCTCCTCTGATCCCTTTCAAACACTTCCATATCCTTCCTAAAGCATGAAGCCAAAGACTGAACATAATACTCCAAATGCAGCCTGACCAGTAACTTATTCAATAAAATTATAAAATCTTCAGACTTGTATTCAATATTCCTGTAATGCAACAAAAAATACTACTTGTTCTACCAATAGTAACAACACACTACTTGAATGGCTTATCAATCTACCAAACATTAAAGATTGGAACTAAAAAAGAGATAACTGCATTTTTATATATTTTTATTTACTATTCAATGTTTAAATAAATATAACTGAGATGTAAGAACGTGCGTGCATGTGTGTAATGTGATGTGTTATGATAGTGGTAAATGGGACCAGTAAATTAGTGCGTGTGTCCCACATTCAAAATGTTTATTGGACTACTATTTCATGATTGTATGTAAATAAGTCTGGTATCGAGCTGTAGATAATTCACATTTTAATATTATACATCAGTTATCTTTTTAATTTAAAAGTAATATTAAAAAAAAAAGAATCCTGAATACTAATTTTTTTGTGTCACACGGCATGTTGAATGCAGCATTGGTTCAAATTAGATGTTAGTGATGTCCAAATACAAAGTCTGTAATTTCTTATGAATCAGATACTCAAATTACCAATATTTATAAGATAGAATCTAATAAAAGAACCTCCTATCCTTTCTATTTTGTCAGATATTCATGCATTTATTCATTATCAAAGTGCCCCCACCACCTCTTTCATTTTTTGCAATTACTTGCTTACGTATATTGACTTTACCCAATGCCATATATATAACCAAATCAAAAGTTCAGAAATTCCCCAGTGGTTTTCTCAGCCTCTACAAAGTACTTGCATGTGAAATTCTTTATTTTAATCCTAACTTCCAAACAGTGAGGTAAAATGTTAGTGAGTTTAAAAATTCATATTTTTGTAGACCCAAATACAGCTTAGTTACAAGCTTGATAAATCTTTGTTTTTGATGTAATAATTTAAGGTTTTTTGTTATTTCAAAACATATATATATATATATAAAACCTAAGATAATTATTTTGTTCTATATCCTCCACATGTGAAATTTTATAAGGCTTAGCAGCTTACAGCAAGCAGTAAATGAGTAAAGTTCATAATTAAAAAGAGATACTTGTTTTTTATTCTTCTATATTTACTGTTTTACATTTAAGAAAAATAGCTGAAATTTAAAAACTTGTTTGTAAATACTAATAATGTGTGTGTAGTAATGATGTATTAAAACCACAATTTGACTATTTTATTAAATAGAACACAGCCAAGACAGGTCACTTTGTAAAGGCCAGTTTTATAGTCTTGAATATGGTAAATGAGTGTATGTGCTTATTTGCTTATAACAAAGCCTATTGGGCTATCTGTTGTGTCCACCAAGGGGAATAAAACTCCTCATTATGGCATTGTAAATCCAAAGACTTATCACTGTCCCACCAGGAGACCACTACATTAGTGCACATGCACCACATCAATGCAACTTCCCTAATCTTAGTCAGACACAGTTCAATGGTCAGTAAAGTAAAAATAATAAATATATATAGACATATAATGTTACAAGATTTAATCTATTTAGAATAAATATTTTTGATTTTTGTTATAACCTGTTGTCATTCTAAAACAAAAATGCATACTCTATATCTATTCCCTAATTTTTTATGGTGTTTATGAGGTCAGTCAAATCAACCAAACCATACAGAGAAATAATAGTGAAAGTAACAGATAAAATATAAAGATTTTCAAAAAAAACTTTTAATAATTATCTGAAGATTATTAAAATATTGTACACTGAATTTAAAAATTCTCTGATGCACAAAAGTATTTGTAATATTAAAATGAAAATTACTTTGCTTGAGGATAACCAACATTAGAAAAAAAACATGGATATTAAAAACATTACTTAAAAAATCTTAAAACTAACTTAAAAAATATGATATATGCTTACTGAATTAAAAGGTTGTCTGGTAGGCTCCCCCAAGACCAACCCCATAGTTAATGAGTTAAGAGAGTGATTAACTTTGCACAAAGATCTTTCACTTCCATAATGCCATTAAAAATACTATATTTTAAATTCAAATTATGATAACCTACATGCATTACCCTGCATTTGTTATAAGTAAAAGCTTTTTATTTGCTCAAAAAACTAAATGATCTAAATCCTTTTGCCAAACAGCTGCGTAGATATTATAAATTAATTTATTTAGTGAATGAATATTTTATGATTTAGTTTTCTTCATAACAAAAGTTAGAAGCAATTATTTTAAGTAAATGTTATGACAAGTTTAGTTACATAAATCAGTATAAGAATTGTGAATTGTATTTGTAACTCACTGATGCTGAAATTATCAAATTCTGCATGACATTATTGATGTCTAGAATATAGAGAGCAAACAATTACATAATAAACATATAGATAGTGTGATATGAGTGGAAGAAGTAGACAGAGTAGGTGAGAAACAAAATAAAGTCACATAAATGATTGATATATATTAAAGGGTTGAACAATATAACAATAATTTATTTTGCAAAGAGAGTTCTAAAGTATTTGACCAAGCCAATGGGGACTTTGACAAAAAGTAGACATTTATTGGAAAAAAACTTAAATACAAAAAGGAGCAGGGTGTTTTAGAAGTATAGGACACAACATGGTAACCTGACAAAATGCAAGTGAACTGTGCTCGAATATTTTGGCAATCGTAATAAAGAAAAGTAGTTTAGCTTGTCAACTGAAACTAAAGCAAATTAATAGGGTTAACTGGTCATATTACAAGAAGGACAGATATAGTGTTTATGATACACCTATGATCATCTTTAGTGTAAAGGATTTGTCATACATATGTTTAACTAGTTCCAAATATATAAATTATTTTGAAAACAAGTGAATGCTGTTCATTTATTGTTGAATTTATTGCCATCAAGTCACAAACACCTACTGTAGAAGAACCTTTAGGCCAACAATAACAACACACAGTATATATTTATAATTACTATATAATAAAACCTTTAATTGACAATTGGTGAATCAGAGCCACAACTATACAGCAGTAAACACCGATACAAGAAAACGTGAACAACAGTGGAAAAAAGTAGTTTTATATAAGTACATATGTTGTAACAATGAAAATAGTATAAAGATTACAATTATGCTATACACTGGATGATTTTTGATAAATGATTAAAAGAGAATCTGATTTTAAAAGACAGTGAACTATGAAAATTTGTTAAAAAACAACAAGAACTAAAGAGGGCAGAGCACAAGCAAAAAATAAAGGAAGGACTAAATGAAGAAAAGGAAAGAGAAAGACTGGAAGAAAAAAGGAAGAGAGAAGAAAATCAGAGAATGAGAATACAATCCAAAAGAGAAGGAAACAAGAGAAAGGAAAATTGGAAAAAGAGAGAAAGAATAAGAATAGAAATTGAGAAAGAATAAAAAGAAAGAGATTGCATAGCTCATTCAACAGAAGGAAGGACCCAAGAATGGCAATGAAGTCAGTACCAATTGGCCAAAGCTGCCCAAATTTCATTACTTTGATTCTTTCCTGTATAGATATGAAAACATTTGCCCAAAGTTAAAACAGGATCAAAGTCAATTGGGCAGTCTGTCTCTGCCTACTTCTCATAGAGAAAGCCCTACAAGTATATATAGGCATGACATCAGAAGATGCCATGGATTATGAGAAAAATAAGACATTTAATATTGATTTCTTCTTAAATTTATAATAAAATAATTGTTATTTAATGTAGTTGTACATACTCAGAACCAAAATAGTTCACAGACAATGTGATTTTTCATTCTGAGCATAAAAATACCATTTATCTTATAGTTTTCAAATTTTATTTACATAATCTTTAGAACTTTCTCAATGAATATCAGATGTTTTTTAACATAAATGTTTATATTTTATTTTCCATTTTCTGTATTATATTATTAACTCTAGATATTATCATCAATGTACGGTGCAATGAAATGATTCAATATAAGAAATGGAAATATGTACACATTTTAAATATTTAGACTGTTCTGTAACCTTTTTTCTCATATGCACAATTTGATATCTATCTTTTCACTTATAGTTGACTTTTAACTTTCCTTTCCAATTCTTTGTATTTTATTCTTGATGCAGGTATGCCAACCTGTCCCTGCCAAAATGACCTCATGGTTGTAATAATTATTACAAGGTAAAGATCATCTACAAAACCTTTCGCTCACATTTGCACATGCAAATGATGCCATCTTACTTAGACATTTATACCACAAGTTAAACAACGTTGAATTCAATGTATACAATCATAAAATTTTCAAATATTCATTTATAAACATAAATAATACATAACTAATTAAAATATAAATGTAAAACCTAAATGCAATCTGTTTAACACACTAATATATATAAGGCAAGAAACACTTGCCAAACACTAGGTACACTTCAAGAAGACAATGGACTAAAATGCTACAAGTCCATATACTGGAAGAAGTTATTGCAGGCTATAACTAAACAGTGCAAAATCTCCTTTATTTATTGGTTGTAAGCATGTCAGTCAACTTCAAATTGTCACCTAGGAACACAGCTTTGACTTTGCAAGTGGGTGTGGCTGACCTTAAACTTAGAAATATTAGAATGTAAAACCCCATTAAGAAATTCCAACGTCGGACGTTGGAAGATAATTTTATAAAAAAAGGAGGTGATAAACGAAAAGAGGAGTTCTTTGACGATTTACTGTTAATTTCCAAACAGAAATACACGTTAAACAAGATGCAACGAAAAAGTGCGAAAGAGAATAACACTGTCAAATTCAACATTACGTTTTTGACCATATTTCTTCGGTTGTGTTATTACTCAAATACTAAAATATGTCTAGTTATCGTGTTGTTTTAATAACGATTAACGTTAAATTAACGTATACATTATTGTACATAAACAATAGTTTTTTCAGTGATACAGAGGAAAACATTTTTTATTAACAATGTTCCCTGTAATTTTTTCAATTCATCTGCAGAATGATTTCTTTTAATGGACACCAGCATCAGAGTAATGTGTGGATGTGCACTATCAGCTGGTTATTTAAGTTTTAAGCCTATCAACTGCCAGGGTTATTCAGATTTAATTTAATAAGTATTAGTACTACAACTGTTAGAACATTCTACTGTTACAGTAAGTTGAAACACTTTCATTTTAACAGGTATAAGTATCATCTGCTAAATCAATTTAGTTAGTTAGTTCTTTCAGATAAAAAAAAAATCAGATAATTATTAAACTTCAAGGAAAAACATTTATTCAATAACACTGCCAAGTAAGAAGTAGTTAACAGCTGCAAAATTATTTGCATGTTAGTATGCAGATATGCAAGTTTCAAAATCAGCACCAACAGAGAGTAGTACAAGTTAGAAAAAAACACTTTGTGAGAGGAGATAAAATAGTGTACTCAAATAACATATTTAAAATGTTTTTCCTAATCAATTTGGGTTTATACATACTTAACTTTACTGTTTTATAATCACATATATAAATTTTGCATTATGCATTACAAGTTGTTCAAATCAGAGGAGATAAAATAGTGTACTCAAATAACATATTTAAAATGTTTTTCCTAATCAATTTGGGTTTATACATACTTAACTTTACTGTTTTATAATCACATATATAAATTTTGCATTATGCATTACAAGTTGTTCACTATATGCAAAAGTAATATTAATGAATTCATATTTTAAGGAATAAAGTAAGGGTACAGGATCACCGAGATACCCAAAACAACTCACATGAACCAAAAAAATCCAGGAAAGTAGGAAAAAACTAATAATCTAAAGACTAGTCTATTAGAAGAGCAGAGGCAGAAGACAGGAAACTGGGAATAAGGACATAAACTGTAACATGCCTTAATAACCAAATCCATCAAAAAGGAAGAGGCCTGACACAATATGCAACTGAGAGGTACACTCAGGAGGGAGAAAAATGCTGTTCAAATCCAAAACTTCCCAATCACTGAAAACCATTATGGGACAATCATCAGTTTATTATAATTGCTGTGTGAAATTGATCAATTTCCAACAAGCCGGGAGCCGTCGCTTCATGGGTCAAGCATTTTGGTTCAGACCCATTGGATGTGGTCAATAATAGTACTTGCAGCAGTTGTCATCATTACAATCTGAACTGCAGGAGCATAACTTATGAACTCGAAAAAGGACATAAAATAATTTGTAATTTTCTACAAAGAGGAATAAAAATGGTAACGAGCAATGTAACTAAAGCAGAAAAACCAAGAAAGTAAAAACTTATAAATTTATTAAACTTCAAGGAAAAACATTTATTCAATAACACTGCCAAGTAAGAAGTAGTTAACAGCTGCAAAATTAGTTGCATGTTAGTATGCAGATATGCAAGTTTCAAAATCAGCACCAACAGAGAGTAGTACGAGTTAGAAAAAAACACTTTGTGAGAGGAGATAAAATAGTGTACTCAAATAACATTTTTGTAATACAAAGCAATAAGGTCTAGGACTAGTTCTTGTTAGGTGTTGAAGTACACGATATTACAGACCATACTGATAAATTTAAATATAAATAGTCGGTGATCAAGAGGTTGGATTTATATTGGCTATCAGGGGCTCCAGAGGTAGAAACATTATAATAGACAATTTTTATAGATCACATGTTCAAACAGAAAAAAAAAAAATCAATAACAAATCCTGTGTTTTCACACTTCCAAGTGAAACGTTTTTCAGATAGTTCTGTGGTAAACTTATTATCATGACAGTAACAAGCGACTGAATGGAATTAACTTATGCGTGTTGCTAACAGTAGGAGTTGTCGTCTTCTGAGTCGAGTTGTCTGAATCTGTCTTCATGTTTCTTCTAATTAGATCTGAACTCGGCGGTATTTTGGTAGTTTCATGTTGGAAGATTTCCGTTGATTGTTTGCGATATCTGGGTGCTTTGTTTGAACCAGTATTGAGTGGTCGTCGATGTGGGCGTTCGGCTCTAAAATGAAATATATGATAATAACAGCCGTCACGTAAAATACAGTCAGCACTGTACTTCGACGTTGTCACTGTCTTCATGAAGTGCATGGGATGGTTACTGTTCTTAGAAAAAATTCGATGAACTGCATATACCTTGGCTTGTATTTGGGGTTCTATGCCTTGTCTAATTTCTTCTGGTTGAATTGATGGGTCGACGCCCCTGAGGAATACAGAATAAAGATTGACTGGACTTTTAGTGGGGGAACAACTTACTTTAAATTCAGTGTTCCATGGCTGGCACAGATAAATTTGGTCTACAGTAGAGGCTGGTTGGATGAGGATCCCACCCCGGCGTAAAATTCGGGTCCTGGACGGTTCGATGGTTGCCCCAGGCTTGGCTCGGGCGATCAACGTGGCGACTTGGTACGGCGGTAGGCCGTCGACGATTACCGGCGTCACTAACTGGCGAGGATGAACGTTTCGTTCTAAATTGCATGTTGACAGAGATTTTGGCACGTCCGACTTGCTCGGTGACTAGCTCAGGCCCTCTCTCCTATTACTTCTCAAACAACGTGGCAGGGGTTTAGTTTAGAGAGAGAGAAATCAGAAGACTTCTCTCTCCAACTGGGGTGTTCAGGAACGTTGTAGTTCCTCTTCGTCCCCTTTCGTGAATTGTTATTGGGAATAAGTTGTTTTTTTAAAATTAATTATTATTATTATTTTTAACTCTTTGGGTGGAGGCAAAGCAGCACCGGAAAGAAAGGCCGAGACCTGTCCCGAAAGGAAGAAGTCAAGCAAATGTCAACATGAATAGAATTCAAATCAAATCAAACGGTGCGATTCAGAGTCTGGCAATAAAGTTGCCTGGGATCTATAAATCCAATGCCTCAGTTTTTTTGTTTTTTTCGCTGTGGGGGGAAACGGGAGTGCCCCGAGAAAACCCACTTTCACAGGACAGGCGCCGAAAGTTTTGCCTGTCGTGTGTCCGGTATCTGAAAAAAAAGAAAAAAGGAATACATATTAATAACATGGGTTTATTTATTTACATTCTTTGTTGAGTAATTTGTGATTCTTGAAATATGTTGTAAGGTGAAATGTATTTTGTTGGTGCACTGGATAATTTGTGTAGTGATGCCGTTAGTTTGTTTCTATTTTCTGCTTTTAGATAATATTTAAGTGATATTTCCGTTATTCTATCTCTTATTGTTGGTAAATTGCTAATTTGATGTATATAATTTGTTGGCGTGAATGATGGTAGGCTGAATGCAGATTTTAATATTCTGTTCTGTTGAACTTGGATTTTTTGGAGTGTGTTGTTTGACATATTGTATGTTACTTGACATCCGTACTCTATTAGTGGACGGATGTAAGCCTTGTATATTTGTATAATGGTGTTTGGTGAGCATTTCGATTGTTTACCGGTTATAGTCATTAGATGTGAAATCCTTTTTCTGATTGATGAGTGTATATTGTTTATATGTTTTTTCCATGTTAGTTTTGTGTCGAAAGTGATGCCAAGGAATGTGATGTTTTTGCTCATGTTAATGGTTGTGTTTCCGAGTGATAGTTTTATTTTTTCTAAATTTTTCTTTGCTTCTTTAATTTCCTATAGAAGGTGATTGCTTGTGTTTTCGTTGGATTTAACACGACTCTCCACTTGTTGCTCCATGTTGAGACGTTATTTAGTGATTCTTGTACGCGAGACATGGCCATCACTGGATTTCTGGAGGTGCTCCAGATAGCGATGTCGTCCCGCGTATTGTGAATTGTGTGTGTATGTTAGATTTGGAAAAGGTATCCTATTACTTATTATGTCAACTATACTATATATATGCTCGCAGGCATAAGGAGGGTCTTTCTTTGCGCCCCCTACGTCGTAGAAAAACCATACGATTTCCGAGGGAGATTGCATAAAATTAAAGGAAAAGAAGAAAAAGAAAAGAAAAACAAGGACAAAAAGATAAAAACAGGAAGAAATATGGATCGTTTGACAAAGTTATAGAGTAAATATAGTGTGAAAAAATTTGTACTCATGTCAACAGATATGGATTTTTTTGGATTTTGTGACATTGGCCTTCCTAAAACTAATCATGTCTAAGCTGGGTCATAGTCTAAGTGTATATACCAACTTTCGTCCATTCAACCGTTTTCGAGAAATCTTGCGGATAAATACACACAGAGGAATGAAAACATAACCTCCGACAGTCTTCAGTGGTGGAGCAAATGAAATAAAGAAATTCTTAAACATACAAATCTCATCTATAACGTGAGATTTCTGCATCAATAACAGAGTTTTTCACCCTTTGAACCTTACAAAGATCACTGTCAAAGATTGATAATTTTGTATTTATAATCTGAATGACTTAACAGTAATCACATGAAATTTCTTGATAACATATTTTTTATTATCTGTACAGTAATTATATTTGTAAAAAATAATTCAATCTAAATGAAGAAAAATCAGCCCTCTCATCATATCACGAAGAAGAAATTAATATGGCGTTTATATCAGAAATGTTTCCTTTTGCTCAAACAAACTGACATGATCGTATATATTAGAAATGCTAGAAGATATTTCTTTGTAATTAAACACCAAGCTAAAAACTTTGGGATATCTATGCTTTACCAACTACGGGTATCGAAATTTGGTTTCTAGCATTGTGTTTGTTTTTTGAATTTCGCGCAAAGCTACTCAAGGGCTATCTGCACTAGCCATCCCTAATTTAGCAGCGTAAGACTAGAGGGAAGGCAGTTAGTCATCACCAGTCACCGCTAACTCTTGGGCTGATCTTTTACCAACGAATAGTGGGATTGGTTGAAACATTATAACGCCCCAACGGCTAAAAGGGCAAGCATGTTTGGTGCAACAGGGATTCGAACCCGCGATCCTCAGATTACGAGTCGAACACCTTAACCCACCTGGCCATGCCGGGCCTCTAGCATTGTGAGTCTGTAAACATACTGCAGTGCCATTGGTGGCATTTTAAAAGATTAGATTGTTTTTGACTTAAAAAATCATCATTTCTTGATATATGTAAACCTATACTTTATTTACATTATAGACCCAATGTGTGTGTCGGTAAATATTAAGTTACGCACGTACGTAGAGGGTTTCGCCCCGAATCCCCTATATTGTATAAATGTTCTTGTGTAGTTATAATGCAGCTTCTTATTATATTTAACTTTTTCCACATAGTCAAAATTCTTGTGGATTAGAAAAGCATTAATGTGTTAGGTTTTGTAGGTTAGGTTATTTGTAGTAGGCGTCTGTGATTTGTTGGCGATAAATTTCAACAATAAACAAACAGCAACACAATTTGCTTGTTTTACAATAACATATTGAAACAAGTCAAATGTTACACTGTTGATTATCACAGTTGTATTCAGAGCTTTAAATAATTGTCTCTGTTTGATCAAATTCCACGCATTAATCACTACTCTGCATGTAGATAGTACAGTACTTCACTGTAATAAAATATACATATTTATACTAATTTAAGTCTAGCTTCCCATGAAGTATTACAACAAAATGATGATTTGTTGACTTTTCGTTGGATGTTTGTAGATTTTATGAAAACAACCGTACAATTATTTCAGTTATAGTTCATGCAAAATTGCTTCCACATTTAATCTCATAGCACTTATTTTTCAGAAATTTTCTGGGGGGTGTACCCGACTTTTTATCATTCTTTGGACAATATATGTTGGTTTTTGATTTCACAAATTAGAACTCCAATTCCAAACATTCTGGGTACAGATTTGTAAGCACGACACATTAAGAGTAAGGTAAGAAACATTTTGAACTGTTTTAACTTTGATTTCTCAACACTCATAATGTCAACAACAAATATTTACGTTTGAAGAGGAAAAAAAACCTCTTTGCCAAAGACTGATCCACAGAAATGTATGTTATAATTACAAAATTCAATCAACAAATAGATTAAATACTCAGTATTCACGAGCTTCACTTACTCCGTATGTAAAATACACCAGTCAGACAAATATAATATATTCCACTTAAGAAGTACCATATATCTATAATAAAAACCATCCTTAAATATCCTAGATTTATCTCTTTAAAGAGAATAATGTTAAATCTATTCATCTCAATGAAACATCATTTCAAATTATTTTTTTTTATAAAAACACATTTCAAAAGACTACATGCACGTTATAAGAATAAGGAAAGATGAAGAGCATAAGATAAGTCAAAATTTTCGAAAAGTTAGTTGACATACAGTTATATCTCTCCTATCTGAATAACGTTTAATTTGCAGTCCCAACACGATAGTTCGTTGCAAGTGTTTGTCATGCTTATGTACTCTTCACATAAACTTGGGTACTACTCTAAGATATATGACAACTAAACCGTATTAGCACACGGCTCTGGAGTAATTAGCTTTGGAGCGATACTATAGAGTTGCCTCAAACATGAAGTCAAATTTCTTTAATGTTTAGATAGTTCGTTGACGGTTATTTTGCTCATAATGAATTTGTAGTTATTTCAATGGCAGTGATATTAACAAGTTTAAATCCATCCAGAAATAAACGTCACCCATATTGAAGCTCATGTAATTCCAAATAATGTAATGACAAGCTAAATCAAAGTGATTTCATTTCTCAAATATATTTGTCAAATCATAGGACAAGTCGTTGAAAAGCTTTGCATTCGTAGTAGGTTTTGAAAGAGGTCGCTATTAATAAGGTTAACACAAATTAATATAAAAATGTTGAAGTACAGCTTCTTTAATAGAGTAACCATTATCAGTATATTGGCTGAGCTCAACATTATCGGCTAGCAGTTATGGCATTATTGTTTAAAACGTCAGTACAAGTTAACCTTAAAAAGAATCAACAGAATCACATATTCTGTCAGCAAATTTTAATGGCCTATATTCACTTTCAGAATATCATAATTATCAGGTAGTGTTGTAGTCAAAGATGTAGGCACAAAGTACTCCAACAAAGATGCAATAAAGCCTTTAATTGTATCACCAGCTTCAAACGACATATATCCACTAAAATCAAATAACACTGTGCCATAAATATTTATATCATCTACAAAGACATATTTTACTTATTCAACGGCTCCAAAATACAGTTGTTTTATTTAAAATATCAAAACTGCCTACATAAGTGTGTAACATATATAGTTACAGCGTGTTTATACAATTTTAAACAGATACGTTAGTGTAATGTTTTAAAATTAGTATGTAAAACGGTGTTTTGTGGGTTCTATAACGGATACATCCTTCTAGTTTGCTTAACAGGACATCGTGTACAAACTACAGATAGCCGCTTCTCACATTTAACGCGATTCTTGATGCCTTTGCAGAAAATAACATGTAATTGAATGGTAGATATACTTCTTTTGAAATCTGCTTAATGGTACGGTGGTTTTTTAAGCTTGTGGATGAAGGAGTGCAAGAAGACGTAGGAAACCCAATAATGCAGTAATTCCTACTAAAGGAATAAATTCTACAATATTAATTTTTGTTAATAGTAAATAGTGTTAACGGTGCTAATTATTTTACTGTTTGATAGAGAACTTTAATAAACACTCATCTCGTAGATCTTCTGTTTCAAACCAACTACACTGCTAGATTAGCCTTAGAGAAACGTTTCTAAATCAGACCACTCTCACCTGATTAACAGTATATTAAAAAATACTATTTCTATGGATTAATAAATGGGTACTGAACGTTCAGTAAGCAAGAACGTTTAGCAGCTGCAATATTAATGACCTACATCATTTGTGACTAATAATAAACAAGTGAATAGGACGGAATTATTTAAAGAAATTCCAAGTTTTCATTTCATATTTCACCAGAGAACTGTTTTCTTATATCATAAATTAAAATACAGGAAATATGAATGGGTTATTTAGTTTTTAATATATCGTACTATTAAATATATATACATATATGATTTTTTGTACTTTTAAAATATAAGCACACGAAACATTCATCATATAATAAAAATCATATAACCCTACATTTTATGATTCCTATTTAGCGTGATTTCATAAGAAACCAATTCCACTGTGATGTGTTTCAGAAATTTATTTGTTGAATTTTGAGCGATACATTACTATAGTTTTACAATCGTTTTTATATCATAAATATATCTTGTTACAAGTAGACAGTCTTTCGTGTATTTCAAGTTAGTTCTATCAATATTTACTTGTTTTAATTAATAGTTCTACAATTAGCTTATTCTTCTCTATCGAAATCTAACAAGAATGTTTAACTACAATTTAAGTACCCACCATAACAGACAGCAAAAATCTTTTTCATTTTTAGATGAGCTCTTTTATTCGCCGTGCCAAACTGTCGTCAAGTTACTGAAAAAAGAAATTGCTCTTATACTACGCTGAGGTCATGAGTGCATTCTAAACGTGACATCCAAATCCTGTTATTCGATCAAAATAACCCAAAAAATTTGCGATAAGTGATGCTGATTATTTGCCATTTTTCTAACGTATAAATACAAAATTAGGGACTGCTATCTCAAATAGCTTTGCACGAAGCCTAACGAGTTACTTTTGTTTTTCTATTATGAGCTATGAACATTATATTCCTATTTTCATTTTAACAGTAACAGTCAAAAGTCAAATACTACTTCTATTTGACTTCCATTGTGCTGGTTGAACAAAATATGATCACCCTTTATGTGAATTTTTCTATTTTCATGACTACAGACGTAAAAACCTTTCCTCTATGCACGTGATATAAAATGCAGAAGAATCGTAGTAAAATGCAGCACATATATTTTCTGTATATCAGCATAGTGGCATAACTCCTATTTGAAGTGTGGTTATGATTGCACTTTTCTCTAAAATTCTGCTAACATATATTACAGAAAGATAAAATCTGGTTACAAGACTCACAACTGATTGCGGATATGATGTATGTATTTAGTTATTAATCCAGCCGGTCCGTATTCTAAACTGACTTTCACCTCACGATGACGCTAAACTTACCATCGTTATTAATACTCTAGAACAGGGGTGTGCAACATTTTTCGTCGGTGGGCCATATAACCAACTTCATCAATCAAGCGGGGCCACTTAAAAAACAAGCTTATTCGTGTACATGCACAATAAATTAAAAAAAATTCTCAAAATGCAAGCAATAATATTTTATATTTTTGCATGAGTGATCATTTTAGTGCGAAAACTTGAAATTTAGAGTCCTTGCAGAGCTTGTCAATATCAGCTTTGACAGAAGTGGTTGCCACTCTTAACTGACTGGTCAAATGTTCATCAGTCAGCTGACTTCTACATTTGGTTTTGATGAGCTTCATTTTGGAGAAAAATTGCTCACAGCAGTAGGTGCTACCAAAAAGGGAGGCAATTCTTTGTGCATGACGGGACAAATTGGGAAACTTTTCACGTACACAGAGTTTGTAAAAGTCTAGCAAACTGTTTTCAGAGAATTTCCTTTTAGTGTCCATGTCAGCCTGCAGTTCAATGAGTTCCATTTGGCAATCATCAGGACTGTCTTCCACTGCCAAATCAAAAGGTTGAGCGAACAATTTCAATCTAATTTCAGTTTGTCTGAAATCTGGATATCTGTTTGCAAACTCATCACGCAGCTTTTGTACACTGGTTCCATATTTGGTGCAATCCAGATTAGGAAATTCCAGTTTCCTGGTTGCAAGACATGTAAAATGGGTCAATATGGCTCTTCTCAACTGAACCTGGAAAAGTTCCAATTTCTTCTCAAAAGCACAAATATGCTCAAACAACTTATTCACAAGTTGACTTTTCCCTTGTAGTTTTAAGTTTAAATCAGACAGATGCTGTGTAATGTCTGTGAGGAATGCTAAGTCATTCAGCCAGTTCTCATTGCTCAAGAAGTCCACATTCTGACGTTTGCTCTCCATGAAGAACTTAATCTCCTCTCGCAGATTCCAAAATCTCTTCAAAGTAGCAGCTCTACTAAGCCAACGTACAGCAGAGAAGTACAAAACATCTGAATACTCACTGTCCAGCTCATCTAAAAAGTTTTAAATTGTCGATGATTTAATCCTCGTGTTCGAATATAATTTACGCATTGGACGACATTTTTCACGACTTCTGCAAAATCCAGAACTTTGGTGCACAAGCTCTCTTGGTGAATAATGCAATGGATTACAACTACGTCTTGTGCTCCAATTGCAGTTAGAAATTTCTTGGTGAATCCATTTGTCCTACCTGTCATGGAAGGAGCACCATCTGTTGTAACACCACATAATTTATAAGGATTCAGTTCAAACTTTTCTACAACCTTAAGCACTTGTTCACAAATATCCTGTCCTGTGGTTGTGGAGGAAAGGCTTGCCATATCTAAAACTCTTCGAAAACATCAAAGCCTGCAGTAACAGCTCTGATGAAAATGACAAGTTGGGATGTGTCATTGATATCAGTGCTTTCATCCAAAGCCAGACTGAAAGCTTCACACGAATTCAATCTCTCTTTCAAAGTTTCTTTGATGTCCTCTGAAAGATCTTTTGTCCTGCGTGAGACAGTAAAGCGGGAAAGGCTAGTTTGCTCCACCAAATATTTTTTCTCTGGACATGCATATTCTGTGAATATTGTTAAACAATTTTAATAAATTCTCCATCACTGAAAGGCTTTCCCTTTTCTGCCATACATTCACAAAGCTTAAAACTCAGTTTTGTCACCAGTTCTGAATTTTTCTTGAAAGTGGTAAAACACCTTGTTGCTTTTCAATGGATGTTTTAAATGTTCAATTTTGTCCTTTCGTGCCTGACCAACAATTTCATCAAACTGGGAGGAGTGCTTAGTTGCGTAATGTCGCTTAATATTGTACTCTTTCATGACTGCAATTGTAGTTTGACAGACGAGGCAGACAACACCTTGATTATGTGGGACAACAAGATATTTTGTGCACCATTCACTGTTGAATAACCTTCCCTCATCATCAATTTTTCGTTTCTTAACTGCTGACATTTTACTAGCCCTGAAATCAAAACAAAAATTATTCTCACGAAAATAGCAAAGTAGAAAAAAACATAGAATTTATTTACACATGGAACCTCTTATGGACAGAAACACATGTTTCTAAATTGGCATCCCGATCATAGCCTTCCGGTACTTAAATTAATTGAGAATAGCAAAATACAGTGTGACCTCGCCTATTCGCGGTTCGCCATTCGCGGCCCCGCATATTCGCGGGTTATGCGCGAACTGCGTTTTTGTTGGTCACAGAGACTGAAAGGGCTTTTCGAGGAGATTTCTGTTGAATTTACTCAATCAAGCCGTTTTTATCAATTGTCGTCTTCACCAAACAAGATTGGACTGCTATTGGCTGACTGCCTCAGCTTCCCTAACAACGCAAACGGCAAAGCACAGCCCGGTAACGCACGGTACAATTTAGTGAAATACATAACAGTATGCAATATTGCTACATCATTACTGCATCAATGAGTATAAGTATTTTTAATTGGAAAAACAAGTATAAAGTTTACAAAAGGAAATTAGTAATAAAAACACAGTATTCCATCATTGGAATGAGCTGGGTAAACTACATATGATTGAAAAGATTTGCACTTCCAATTAAAAAAAAAAAAAAACGAATTAAAAGTTCCAGTCAGTAAGAAGAGAGTCAATATTAACTGAATCTTAGGTTACAATTGATCACATATATTATTTCTTTAGGTTGTTTATGTACGTTCTGCTGTTTCAACTGTACATGTACAATGAATAAAATTATTTTTAAGTTTCACATTTTATGAGTAAATAAATATAACAACTAAAGTAATGCATATAAATAATTAACAATTTACTTACGTAATTTTAGGCCTGTTTCTTCATGATTATTATGTCTGAGAAATCTAACAATCACTTTATTGGGCCACTAGTATCTTAGATATGATATCTGGGTAAAGAAACTTTAATACAGTTTTCCATCACCAACATTCTAATTCTTCAGTACATACATTCCATGTAAACATTTTTTCTGAACAACTTGGTAACACAAAATATTGTTGCAAGCTTTATTACTTGTAATAAGTATTTCCACACTTTTACATCATTGCAGTGTCGTTATAAACAAGTATAAAAGATTTTTTTAAATATTTCAACATGATTCAATAGGAAAAGTACTAATAAGTAATAGGAAAAAAATTTAAATTTTTTAGCATGTTACGTATTATAATTTATTTCAGATGGGTCTCTGATTTATTGTTATGTATTACCATTTCAAATAACAGTAATTTTAAGTTTGGCAGTTAATTAAATGTTCATATGTGTCAAATTTATCATATTTGCCAACAAGATTGATACACACAATTTTCATTTTTAACACAAATATATTTTAATATACAAAAAACAAAACCAACAACACAGATTATAATAATAGTTATTAAAAACGATGGTTTATATGCAAGAGTTCTACAAACTATGCTGAGTTTTTTATTTATCTAGTTCCAGGAGCAGCAAATTAATTTTGAGTTGATACTGTCACACCTTGCCAAGCTCGTTAGCTAGCTTGTTTGGCCTCACACCCTTACAAGCTGACTTTTTTCAGTGAAGTTATTTAATGTCCTCATAGAACTACTAATGCCAAAAGTTAATTCACTGAAGTTAAATAGTTTCTAACGTTCAAAATCTACAAACGTTCCTGGTACAAGTCTGTAGTTTTCTGATTAATAGATATTAATCACAGTTATACAGGGTGTTTGAAAAGTCACTGTCCAGTTTTGTAATCATATTTTATTCAGTCTATTTGAAGCCAGCAACTGATAGGTGTTTAGAAACAAAATAAGAAGGATCCAGGCTTGTATTGGTGCCAATGGGGGTCACTTGCAACATTGTTTATAATTATCATTCATATTTACCTCCTGTATTCTATATTGAAACATGTCTGTTAATAAATATATAAGTGCACAGTGACTTTCCAAACACCCTGTAGTTTCTGATGCTTATTGCACACTGACTGTAACGTTCCACTAATAATTTTTCCGTCTCTTGAATAGCTATTTTTATAGGACTCAGCATTGTTTCTTGAAATTTCAACATTTTAGTGTATTTTGGTAAAACAAATATCATCTTCTACAAATTTCAAGAACAGTCAAGACTTGCACAATCCACAGCCAAGAATATACATTACTTGCAACAAAGTAAGCTATACTGAAACAAGTATAGGTGTTCACACATAATGATAAATCTATTACAAGCATCACTGAATATTTTATTTTTAAATTTATACAGAAGTATACCATGTAATATTACTATGAAAATTATCATAAATTCAAATACCTGCTAACTACCATGGCTGTACCTAAAATGGTCAAATGGTTTTAGACCAACTGTATTAATTTTGCAGAGTAATCCATAAAATTTTTATGCTTTTACAAGATATATTTTCTGTACTGTTATTTCATCTTAATTTGAAAAATGATGTTTATCAGTAAGAAAAAAGTACTCAGTATCCACTTTATGTTCAATTCATCATATAACATATATCCTTCTTAAAACCCAAAGCTTTTATTATGACCCAACTTACTTGATTGAAATAGATTTTAGCAACCAGTTTTAGTTCCAAATAACACCTTTCACACTTATATTTCAAAACCACCACGAAGAATTTCAGAAATTAACATGATCAAATTTTAGCTCAGCTTTGTGAACATGTAGATACAATCCAATTGTGTTTCAATAATGTAAAGTGTAAATGTTTTAGTATTTCTTAATGGTAAATTTTAAGCATTTATTTTTATTGGGATACCTATGATGGATGTGAATCTCAAGATTTTGCATCTTGAATGTTGTGTACCAATCATTTACAGTTTTACATATCTATTGATGTATAATATATTAAAAAATGTACATTTTGTTTTGACTTTTAACACATCCATTGAAATTCCTGTGATTATATTAACAAATGCTGCTTTAGTTGTTTTTTTCTCACATTTACTTTTATAAGGTAGTAAACAATTGTAGTTACATTGCACCCCCCCCCAAAGGAATGAATCATATGGTACCTGATAAAAAGCATATAATAAATGTGATTTTGTGTTAGTAATACAATTATTATATTTTATATGAATCTTGAGAAGGTAGTAAATATATTTTATTATCAAAGACTACATTATACTATAATTATAAACTGTCAAACTGTTGTAAAAATAATATAATGAGGAAATTGGAATTATAAATTTGAAGCTACCATTAAGTAAACTGGTTTTTGAAATAAAAATTGTTTGATTTTTACATAAAACTACCTGAGGTATATTTACTGTAGTCATGCCTAATTTTGAAGTGACAAACTAAAGGGAGGTCAGCTATTGAGATAAAAGAAATTCGAAAAAAAAATTACTCAATACTATACCAGAAAGACGTTTTATTAACCTGGTTTGGCAATATATGTAAATACTGAATTTAAACTATGAAAAAAAAATGAGACTTCTGAACTTCAGACCATTACTCAATGCAGTTTTCAATACTTGATTATAATATTTTAAAAAATAAAACTTGCACATCTCAAAAATAAGTAAAGCAAAAGATTGAGAAGCACTATATTAGCTAAACAGTTTAAAGTTTCATGTTTCATTCATGTAATACAGTTGCAGGCAAGTATTTGCACACAAGTGCTTTTGTTAGGAAATTTGTAAGTAAATTAATAATATAAATTGAAGAATAAGCACAAAAGTTTAATACAGGTTCTTTTTAAATGTTTATTTTATAATACAAGGTTAAACAGAACAGTACGGCATATAATAGTGTGATTAGATAAACAGTGTCCCAAATTGTTTTTTTTTGTCCCTTAATATAAAATCAAATTAAGTTGAACCATTCTTGTTATTAAACGTAAATGGATCATCACTTGAAAGAGGTGAAAAATTCTGCTTTGAAAAGAATGAAAAACAATGTTTATATAGTATTTATTACTAATTCATAGTCAAAATTAAATACTTTATTATTTTTTTAAAAGTTAGAATGGACAGATATAATTATGAAGAATAACTAATCACACATGACTAAGAATTCAAATGAAAATTTACATTTTATACAAAAAAGCATATTTCCAAGAAAACATTATAGAGCATTGTTAAATATGAGCAAATGTGGTAAATTAACTTACAGATTATTAATTTACTGATAATACTGTGCATATACTAATAAAATACAACATTGAATGTTAAATCAGTGATCCCATTTTAAGCTCCTTATACACATTTTAACGATAAATAACTGATAAATAAATAAATAACATCAGATTGTGCACACATATTTATGTTTTTAATTTAAAAGATCTTTACATTTGAGACTTACATCATTTGGTTAGTATTTGGAATTAACATCAGTAATGGGACATGATTATAGTCAACACTATCTACTTTTTCAAAGATAAATCTGCAATGCTACTTTAGCAAGTAGTATTTTTAATGTAAATATGAGGGAATTTCTAATTCCGACAACATTTTTATACCAATATTACAGAAAAAAGTCATAAATTTTAAAATTTCTTAAAATGCAAGAAATTTTCTTTAGCATTTTTTGCTGTTACTAAATGAATTTTAATCAAGGTGACAAAAAACAAACAAACTGAAAACAATTAATGCTTTTACTTCTTCCAAAAATCAGTTAGTAGTACTTTGTAATGTTCTGACAGCTACAAGTAAAATGATGTTCACATTATTTATTATGAAGTTAAACTTTTAGCTGAGTCATAAGAGAGGAATTCTCCTGTTTCATCTGTTTGTAATCTGCTGTAATACGTTCCAAATTGTCAGCTACTTTCTTCTGACTCTCTTGTTCAATCTATAGAGAAATAATAGGAAGGATTTATTTTTAAAATACCAAATAGAAAAGAAAATTATTTCATATGAAAAAAATTAGACTTTAAATAACAAGTTGGGTTATTTGCACTTATGCACTTAGTTATTTATATTTCTATGTTACTTAAGTGTATACAATCTTACCTTACACTTTTAAGCCACCAAACAGTGTAGTTACTAGATTACTCTTAATAAAAGAATTAGCAAATGGCTTTAAAAAGGTTGATTTAAGAGTCATTAAAATGCTAACTGTAAAATATAACTAAATTCTATCATCAAATACTGCATAATACTGTACTCTGAGAAAAACAACTCTCAAACCGTTGTAAAAATGACATGAGAAAATAAATTTCAAGCCAACATTAAGTACATTTGCTTTTGAAACTATTGAATTGCATTACCCACCAGCTACTCCAAATTGTTCTCATGCATGCCTCGTGCCATATTATTATTATCCGTGGGAACAAACCTTGTACTAACAGTGAAATTGACAATTCTCCAGTCGGTAAACAATATTATACATGTGATAGGTGGGTGTGACAATAAGGGTCTGATTTGCTATGTGATAATTCTGTAACTAAACAAAACTGAAGCAACAAAAATTATGTTTTGTCTGAGCAGTAACAATTTTGTATTTAGTAATTTATGTTTAATTTCACTCTTATTGGAGGAGTGTTAGATAAAACAGAGAAGAGGACATGTCAAAATAAAATGTTGTGTGTCAGACTCTGGGAAATTAAGAATTTTTTTTAAACACTGCCTTTCAAAATTAAGAACTTAACACTTAAACACCATTAAAATGCTGGTTATTAGCTAAGATTTTGTTCAATGCTAATTAGTATAACATAGACAAAAGTAGATAAGATTTTAAATGTAAGCCACTAAAATGTGCCATGCACACTAAAGGATACACACAGCAATAAGGTTAATGAAGTTTTAGCTGTTAAAATGTCCAGTTCACAACATATCACTAACTTTAACAGATAGTGTACAAATAAAATTTATATTAGAACAATAACCAGATGGATAGCCTATTTCTATTCAATAATAATTATTTTCTTATAATACTAAAAACTGGACAACTATGAGTTTTTAATAGTGTACTATAAATTTCGTAATGGTTTTCAGAGTGTGGTGGAACTTTTTAAAATGATGTCTTCAAATCAGTCAAATATGTAATAATTGTATTATTTGTAGAAATAAATAAGTAGTTTTAATTACTACAACAACTTTCATAACTTCTCAACTATAATCTGAAAACATGCATGTTTGACAAATTAGCTTCAGCTCTGTATGTCAATGGTGATAAAGAACCTTGAGAATAACAGTTTATCATTCTTATCAAAATACCAAAGGAACACACACAACAACTTTTGTTCCTAGCATAAGTTCACTTTACTTAAGGCCTAAGTTTTATGTGCTCAATAAATAAAACATATCTTGTATAAAATAAACTTGTATTTAACAGTTCTAAAGAACAAAAATGCTAAAATATTTGTTGTTTTTTTATCTTTCACTTAATCATCTGCACCTAAATAAATTAAAATATTTATTATTACACATGTACCTAAGACATTCAATGCCAAAAAGAATTATATTTCAAAAGTTCCTTACAGGAATGCTCATTTCTACTTTAAATCCTCGTACTCTTATAATATTCCTTCTATACAATGAGAAAATTATAGCAAAAACAAAACTGATTTTATGCACTAAACATTAACCCCACCAACATTCTGTTTGTCTTCTTTGAGCAATAATAAAAGCTTTATAGATATTTCTCATTTTACATCGTAACAACAAATTTACACAAGTTTTAAATTCATAGGATACATCAGTGTTGAAACTACCACTTTCAGTTTGAATATACAACTAACATATCCAAAAACTAATGATTCCAACTAAATTACTATGTTTTTTCTGTTCAACTTAACACTTTTGTGTGTATGTATATACTACTGCAATAGTGAAAAAAAAGAGCAATGAATAACTCGAAAACAATATTTCATGAAAGAAATTGCAACATCAGTTCTCACATAAAATAGAAAAAATGGTATTTTCTACAGTATAATGTAGCAACTGGAAACATTATTAAAAATAATTGCATTATAAAAAATAGTTTGACTTAAGCACACTTTTGATAGGCACTGTAATGATTTATACCACTCACTTTTAAGTTATGAGCTTTTAAAAACCAAAAACAATTGGTAAAGGCTTTATTGATCTCAAAAGTATTAGTAATAATAGGATGAAAGTCCACTTTTAACTGCCACATATAAATACCAAAATACTTGAAACAACACATACCTGATCTTCCAGATCTCTGATTTCTCGAACAATAGTGCCAGTTTCTTCCACTGTTTGAATTAGCGAGCTACAGTTCTACATGAAAGAAATCAAAACAGTTATTAAAATAAAATTACTATCACCATAAACATTAAAAATCCCATTTCTCAAGTTAAACATACAGGTGATCATGTTTTTTTCTCATATTACTTTACATCCTATGTACAAACTTATAAAGCTGTCACTAATTTTGAACTAATAAACTAGAGGATAGCTAGTCAACAGTATCAGTCATCAATTCTTGAGTTACTTTTCTCTAACTAAATAGTGAAATTTCATTATCACTTATAGTACATCCACAACCTCAAACCATGGGTACCAAGATTAACAATTTTAGCACACAAACTATACAACTATGCTTAGCTCCATTTTAGAATAAACTACCATTTCAAATTTATAATTTTTCAAAGAATGTTACAAAAGTTTTTCAAAACCATTCTGAATTTATTAGACTCCAATATAACAGCTTTTAACTTTGGTCAAATAGCATAAAAATAATGAATTTAAATCTTATTGAATATATTTGATAAGTCTTTATGAAGTCACTGCTAACTTTATAAAAAAATATTGTACCTAAATATTCATAAAAAGATTCAAAACCTAATGTTTCTTTTTATCTCATATGATTTTCCATGAATTATGATACTGTATATATT
The DNA here is from genome assembly GCF_004210375.1 of Tachypleus tridentatus. Taxonomy (NCBI): domain Eukaryota; kingdom Metazoa; phylum Arthropoda; class Merostomata; order Xiphosura; family Limulidae; genus Tachypleus; species Tachypleus tridentatus. The sequence goes on from NC_134833.1 coordinate 96,454,699, forward strand.
AAATACAAGTACCTCTTAAGAAACTTACTGCTCATTCCAGTAGTGTATTATATATTTTTAACATACTATTAATAATAATAATAATAAACACAATAATACCATTTCGAAAGCTTAGATATAAACAACTACCTTTTTAATACATAAATACTTTGAAAAACCTTACACATAAAAGAGCTCAAGGACAAATACAATCAACATTCAAATACATAATTACAAAAAAAAAATTCAAACAATATATTACACATCTACACTTAACAGTTTCAATCAATATATGTGCTGTAAATTTAATCTGCAAAAAAGAAAAAAAAAGATATAGAGTAGCAGCAATGAACATCTAACTGTCTGCAACTAAAATGTTAGCATTGTCCTTTATATCTATACACATTATATATTCTAAATCTATTATACATGGGGGCTGAGAATACCACCTTCCATTAACATAATCTATAATACACATATCACTTATATGAAGGTATCTGTTCTATATTAATTAGCTTCATTTGTTCTTGGCTACACATATTTCACCACCAAATTCCTTGATTATCTTTAGCCCACATTTACAGCTTTAAAGTGGTAAATTTAAAAAGACGGCCAAACTCAAACATGTAGCATCAGACAGACAACTCTGCTACTTGTATCCATATATGTATATATATTTATTAGTGAAATGAAAGTTCATTTAAACCAAGTTAAATAACTAACAAAATTATGAGTAAGGGCTGTGTTAAAAACAGCAAATTTTAATCTATGATTAATTATATTATAACCATAATTTTTAAGCCAAAACAAAACACATTAAAATTTAAAAAATTAAACAAAATACCCTGCATTTTTCAAAAAAGATCCTAGGGTACAAGCTACAATGTGGGATTATAAAATGTAGCTTGTATTCTAGGATCTTTTTTAAAAAATGCAACATATTTTGTTTTGGCTTAAAAAATTATGGTTATAATATGTGTGTGTGTGTGTGTGTGTAAATTACACATGAAATGTGACCATAACACAAGTAAAGGCAAACCACAAAAAAAATATACGTCATGAAGAGCTGCAAGATACTTGTATGCTTTTCTAACAGCTTCATCTTTCTTTGCATCCTGTAACAGAGACCACATGTTAATAAAGAAAGAAGCTATATCCTATCTATTGCTATTCATAGAATTAGAGAGAAAATAAAACTTCATAAATGAATTTTGGAAAATACAAGACCTACTCTCACATTTGTGCAAGTTTTCACTACTTATTTCTAATGTGATAACCCATTTCTCACTTAGAATTACTGCTGGCTTTGCAAAAAAAAATGTCATCTCCTTTCTCCAAAGAACTCAGTATTTTTATGGAGATACGTAAAGTTGTATTAACATAAATTGCTTGACAAATTTTTTACTTTTAAAATGACTCAAGTGTAGAAATTTTAAAGATTTGTCCATAGCTGAAAAGTTTTATGCAGCTCAAAATCATGAGTTAATACCTATGATCAGAGATTTAAGATTGTTGAATGTTTTGAAAACAGAACTTAAAAAGTGTGTTACTAGTTTCCTCAAAGTGAAATATTTTCATCACTTAGTTCAACAGTTATTTAGTGGTCTTAGTGCAATGTAGAAACCAAGAAATGTACCCCCAAACTGAGAAAAATTTAAGTAATTATTTAATTTTATAAGACAATGACAAAATTCTAATAATTTATAAAAAGTGAGAAATAACAATCAATGTGCCAGTCATATTGTCCAAACACTTACACTCAGACCAATACTGATGACAATATCCTTGATCAATTATACTTGTAAAATTATCTTTAAAAATTCACATTTTTAAGATCCATGTTGAAATTATGCATTTCAAAAAGATAAAACTAAAATATTGTTTAAAAATAGCAATAATAAAATGATACATACAGATTATAAAATAAACTATGCAACAGTGTATATTCTGAATAAATGTTTTTATAAACTAAAAACATAGTACCTTCCTATTTTTGCTAGTAAATTTAAAAGCAGAAACATTCTGGTAAAAAATCTTAAAACCATAAAGCATATGCAAAGCTAGAAGCCCACGTTTTGGAATTTAAATAGAGCAGTATAAAAAAATAAAAAAGAAGCAAATTGTACACTACAGCACAAACAAAATCTTTTCTTAGAACTTACTCTGAAGATTAATTCATCAGTAACTGTAAAGGTTCGATCAAGTTTACCAGAAAGTTGATTAATTTCTTTCTGAATGGCTTTGGTGTCAATCAAAACCTATATATTTTATAATAATCAAAGGAAAGAAAAAAACAACAGAATCACCAGTGCATATTTTTTTAGTTCTAAACTTCGTTTAAAATATCATAATAATAATAATAATATAAAAAAGTAACATAAAATGAAGTTCAAATATTATGCTATACAGAAATGAAGCCAAAGGTTTTCAGTAATCATAAACTGTATGAATAAGAACAAACATGAACTTGCATTTTTTTCATACAATATTGTGAGACAAATGATTTTTCATTCCTTTTCTGAAACAACTACTCCTTCAGTAATTCTGTTTTCACTAAGAAAATATATTTTTATAAACAAACATGTTAAGTATTAAAGAAAAATGTATAATGATGTGATATGCAGGCATATTATGTTTTGTACCAGCTTTAGTGATATCAGAATTTAAATCTTTTTAAAAAGTATTCAGTTTCCATGCTGTAATGGTAGCAACACATAGTATGCAAAGTCATTAAAACTGCCTTATTATAGTTGCTTTGTTTCTTTGTCTTATATAGCAGTTAATATCTATTCAGCCTACGAGAATGCTGCTGTAACACACATCATTCAGGTTGAAAGAATAAGCACTTTTATATTTTTTTGGTAACCAAGCTTACATTGTCTAAATGGCCAACTGTGATAGAATAAAGGTAATGAGGTGACACTGTTGACTGGACAAAAAAAAGTGAGTTTAACTCTTGAATTCAGACACTTTTTTGAGGTAATTCTAAATGGAGATTGTTGAATAAAGTCTTAAATCAAGATCAATGTTTAATTCTAAAAGAGATTAACTGCATGAAAAACAAAGCCATGGGATTAAGCCAGCCTAGTATAAGCAACTGTATTTTTGCATAAATACATACATCATATTTTCTTTTATGTTGAATAACAAAGATTTTCAATTTTACCAACTTTATCTAGTCTCATTATTTTACTCGCACATGTACTAGAAGGATTCAGTAAAATTATCCAAATCAGAATCACTTTTCTTATTTCCTAAACAACTCTGTAGTTATTAGCAGATCCATCATTTCTCACTTGAAAATATTGCATTAGTAATGGAAAACTAATGCCAATGTCTAACAAGTCCAATGCTTTGTAGATTTTCATTTAGATTGCTAATGCTCTTATTTGGCCAATATTTTTTTTAGAATACAACTGTATCAGTTTAAGTTCATATCTGTTACATACTTTCTCAAATTCTTATTTCAATGTAGTGCCCAACTTGGTAGAAAAACTGCCCACTAAACTACCTCAGTATAAAATACTGAAATTTTGTAGTATCTCAATCCACAAAAATTGTGAATATTAAAACAGTATACAGATGTTAAGCCTTTTTCAACATCTTATTCCTAACAAAATACATATGTTTGTGTTTAATTTATTTATCTGAGTCTAGCCTATAGAGGTAGAAATAAGTTATTTATTTATAGCACATTTACCTGCTAATAATCTAATAACAATGTTAAAAAATGTAGATATGAAAATAAGGAGATAGGAATAGTATTGATATTTTTTTATTTAAAGCCTACGACCTAAGTTCTACACCTATTTTGTTGACATCTTACTGTATTATTCTTTGCTTTCACTTATAGGTTCTTATATCATATGTAAACTTCTGAGATGAATGGAGACTCAATTACAAATGCTCAGATTAATTTATAAATACTCAAAACTTCCTGGCAGAAGTAAACTGCACAAAGAATTATTGAAACTGTAAGTACTATTTGTTTACAAATTATGGACATTTTAATATTTTTTCTTATATAGACTTAATTTGAATCCTTTGAATTTCGTAATTGATCCCAAAACAACAAACAAGTATTTTTATGCTGAACTTTCCAATTCTATATACTTACAGAAGCTATTTTTCTAAAACATTTTCTTTCTTATTTCTATTGATCTATCTCTTCTAGTGTTTTATCTTTACTGAAGAATCTTAATTACACTTCTTTACCAAAGTTGTTTAGGATAGGCTAAGTTTTTGAAATTTCTCCCTATTCTATTTTAAGATGTTTTAAGCTCATTTTAAAGGAAAATTGATATCCTGTCTGTATGAATTTTCAACATTATTGACATCTTGTGCCTACATAGGTTAAATGGCTAAGTCAGAGATCCTCACCCCTTAGGATAGATATAGAAATTCCTAGATTTGAATTACTGACCACAGCTTGTTGGAACCACCTGTCACTACAAATGATTTATCTGACTCCCAGAACAGAATAATGGGATTGACTGTCCTATTCATAATGAACCCACAGCTCAAAGGACATCAAATCTCAAACCCTGTACCCTTAAAACTGCAGACTTAATACTAACAAAATAGGCTATGTCCAACCCAGTCTCAACAATAATTCATCCATCCTTCTTGTCTAGAATCATATTAATAACTAAAAGGTTCACTAAAAGTATTCAAATACAAAAGTATTCATACACAAAATGGTTAAAGTTATAATTTGGCTATACTGAAAATGTATTTTCAATAGGTACTCACCTCCTCTCACAAAATTAGCTGTTCCTGTTCAGTGCTGCCTTTTAAAGGAGAAGATAGGTAAGGTGATAAAGAACAAGAAACATCAATTACAAATAAATCTGACCATCAATTCACAGACTAAAAGGAGAAAGAAATATGTTTTAAGAGAAAGTGAAACATGGAACAAGAAGGTGGTTCATAAGGAGGTAAAGTGAGGTAGAAATACCAGCAAAAAAGTCCCCGAGTTGTAGACCAACTTTGGAACCAGCTGAAAGGAAAGCAACTCAATGGAAGATACCAAATTTCTTTGCCCAGGACTAGACAAAGGCCAGACAGGAAGATGCAAAACATGAAATGTGGAAGGTAGGACCAGTGACTGAGGTTGACAAAGAAAGGAGGGGACAATAGAAGAGGAGAGTAGCAGGTGCTGTAATCATGGAAATGATTGAGGTGGTCATTAAATAGTAATCAAAGGGGCCTGACAAGAAGTACTACTGATGAGAGAGATAGCACAATAAAGTAATTGGATAGGAAAGTAAACAGAGATATTTATTGGATCAATCTTAACTGAAGACATTAACTACCAGAGCCTGATGATGAGGGGACCAGCAACCAAAAGAGACACAACTTGTGACTGAGGCTCACAGCAAATGCCTCTACATAGGGAGAAACCATAAGACTGCAAAGCTCCATGAAAACAAGGGGATTTAAGAACCAATCCATCAGATACATCTGGTCAGGATGGGAAAGTTGACCCTTAACAAGATTGAAACCACCTGGCAAATGACATGCAATGAGATGAATGCATTGTTTGCAGGCCCAACATAATAGATCCAACAACCAAAAACCTAGGTCTTTCAACACAGTGCCCCCTTGGTGACTGATATGTGCCACTACTGTAAGAATTATTAGAATGAACCATTACCAGACAATGCTGAGCATGAACAATGAAGTGATTCAATGCCTGATGTACAGCTAGAAGTTTGAGAACATTGATAAATAAATAGCTTTTTGTTTTGCTGTTTAAGAGAAAGGGTAATTGGAGCAGATAAAGGATTCTGTGCAAAGTTCCTTTGATCATTGAGCCTACTGAAGAAATCTCATGTGAGTATGACTGAGAAAGTCAGGTGATAATATACTATTGAAGATCACATATCCAAAAGCAATAGAATCTTGAGAGCAATAAATGATGGAACTGATAGGTTGTGGCAAACTAACAATTCCATAGAACAATATATTAAAGGAGAAAGCTGGGCCCAACTGATGTGACCATCAAAAAAAGGTCTCCCCATATGGATGATATCAAGTAGGTCTGAAGAAGGATTTTTCAATTCTGATTAACCAGCCTACTTGAGCAGCCAATTCCAGTTCAGAGTGAGCAAGAAGAAGTGAGTTGTCCAAGAAACTCAACCCCAGAACATGAAGATGTTGGGCAACTGCCCAGACTACCTCACAGAAAATCATAAGGAGCTGAAGCAAGCCTGAATGTTAAGGCTCTAATTTGATAAACCACCCCAAGATGGACAAACTAATGATAAGAATGCGACTGAATTGATATAGGTATGCAGATAAACCTGGAGAAAATGCCCACCTCAGATTGAGAAAAGACTCCATGGTAAACTGAAAAAGGTAAATGAAGCAGATGAGGTGAGATAAATTTATAACTGGGCTTTGATCTTTAGTTTTCTTACAAACAACACAAAAAGATTAATGTGATTAAAAACAACTGATAAAATTTTAAAGTGAAGAACCTAAACTGTCTGAATAAAGAAACTTAAGCCAAATGTGAACTGTTGAGCAAACAAGAAGCAGTGCCAAATGAGAAGTGATAGTCTGGTAAAGGAGTATAGAGGGGGGTCACATGCATCATGTGAGCATATCATGCACCTACTGGTGAAGTGACAATTATTTGCATGAGACACACATTGAAATCTTTCAATTTCAATAGGGAAGAGCAGAAGGCTTGAGACATGCGTATAGAAAATGTTTGCATACAGAGGGCAATTTTGTGAGAGAAGGTGAATAATGCATCATAATTTTTAATTTTTTTGCTCTAGAAACAATAACATTAGTGCAGTCAAGTTCCACCCAAGAATATGAATATTTTGATACATGGCATCTTTTACGTTTTTTTTATAATTCTTGTCATTAAATACAATATGTCAATATATAATTTAACAAAATTAAAATATTATCGAAATGGCACATTTTAGCACATTAACTGTACAGGCATATTGAGACTGAATACGTTTTCTCAAAATAATAAAAATTTCTGTAATTTGTTTCAACTACAGATTTTATTTACATTTTAATTAATTTAACAGTGAAATCTTAAAAACAACAATTAACTCTAGTTGTTATTTGGAAATGTCTAAATAATTATTTAATGGTACTTAAGTTATATGATGTTAAAGTGAATAATGTAAAATAAACTTGAAATCACCTTATCAATTTCTTCTCTCTGTTTTTTGATGTTGGCTAGAATTTCAATAATTCGGCGGGTGTACGCTGACCTATTCACATCTTTAGCTAATCTTTCATATTCTGCTAACTGTAGAAAAAAGAATTTTAGAAAAACTTCCTACCCAATTTTAATAAATGCAAAAGTTTGTGAATTTCAGTTGATAAAAATGAGTTGAAGTATTATGTTCACTAAAGAATATTAATTTTTATTTCATTATATTTATGATGATAATCAAAAGGTCTATTTGAGTTAAGGGAAGGAAGAAAGTTAAATAAAAGGGCAACAATTCCATCTGCTTGTCTACCATAAAAAGTGAAATTAGTGAGTAAACAGTAAATACCACTGAAAACCAGTCACAAATTGCATATGAAAAAACCTTGGAATATGGGAGATAAAATTCTTAGTTCTAAAACAAAACCAATACAGTTATAGAAACAGTAACAAAATCAAGAATAGAATATGTAATATTTCATGTAAAGAATAAAATAACTAAAACACTGATGTAAATTGAAAATATTAATTCGTACAATGTTTGTACTTTTAATATAACATGAAGTAAAACAATCCGTAAGAAATTTAACACAAATTACAACACTTACACATTTGTGATGATAATGTAATATTCTAATATTGAATACAAGACTGAAAGCTTGTTATGCAAAGCAAGCAAATCCTCTTGCAAAATAAATTACTAAATTTAAAATTGTTATTGACAATATACAGACACTTGATAACTAATAATTATCATTAAAAATTATCTAACTGTAGTATTATCAAAGCATGTTTTATATACATCTTTCAAAATATTTATAGATATTTCAAATAAAATAGATTTACTGTAAAAAAATACTTTAATCAATCTACAAAACCAGCAGCTCCCTACAGAGTTTAGTTTCTGTTTATGGTCATATTTACTTATTGAACCAATACAGACACCCAGGTAATAATAATAATAATAATAATGAAACACAAAAAAACACAAGAATTACATAACAATAAAAAAATATTCAATCCTAAATTGTTGTACCAGAAAATGTCTATTAGATAGAATGAATGGTTATTCAAAAATATCTTCAAAAATGAAGCTACAAATAGAAATAGTGCCATGTAAAAATAACTAATTACTTCAATGCAATTGATTAATGAGTCTAGAATTAATAAGATTAGCAAATCCCACTAATCCTTCAGCTATAAAAGGAATTGCATATACTTGTATTTTAATACAAGCTTCCATTTCTTTTTGGAATTGTTTGACAAAGTTAACCAGAAATCTTTACAGAGTATTTATTTAATTAATATTTAGAAGTTACAAAGCAAATACCTAACATTAATTTTATTTTGTTCTATAACAAGATTGTTCCTGGGCAGAAAGTGTTATTTCCCAATTGCTTATGCCTAAAGTAAATGGAAAATACCTATTTTTCTTTTCAAACTTTGTTTTTGTGATCTGGATAATGAAATTTTCAAATTTACCCATTTTCCAGAACATTCCAGATAGATTCAGTGCTGAGTAGCTGATAGAGAATTTTCTCAAACTTACAAGAATTTTCAAGAACCTTTTAAAATTTTTTAGAACTTTCCATAGTAATATATATACAGGGGGCTCACCACTCACCACTTCACTTTAGTTCTAGCTGCCTAAGTGAACACATAGACCTATCTGATTTTATCAGAGATGGCATCAAGAAGCTGCAAGCATTCTCCAGATGCATTCTGCTATGTATGTGGCCAATTTATCAAGACAAGAGTGAAAAAGTACTATGTGACAGCATCTGTGTAAAGCCTACAAGGCATACCTATCAGGAATCAAGACAAATCCTGGGTACCTCATTTTATCTGCGAGCACTGCAAAAAAAAACTCTAGAAGGTAAGATAGACAATTTTTGCTTGCTTGAATAGTAAGATTTTATATTATACAAATATGAGACCTTTCAAAATTTATATATCTTTAAATTTATTTTTTTAATTTACAGTAGTATAGAAAAAATATCACATATAAAATATTTCCCATGAACCTCTTACACATTAGTTGTGGATAAATAAATTTATTCTTCATAATAACAATTTTATTTTGCTCTTTTGCAGGATGATACAGAGGGGAAACAAGAGCCATGAAGTTCGCTATTCCAAGAATTTGACGTGAACCCACTGACCACTCAAGCAATTGCTACTCCTGCCTGGTGGACCCTTCCAAATGTTAGGCTGGCAAGAATGCAGCTGCTATCATGTATCCGGACCTTCCATCATCCATCGCCCCAGTTCCACACCGCCCTGAGCTACACACACTGTGCACACTGCAAGAGATAAAGCAGCCATCTGCAGAAGGAAGCAGCAAATCGGAAGAGGAGGTAGACGTTGAAGATCCAGGTTACAATTTCAGAGGTGCAGCTAGTGAGAGAAACCCATACTACCCCAATCAAAGAGACCTCAATGACTTAGTCAGATATCTTCATCTAACAAAGTCGAATGCTGAGCTTTTGACATCTAGGATCAAGGAGTGGAATTTGTTAGATGAAAGTGTGCAAGTTGCAAGTCACTTCTAAACATTTTGTTCGTTTTTGTATAACTTTAGTATAAATACATGTAAAGCTTGATTCATATGTTGTTTTATTCAGACCTTATGTAAATGAAAATGTGCAAATTTGCCCAGTTTTACAGAAAAAAATAGGTTAGTTTCTAAATCTCATCATCCAGGTCACAAAAGCAAAGTTTGAAGGGAATAATGGCCATTTTCTGTACTTTTACAACATAAGCAATTAAGAAATAACACATACTATCCAGGAACAACATTTGTGTTACATAGTGTAATCAGTTTTCAATAATCTTTACATACTTTATCAGGATCTGAGAATTTTATAAGAAACTATGAAGTTTATTTATATGCTATTTTTATGTAACACACAGAAAGTTTTTAAAAAACACCTTACAAGTAGATAAAATACCAAAATTAACTATCACTGACATACTAGTTGCTTGTAAAGGTCTTCTTTGCTTCTAGCTTCATCAGCACAATCTTTCATTTTCTCTCTCAGACTTGATTTCTTCTAATTTCCTTTGTGTTTCACTCTATAAATAACATTTAACTCACATCAGACGTAAGTGTGTGAAAGCCATTCCTCACTTTCTTAGGAGCAGTGTCATGAGATCATTTAAGAATTAGTTCTTATTTTAAAATGTTAAGCCTAATTATAAGTATGCACTTGTGCTTTCACTTCAGGTTTATTTCAAGTTCAAGAAACCTTTGGTAAATCAGGTAACTTTCCAAACATTAACCAGAAAATTTCTTCACAGCTTCTTCATTTATAATTTCGTTATTGATCCTTTCTTAATTTTATTTGTAATACAATTGTATGTGTGTGTGTTTTCTTATTGCAAAGCCACAGTGGGCTATCTGCCGAGTCCACCAAGGGGAATCAAACCCCTGATTTTAGCATTGTAAATCCATAGACTTACTCCTGTACCAGTGGGGGACAAATACAACTGTAAAAATTGCACATCACCAACGTAATCTCATTCAGTGCATAACAGCTACTGTTATGTAATTTTACAATGTAAACAGCATCTCAACCACTATGTCTGTCATATCTCAACCACCCTGATGAACCTAGAAATTATCTGCAAGACCTAACTGGCAGTGGATATAGCAGATATAATGTGGGTAACAAGCTGTTATACATTTTTTTCTTTACTGCAACCATAAGTTCTCAGAGTTGGAAAGAAATTTCAGCTGATATTTATCATGATAGTAACATCATGAATGTTCACTTGATTTCAAAACAAGAAGTTGTGCAAACTATTTGTATGTGTGTGTGTGTGTGTGTGTGTTACAGATAGCAAAAGTTTCCACATAAGTAACAGAAACTAATATTCACAAACACATACAAACAGTCATATTGTAATTTATCCAAACCTAGTCATATCTTGAGTATCATATGACAATGAGTAATTTACAGGAGTACATTTCAAAATAGAGAAATGGAAAGAAATGTGGCAAATGTTAAAAAAATGTACATTTTATCTCTTACTTTCTCTATCCTGTCATTAATTACAGTGAAATTGTCAAGGTATAGATTGGAAAAAAAATTAAAAATAAGAAACAAGATCAATATTTTTCTTTTTCTTCTAGAATGGCTGCAGATTGTAGCAAACAACTAACTATCATAATGGCTAAAAAATAAAGCAAAAAAAAAACCCTATAAGGAATCTCTTAAATAAAACTGCTCTTTCTGTTAGTTATAAATAATCTAATAGCAGTGTCATAGAGAATTACTGTCATTTTTTGAAAGGCAGAATGGCATGGTAGAGGCATGTCATATAGACTTTATGTTTTGTTTTCTATATTTCAGATAAAAAAAAAGATTGGAGGTTTTAATATCATATTCTGGGTTGTCAGTATCTATAATAAATATTTTTAATTAGTTGAGCACATAGAAGTTCATACATAAGGTTAGAAATAAAATATCGATAATATATGTTGCCAACACATTACATGACAAAGAGGTGAAGAGTGAGAATTTTTAATATTTCTTTTAGGAATTATGATATTAAAACTTAAATAATATTGCAATTTAAATTATAATTTACATTTCAATACCAAGTGTTTTGAAATACATTAATAATAAAGTTGTTTAATTATATTTTGAATGTAACTCAAAAAGGTCACAACTGGAGCACCTTGACCCTGCAGTGCACAACAAGGTTAAACAGTATCTGGAATCCAAAATATGTATAAATAAAGCTTTAAGCTTTGAGAATAAAATTTTCATAATGCAAAAGTTTGTCTTCCTTCCAACTATTTTGAAAAACATCTTACAAGTCGCTGAGAACTTAATTCCTTCATATGGCGGTACTGTTCAATGAGAGGTGCACGATGTTTCTCCCACTGTCCTGCCAATGCCACAAGTCGTTGACCACTGGTTTCCACTACCTCCTGTAGCTTTTTAAGGTTATTATCCGCATCAGGAAGGAGGTCAAAAGTTCTCTTCCTCAGTTTATATGTTTCCTCTAGCTCTTTTTTTGGTTTCTTCAGAGAGAATTTGTTTACCAATCTAGGTAAAAAAATTAATTATCTCAAATTATTCTGTCAAAATGATTATTTCATTTTAGAAACATGCAATAGTTTGAGGTTTATGACTGGTAACTAGTTACGTTCAGAAACTTGTTGGAAAACAATGTACATGTAGACAGTGGTAAAATGACAAGTAGTCTTAATCTATACAGTTACCACCTGCATTGTCTACAGAAACAATAAGCATAATTAATAAACTACCTTTATGAATTCAATATTCTTCTGAAATAAGCCATTATGACTTAATAAAATGTAATTAGATTGTACAATTAAATGTTTATACATATAAAACAAATGCATGTTAATTGTCTAGTTTCAATACACTTGTTACATAGCAAAACAGAATACGATTAAAAATATATTTGAAAGTCTCCAAAACAAAGCAAACAAAAATTTAAACCACCATTCAAATTCCAGAAACATCCTAGATTATCAACAGGATGTTATTTCTCATGGCAAGTTTAGAGAATTATTAGCTAAATCCAACTAAATAATAACTTAGAATGGCTTGGCATTACTGTGTTGATGCAGGAATTATTGACTTAACCTGAAGTACAACTGTACAATACCTTTCCAGTTTTATATTTTTGAGCTAAACTATTTGGTTATGTCTACCAAATTTTTAATTCTAAGCTTAACAAGGACACATTTTACTAATTGAAAATACTCTTGATACTTTACAGAAATATTCATAGTTTGTTTCCATTCTAAAGTTCCTTTCATGTTACTTTACAAACCTTTGTACAAAAGTGCCACACAAAACTGCACAAAACATAAAAATAAAGATTACCAGTTATTTGAAATAGTTTATAAACATATTCTAAGAATGTATTGTGTAACACATTTGAAAAATAATAATCAACTATTTTTTGCCAGAATATTCACACTGGATGCAATGGAACACTTAACTTCTGATTAATTTGCAAAGAATCTCAAATTGGAAAACTATTTTGTTTCATAATATCAGATTGTTTTTAATTCACCAATACTTCGCCACTCTTAGATTAACCATTCTGCAACACCTTTCTGAAAATTTGCAGGAACCTGACTTGGGAATTATATGAGCTTAATGACACATAAGATAACTCTGAGGTTTCTGATAGAATTTTGTAAAAGATTACAAGTATTTTGTATACAAAGAATGAAATGATTTTAATTAAGTCTTTCCACTAAAGATGTTATTTATTGAAATTATTGCACTCAGATTGAATAATTTGAGTAGAATATGATTTTCATTTTACAGTTTTGAGTTTTTTTGTATAACCTCTAGAATCTCCTAAATGAATTCAAAAAAATTTTTAAAGCAAATGTTTATATTTCATTTTTAATTATCTATACATACAGTGCAATGAATTGTTTAAAATTAAAAAAGAGAAAAATGTACATAGCATTTACTTTCTTACAGAATATCTTGAAAGATCTGTTGAAGATATTTGTAATTTTAGGTTTTATTTTTAACATATATACTTGTTATTTAATGTTTTATTTCTCTTTCCAGTGTTTTACCATTTATTAATCTCAACAGTAGTTGATGATGCCCTTGGGACATATTACAATATCTTCAGGAGAGACACATAAGCCTTTGGCAAACTCAACTCACACTGTGCAAGAGTATAAGCATTGAGAACTGGGACAAGTCTGAGATAAATTTAAATGCTTAAATCTTTTAACTATAGATTTTAAAACATAAATAACACAATTAACTATGATATAAAAATAAAATCTAAATGCAATTTAACTGTCTCTACTTATATTTAGGTGAAACACAGTCATAAATGTTATCATGTACAAAGCAACTAACAATACTACCAGCAACCACATCTACCCAATGACAGGAACTGAGTGTCGATTTCAAAATAAGTGTTGTTGGATTATAAATGTAAAATTAGTTCTTTCTAATTACAATATACATGTGTGTCACATAACTACATATGAATTCTAAAGCTCTAGGAATAATATAGAACAGGGGTTCCCAACCGGTGGGTTGCAACACCCCAGGGGGTCGCAAAACCTTGGCAGGGGAGTCGCGTAGCTTTGTTAGAAGTAGCTTGGGATTACATTAATTTTATTTCATCAATTACATTTTCATGTCGCGAGTGCCAAAAGGTTGGGAATCCCTGATATAGAAGATAAGCATGATAACTGTCAAGGGTTGGAAACATTTATTTGTAGTTTCAACAGAACTCAGTCAAAGAACTTTGGAACATACATCCCAACAGGGCAGTAGTAAATGCACTTATTGCCTAGACATGCATTTAATGGACTGAGGTTATCTAGTTCAAAACAGTGTGTGCAAAAGTTGATATGTTTCACAGCTTGTGGGTCACGTAATAACAAAACTGAAATTTAAGTATTTTTTTAAAAGCTTTTTTCAAGTGTAAAGAATTAAAACAGATAACAAAACTCTTGGAATTATAATACATATTATATATAATGTTAATTTCATTGACATACATTGATAAAAAAAGTTTAAATATATTTTGAATGTAGCTCAATGACATAACATAGAAAGGGATTTAAACAGGCACCCTTTGCAAAAGGGTTGAAAGTATTTTTTGATCACTTGAAGTGTTTGTAATTTCTAATCATCTGACACTCAATGACACATAGATCATAAAATGTCAAGTAAAAATTAGTAACATCCATTCACAATTAAAAGTATATTTGTTGGTTTTCAAAGCTATTCCTTTACAATATGTTTATTGTATTCTCAAAGGGCTGCTCTAAAATTTGTGAATTATAGGACCAAAGTTTTCATTGGAGCAATACATAGAATGATAATAAATAATTTTGAATGAAAAAGAAAAACCTGTTGTAAAGATGCATTGTATTGTTTCATTTGAAGTTCAAGTTGCTCTAATTGGTGGGAGAGGTCATCAAGTTCAGATTGTAATGTTTTTAATTCCTCCTCCCTCCTTGATTTCAAGTCCTCCTCTGTATCAGGTTTTTTCAAGGCAGGTCCTGCTACTGGTGCTTCAATATTTTTTTCATCCTGCATGAAAATTATAAAATATAATTTTTCAGCATGCTTTATTCAAATACATTTTTAAACAAACTACTTAATTTATAAACTGAGGGAAACACTGAATTAAAAATTAAACCTTTCCAGCATGAGTTCTTCTATCTTTCATCAAAGGCACATGGAAACTTTAAGTTTTAAATAACTATATTTGATCTTGCCCCTCATATAACCTATAATTTTTCTGCCTATCCCAAAGTATGTTTATATTTTTGCTAAGAAACTATCACCACTTGAGAATATTATGTTTCTCACATGATTTTTCCTTCCCTGTTATTGATTTTTATTACTAAAAGCTTTGTTCTTGCACCTTTTATGATACCACGTTATGAAGAGTAAACAATTATTAATGATTGGGTTTGTTTGAAACTCCATGTAAAGCTACAGAAGAGCTATCATCCCTAATTTATAAGTGATAAATTAGAAAGAAGGCAGCTGGCTAATTAACATTACCCACCATTAACTCTTGGGCTACTCTTTTACTAATGAATAGGAGGATTGACCATCACAATATAATGCTCCACAGCTGAAAGGGTGAGCATGTTCATTATAACCAGGATTTGAACCCAAAACCTACAAATTTTGTGTCAACACCCTAACCACCAGGCACAGTTATTAATGAATCAACTTAGGACATTGTTATAATAGGTAAAATTTAAATATGACTGATTAAAGTAAATTATAAACAATCTATATAAATGTAGAGTAAATAAAGTAGTGGGAGCAGCAGTTTACGGCTTTGCTGGATAATGACTATCTGGAACTCCTGGAGGAATGAATAAAGAAATCTAATGCAGTTTCGAAGACACCTACAACAAAGCATCAGGTAAGCTTAGTTACATTTAGGAACTACTGATCATACACATATCAAAATAACAAAAATAATATTTGCATATGATTAAAGCAAGATAAACTCGAGCTCAGGCTAAGAACCTCAGCCAATAAAAGATAATAGCCGCGAATTCAGAAGATAACAATAAAGATTTATCAGACTTTTTTGATCTGAAACAGATCTTGCGAATAATCGTTCTACTGACAATCCATTAGTGAGTGACAGTGAGGTATCTGGGATATCTGGTTCGCCTGGTGAAGTTCCGTTTGCTAGAATCCAAGTGATCGATGAACATGAAATGGATCTGCAGATGTCTTCATTATTTAAATATATACTACCAAAAATAAACTGAGGAAATTTCCAAATGGCTACTTTTGCAAAAATGGCGAGCTCATTAGAAAATAGAGACCACCAAATGTACCAACTTCAAAGATTGTTTGTTTTGGAATTTCGCACAAAGCTACTCGAGGGCTATCTGTGCTAGCGGTCTCTAATTTACAGTGTAAGACTAGATGGAAGGCAACTAGTCATCACCACCCACCGCCAACTCTTGGGTTACTCTTTTACCAACAAATAGTGGGATTGACCGTCACATTATAACGCCCCCACAGCTGGGAGGGCGAGCATGTTTGGCGCGACGCGGGCGCGAGACCGCGACCCTCGGATTACGAGTCGCACGCCTTAACACGCTTGGCCATGCCGAGCCAGACTTTAAAGATTTGTTATGTTATTTAACAAATTGTTATTTCAAAAATATATCGTTCTGATATATTGAAAGTGGCCCAAAACCATCTCATTGGAGGTAATTTAAAAGACAACACGACGTGTGACAAAATTATGAGACATTTTTAGGCCAAAAGTTAGGCAAGATGTTTCTTGGTTTTGTAAAAAACTTCTCATACATGTCAGTTAGTCGAGAAAACCTTACCAGAAAAAGTCCATTGCTCTTTTGAAGTCTATCCCAACTTTTTAAGAACCATCCAATTACGTGAGTATTAACTGTGTTAATCCTTTACCAAAAACCCGATCAGGGGACCAGAGTTTGTTCACTATCAAGAACGCATCCGCTCGATTCCCTGGAGCTATTCCCTTAAGAAATATTTAAGCAAAAACTTTCCAAAACTTTGATTGATTTATTTACTTTAATTGGCTTACTAAAAGAAATTAAGTCTGATCAGGGATCAAATTTTATGTTTGGGTTGTTCCAACTGGTTGTTTACCAGCTCAGTGCTAAACAGATCAAATCTAGTGCGTACCATCTCGTATCGCAAGTTGCTCTGAGAGATTCCATTCTAACTTAAAAAATATGATGTGGACTTACTGTCTGAATAATGAGGAGGGTTGGGATGAATGAAATAGGTTAAGGAGTCGTTAGGGTTTGACACGTTCAAGTTGGTGTTTGGCCATTCATTGAACGTCCCTTTGAAGTTGCTGACGGAACAATGGCCGAATATGACTCATAAATGCACTTACTGGATTACGTTTCCAAGTTTAGATCCAGACCGTTAGATGCTTATGAATTAGCTCGAGAAAATTTGAAGTCATCCCAAGCTAGAATGAAGAACATTTATGACCACAAGGCTTAAGAGCGTAACTTTTGTCCTGGTGACATGATCTTAGTATTGTTACCCACTATGGTACATCCATTTAAAGCTAGGTACAATGGTCCTTATGAGGTTACTGAGAAAGTCAATGAGACAGACTATGTTGCAAAAACGCATGATCGTCGGAAGGCAACTCATTTATGTCATATCAATATGGTGAAGCCTTATCACATCCGAGATGCATCTGAAAACATTTTAGCTGTTGAATATTCTCCTGATATTGAAGACAGTCTTTTGACTAAGACTCCCGTAAATATGAAAATATTGGAGATGAATGCAACACCAAACTGAATACTTCTGGAAATTTTGATGCAAAACTCGAGAACTTGCCTCCTGAAAAGAAAAATAAACTTGCTAGTTTATTGATTGAATATGAGTGTATATTTCCAGACGTTCCTAGTCAAACTAACATTACTGTTCATGATGGTGATGTAAGTGATGCTTCTTCTGTGAAACAATATCCATAATGTGTGAATCCAATAAAGGCTAATAAAATGCGTAAAGTTAATTAGTTTGTTTTTGGATTTTGCGCAGAGCTACACGAAAGATATCTGCCCTAACCGTCCCTAATTTAAGACTAGAGAGAAGGGAGATTATCATCACCACCCACCGCCAACTCTTTGGCTACTCTTTTACCAACGAATAGTGGGATTGAGCGTCGCATTATAATGATTACACGAACGAAAGGGCGAGCATGTTTGGCGTGACGGAAATTCGAATCCGCGACCCTAAGATTACGAGTCGAGCGCTCTAACCACCTGGCTTATATGCTGGAGAATGATAATTGTAAAACTCAGTAAAAGTGATTAATCTTCACCTCGTGTATTGATTCCTAAATATGATGGTTCGGTTAGATTGTGACAGACTTTCGCAAAATGAATTGTTAACAATCTGTCAGATGTTGGAATTTATGTTGATAATATTATAATTTACAGTAATACCTAAGAAGAACCCTTATATGTATTATATGGTGTTTTTGAAAAGTTTAACAAAACCAATTTTACTGTCAATTTGTCAAAAGGTGACTTTTATAAGGTGAAAGTTTTTTACTTTACTGTGGTAGATCCCGGTCAAGTTGCTCCAATTCAAGCCAAAGTTGATTGCATTGTGAATTATCCAACCCTTAGAAACAAGAAAAGTTTGATGAGAGTTTTGGGAATTGCTGGTTATTGCAGGAAGTTTTGTAAAAATTTTGGCTTACATCACTGTACCATTAACAAACCTATTGAAGAAAAATCAAGAGGTCAAATATTTATTATGCATTTGTAGTAATGACACCTCATTTTGATAAACCTTTCGCATTAACTGTTGATGTCATCAATTGTGATGCTGGTGCTATTGTATTACAGTCAGATGACAGAGATACTGAACACTCTGTTTGCTATTTTTATAAAAAAAGCTTAATTGTCACCAAAACAACTATTCAACTGTGGAAAAAAAATATTGGTTTTGTGTCAGTTTCAGAATATTTCCATGTATATTTATTTGCATTATAACAACCTTTGCCATTTACACTGATCATAACCAACTGACGTTTTTAACTAAATGAAGAGCAAAAACAGAAGTTTGTTAAACTGTAGTTTATCATTCCAAGAGTATAATTTATTTAGAGATATTCTATGTCAAAGCGTTTGATGTTTGTTTGTTTGTTTTTGAATTTCGCACAAAGCTACTCGAGGGCTATCTGTACTAGCCGTCCCTAATTTAGCAGTGTAAGACTAGAGGGAAGGCAGCTAATCATCACCGCCCACCGCCAACTTTTGGGCTACTCTTTTTACCAACGAATAGTGGGATTGACCGTCACGTTATAATGCCCCCACGGCTGAAAGGGCGAGCATGTTTGGCGCGACGGGGATGCAAACCCGCGACCCTCAGATTACGAGTCGAACGCCTTAACATGCTTGGCCATGCCGGGCCCAAAGCGGTTGATAACATCAGTGCTGATATATGTTTACGTGCTGAGTAATTTTATTTTCATAGAGTTAATTGTATTAATCATGTTACATATTGTCATGATTTTTGAAATTGTACAATGTATTGCTCGCAATGTATATATATATATATATATATGTTACATCTTTGTAAAAAAAAATTAACGTCACTTTTTAATTTTCTAAGGAGGGAGGTGTAACAGGTTTACTGTTATACGTTGAGTTTAATGCCTACATTTCCTTCAGTACAGTTTTTTATGCATGTGATGTATAATGTTGGATGAGTATTACGAAAGTCCCGCCGTTCTCTAAATTTCTAGAAGATTCTTGAGAGTAAGACTCAACAATATTTGTTTTCGGAAAACGCTAGCGTGTTTGAATTTTGTTGTACGTTCTAGAATCTCCAGTGATTCATATAAAAGCAGCTAGCCGAGAGACAGTAATAAAATATTATTGGCCATCTACAGTCGCTGTACTCGGAAGTTATAATTGTGATTAAAACTTATTAATCGGAAAATTACAGAATTTGATCAGGAATGCTTATAGATTTCGAACATACAAACCATTTAATTTCAGTGAATTAACTTAGGACATTAGTATTTCTATGAGAGCATTAGATATTGTCACCAGTGAAACCATACGGGTGCATCAAATTATTTAACCGTCAAAAGAAGTATACTGGTGTATCAACAAAGAATTGATTAGCTCTCCGTTAACATTGATAAAAGATTCAGTTATAGACCAAATATGACTCAGTATCGATTCTAAGTTTGTAAAAAACTGTTGTATATAAACCGTCATTTGTAATAAGTATTAGTAATAATCGTTATTGCAAAATGTATTGTTTTTATGTTTGTATATTAAAGTATATTTATGTTAAAAAAGAAAATTGTATGTATCAGCCTTGTTGGCAAACATCATAAATTTGATACATATTAACATTTAATTGAGTACTAAGTTAAAATTTCCGGCTATTTGAAATCTTAATACCTAGTATATGTAGCAAGATAAATCGAAAGTTCATCCGAGATAAATTATAATAAGTAACATATCTAAAAAATTAAATAGGAAAATTTTCGTTTTTATCTTATTTACTTACTATATGTATGCCCCCCGCTCATACAGCGTTAAGTCTACGGATATACAACGCTAAAATCAGGGTTTGATTCCCCTTGGTGGACTCAACAGATAGCCCGATGTGGCTTTGCTATAAGAAAACACACACTCTTATTATAAGGATTATTTTAATCCAAGTTACAGCTTTTACAGTATGGAAGAAAATTTTTGAAACAGGTAAAAAAAAGCTGTAACTTATAATAGAATAAAAACAGGAAACACGTTTCGTAAGTTACCTTTTTATTCTGAATAAAGGGTTGTTAAATCTAACCTGACTTTTCTTTGTTTTTTTCTCGACAGCCTGGTGGTTAAGGCAATCGACCTACGATCTACGAGTTTCGGGTTCCAATCTATGTCACCGAACATGCTCGCCTTTTTAGCCGTAGTAGCGTTATAATGTAATGTTCAATCGCATCATTCGTTGGTTAAAAGAATAGTCCAAGAATTGGCGTTGGGTAGTGTTGTGTAGCTGCCGTTTCTCTAGTCTATCACTACTATATTTTTAACTAAGAAACAACAAAATTTTCTTGTTTTAACTAATATTTGACCATTATTTTTTTTTATTTAAGGAAAAAGCTATACAATGTCTACCAGAGGTATCGAACCAAGTTTCTTCCTATATATGCACTACCCGCTAAGCCACTTTGTGGGATAGGCGTGAAAATACAAAAAAAAAGAACAACAAGTAACCAAACTAATAATAATTTACTGAAAATAAATCAAGAGTGATTGAGCATATGGAATAGTTATCGCAAGATGCCAAACAAGAAATTATTACTGTTCTTTACATGTGTAGTTTGAACATTGTGTGCCGAACAAGGAGTACTTGTAGTCAAAAGAATGTTTTTGAAATTAATCACAACGTCCGCAATACACTCTGCCCATCACGGGTATCGAAAACCGATTTCTAGTGGTGTCAGTCCGCTGCCATGCCGCTGTGCTACGGTTGGGGAGAGGGCTCGAAAGAGTTAAACAACGCTGTAAATGACTTCCATGAATATACTGTCATATATTGTTCTCTGAGTGAATAACAAAACAAAAGTGTGGGTGTTTTCATATAGCAAAGCCACATCAAGCTATCCTCTAAGTCCACCGAGGGGAATAAAGCCCCTGATTTTAGCACTGTAAGTCCGTAGACTTCCCACTGTACCAGCGGAGGACAACAAAAGGGCGTTCTTAAGTAGTTCATAATGATACGAATTTAACTATTTAGATATAACTTTACCTTGTATATATATATATTTGCCCAAAATTAAAAACAACAACAACTATGGATCAAGCTTCTATACCCTTCATTGCGCACATGGTTCATTTTGATCGAACAAAATTCTGAAACCCGAGTTAATGAAAGTAAAATCACTGGAAATATTTCATAAGTTATAGTTCAACTGTTTTAGTAGATCAAATTGAAAATGAAATATAAACGATGGAACAATCCTATTACGCACAGGACCTAATACAAATTCTAACCAAATTCAACATTCTATAACTTTGAAATGTATATATATATATATGTGCGCGTGTGTGTGTTGGCGCGAGCTTGAAGGAGCCAAAAACAACTGAGGACACGTCCTCATCGTTGTAATAAAAAGTAATGTCATGTCTAAAAGTGAGTTAACGCAATGGTATACACACAAACACATATATATTATAACCATAAATTTTTAAGCCATAAACAAAACACATTAACATTAAACAAAATACGCTGCATATTTTTAAAAAGCTCCTAAAGTACAAGTTACAGCGTGGGATTATAAAATATGTTCTAGGTTTTGAAGGTGACTGCGGAAGTAGGACCCACATTGCGATGGGGATACATCGTCTATCAGTCTTAACCTCCAATTCGCTAGCCTCACTTAAGAAGATTAGAAATTAGGAGAGCGAGATGTGGGTTCTCAAGTCCAAAACGTCCCACATCTATATCACCCTTCACTACTTGCAGACAGTTGTGGGAAGGCGATTGCTCTCCCATGTTATTTATCTCCGGAAGTTTTATTTTACATACCCCCAAATGGAAGTACCTTATTTTCCTTATTTTTTATTTTTATTTAATTTTTTTATCCTTTTCTTATTCATACTTTAACTTGGGAGAGCAGTCATCTTCCCACAACTGTCTGCACGTAGTGAAGGATGATATAGATTTGGGACGTTGTGGACTTGAGAATTCCTATTTTGCTTTCCTAATTTCTAATCTTCTTATGTGAAACTAGCAAATTGGAGGTTAAAACTAATAGACAGTGTATCCCCACCGTAATGTGGGTCCTATTTCTTCAGTCACCTCCAATACCTAGTATACATTTCATAATCCCACGTTGTAGCTGGGACCCTAGGATCGTTTTTTAAAATATGCAGCGTATTTTGTTTAATTTTAATGTGTTTTGTTTATGGATTAAAATTTATGGTTATAATATAGTTAATCAGAGGTTGGGATTTGCTGTTCTTAATGCAGTCCATCCTCATGATTTTGTTTAATTATTTAATTTCATTTAAATTTACTTATTCAATTTCACTAATATATATACGCGCCCAGCTAATACAGCGGTATATCTTCAGATTTACAACGATAAAATCAAGAGTTCGATTTCCCTTGGTGGGCTCAGCAGATGGCCTACTGTGGTTTTGCTATAAGAAAAAATACACAATACACATACACACACACACACACACACACACACACTAATGTATACATACACATTTTAGGAACAACATTTTTTTTTTCATTCTAGCAAAATAAGAAATTTTATAAAGATAACATTGGATCCTGGCTGGATAATGTGGTTAGTAAAGAGCAACATTAGGCCTGCGGTTTGACCGATATGGTTGATGAGAATATTGACCCGGCAATGTCACTCAAGAAAAATCTTATAGATTCAAAAGGTTCAAAATATTCCAAAGATGTTGATTAGTTGTTTTCAATTAAGCACAAAGCTGCACAATAGACTATCTGTGCTCTGTCCACCACGGGTATTATCGAAACCCGGTTTTTAGCGTTGTAAGTCCGCAGACATACCGCTGAGCCACTGGGGGGGCGCCAAAGATGTAAACATACACACATGTATAGTTTATTTAGGTTAGATTTAGGGTCATTTTTCCAGAATAAAAACTTGACTCATGAGACACGTCTTTCACTTTCGTTTTTTAGTTAATATTGATATTCAGATGTTTGTCTAAAAAATGTTAGAAGTATATATATATATATATGTATGTGTGTACATAATCTATATAGATATTTTATGCTTTAAAAACAAGAAAATTACAACTAAATTAATTAGTTCTGTTATCATCTTTAATGAACAGCATAAAATACTGGCGCTCCACTGCGGGGCTTAAGTGACTCCTTACGATTCACAAAGGCCTCAGTTTACAGATCAAGCGAGGCTCCATTATCTTAAATTACTTTTATAGCGACCTCAAGGGGGATATGTTAGGTCACCTTACCTGCTAGCTTGTGAGCTGTCTCGCTATTGGTCAGTGGAACGTTTACGAACTTAAATGATGAAATCCGGAGTGCAGTCATGCTCGCAGATAAGCACTTGTGAAGCTTCACGTTAAAGCAACGATAATAAATGAATGCATTTTGAAACATGGTGCCTCTGAGATTTGCGTGCTAAGGAGTTAGCTAGACATACATACCAAGAAAACTATAAGCTGAGTTAATGTATCATTACACTGTTAGAGGGGCATCATATATATACACGAATTTTTATCAGGCTAGGAGATAATCTTCTCATTATAGGATGTTACACTGCAGTTTAAACATATCCTTTTAAAATATTTCTTTTCTGAAGAAGTCATAGCATATTACACTCGAAGGCTGTATTAACTGTAAGTCTCTGTGATGGAGAGGAATTACATGAAATTGAAATGAATGCATTGAGATTAATATTCAATAATGATTATCGTATGGATAAATGATATACTTTTTTCTTATTTCATGATTCTTTAAGGAGTTTGGTTGTTGTTCTTGTGGTCATTGAACTAACTACACATCATCCAAACCATATTAATCGAGCGTATAAGAATTCACGCACTTATACACAAAAGGATACACACGTTTACGCAATAATAGAAACCTATGCTGACTAGTTAAAAGCAATAAACACAGGAAACGGTGCTGAAAAAAAATATTTTGAAGACTTTAACCGACATTGAACAGAGAAGGAGGGAATGATTACCTTTGTCTCCTAAGTATAAAATCTCAAATTCAAACTATTACAACAATCAGACTATATAAATACATATTGGAAATTTGTATACCGTTCCATTCATCAGCCAGAACCGTTTAAGACTCTATGTCTAAACCAAGCAAGCTATTCTTAATAATTGGTGGCTTATATATCTTAACGGATGCACATCATCATATTTAAAACAAGTCAAGAACTGTTCTCTCAGATCACTGGATTGTTTTCTTCAACCACAAACTTTCTTGTTCTAGTTTATCTGTGTTATTTTTTAACAAATGAGAACATTTGGCTATTTATTCACCTAGACATAAAAACACTGTATATAATGCTCTGAATTAATTAATTTAGTAAGTACAAATTGAGTAAGAGATATAACCAATCTCTCAAGTGAATTTCAACTGGCTTTCCTTTGTCCCTGATCAAATGGATGTAGGGAAGAAGAACCTTCATCAGTACCTGTTTCTTTTAAAACATATACCAAAAAAAACAACAAAAATGATGCCCCTTATTAGCTCAGAAGCAGTTCTGGGAGCTTATAATACAATCGGGGTTGGATAATGTAACGGATTTGCTGTTACACATTAATTCTAATATCTGCGTTTGTTTCAGTTTTATCCATTAGACGTATATTGTTAGATGTGTGTTGTGCAAGTACCGCCTGTTTTCTAAATTCATAGAAGATTCTCGAGAGTAAGAATCTTAATTTTAAAAGAAAACACTAGCGTAAATTCAAATATCATTGAACTTTCGAAAATCTCGCCTAATGAGTATATAAAACAAAGCCATCGCAAGACGCCAAGAGACAGTAATAGAATATTGTTGGTCAGCTACAATCATTATATTATAAGCCACAGAAGCTATGATTGTGACAAATACTTATTAATCTGAAAAATGCAGATATTTGACCAGGAACGTTTATAGATTTCGAACGTTATAAACTGTTCAACTTCAGTGAATTACCTTTGGACGTTAGTATTTCTACGAGGGCATTAGATATTTTCGTTGGTGGCCCGGCATGGTCAGATAATTAAGGCACTCGACTCGCAATCCGAGGGTCACGGGTTCGAATCTCCGTCACACCAAACATGCTCGCCCTTCCAGCCGTGGGGGCGTTATAATAATGCGATCAATCTCACTATTCGTTGGTAAAAGAGTAGCTCAAGAGTTAGCGGTGGGTGGTGATAACTAGCTGCCTTCCATCTAGTCTTACACTGTAAATTAGAGACCGCTAGCGCACATAGCCTCGAGTATCTTTGCGCGAAATTCAAAACAAACAAATTTTCGTTGGTAAAAATTCAGCTTATAAGCGGCGTGAGTTATTGTTTTGAATTAAGCACAAAACTGCACAATGGGCTATCTGTGCTCTGCCCACCACATGTATCGAAACCCGGTTTTTAGCGTTGTAAGTCCACAAACATGCCGCTGAGCCACTGGGGTCAAGCAGCGTGAGACCAACAAAGCTAGTTAGCTTAAGTGAGATATAACAATATGAACTCGGAATTAATTTACTGGTCGTGGACTTGAACCGTATTAAGTTCTAAACCAGATAGAAGGCTCAGTATAGTTTGTAAAACTCTTGTATATAAACAATATTTTTAATAACTATTTGTAATTACTGTTATTATTGTGTTGTTATTTGTATATTTAAATATATTTGTGTTAAAAAAGAAATTTGTGTTTATTGATCTTGTTGGCAAATATAAATTTAATACGCATTGACATTCAATTAGTTTCTAAATTAAAATTTCTGGATATTTGAAACCTTAATACGTAGTGTACGTAACATAATAAATCGAAGACTCGTCCGAGATTAATTATAATACATAATAATACCCACAGTGAGGATTGTCTGATTGTTTGTTTTTGAATTTCACACAAAGCTACACGAGGGTATCTGAGCTAGCCGTCTCTAATTTAGCAGTGTGAGACTGGAGGGAAGGCAGCTAATCATCACTAATCATCGCCAACTGTTATTTTCTTCCTTTACCAACGAATATTGAGATTGATCGAAACATTATAACGCCCCCACAGCTGAAAGGGCTAGTATGTTTGTGTTACGGGGATTCGAACCCACGACTCTAAGATTACGAGTCGATCGCCTTAAACAACTGGCCATGCCGGGTCACACAGTGAGGAAAACAAAGATGTTCCTTCTTGTAGCCTCGTACATAACAACGAACGAGTGAAAAATGATTTTTAAAGGCAATAGGAACGTTGGAGAGTAGCCATGTAAGCCTCTGTGAACGAAATAAGTTAATAACATTACGCGTTAAAATTTAACAAATTAAACTGGTTATGGTCTGTCTTAGGTTTTGTTTTACAATAAAACTATTTTTTTCTTTCTGATTGAAAGCATTTGTACAGTACACGAGATATCTCGATTGACTTGTGTGGCATCCATACATGGATGAACACGTCATGTGAAACTAGCGTGAATTAAACTATGGTGAATACGATACATTTTATATTTTAGACTTGACACAACATAAATCACGATACTTGCATATAGTGACATAAATGTTACTCTTTTTGTTCTTGAGCAGCTGATCAAAAAATTATGCATGTATCTTTCAGTACAAGTACTAATGTTACAATCTCATACATTTTTTTTTTTAAATATTACAATGTTACTTTGACATTTGTAAACACAAAGAGTATTTTTGCTGTTTTTCAAAATTTGATACGAAGGAAAAAAGTCATAGATAACATGACTTCCTGTTTGTTTTCCTTTTAGGATAATAAGATATTATAGTGGGCGTTGAGTGGAGTGTAGGACTACTTGAAGGTCAAATAAAATATCCTCATTTGAACACACCTCTACACAATAATAACTCGTGTATAATTGTATTTTTATACTTTTTCGTTCAGTGATTATAGAATTATCAGTTGTCTTTACCCATTTTGGCTAACTCGTACTAAAACAAAACTACCTATTCACTGAATTATAAATACTCTCTTTCCAATTAGGTCAAATCACATTGCTTCAGAAACAAACTCTTGGTGAAACATAACTTCACAAACAGTTGAGGAGTACAGATAACTGTAACAATTAAATAGTTTTTATACGATTTACGATTCCTTGAACATGACTCTTCTTAAATGAATCTGTTATATTTTGGTATTAGTTATTTCTTTACGTTGGAACAAAAGCTTATTGTTTGATTATAAAGGATATATTTATTGAAGCGCTGATTAATATCATGTCAGTTTTGCATTCTGTACCATCAATAACGCTTTTACACATATATTCTTCTTTGATCTCTTATGAGTCACGGCCTGAATTATGCCCATGTTGTGATGAAACTTTGTATTTTACTTTGTTTTAAAATGACCTGAAGATGTGTGGGTCGTTTTTCTGAGATACGAGTATATTGGAATTCATGAGCTGTTGATTTCAGTTTGTGGGGTAATGTGCGTTTGTGTAGCTCTTTACGTTGTCCATGGGCACTAAAACTAGATGAGTTTGGTTGAAAGAATGTGTTTATATATAATTAATAATAAAATGAGTGTATTATTTCATTGATGTACAATGCAACTTTTATTTTCCTACAATGTTATTATTAATTTATATAAAACCTAAGTTTGTATTTCCCTTCCTTTCAACCAATAAAGCCCTTCTGTTACGCCCCCTTTTCGATAATACAGCAGAGAGTATGATAGCTTATAACGCTAAAAACATGGTTTTGATACCTGCAGTGGCCAGAGCACAGATACCCATTGTGTAAGTCTGTGTTTAACAAAAGACTTCCTGCTTAATAGAACGTTTCAAAATGTTGCAGTTGTAGCTGTTTGCTTAATCGTCACGTACACACGTCTGAAGAGGGCATGTGCTGTGAACATCGTTAATTAAATACTTATATTTGTATCGTTAGTTTACGCTCATTCATTTATTTGCTTAAGAAGTTTTTGTGTCATTTTGTTCACGCCCCCCTGCCACAAAATCGCACTTCACACTTCGAGATTGTAAGTGCGTTAAAGAAGTGTTGATGAAATCCTATTCTTCAACTAGAGAAGGTGAACCAGCTGTCTTTTCTTCATTCTACCAGTTATTTAAATCCATAAAAACACACAACGTGACAAAAGAGGAAAACTTTATTTATAAGTATACAACAAATACAAATTAAAATTAATTTATTTGACGGTAGGAAGGTCCATATTATTATTTATAGTAGAAGGCATAGTTTTACCTTACAAATCCTCATCGAATGGTAAGACATTTGAATAATTTTGTTATGGATAATGTTTGAAGTTAAGACACTCATGAAGATCCCTTTATTTTGTAGTTCAACTGGCAATTATTTATTAGATACAATTATTACAGTCCTTAATGAACTTTCTAAGTTTATTTCACTTTTTACTAAGACAGGTCAAACAATGCAAATTTCAACAGAAGTCTTCCTTTGTAGAATTAGCATTGTCTGTTTCTCAGTATATACACCAAGTTTGACCACAATACCATAAAACTTCTATAGAGTTAGATCTGCTAAAGATCTTGATAGCGGTCAATAAATGCCATAATCTATTTTTTGTTTGTAGTTCTCGTCTGCACAATATGGTATGGTCACTGTTCAGATTCGAGTAAGAAGGGAAGAAAGATTGTTTGTTTTGAATTTCACGCAAAGCTACTCGGCTGAAAAGGCAAGCATGTTTGGTGCGATAGGGATTCGAACCCTTGACCCTCGGATTGCGGGAAGAAAGAAAAAATAACAATAAATTAAATTTTCTGTCACTGTCTGAAGAAGCCAGATCATTAGTCAATAATGTTGCCATTGCATTAGCTCTTCAGACTACTTCCATTCACACGTTTCTCTACTTGTATATTAAGTGTATCAATTTTACTCAATACTTGTTGAATTAAAATTGAACAATTAGTCAACAATTATGTAATAGTACCCTATGGGGCATTGCAGAACTGAGCCTTTTCGTAAGAGCAAAATATAAAATTAAAATTACTATATTACAGAACTTGACAAAATAATAAGACGCTTTATCCGTACATTATTAGATGTCAGGTAAACTATCTATCCATGCCTATCTTTTATCGCACACATATCTAATGTTTTTAAATATTGAAGGTTCTGTATAGATGATGTTCCTATCACAGTTATTATTATTTCATCAAAATGTTATACACGCAGACAAGTAACATGATATATATTTTGAATTTTTGTACCATTATTTATTTTGACAAGTTTGAGAAAACTTGTATAGAGGGTTAATTGAATCTTCATTTCAATGATGTGGAGAAGCTGATATTGTGAGGTATCGCTCACAGATGCTAATTGTGGTGCAACGTGTGACATGTTTGGGTTTCATATATTTGATTCACGGTGAACTTTCGGTCATTCGACTTGGTACTACTGTTGCTTCGTGCACTTCTTAGGTTTAAACTTTGTTTTAAAATTTCCATCAAAGCTACGCAAGAATATATCTCAGGGCGGCCGGTATGGATATTAACACTTTTACTAATAAAACAGAAAACAACGTTTCGACCTTCTTAGGTCATCTTTAGGTTAACTAACTGTTGCCGGGAGCATTTTCATAGGGACGAAAGTGTAAGCGGGTAAAGGATTGTAGGGGGCGTTGCAGTTAGATGTTACGTTAATAATTAGTATTGATTTTTTTGTTTGTTTTTTTGAATTTCGCACAAAGCTACTCGAGGGTTATCTACGCTAGCCGTCCCTAAATTAGCAGTGTAAGACTAGAGGGAAGGCAGCTAGTCACCACCACCCACCGTCAACTCTTGGGCTACTCTTTTACCAACGAATAGTGGGAATGACCGTCACATTATAACGCCCCCACGGCTGAAAGGACGAGCATGTTTGGCGCGACCGGGATGCGAACCCGCGACCCTCAGATTACGAGTCGCACGCCTTAACACACTTGGCCATGCCGGGCCGTTAGTATTGATATAAAGGTGTTCCTTTATATTGGTTTATTTTTGCGTTTGTTTATATTTGTTTCCCTAGTTCCTATCTGGGTGTTTTCTATGGTTATGTTGTGTTTCTTTGATTGTTAGTGTACAAAAAGGTATGAAGATACTTTTGTTTTTTTTGCGTTCTTTGAATCTGGTTTCCATTTTTCTGCTTGTTTCTTCAATATGGAAGTTGTGGCAGTTGTTGCATTGTATTTTATAAATTATGTTTGTGTTGTGTTGTGTTTGTCAGTGTAGTTTTTACATAATATGGACTTTAGTTTTGTACCTGATTTTTGAATGAATTTGGTGTTTACTGGAATGTTGTGTTTTATTGTAAGGTTTTTCCAAATGTTGGTTATTTCTTCGCTAATGTCGGGAACATATGGTATGCAGCAGTATAAGGTTTTGTAGTTTGTTGTAACTTGGGATTTATTGTTACTTGTTTGTTTGGTCTAGGTGTGTGCGTATAATTTTTTCCACATTTTTTTTAGGAAATTTGTTGATGTTGATGAAGTTTTGTTTTATTTTGTTGATTTTATCGTTTATTTTATCGGGTGAACATAGTTTTGTGGCTGTGTTTATTTGGTTTCTTAATATGTTGAGTTTTTGTTTTGTTTCGTGTGCTGAGTCCCAGAGAATGTATAATCTACCGTGTTTCTCCGATAATAAGACCTACCCATAAAATAAGACCTAGTGTAATTTTTGGGGATAGTTTTAATATAAGCCCCAGTTAAGAGTGGCAGGAAGAGGAAATACATAAAAAAAAATATTAATTAGTTTAATAGTTAGTTAATTAGTTTGTTTAAGTATTAATCAGTTAGTTTAATAGTTTAATAATAGTTTATTTTAAATGGTTAGTTTAATAGTTTTACTTTGTAACTTCATTTTTTTAATATATCAAAATAAGACATCCCCTGAAAATAAGCCCTAGTGTCATATTTTGGAGTGAAAATTAATATAAGCCCTGTCTTATTTTCGGAGAAACACGGTAGTATGGGTGATTTTATTCTGAACTTCTGTTTTGAATTGTGTATCGGCTCTAGTGATCTTGAGGTTGAGAAATGCAATTTTATCAATTTTTTTCCTGTTTACAGGTGAACTTATTGTTGGTGTGTATAGAGTTAACATGGTTGAAAATCTAAGTGTGTGTTCTGTATATGTTAATCCAGCAATTGTATCACCAACAAACTAAAACTTTTAAAAAAAATAAAGTACAGAACAACGTATAGTGGTGAGTGTAAGGCTGAATTTATCACTTGAGATTTAATCTGTGTTATAAAAATGTTGGATAGAACTGGTGACACGAGATTCGTTAATCATACTACCTCTCTTTGTTTACCTGAAAATGACCTAAGAAGGTCGAAATGTTGTTCTGTACTTTATTTTTTTTTAAGTTTTAGTACCAGCCGTCTCGAGAATACATTTTTACTACAAGTGGGTTTCTCGTATGCATCATTATGCTACCAAAAATTAAGTGCATCATATTAAGCCTCCTCAGTGACACAGTAGTATGTCTGCGAATTTATACTGCTACAAACTGGGTCTCAACAGACGTAGTGAGAGAGTACAGACAACCCTTTGTGTAGCTTCATATTTAATGACAAACAACAACAGTATGTATTAAATCGATTTTGAATATGCAACTCAGTAAATCATGTGATAACCACATTGGATATAAAGTCGCCCTCGAACGAGGTGTATCAGGACAACAATTTGACATCACTTGACGTTCACTTACGTAGATAGTGTGATGTTACCGAAAACTGATCATGTATGGGAAAGCATATGACATATAACAGCTCTTTCCGACTCAAAATATTCATTCACTCAGATCATAAAAAAATTGTTCGAATCGGGGATTCAGATTTTTTAAGACGGGAATATTCCTTGACATTAATGGTATTAGACAGAATAGAAATATGTATCAAGATGGGTCACCAGATCTATCCACGAAGAGGCCTACAACCGTGATAAGCAAATTGCGGTGTTTTGTAAAAGATTAAATCTCACGAACATATGTTCAATTGTGTCAAAAACCTTCATTTGTTCCAACCAAAAGTACATGATATAAGCAGGAAAGGTTTCCTTCTGTAAAGCTACAAATTCACGATTACACAAGTATCTTCCACTATATATCTGTTCAACTATCGCATACCTAAAGCAATTGGAGAAAAATGTGCGTTCATACTATTCCGTATGATGACATATTGGTAAAGCCTTCGGCCTTTCGATTTATGCACATATGATCGGATTGTTGAAACAGGCGCAAAAAAAAATCATCCATGCGCAGTAGATGGATTATGGAAAGGAAGAAGTGTGTAGTGGTATGCTTTGTAATTATAATAGAGTGTGTCACAAAGAGGTTGAGGTGAAACAATTGGTAAGAACTTAGTTGAAGATGGTCAAATCAAATTTCATTTTCTTAGTTATCTTCTCTTTAGAAAATATCTAATTGTGCCAGTTTTGTTTCATATTTAGACGAAATGTATGTAGTTATAGACTATAATTATTTTCTACCAATAAAGCGTTTAGAATCTTTCTTCTTTTATTAACTTATATTTTTAATACATAAATATTTGTTTGTTTCTTTGTTAAATTCGCGCAAAACTATTCAAGTGTTATCTGAGCTAGTCGTTGCTAACTTAAGTGATAGCTAGTCAACCTTACCCTCTTTCAATTCTTGGGTTATTCTTTACTATTTGGGATGTTCTGAAAAACATCACTGACATAATAAATCATTTTACTGCAGCATTTTGAGTAAATAATATTTTCGGTTATAATATTGACTTCTTATTAAAGCAAGCTGTCTAGATACATCAGAACTAAATATATCTCGCTCGAACAGTAAATCAAATACTATGTTCGAACTATGTTACTTATAATGATCACTATTACTTTTGCCCGGCATGGCCAAGCGGTTAAGGCATTCGACTCATAATCTGAGGGTCGCGGGTTCGAATTCCCGTCACACCAAACATACTTGCCCTTTCAGCCGTGGGGACGTTATGTTGTGACGATCAATCCCACTATTCGTTGGTAAAAGAGTAGTCCAAAAGTTGGTTGTGGGTGGTGATGACTAGCTGCTTTCCCTCTAGTCTTATACTGTTAAATTAGGACGGCTAGCATAGAAAGCCCTCGTGTAACTATGCGCGAAGTTCAAAACAAACCAAACAATATTTTCGGCCATAAAGTTGAATAGAAGTACTGTGATAAATCAATAGAACAGAAACTAAAGCCTATAAGATGGATAGTTTACTCTGGATAATTTGTAAATGCTTTCACAGTTAGTTATTTTTGGCTATAATCCTAATATCAGAGGGGAGTCGAATAACTTACTCTCTCAGTGGCACAGTGGTATGTCTGCGGACTGATAGAAACCGAGTTTCGATACCCGTGGTAGGCATGACATAAAAAAGGTCTTTTGTGTAGCATTGAGCATAATAAAAACAAACAAGTAACAACTGTATTACTTTGCTTAATACACATATAGATGATTTAATTCTTCAGTCAAATACTTTTACTTACAGATAAAAATAAATTATGGAATAATTTTCGTTGCTTCCTTAATTGAACAGTGTTACTTACAAGCAACGTAACATTTATAATTTACCAAAACATAATTCCCGAAAACATTTTTGTGCAAAATATACCTATTTAGGTAAGTCTCTCATTTACCTTAATTATTTTTTATTCATATTCGTTACACAAGCATGTAAGTATGGAATAAAAGGGACATTTGGATGCTGTGTATTTTATTCAGGATTTCACCCTTTGAACTATCCTGACAGAAAACGTAGAATGTGTTCCCGCCTCCTCCTCGAATGTTTACTTCGGTTTTGTTATAAAAGCTGTCAAATGTGCTGAAAAGTTTGCTGCTGTCACAGCGTATTTTAAAGACTGTTTTAGGCAGCTTCAATGTTTTTTGTGATTGATTTATTTCTTTGTGTACTGCAAAGTAAAAGTTTCGCGTCAGATGTCTGTTTACTAATACTTGTGTAAAAATACATATCAGTGTATAGATATTCCTAACTTCGAACTGTAGACTACATCGTCACTTTTATAACGCACCAACTGCCCTAAAGTGCGTAATGCATTTTAGGGACAAACTGACTCGTACTACGAACACTCGGATTTGTAGTCATGGAACGCTAACAACAATGTAATTCCTGGCCTACAGAGGTTGGACAACACTCTAACATGTTTTGTAATTTTCATAGCACATTTGGCTTCAGCTGGTGCATGGTGTTGCTTAACCAAAAGCTAAGTAAGATTGTTTCAACAGAGGATTAAGTGTATAAATAATTCTCTTTATGTCTGATTAATTACCCAAAATATATTTCAACGTATGTCAACATTTACTTTCCCCCCAACTGGGATGGAAAGTGATTTTTTTGTTTAACTTCTTTGTTTTTTTCAAACTCATTTTCATTGCAAATCTTACAACTTTCTGTGATTAGATGTTAACGTAATTTGTTTTGAATTTCGCGCAAGGCTACGCGAGGGCAATCTGCATTAGTAGGCCCTAATTTAGCAGTGTAAGACTGAAGGGAAGGCAATTAGTTATCACCACCCACCGCCAACTCTTAGGCTACTCTTAACTTATCGTAACTTACAACTTAAACCACATAACTATTATACAAGAAAGAAAAGGAATCTTCAACTCAGCAGAAGATTTTTTTTCACTAAACTTATAAACAAATATCACAAATTTCACGAGCACCGCTCAATATATATCACTAATATTATTACACGTTTTCCACATTTCGATTTATTTCGATGTCTTTGTTTTGGAATTTCGCACAAAGCTACTCGAGGGCTATCTGTGCTAGCCGTCCCTAATTTAGCAGTGTAAGACTAGAGGGAAGGCAGCTAGTCATCACCACCCACCGCCAACTCTTGGGCTACTCTTTTACCAACGAATAGTGGGATTGACCGTCACATTATAACGCCCCCACGGCTGGGAGGGCGAGCATGTTTAGCGCGACTCGGGCGCGAACCCGCGACCCGCAGATTACGAAGCGCACGCCTTAACGCGCTAGGCCATGCCAGGCCCATTTCGATGTTATTAGTTGCAGTGGTAAAAATGATAACATACCAATAATGATGAAAGTAAGAATATTTAAAATAATAAGTTTGAATGAAGTTACATGTGGTTAAGTATGTACCTATTATTAGTCGTTGATATTTGGTTACTAAAATAGATGATAACGGCTTAAAACCTAAAATCAGAAAGAAATATTTCATAACAATAGAATATCTCTTCCCCTTATCGACACAAATAGACTCGCCCTATTTGGCATTTGTATTTCGTTATTGGCTGACGTAAGACTCTCCACTAAATTTGAGGGTCCAGTAACTTCTACTTTACTTACTCCTCGCTTTCGGTGTATGTATATACATTAAGATAAGTGGTGGGTAGTTTTCAAACGTGTGTATGCCTGAAGTGTGAAGGTATGTTTTTCACGTGTGACTGAAACATTTTTTTTATACATATTGAAAGTAGCTTTTCATTGTTGTGCTTTAAAAAGAAACATTTATTTGGAACTTATGTTTTATTTACAGTATTACTGAACAATTCCACAAGCCCAAAATAAGTGAAGTCACGGTTTGAAGTCTGTGGGTCAACTATCAGTAGAAGGAAACGTGTTGAATATACGTCTATTATTACAAGTTAAGATTAATTTGCTAACTTAGTGGGTACCACATGTGTCCTGCTTAAGAAAAGTATCTAGTGATGGAATATGAGTAGGTCTGGGGGTAAGTAGTAGATATGCAACTATCTTTCATAAGAACTAATGACTAAAGTTAAAACGGCAGAAGTAAGCTATTTCATAATAAAAGTTAGAACGTAAATGTAGCATAATATTGAAAACAATTCTGTTTGATAAAATGGCTAAAAGTGCTTAATGTCATAAAACAGTCTATTAGGTATACAACTCGTGATGATTAGATTGCACGAAATTATCAGGTTGGGTTCATAATGATAATGTCGGTTAAATCTCAAAATGGTAATAGTAAATTAGTGTCTAAAGATGTTTGGCTAAGGTGGGATAACGTGGGTTAAAGAATTTATTTTTGTGTGTAAAGATAATTAAAAAAAATATTTTAGCAGTATACCCATATATATTAAATATGAAGCTTAAAATGTATAAAAGTGATAGGCTGTTATAAATAATAATATAATTCACTTACTGTTAAAGTTGACATTGTTAGTGTTACCAAAACATGAATTTATTAACAAATCGAATTTCTGGGTAAATGCTGTTATTAAAGCAGTTTGTTTATTTAAATAGGTATTAAAATTCGGCATGTTTACTTCTTGTAGCATATGTAGATAGAAATTTGTGTAACTGTAGAGTGTAACGTTAAATATATAATTATTATTTGAAATTGAGATGCTAGGTTTAAAATTCATAATAAAATAAAGAGGTAATAGTACTAATACAGACCTAATTAAAAATTGACTAAACGGATGTGACTGGCTTGAGACCTGCGGCTGTATCAGCAATACATATTTAATCAAATTAATTAAAGCCGGCATCCTACTTTCGAACTACCCACAGATATTTTGTACATAGTAGTGAACGTTACAAGTACAACTTGTTAAACGTAATAGTGTGAACAGACTGTACCAGGGAACGTACGGGCCTTGGGTTGCTATATAGCGTAGGATATATACTCGCGTACTAACGGCAGGAACTCCTTTTATTTTTTTTAATTAAAAGGGGATGAAAAGCTAGAACTGAAACAGCTGTACATGGTCATATTGCATTTTTCCTTTCGTGGCCTTGGTGATAACATTGAAGTTCTTGTGTTATTAATCTGATACTTGAGTGTGGAGTGTTTCTTTTTGTGTGTGGGGGCGTGAGCATGGCGACAAAAACGCAAACTTTCGCTTGTACATAACTTGTGTAACGCTATGAATTTTCTTGTTCATGTAGATGTATCTTATAAAGCAAGAAAAATAGTATGGTTTTATTTGGTAAAAATCGCAAATGTATAAACAAAATGTCTGGCAAAAAGTGTTCATATCTGATATTGAGACTAAATTTCGTGTTTCGTTGTCTTAAGTTTTCAAAGATTAGTCATTGTAAGAGATATCTAAAAATAAAGGTGTTGATTATAATATTAAAATAAATATCTGTTGCTTGCAATAACTAAGCAACATTCATATCTGGATTGAATAATATATGCTAAGAAGTGCAGCTTTTAATTAACTTAGTGTTGACACAACGGCAGAAAGGATGATAATAATAATAATAATAATAATTATTATTATTATTATTTAAACCAAATAATTAAAGATTTACGAAAAGTCTTGTCTATTCAAAAATAGTTTAAAATTTAGAATAGAGAAAATAAAAATTTATAGAAGCTACCAATAATTCAAATAACTAAATAATAATTAAAAAAACAACAATAACAAAAAAAAAACTACAAACAAGACGATCATCTGGTCATTCAAGGCTATCCTTGTATATCTAATCTTAAGAAAAATATTTAAAAATATCCTTTATTTTTCAGATAGCAATCGACACTCTATTTCCGATTAAATTTATTCAATACGCAAATGACCCTATTAGAAAAATAACGAGCTTAACTGAAAATAGACTTTCTCCAAATCTGAGCTCGTGATCTCTCGTTTTCTTCGTTAATTGTTTTAACTGTCAGTTTTAAATCTCGTGCTTCTTCGTCATCTTGTCTTTGTAGCTGCCTTAACCAGAGCCTAGTCTTTCGTTCTTTTTATCTTTAGCTTGTATTTTCTCGTTCTACTGTCTTCGAAACTGTCTTAACTGGAGCCTAGACTGTCTTTTTTTTATCTTTAGTTCTGTACATTCGTCCGGTTGTTTCTAAAACTTACTTAGCCGGAGTCTAACCGGTCTTTATCAAATCTGAAACTTCCTACACCAACCTTTTTTGAACATCCAAATAGTTAATTTCGATTTTTCCAAGCTACGTACTTGGAGTGAAACTAAAGTAACCTCGTAGTTAGTATAGCTTTGATTTTCATAAGTATTTATAAATATTAGAATGCATTGTTTTATCAATTGGGTATTCTCGTGGTTAACAATGTTTTTGGCCGTAAATCCGTATATCACGAGGTTTGGCCAGCTTGCAAGATATTTAATACAAAACCAAATACATATGTTAAGCTCATAACACAACTAATATATTTACCATCAGTGAGAGATTGGCAAAGCATCAATAGTGTAATACCGTCGGAAATTGTTAAATATGTAGTTGTCTATGGTTCCATACCATTTAAAATAACCATTTTGTAATGAGCATAGTTAATGCTTCTGTTATTTCGTTGAAATTTATTTCATTCTGAATTACTTAAATATAGGTGGTATAAACTGTTTCTTTGCAACTGAAGATGAAATTTGCACCATATAAAAAGCCTTAATTTATGACTTTC
The DNA here is from genome assembly GCF_004210375.1 of Tachypleus tridentatus. Lineage (NCBI taxonomy): Eukaryota > Metazoa > Arthropoda > Merostomata > Xiphosura > Limulidae > Tachypleus > Tachypleus tridentatus. Next base: position 96,493,963 of record NC_134833.1, read on the forward strand.
CAAAAATGTGTGGTTGAAAGCTAAGGAAATACTGTTGAATGGTCTTAACTAGCATAATTATTCCATTCAGAAGCGTTTTTACAACTTTTCTAAAAAAATTAGTTCGATTTTTGTGTTAACATTCAAGCTATAAATATTTAAGTTTGTTTTCAGGAGACACTTTAACCTTTCCATTCAGATATTTAAAAGTGTTAACGAAAACCATGTGTATGCCAACATGGAAAAATCCTCATGCACACTGGATGTTCAATGGTGAAATTCGCAAATTTGTGGCCAAGAGACCAGCTAACTCGCTGTAGAGATTTTGGCTTAATAATAAACACAAATACGCATTTGATATAGTTTCGATATAGTAGTGAACTACACAAGAAGAGTTTAATGTTCTTACTATATTTCTTCACGTATGTTTGAATCAGATTGAGATTCTGGAGGAAAGGCATGCATGTTTTCATATGTATATTTTTCAGCATTATTAAAAATCAGTTTTTGAACCGCAATTAAACATGAAATAAGTTATCTGTATTGCCATTAGCACGCACGCTGGAAAGGTCTCTCTGTTGAAAGCTAACGTGTATACGTACCCACTTCGACATACCCGTTTGATTTTATCAGGACTTTGAAATTAAACTTTGTGTGTGTGTGTGTGTGTTGTGTGAAATAAGCATGTTTCAATTTTGGAACTTGCCTTTTCCACCTTGACCTTATTTAAAGTGGTTTGTTGGAATAAAGTTATACAGAATTCTTGGGTTTACAGTCATGTACACCTCAATTTACCCGAGAAATAATAATTTCCATAATGATAGACCTTTTAGTGATTTCTGGTGTCATACAAGTATCTGTCTTAGCTATATCAACATTGAAAGCCTAGCAATTATTCAATAAGTTTTCATTCATCGTGAATTGGACTTCTAACTCTCAAGTTATTGATGAGTTTCCAATGAAACCTAACTGTGTTTTTTAATACGTTTATTAAAACCTTGTACACCAGTTACTCGTGAATCCACGATACTGTTAATTAAAGGATCGCTATCAAAATGAGTCAGTCACACAAAATACAAGAAATGCCATCAGTGTTATTTTTAAACTCGCTAATTACTCTTGGGCTTCTTGTGTATTTTACGTGTAAAACGAATTATATCATCCAATAATTTAGTTAGTTCTTTACACTAAGTGTTGTAACAAGAAAAACCATATAGACCGTACCTGCAGTGAACGCCAAAAAACAAATCGGTAGGTTGATTACTATTTTGTTGAAGTCTACACTTTTTTTCCAATATAACATAGACGTGCGATAGTTTTATTGTTTTTAAATATTTACATGTTCTACAGTAATTCCTACACCTTGAATCCGAAAATATACCTTTTTCTCTCTCGCGTACAGATAATTAACGGGTGACATTTTGTTATGCCTAAAATTTTGACAATCATCGGCTTTTGATTTATTTAGACTAATCGCGATGAGAGAGCCTTACCGACTGCTTCAGAATCAAACAGAATAAATAATAAATGTTCATTGTGTTAAAAGGAATAATACGTTGATCTGGGTAAAATTTTTTTCTTCTCGATCTGTAAAAAAAAAAAAAATATCTGTTATAGAAAAAATTTTCATTTTTCGGTATGTTTATCGCACTTATTAGGGTTGTTTCGGTGTTGGCATATGTTTGCCCTTTGCTATGTATTATATATAGATAATTTAGTTACACTACCTATAAATGCTTATTATAATCTCAAATACATCGAGATGACAATCTCAAGCTGAAGTTTAATCTTTTATATCTCGAATTAATGCGATAAAGTAGTCAATAGCTACAGTAAGTCATCACGAACCGTATCAGCTGGTTACAAGCTATTGTTCTATTGTTAATTTTCTCTTTAACTTAGTGTTGTTCTACTGTTTGTTTTTTAATCAAACTCGCCAAACATTAAGAACAGAAAAAGCCTGTCTTATCGGAGTTTTTATAGTATGTTATCATTAACATTTTCATGTAATATTTAATAAAGAAACCATGGTTTATTTCTTTCATTATGAAAACGAAAGGGCCCGGCATGGCCAGGCGGGTTAAGGCGTTCGACTCGTCATCTGAGGGTCGCGGGTTCGAATCCCCGTCACATCAAATATGCTCGCCCTTTCAGCCGTGGGGGCGTTATAATGTTACGGTCAATTCCACTATTCGTTGGTAAAAGAGTAGCCTAAGAGTTGGCGGTGGGTAGTGATGACTAGCTACCTTCCCTCAAGTTTTACACTGCTAAATTAGGGACGGCTAGCACAGATAGCCCTTGAGTAGCTTTGCGCGAAATTAAAAAAACAAATAAAGTAATAAAAACGAAAACTTGATGAATAGCAGTCTTTAAAAAACCAAATGTTTTGGTACATTTAATTGTATAAAGGCTGAGCAGTTTTAAAATAAGCATTTTTATCATAGAAATAGAACAGGTAGAGTTTTGAATTTACAAAATAATTATTTTCCTTTTATAAAAGATCATGGATTTGCGATTTGATAAGTATTTTTTTAAACCTATTTACCCTTTTGACCTTCAGAGTAAAAAGTATGACACGAAACAGAAAATCGAGTCGGCTTGTGGTCTAAATTTGCCTTTCTATTTATTTTTTATATAATTATTCCGACTACTTAGATTTAATAATGGATTTTATTTTTGAGTCGGTTAAATTTTAGAAGATTTTCTAACTTGCACTTGGTGATGTATAAAAGTGTTAAAAATACAATGGTGCATCAAAGTGTATCTCACGTTGAGAAATATAGTAAATTCATGTACCTTTATTTAGGGGTGGGGGTGTAGTTAAAGAATACGAATCCGAAAAGTTAAAATAAATTTTGAATATATATGTACGAAAATCCTACAGTTAGTGCTGTAGGGATAAGTGATTATTGCATAACAGTTCTATTTGTGTGTAGGTATAAGTGCTCCTGCCCACAGCGACCCACAATTTCTGCAAACTACCGTAGGCGATAACATTAACCTCTTCTACTGTGGTTTTTATAATACAGTTCTCGTAGCTACCTACACGTTTAGTTAAATAATAAGTTAAAGATCAACTGATTACAACGTTTCGGTATAACAAAGCACGTGCGCAAAATTTTATTAACAAATTGACATGACTGTAGAGAATCAAATATGAAGTATTGCTGATCCGTTTTGACGGAAAAATCCATTCACTTGCTTTAATAAGATCCAATTTATGTCATATCTATGACACTAAATGTAGCAAGCTCTCTTTAAAAACAAACATAATATTCTAGATTGTCAAAAAAGTTCTTTTAAAGGTTTCTATTTTAAAATAAAATAACCTTTTTAGAACGAAGGTGTCGCACAGGGAAGGTTAGTAAGTTTCTGTACACCTGTGCCTACTAATTGCAAATATACCGAACCACTACTTTTCTTGAGAGAAGAACAGATGATTTTTTGTTTCCACTCTGTTTTCAAATGCTAGGCGTATTTCGGTATTTTACGCGTGCAACTTTGTTATCATTTACAGATTAACATAACGGTACAGCGTTTGACTCTATTATACAGACGTGGTAACGGTATAATTATTGACGCCATCATAAAGAAGTGGCACAATTCACATTTGGGCATAAAAGTATACGTGCTGAAAGATCTAGCATATAACTTGTAGTTTTACCAAAACGTAGGAGGAAAACGTCTGTGAAAATCTAATAACTGTAGGTGGTGGTGCAGTGTGTTGTTTGAACCATATTTGCCTATCGCTTAAAGTTACTAAGATTTGCAGTTAAAACTGGGACTTGATTCTTAGTATTATCTGTTATGTTACGTACTATACTTTATTCCGGACGAATCTCCGATTTATTATCTTACGTACGTTACGTATTACTATTTAAATAACCAGCAATTTTAATTGTTAATTAAATGTTAATGTGTTTATCATATTTGTCAACAAGACTGATGCACACAGCTTTTTTTAACACGAATATATTTCTAATATACAAAAGAAAATCCAAAAAATACAATTTATAATGATGTTAACACTTGAGCTAAAGCTCCTATGTAAAATCCAGAATTACATGTTGCCTGTATAGCTTCATACTGTTCTATTGTTCCACTGTCATTTGTTCCTTTGGGGTCGGGCCGGAGGACATATGATGTGACTTTCAGCGATTCTACAGCATTGTTAAAGTAAAATGTGCTGCGATCTAAGGTCACTTTACTTGGAAACAGTTTTGTTGGTTTCATAATGAAACTTTATTCTGAGCATTTTGTTTATTTATCATTGCTATGCAGAACAAAGGGAAATTGTACCGCATGACACACATACATATGTATCTATGTTGAAAATTCTGCTTATCACATGATGTAATAGTAGTCTTTAAAATTTTCACTTTATTCTCCCTTTCTCTGTCACACACACGCAGACAGACAGAGAAACTCGCATATATATCTATTGCTACTCCTTTATTTTATCTCTTTATGTGAGATTGACATATGGAGGTTAAGACTAATTGATGGTGTATCCCCACCACAGTGTAGGATTAACTTTCTCAGTCACCTTCAAAACTTGGTACATTTTATATCCCACATTATATCTTGTACGCTGGGATCTTTTTAATCAATGCAAAGAAAGAGACATCATTATTCGTCCTCATGAACCATTTACCTGTACAGCCCACAGGGACGACATTGGGATTGGCGTTTGTATCTGGCCCCACTTCTGTCTTCCCCTTTCGTATAACGGTTACATTAGCTAATATCTTTCTCTGTGTGCGCGACCTCCCCATGTTGGTTAGCATGTTCGAGCAGTGTATAAGGGTTCATGGTTCGCGTTTCATTGTCGTAAAAACTAGCTCTGCATTTCAGGCATATGGGTTCGCTATAAGAGTGACGGGTCAATCTCACTATTTGGTCAGGCAAGCGATGAAGATAGGTGCTGTTGTCTGTGTGTAGTCTATCAGCTAAATATAGGGATGGGTAGGTGCTTAGTTATCCGTTTGTGTAAATTTGGGCGAAACTTCTGAAACAAGCAAAAGTAACTATACATTTTAACGAAAGAATACATGTTTGTATTGCGCATGTATGTCGATGTGCATATATATGTTTATATGTAAAAAGTCTGAGGAAGAATAATTCAATCATGCCCATTGAGAAACGTCTAAATTTTCTGTCTTCACCCCCACGCCCCTCGCTAGTACAGCGGTAAGTCTACGGACTTACAACGCTAAAATCAGGGGCTCGATTCCTCTCCTTGGGCTGAGCAGATAGCCCCATTGACTTTGCTATAAGAAAAAACTTGCACTCCATCCCCAGTTGATAGGAACTTCAAATTAAAATTAAGTAAACTAAATAAATGAAGTTGTAATTATTTAACGAACGAAACCAGACATGTACGACAAAGTTGACTGGAAGAACTAACCATATAATGATTACGTTGCATTGCATCACCAGTTGGGTGACCTCGTTGCTAACGATATTTTTGGCCGTAAAAGCCGAAGAGTAGTTTAAATACTTTGAAAGTAACACTTAGAGGCCGCAGCCGGATTCCATGTGCCCGGGCTCGCAAAAAAACGGTGTTGTTTGCTCACAGTCCTGTATGTATCCTCATTAAAATTATTTTAATCGAGTTTTGCATTTTTAAGTGAGTTTGGCAACAAGGATATTCTGGATATTAAAATGTTATACTATTTATAGTTTTGCATTTTTTAAATGTTTTGATTGTTTCATAATTTGATTACACTTAAATGACTGATTTTTTTTAATTTTTCCATTTAGATGAAAACATTAACTAAGCTAAATTAACTAAATTAAAATTAATTAATACACCGTATTAGAGAGACTTTTTATTGTCTGATTAATATTTATTTCATTATTTTTATTGATTTCAACATATTGGTTTTAAAATGTTTTGTTGTCATCGTTAAAAAATGTCATAATTTAAAAAAAAAAATTAGATGGTGGCTTAAGGGGTCCAATTTTGGGTAATCGCACATTGTTAGAGTGGAGATTTTGCTGTGAATACAACTTTGGGTAATCGCACATTGTTAGAGTTGAGATCTTACTGTGAATACATGGAAAATGCAATTCGTGCTAGGAATATAAATAGTTTATATGTGCTATGAAGCATAAGAAAACCCTACACTTATGCTATGAAAATGGAATAAACTGAAATACACCAAATGCCTTTTTGTTATACAGAATGAGTCATAGCGCGAAGCTCCTTAACTCAAGAAAGATACTAATTATTTTGAACTCATGCGAATGTTTATGATGGAGAAACTTGCGTGATAATGTGTAAATGTATATGTCCAACTGATTCGGCGATGTTGCAAATATAACTTGAACATAAAGAGTAAAGTTTATTTTTTTCTTTCATTTTTGTTTAACGAAGTGGGATCCGTTATGACTCCCTTTTTATGTTATATAACCAACAAAAAAAAGAATATATACTTACCCTCTACTCTGCATTAAGTCTCTGTAATATGTAATTGTAGAATTATTTTCTGTATTTTTTCTTTTCTTCTCGTTAACCGGAGGCTAAGAGCAGTGTTCCGTAAATAGTAGGCCTGTTTTAATTACATATACAAGGATACGCTAGTGAAGTTAAAAACGTGTTATGTAAAATTTCCAAATATCTAAGCGTAGGAGAAATGACTGGCTTTGTGACTTAAAATTACTTATTAAATTGAATATCTTTAAATGTTCAGATATATGAATATAATTAAAATGTATATAATTTGATTCACCAGCTTCATAATGGTGTATCTGGACCTTAACTTCCCCTATTGTGTTACGTTAGGTATTCAGTTAGCAGTGTTTTAAAACTCGTTAGATACGACTAAGGAATTTCAAGTTTAAAGATCATTAAAATATCTTATTAGAATATGCTAAGGATTGGTAAGTTGTTTACGGTTTAGTGGAGACCTTGAAATACATTAGTAGCTCCTGTAAAACTGATACGATAGCCAAGTTTTCTTTGAGATGTAATCCGACAAAACCACTTTATGACGTGAGAAGATATCATAATGGTGTATCTGGACCTTAACTTCCCCTATTGTGTTACGTTAGGTATTCAGTTAGCAGTGTTTTAAAACTCGTTAGATACGACTAAGGAATTTCAAGTTTAAAGATCATTAACATATCTTATTAGAATATACTAAGGACTGGTAAGTTGTTTACAGTTTAGTGGAGACCTTGAAATACATTAGTAGGTCCTGTAAAACTGATACGATAGCCAAGTTTTCTTTGAGATGTAATTCGACAAAACCACTTTATGACGTGAGAAGATATCAATCAACAGTAGAAGATCTCGGAATCTGAAGACTTGTGCAAAAGGCGTTTATATCAAGATGCAGTTTCTTGTATCAAATATTACTATTTTTATCTTATATTTTGCGTTCTACACGCAAAGAAATAACATTGGAGGACTTCATTTCTGTTTATCATGAGAAACTTGAATATTATTTTTATAATTTACATTACTTGAGTTTATAAGTTTACCTAGACATACTGCATACTTAATTTCAGGTATTCAACATCAGCTTTGAGTAAATAACATTTACACAAGATAGTACTTAATTTTCCATTGTTTTTGCCATTAACTCAGTATAACTCATAAACTTGATATATGTGTTGAATGCCGCTTCCATTGATGTTTCTTAAATCGCGCTCTTTTAAACACTCCATTCATCGTCTGTTGGACATTTCTTAACCCTCAAACAGCGAGAATGTTGTAGGTAGCAGCATCAATTGATGATGGCTGCCTTTTAAGAGTTAAACCAAGCTCCTTTATATTACACGGTTTAAGCTCAAATTAGGTAGTAAGCACTGATCTTTAAGTGTTTTTTCTAAGGATTTCTGTTTTATTTAGAGAATGTTGACTGACTAACTGTTTCGTAGGTCATTAATTTTCAAAATGTATTGCTACAAATGACGTCTGTGTTCCCTCAGTTCAATCGTAAGAAATGGAATAGAACACCCAGACTTAGGAGGCTATCATGAGTGTTTATAGAGTTCTTTCCTGTAAATGATTTTCTACGGGAAATTAAAAATTGCCAGTCACACACTAGCGTTTATACTGCTAAGAATTTATATTAATATTTGAATATTTTCAATTGCAAGAATGAAAGCTCTTCTGCGTTAGAGTTGCATACAAACACACCGTGAAAGTGCATTTTATGAATTATGAGAAAAACCTTGTACACTAGTTACGTGAAGTAAAAAAAGTGTCATTGGCCACTGTTTATTCATTCATACTTGTATGACCGCACAATAGAAGCTATAATAAATAATGTTAGTATTACGAAAATTATTTAATTTTGAAGCTTCAGTTTAAGGGAGGTGCAGTTCAATCGACTGCTTTGGTTAAAATCTTAGAAATAACAGACCACATTACTTATTTATTTCTCAACATTGGAATTTCTACTTGTATTTCTTTATTTCCGTAGAAGAATATAGTTTAACATTTATTATATTAGTTTAATAATTTTCATAGGAAGAAAGCCATCCTGACTAATTTCAATTTGATTGAGTTTTTTTTTTTACATTTTAAGAAAACTTGCACTGTACATTTATTGATCACTACTAAAGTATCACTACCCCAAGGATTCTTAGAAGCCAAAAGAAGAACAGACACTTAAGAGAAGGCCTTTGCTTTAGCTAATACAGAATGTCTCATTTTAGACGCGACAAGCCTAACTGTGGGTATATTGTATGTGTTATTCTCCTATTATCTCGAATGGCCTTCTCTCTTTAATACCATATTTTTTTGTGAAGTGGATTCAGTTACTTTGGAATGGAATATGTGTTGCTTCAAGTTTAGTTTTTGTACATTTGTGTGAAGACGTTCTAGTCAGCGAATGAGATATATTTCCTCTCCAGGTGAATCCCTGTACGTGATGAGAGGTACCTTCTAGAGAATGTTCTGTACTTTTAGTTTACCTCCTCTGGAATCTAAACATCCACCGACGTGTTCGTTGTACGGGGTGACCCACGAAGGAGGGGAAGAGGTTACTGGTGGTTGATATATTCAACCCTAATACACCACTTTGGCCTTGAATTTCTGTAGACGGGCGACCTTAGGAAGCCCTCTTCCCCCAAGATCAATAGGCTAGTTCACTTGGGCTAGGATCAACTGAGTACCAGTGTTGAACGTTCTAAGGGGTGTTGTGGACATTTGTCTTTTGGTGTTCGTGTATAGTGCTCACAAAGCTTTGGCATTGCTGCAATGTCCTTGTTGGCATTGTAGTGTGTCCCCTCGTAGGACTCCATGGTGGGTAGGATCTTGAAAAATAAACTAAAACGACTAAAATTAAAAAAGACATTATCAGAAAACGATCACGCATAGACGACTCTGTACAGTCACCAACAGAGTCAGATTCTGTACCTCGATTTCTAATTATGCATTCCTTATCCGAGAAATTCTTAGGGCAGATGTCTCCCTTTTTTATTCAAAAGAGATTAGAGAGGCTTGCTGGCTTCCTAAAATCAGTAAAGAAGTTACTCTCTGGAGACATTTTGGTAGAAGCACCTTCACCACAACATACCAAACTCCTCTTGAAATCGAAGACCATTGGTGATGTATCCATCGAAGCTACTCCCCATACAACTTCTAATTCTTCCAGAAGAGTTATAGTTGAGAGGGATTTAAAGAACATTCCCGAATCCCCCACAGTGTGGATTCCTGTACGTCATGAGGGGACCTTCCAGGGAAGGTTCTTTTATTTAAGTTTACCTCCTCTGGGATCTAAACATCCACCCACGTGTTTCCCGTGTGTGGCGACCTATGAAGGGGAGGAGAGGATCCTGGTGGTTGAGGGTTCCAACCCTAACACACCACTTTGGCCTTGAATTCTTGCAGACGGGCTGGTGTTTGGGTATAATGCTTACGAAACTCTGGCGTTGCTGCAATGCCCTTGTTTGACATTGTAGTGGGCACCGAAATTTCCCTTTTATTATGGATCTTCCAAATAAAGATTTAAATAAATAGTAAAGAAAACAGTCCATAGGTAAAAAATCACATCTTGAAGTTTTAAGCAGTAATTTTCAACATCTGTACCACCTGTTGTACCTCATCTTCTTATCCTACATTTTCTTTCAGACAAACCTTTAGGACAAATGTCCCCCTTTCTTATTCAGACGGGACTGCTGACTCTCCAAAGTCAGTAAATAAGCTTCGATCTGTGATATATTGGTGGAAACATCCACATCTCAACACAGTGAACTCCTCTTGAATTCAAAGGCAGTTGGGGATATACCTATTGAAGTTACACCTCATGCTACTTCGAATTCATCACGAGAAGTTATTGTTGAGAGGGATTTGAAGAACATCCCCGAGTCAGAGATTCTCGCTGGTTTCTCCACTCAAGGAGTTTCTGCAGTGAGGCGTATCTCCACTTGCAAAAGTGGAATTATGATGCTGACCAATATTCTCGTTCTGACATTTACATAGCCGTGTTCACATGCCACCATCAAGGTGCAGCGTTTGAAAACGATTCAAAACATTACTTATCCTAAGGCTTGAAAGTTGCTGTCCACCACTTCATCTCAGACGTATGCTGCTGCACTTCATTCCACGACTACAGTGTGAGTGCAGACGGATCTTTTTCTGCTTCCAAAAGACTCTTTTCCAAACCAAATGAAAAGTCTTTCGACCTCCATGGTTAAAGTTGATGAATCAACTTTAACACCTATCTCTGTCCCTTACATACATCCAACAAACCCCAAGGCACACATCTTTTGGTTCCGAGTACAGGCGTTTCCTTGGATACATCTTCTTCTCCCACTGCAAGATGCAAAGCAATCATTCGTTCGCATCGTCTTCAGTCACTGGAATTACCTTCCAACAGCAATGACTTGCCTAATCGACCCAGGGCAGGATCCATGGAGTTCGATAGACCTCTCTCAAGTAAGAACAGTAAGGAAAAAGACGTAGTCATAAACAGACGGGTTCTCCACCCAATTCGCCTACACTTAAATAAAAATGGGCACCTAGATACAATGGAACTGTCGAGGTTCACGTTCTAAGCTGGATGACATAAAAACACAGATTGCTTTCTACCATCTTGTATGTCTTTCCTCACAGGAAACATTTCTGAAACCTGCCAATACAGTCACCTTTCGGCGGTTTTCTTTGTACAGAAATGACAGGCTGTGTGATGTGACAGTGCATGGAAGGGTGGCACTATTGGTTGATCAGCATGTGCCCACCTTTTCTTTGCCATTCGACTCACCCTTGAAGGCCGTAGCCATCCATGTTTTCTTGAGTCATACCATTATGTTTGTTCACTCTACTTGTTGCCTGGAGAGACATATAATCAATCAGACCTTGATGCTGTCATTGAACAGTTGCCGTCTCCCTTTTTAATCCTGGGGGACTTTAATGGACATCATCCCTCTGGGGAAGTGTTGATATTGATAGGAGGGGTCGCTCTGTAGAGCGTATGCTCTCTGATCACAATCTTTCTCTTTTCAGTACTGGTTCTTCCACTTATTTTCATGCACCTAGTCAGTCCTTAACTGCTATTGATCTTTCAATTTGCTCCCCTTCATTATTCTCCCATTTTTCATGGAGGGTTCACAATAATCGATAAGACAGAGATAATTTTTCTATAATTTTGAGAGAGAGTGGCCGTGGTCGATGCCACCCAGCCCACGTTCCCCGGTGGAAGCTGGATCACACAAACTGGCCCTCTTTTACTGCTCATGCAAAACTTGATCTTACCATTGTCTGTAAGCCATCAATAGACGACTGTGTGGTAGCAGTAACTGACTGTATTATACAAGCAGCTGCTCAATGTATTTCTAGAATACTTTTTGTAAATATCCAACACTCTCGAACCACATTGCTTTCCAGCAGGCCCGTGCACATTCTCGGTGGGTAAGACGTCAAAGCCGGAAGGAATCTTAGTTTAAGTTCACAACTGGCATATTTTCTTCCACCATTTACAAAGTCATATGGGACAAGATTCGAAAGGTCAGTGGGCAATATAATTCTTTCCCCTCTCGATTTTGCTCTCTGATGGCTAGGAGGTAGCTGATACTATAGGTGAAAGCTTTTGCCGGGTATTTAGCACTTCTGCTTCTTCTTCCACCTTCTTAGCCATCAATACTTGGGCAGTGCAATCACCTCTTTCCTTTCGAGCTGATTGTCTCTGTGACTATAATCGTCCCTTTACACTGGTGGATATTAAACTGGCCCTTATTGGCAGTACATCGGTTGGACCTGATGATGTACACTATGACATGCTGCACCATCCATCTCCTGCTTCTTTTGCTATCCTTCTGATTGTTTTAACTTGATCTGGCAGGAGAAATGTTTTTCCTGATTGTCCTACCTTTTTCCAAGTCTGGGAAGGATTCAAAGATTCCTTCAAACTACCATTCAATAGCTTTATTCCGTCCAATTGCGTTGACGAGCTGTCTCTGTAAGACCTTGGAGAGGATAGTTAATGCTCGTCTTGTTTGGTCCCTCGAATCAAACAACCTCATCTCACCCACCCTCTGTGGGTTCCGACGATAGCACTCTACCGTGGACCACCTAATTCGATTTGAAACATCAATCAGAGAAGCCCTTGTCAAACGACAACATCTTCTATCAATATTCTTTGACATTGAGAAGGTTTATGACACAACATGGAGGTATGGAATTTTGTGAGACCTCCACATATATGGGTTACGTGGCCATTTGCCCATTTTTTATTTAAAACAATTTAATGGACAGGAGATTCCAAGTGGTATGGGTTCAACACTTTCCCGTTATTTTCTACAGGAACTTTGGGTCCCTCAGGGCTGTGTTTCGAGTGTCACACTTTTCAGTATAAATATTAGTACCATCACTGAACAACTCCCTCTCACTGTTGCAAACGGGCTCTATGTCGACGACTTTCACATCTCGTGTCAGTCGTCGAACATGAGATATATTGAGCGGCAACTATAAACTGCCCTCGATCGTGTACTGAAGTGAACCACAGCAAACAGTTTTAATTTCTCTCTTTCTAAAACCTTTACCGTGCACTTTTGCCGCCAACGGGGTATTCACCCTGATCCTGAAATCTGTATCGGTGAAGTTTTGCTGCCTGTGGTTCCTGAGACCAAGTTCTTGGGGCATATCTTTGACTGTAAGCTGACCTTTATACCACACTTAAAGCAACTAGTGGTAAAATGCACAAGAGCACTGAACATCCTCCGTGTCCTCTCTATCACTAGTTGGGGAGCGGATCGATGCTCTATGTTAAAGATATATCGTGCTGTTATTCGATCGAAACTCTACTTTGGATCAGTGGTCTATGGCTTTGCCAGACCCTCGGCCTTAAAGATGCTGGACCCCATTCATCATCAAGGACTTCGACTCTGCACTGGGACTTTCCACATCTCCCCAGTTCAGAGATTATACGTAGAATCTCATGAACCTTCTTTGCACCTTCGCCGTTTGAAACTGTCTTTACTATATTCTTCGAAAATTTGTTCCTTACCAAAGCGTCCCACCTGGGGTTGTTTTTCCTTCCTCGGTGGGCCATACTTTTTCAGAACAGACGATCTGCCACTGCTCCTTTTGGCCTTCGCGTTTAGGCGCAATTGGATGAATTGGGTCTGTCCTTGGATAACATTGCAGAATCCACTGGTTAGCCCATCCCACCATGGCTTACCACAGTCCCCAAATGTGACCTATCTTTAAGTCATCTGAGAAAAGCAGATACTCCTGATTGGAAGTACCGTCTTTTATTTACTGAAGATCTTTCGAACAATCTTTCCATTCCAATTTCTACGGATGGTTCCAAATCAGGTGACTCTGTGGGCTCTGTCATGGTTTGTTGCGATCCCCTCTACAGTTTCTGTGTTCACTGATGAACTGTACGCCATTTCTCTTGTCCTGAATCAAACTGAAGCTAAGCAGTACTCCAACTGCACTATTTATACTGACTCGCTTTGTTCTCTAATGGCCCTGGAATCGCTTCACGTTGGTTCACACCCTGTTCTCGCTGATATTCAATACCGACTGGCCCATTTCTCATTAATATCTACTTCTATCCAGTTTTCTGTATACCAGGTCATGTGGTATTTGAAGGAACAAACTTGCAGACACAGCACCTAAATCTATCTGCTCTGGCATTATCACCACTGTGCGTATTCCATACATGACTATTGTCCTGTATTCAAGGCTTGTCTCCGTGCCAGTTGACAGTCAACTTGGAGTGAGCAACGTGACAAGCTTTTCCAAATAAAACCCTATATTAACTTTGGCCGTCTAGCTTCCATAATGTTCGAAAGGAGGAAGTTGTTCTAACTAGACTACGCATTGGTCACAGTTTTTTTAACTCATTGTTTTCTTTTATCTGGAACTGATGCACCAGTGTGTAGTTTGTGTAACACTCAGGTCACTGTAAGCCACATTTTACTTTCTTGCCATCGTTACGACTCTCAACAACGGCACTATTTTAAACGTGTTTCGTCCCAAGGTTTGTCCATAACATTAGACAGTGTTATTGGTGACGGTAACACTGTCCACCTTGATAAAGTTTTAGTTTTTTAACGGCCATTAATCTCTTTAATGTCATTTAAGTGTTTGATATTTATTCATTACACCTTTTTTTTTTTATTGTGGTTCCCTTTTAAGAGTCACAATCTCTCTAGTTCGATTTGAAATTAGAAAATGGCCGTAACATTAAATAATTCGACACCTTGAGTGGAAAGGCCAACTTCAGGTGACTGACGGTGGTTCTTGTACGTATGTACCTGTTAGTCTTCTTGGCGGGTTGTGATAGTTACCATTATGCTACGGAAAGTCTTTTACATCTTCTTTTACTCTGATTTCTCTCTTAACATTGTAGACTAGATGTCAACATTGGTTTTATGCTATTCATGTTCTTCAATGCTGTTTTGTTTTATTTTAATTTCCTTTTATGAATTTTACTACATTTACTTTTACATTTTTACCGGAAGTTTGGCGCAGATAGCCTAGGTGCTTTGTGCCATAAAACACTAAATCAACCAACCAATAGGTTTGACGAGCTGTCTGTAAAACCTTAGAGAGGATTGTTAATGCTCGTCTTGTTTGGTTTCTCGAATCAAATAACCTCCGCTCGCCCACCCAGTGTGGGTTCCGACGATAGTGCTGCACCATAGACCACCTGATTCGACTTGAAATGTCAATCAGAGAAGCCTTTCTCAAACAACAGCATCTTGTATCAATATTCTTTGACATTTAGAAGTCTTATGATACAACATGGAGGTATGGCATTTTGCGATACCTCAATATATATGGGTTACATGGCCATTTGCCCATTTTTATTATTATTTAGATAGCCGCAAGCTATATAGGAAACGCTCCTTACCATTAAAATAATGCTTGAATGTCTTGACCTTATGTCAACAATTCGAGGTCAAGTTTAATGGGTTCAGTTAGAATTGATTTAGCTGGGAATTACGAACATTCCAGAATATGTTCATACAGATCATTATCCAAGTATAACGAACTCTGCTGATGCAAGCGCTTCTACATATCAAAAATAATTCCTGTTCTTCCTGCTGTGATAGAGTAGCAAGAACTCATTTGTGAAGACCAATATGCAACTCCATATTCTTACAGTATTGATATTTTTAATGCATATGTGATAGTCTGAGGATTTAATGATTCAAACTTCATCGATGTTTTCTTCTAAAGTAGATTTAGTCAACGTTTTCAACACATTAATTTTTTGTTGACGTCGTTGTTATGTTTTCTGTTTTAAGACTGACGTTATCAGGGTGTGTTCTGAATCCATCAGCAGGTCTCGAAAACATGGAAAACGGCAGGAGCAAGATCAGTACGCATCAAAGCCATGTTAGAAATGTTGCCATTATATATACAGCCAGGTATATAAATCGCATCATTATATTATAATCTCTTTGGCAAAGGAAACAGCCGAGAATTTGAAGAGAAAAGTTTTCCTTGCGTACTTTCGATTTATAACACCTTAAAAATGAACTGATATTCTTACAGACATCAGTTTAGATTTCAACAATTTGTTTTTACTTGTCACGGTAAAGTTGTATTTATATACCCATTCGTATGTCATACCCGTAATGCATTTCCGATACTGACTTATTACACTACACTATCCTTATAACAATACTGATTTAAAGATGTGTTATGCGCGTTCGACTATTACATAAAAACTCGAAAGCAAGACGGCACTACTAGTTTTATCAAGTACTCACACAGTAGTTGTCAAAGTTGTAAATAACAAATAAATAACAAATTGTAAAATACAACTTTTATGATTATTAAAACTTCCAGAATACAGTTGTTTAATGTGGTTAGGGCGCTTGACTCATAATCTGAGGGTTGCGGGCTCGAATACCAGTGACATCAAATATGCTTATCATTTCAGCCTTGGGGGTGTTATAATGTGTCTGTCAACCCCACTATTCGTTGATAAGAGTACCCCAAGAGTTGATGGTGATGACTAGCTGCCTTCCCTCTAATCTCACACTGCTTCATTAGGGATGGGTAATGCAGATAGCCCTAATGTAGCTTTGAGCGAAATCCCCCAAAAAAAAAAAACTTGTTTGACAAAATATTTTCATAAATTTAAGTTTAAAAATACTTTTCTTGGTTAAACCTGTTTTCACTTCATTTAAATCAAATTTACTACATTTTATTTTCAATTTGAACAAAAAGTAGAACGAAGTTTCACAATTTAATGATAGCTGGCATATCGTTCAGGTAAGTTGAATACTGTTACACATAAAAAACTATAACGAAGCCTGAACTTATAGTTAAGGCTTTAATAAGTATTTGTTTTGTTATAGTTTTACATATCAATGTCCTAAAACTCTTTATCCAGTTATGGCAAAACTCTCAATGAATTAGTGACCCATATTTTTATTTTAAGTTATTTTTGATGGCTTGAAAATGTAGAGCGCCTAATGACGCAAATAAGCCTAAAAATCTTAAAAATGGAGCCATATTTTATAAAAGTGTTTGCTAAAATAGGCTGATTAAAAGAGGTAAAAATTCTCGTCAACGCAAAGAACTGTGTTCACGTCTTGAAGATTATAAGAATTACAAAAATGAACGTAATAGCACAGTCACAACCTTCGTAACGAACTGTATTTAGCATTTACATCTTAGAGAATATGAATGTTAAGTATTACGATTTTCAATGGTCTGAATTTAAACGGTTTTTAATGTACCGAATCTATGAACGTTCCTGGTGAAATACCTGTAGTTTCTCGATTAATAGGCGTTAATCACAGTTATAGATAGCTCCCAAGTTTTGTGGCATGCTAACTGTAACAAACCAACAATATATCACTATATCTTAGTGCTTCAATTTATAAACTTTAGGCGAGGCTCTCGAAAGTTCAGTCGGCAATAATAATTTACTTATACGCACAGTACATTGTTGATCCTTACACTCAAGAATCCACAAATTTATAGAACAGGCGGGAATTTCGCAGTACTCATTGACAATATGTTATATACAATTCTAAATATATGCTGAACTGAAATACAGATATGAAAATAAATATAATAGTAAATCCGTTACACAATATACTTCACTTTGTAAATATTTGGTGTTTCACAAAACTGGCCACGCGTGTCTCTGCTCTCTCTGTTTTGGATTATGCGCATATGTACTTTTTTTCCGGATTCCATAACTTTTGCATTACAAAAAAATAAAACAGCTTTTTCTCCGAGGGGAACAACAAAAAATGGAATAGGCCTTGGGTTTTTTGCCTTTTTTTTCATACGGGGTGGTTAGTTTTAAGAGAACCTTCGTGACTTGAAACAAGGATGTCTCTTGTATTGTTCGTTACCTGTGCGGATTTTGGATTTAACAATTGCTTTCACAGGAATTGTTTGGGTTCGACGTTTCTTCAACAAATGAAAATCAAAAAACATTTACGTAAGCTCTGTTCATTCGTTGTAAATGCCATCTGTGTGATTATTTGCACCAAAAATGAGATTTTGTTAATACTGTATTTGAGTGTGTTATAAAGATACAAGTGCCTTGCAGATATTTTACTTTAACCAGATATTTATATAAAAAATATGAATGTAGGTTTCTTAAAGTTTTTTGTGCAATAATTATCAATTTGTTTCATACGTTTGTTCTTCAGAAACATATTGGCTTAGTTCTCCCAGTGTTTTTTTCAGATGAATTGTTCTCAGTTTAGGGATGTTCTTCTTGATCAGGCTTTCCATAGTTGAAGCTTATTTAAAATTAAGAAAATATTCATTTACTTTTTCAAACTTTTTAATCTCTTTTTGTAATTAACAACAATAAATAACTAAGAATAACAAAATGTGGAACGTAAATTGTATTAAAAGTAGTATAACTTGCCATCAGGACAGTATTTAGTAAGTGTGATTTGCAAAGACAGTTTCCATAATTAGTCAGTCTACATAAAAAAAAAACTACTATTATGAAGTAATCAGAAACTTCGTTTATCATCTGTGGTAACAATAAAAAAGTTATTTTAACATACAACTGGATAATGTTCCAGGTTCTTAACAGGTCGATTCGGGTTCGAATCTTATTAATGATTTTTTTAAAGACTGCATTTACCAAGTACCCGGTATTTACGTTTGTATTACCGATATCGAACCGTTAAACCAAAGTAAAATTAAAATATTACATTGTAATGTATTTTTATGTACAAAATCCCATTGTACTTGGTCACCGATATGACATTTAAACTTGTAGACAATAACGTGATTTATGAGTTTTCAATACTAATTTAAAGTTAAGAAAGTCTCATTACGATATCAGAATGGTGCCTTAACAATGGTAACAAGTGTTGTCGATAATTAAAGTTGTCGAAACGTGTAATTATACTGCGAAACTAATAGCAATCAACTATACTTTATGAAGGATCCTCTTTCTAGGTGATGTTATTGTTAACATTATATCTTCTAACTCTACAATCAGGAAGACTATTAAACCAATAATAATAATTTTGTAATCTTAGAATAATTCCTTTGATAGATGACATTAGTGATCATCTCTCAAATATGGTAAATCTGTTCTCGGAAAGAATAACAAAACATTCTAACCAACCTGTCATCTTAAAGTTTACTTCTTCAAACGATATTCAAGACAATATTCTTCTGATCTTTATCGACCAACTTTAACTTCTAAATACTTCATTGCCAGATTTATGTCAAACTATCTATTTTCTAATTCCATGGTGATTCTACTTTCTGAATTACAGTAAGAAACTATGTTTAAACAACGACTTTGAGGATTGTTGCATTAACATTTTGGAAAAAAAAAAAAAACCAAAAATCCTTGTTTATCAGGACGGGAACAACAAAATGGGTGTCATCATTCAGGTGGTTCTGGACATTATCCACTCCTTCTCACAGTACCTTTTTTATCATAAATAGATGAAAAGAAAGCCAACAGGTCGTATCTCAATCTTCCAGACATTTTCTGTTCACTGTTTGCATTCTTAGCACTTATGACGGCATGCTCTGTTGTTTGCTGTTGATATAAACGATTTTATACCAAATTTTTAAAGCTGTGTTGTAAAGATAAAATAGTTTTATCCTGATCTTACCAGAAGGAGGTAATCATTTTTAACGTATTTTGTCATCTGATACTTTACAAGACTATCCATTTGACTTTTTTAAGACATGCTTTAAATAACGATGTTTATTTTATCTGATTGCTCACTGTTATATCCCGTTGCTGTTATCCATTGTTTCATAGAGTGACCATGATATGATCCCATACTTACATTTACTGAGTTCATTTAATCACTGACACTTTACATTGTCAGTACACATGTGAATAAACAATATTCTATAAACTTACGAAAGAGAGGACAAGAGTGATGGTTCTCATGGAGTACTCAGTGAAGATGAAGGATGTGTTTATCGAAAGAAAGGTTACTGGTTTTTTTAATCTTGCTTAATTTTGTTTGTAAAATATGGGGTAAAAGATTCGAATAAATAAAACTTCAAACTTTTACCATTTGAATTAGGAAGAGGTCAAAGAGCAATATAATAGTTTGTAATTGAGTGTAAATCACACAATGGGTTATCTGTGCTTTGCCCATTACAAGTATCGAAACCCGGTTTCTAGCGTTGTAAGACTGCAAACATCCCGCTGTGCTGCTGGGATTGGGTAATATAAAAAAAGCTCTATTTTAGTCTTGTTTAAATGTATATTTCTTATGACTAGTTTATTTATCCCGCTGTATACAGAAGCAACACCTGTTTTAAGTAAAATGCATTTTAAAAGTAATTGCATTATGTGAATGGTTGGTATTTGGATGTGTGATAATTAATTTTGATGATTTAAATCAAAAATATTAATTACAAAAGTATTTAGCGAAACATGTAAATTAACACTACTAAACCTGGGCTGTAATTTTTTTTTTCTGAATAAAGCTTTACACTTTCGTGATCAATGCTTTTTTTATATAATAACCACAGTATATTGTGTGTTTTTTAACACTAATATCCGATACAAGTGTAAGTGCAAAATTTAAATTTGTCTTGCACAATTAAATCGTGATATAAAGAGACTAATCAATAATTTTGTAGAATCCGTAGTTACGCACACCTTACATCACCTGCTAGAACAAGTGAAATAAAAGGCTATATACAAATAAACTAAAATTTCTGGTCATGGTACACTAATGGTTAGATAAATTGTGGTCACATTAAAAGGCAGATTATGTGTGAGCTCAAACAACACTAAACCTCCAACTAGAAAAAAAAAACAGTTTTACAAAATATTCATAAAACAGTTCCGCAGGAAAATTTCTTCTAAATTAAAAACCAAAAAACATTTTTCTTTAATACTTGTAAATGATCGATTCTATTGTCGATTTTGTGTTTAGAATGAGTTATTCTTACCGTTTTACCGGAAGTGAAGGAGTCTAAATGCTTGAAAGAAATTATGCTTATGTAATTTTAGCTTACTAGTTATTTACCTCTAGTCTTGATATATTTGCTCTTTTGTTTAAAACTACTCGGATGGCAAGTTAGCACTTAAGACTTAAGTTGTTTTACTGTTAGTTCGACAACCAATTAAAGTAAAATTATTTTAACGTGAGGATTTTAGGATACTTATGCAATGGGTCTGTAATCACAGGGCTTATGTCACGGATTTCTTTTAAGTTGCTTAAATCTGTAAGAGTTATTTAGGAAAGTGTGTATTTTGTATAATCCACCAGGTAGTCCAGCTGGAGTAATTGTTTATTTTCCCAGCCCAAACCAGCCGTTTTTACATATATAATTAATGTTTATTGTCCTATTTTTTTCAATTGTAATAACTACTCAGTCCTCTAAACAGGATATCTTTTTACCCTGTGATGAATGAAATTAAATTAGAAGTAAATGTAATCATATTTCATAGGTTTGTTAAAAAGTTCCGACATGTTTCCATTTAACATCATGTTGCTAGATACCTTTTTGTTCGTTTTAAAATGATTACAAGTAATGCGTATGTTATCCACGCGGCATAAATTATTGGTCTAGACGTCTGTGATTTCTATCTACTTTTTTCTTTTATTCTCTGAGACTGTCTGAACGAAAGAGCCCTAAATTGAAGTTATTAAAGCAGTTGTACGAAATTAGGTGATGTTGAGACGCAATGTTTTGTTACCATGATAATGTGGTTTTATAGTCCTAGCTTTAAGGAGGGTTTCCAGATTGTAATATCTAGAATTGTAATTTGTGCTTTATTATAGTCGATATATTAGATCGATTACAGTCTAACTTGTTTCACAGTTCATTCTTGAAAATTATTTTTGTCGTCATTGTATTGTTATTGAAAATTTTCGTTAAAGTTTCAATGTGATGGAATTATTGCGGTACTTCGAAATTCGACTATGCTCTATCTACTAATCTGGAAGAGATCTCTCACTGCTTCGGGTGTTGTGCTTGTTTCACTCGACAAAACTTGATGGATGCTTTGCCGTTTTCTAGAGGCAAACATTGATCTTATGGCGTTTAGCACGATTAAACCTTTTAAAACATGTTTATTACATCAAACAGTAGACACATACCGGTACAGTAATTTATTAGTACTTTTTATTGGGTTGTAACAGTTTCAAAATTTAACTTCTAAACCTGTTTTGCCAAGAATGTTCTTTCAAAACAAGTAAAGTACCACAAAAACTTTCGAATACCTCTTGTTAGTAGCAGCAGAGAGCAACAACAGAAAGACTAAATTTAAAGCACGTACAGATTTTATGACTCAATGAAGATATTTTTCTGACTCTGCTAAGCGCGTATTGTGTGCTCGTTTAACTTCTTGCACGTAATTTTACTGCTGTTATTTTCCCATTATAGTAATTGCAAAAGGCTGTGCTTTCGGCATCTTCTGAGTTCGCTCTCCTTCGATTTCAAGTTACGTATATGTATACCTGTGAATCGTTATTTTCTTGGTAACGATTTGGGTTATGTGGTTTTCTTGGTAACGATTTGGGTCTGTGGTTTCTGAATAGTTTTGCATGCAAATTCTCATACACATTTTATCGGAAAGATTTATTGAGGCAGATAACCAGTTTATTGGATTAAATTGACAAAAACATTCACAAAAGCAGCAATAATTAGCTTTGAGAAGTGTTTAATATTTAGAACTGTCGACGACCATGATACTTTGAATTTTTTAACTTGAACACGTGTGCTGAGTA
The DNA here is from genome assembly GCF_004210375.1 of Tachypleus tridentatus. Taxonomy (NCBI): domain Eukaryota; kingdom Metazoa; phylum Arthropoda; class Merostomata; order Xiphosura; family Limulidae; genus Tachypleus; species Tachypleus tridentatus. Next base: position 96,516,568 of record NC_134833.1, read on the forward strand.
ATTTGTAGATTGTTCCCATGTATTTTATAGTTGATACAAATTAAAAAGCTGGTGTATGTATTCTCTAATTAATGATAAATACTAGGTGTAAGGTATTATTAATAGGTGACACTACGTTTCGTACCAGTTTTGTGGTCCCATTTCGTAAGATATGGAATCCATTTAAAAGTATACATTCAAAATGTTTTACATTATAAATATTAATCTCTCCTGTCTCAACCATGTTCATGCGATAATTAGTAGTGGAACGTGAGATTAGATTAATTTAACTACAGGATACCACCATTTGGAAACAAAAGTGTAAAAATTTGCTAAGATTTGTGAGATTATGTGTTTCTTATATTTTTAAGGAAACTGAAATGAAATTGTTATAACTGTATCTATTTGTAAATCAAACCAAATAAGTTAATTCTGTACGTATTGTTTACCCTTCTGTTGCAAAGGAATTAGTGTTTGGGTTATACTTGTAAGACCAAAACTGTTGGTTGTCTAGCTGAGAGCAAAATTATTTAATATCAGTACGCTACTGAGGAAGCGTGGCTTTATTCATATGAGGTGAATAGAAAGAAGTATTGTAAAACAACTTTTACTTTACTTGTTAATATGGTTATATAATGTAATTATGTCATAGCAGCAAAAAGCAGAAGATACTTGGTGGTATAAAAACTGTCAGTTTATACTAGTCTGTTAATTGTCATAAGCAACTACGTTTGTATATATTAGTAGTGTAGACACATGTTGAACTAAAAGTAAGTGTACTCATTATAAACCAAAATGTTGTCATCATATTCAAAATAGATAAGAGCGGGACAAACGTTATGACATATTTTCGTCAATTAAATTAGGAGAGCTGACGCTGTGTAGACTAAACCCGTTACCCTGAATGTGGCTATACCATTGTTTAGGTGCGTGTTAGGTGAAACCCCTTCCTCTATGGCTTCTAAAGTGCAGTGTTTTAAATCACATTGATGTATCGGACAGCCGTCGTTTACTTAAATGCTTATTTTTAATATCCAGCGTAAGAAACTAATTATGCAAATAAGGTAGAATTTATACCTTATCCTGTGAGTGTGCTATTTGCGAATCAAGATTGCAGTTTCACTGCGAATATACGTTAATGAAAATTACAAAGAGTATTATAGGTGTTGTAAATGATGTCAATTGTTTATCTTCACTAGTCTGTCAAGTATTTGTATTATGTAATCACAGAACTTTTCCAACTGTGTGGTTAATTTTGTTAAGATTTTGTCGAGATAACTAGTTCTGATATAAACAAAATATTATAAAATCAGTATGAGAAATTGTCAAAACCTTTGCCTTTTCAACCTCACTGGAATTATTTCTGACTGAGAAAGATTGAATATTCAAACGAGTTATGCAATTTTTTCTTTTAGCATTAGTTATGGAAAAAAAATCTACCTATTGTGGCGAGATCATCCTATTACTACCTACAGTTTGTTTGGATGAGGTTTGATATCTACAAATAATTGTAGTAGACCTTGCATAATTTCAGTGCATTTTTGATTTATGCAGCCGAAAATGACATGACGATATCTAAGCAGGAAATTAGCTGTTTAACCTTTAACATTTATTTCGGTTATTAGTGTTAAGATTGTTTTAATTTTGATATGTTCATGTGTTACGTATTATTATTTATCTCGGACGAGTTATCGATTTATGCTACGTACGTTATGTAATACGATTTCAAGTAGTTGAAAATTTTAGTTTACAGTTAATTGAATTTCGATGTGTGTAAAATTATTGCAGTGTGTATATATATATTTCCCACCAAGATTACGCACAATTCTTTGTTAACACAAATATATTTTAATACACAAATAATAATACAATGATAATAACGGTTATTAAAGTATTGGTTTATATACAAGTCACATAAATTTACAAACAATACTGAGTCTTCTCTTTGGTCTGTAACTGAATATCTTATCGGCGGTCCAGGCTAACGACGAGCGAATTAATTGAGTTGATACTGTTATACTTCACTCTTTATTCTTGGCTAGCCGCACACCGCTTATAGGCTGGCTTTTTACCTACGAAGATTTTTGTTTTCATCGTAGAAATACTACAGTTAGAAGCTACTTCACTGAAATCTAATGAGTGGTAATACTGGAAGTATATAAACTTTCCTGGTGAAATATTTATAGTTTTTCCGATTAATAAGCGTTTATCACAATTCTACTTTTCGAGACTTGTAGTATACTAACTATAGCGACTAAACAGTATATATCAGGGTTTTTGTTGTTTTTTTTTGGTGCGTCGATTTGAGACGTTCTCGAAAGTTCATTTTGTAACAATACTTTCAGTCACTAGTACTACACACAGCTACTACATTGTTGATTCTTACACTCAAGAATCGTCTACAAATTTAGAGAACAGGTGGGATTCGAGCAATACACATTTACACACACACACACACACACACACACACACACACACACACACACACACACACACACACACAAATGTTAACACATTATGTTATTAGCGTTTCAGCATTTATATATCATATGGGATTATATTTCAAAATCCTTAAAGAATGCTAATTCTGTAATAGGAAAAATCTGAATACCACAATCGTAATTACAATTAGAGATGCCAACTATTTCAAATGACTGAGTGTAATAATTGTAGACAAAACCCTTTATCATTTGCGGCTACTAGGCCTGACCAATGTCTCTAAGCTGTTTTATCATATTATTATTATTATTATTACTATTATTATTTATTACTGCTATAGATTGCTCATTTATGACTGTGTTTTGTGTACTTAATAAATAAATAAATAAATAAATAATTTGAAATTGTCTTATTTAGTTCAGAGTAACAAACATACTGGTAAAATAAAATTGAACATGCACAAACAGTAAGCAGAAAAAGCCTTTTGTGTAAGGACGAGTTTATATCATGTTTATGACACTTGTTGTAATAGTTTTGCAGCTGTTGCAGCCTTTGCTTTCATGATAATGTCTCTGGATGGTTGGAAGTTATAACAACATTGTCCATTTGACTGCATACACATCTTGTGTGTTATAATACTGCTCAAACCTGAGGTGCTCAAGTTTGGTTTGAACTTGCTTTTGTTTTTAGTCACTAAACTAAATATCCTTTCACTGTCAGCATTAGAATGGAAGATTGTAAGAATTCCAAGCGTTACCCTACGCAGAATGTCATACTTCTGGTTGCCATTTCCATCCTTAACTGAAGACAGCTGAACCCAAAACTTGTCAACATTCAACTGAAGGACAGTTTCTGAGAAAGTATCAATTTGATACTTCAAATATTGCCCTTCCAACTTGTCAATAGTGTCGTGCTCATGTGTATTGACAAGGACAGGATACCTGTCTGTGAAGAAGCGTAGAGAAGAGGAATCTTTTGCTGACTTTCAGTTTTGTATCAGAAACCTCTGCGTGAATCAGAAGTTCATCATTTAGAGGAAAATGTTTCATCATGTAATATATAGCTGCAATATACTATTTCTTGACACTGATGTAGAAGATGATCAGGTCCAGGTCCTTTTCATATTTAACAATGCATTCTTTGGCAGCATTTTCAATAGAAACTGCCTCATCAGATGTGTGCAAGGATTCATTGTTGTAGTCAAGTTTAGTGATGTTGCCTTCAAGATATTCTGGCTTGATGTATCTGACAAGTATATTTTTAACTTGTGTAATGAGAGTTCTATGCATAATGTGTATGCAAGGTTTTTCTCTTTGCAATATCAAATTGGCTTGCTCAAATAGAGAAATTGCAGATTGAAAAAAAAGACAAAATAACAAGTCCATTTTGTTGTCCAAGAAAACTATTAACTTATCTAACTTGCTCTGCGCATAACTTTTCTTGGTTACTTCCTTGCTAGCTTTCGTTTTCTTCTCGTTTTTCATTGATTGTCTCTTCTTTGGTTCAAGGTCATACTCCCTAAACATGTATTGAGTTATATCAAATGTTTCTTTGTCTGCTTTTGGAGACTGTCTTGTGTCCCTGTGTGGCTGAGAGGATATCCTGACTGTTTAAGTCTTGCTGCCTGACTGAGCTGCACGTTTAGATCCTTTTGAATCTAGTTTTTTCCTTTTCACAGTGAAAATACTTCTCCAATGGCTTCCACATGTCCAATATTCTGTTGAGGCACACCCCAAGTGATAGCCATCTTGTGTTAACAAGTTGTAGAATTTTTCTTGTTTCTTTGTCATACAATCCTTGAAACTCTTTGAAATGTTGTTTTCTGCTAGCACTTTTGTCCAGAAAATAGTAGATATCTATCAGTATATCAGAAACTGGGCAGAGGCAGTTCTCTGGAAGCTTTCTGGGCAGCAATATTCATGAGGTGACACACACAGCCCATGAAGTAAATGCTTGGCTGTCATCTTGAGATGTGTCCCATCACACCTTTACCTATACCAGACATAACTGAGACATTGTCTGAAGAAAAAGTAAGATAGTTTTCCCATGGAATTTTCCTCTTTGTCAGTTCATGGCCCAAAAGCTTGAAAATATTCTCTCTTGTTGAAGCTTCTTTCCATTCCACCATTGTCAAAAGAGAACAGACAATTTTTCCAAGCAAAAGGTCAAGATATCGTACAACCACTGGATACAGTTTTGAGTCATCCATGTCTGTGGATTCATCTGTGGTTAAATTGTGAACATTTTGTCATCTTCACAATCCAACATTTGTACAATGGCTGTAGTTTTGGTTCTAGCACAGCCATATTTTTTTGCTATATCAGAGTCTGGGAACAATTTTCTGAATAGATGTCCTGCATAATCGGCTACAGCTGGGGGTAAATTTATGAGCAATGACGAATTGCGTGAACATTACTTCTGCATTTATGGTTTCATATTCTGAATTCTTACTCACAAATGTCGTTATCTGCATCGTTTTTGTCTTCGCCTCAGCCTTTTGTTGGTGAGATGCCAGTTTTGTATGTCTGGAACAATCGTTTATCCCGCCATGCGCCACAGAAAAATCGATGTGACAAACTGTACAAGACGCATGACTGTCACTGACTTTTGATGCAATGACCGGATATTTTGTACTATACTCTTTCCTAAATTTTTGATTCACAGTTTTAGTCCTTTTAGATTTGTCAGTAGCAAGAAAATCTGGTAAACGAGCCCTCTTTTGTGTTTGTTTGTTTTTGAATTTCGCACAAAGCTACTCGAGGGCTATCTGTGCTAGCCGTCCCTAATTTAGCAGTGTAAGACTAGAGGGAAGGCAGCTAGTCATCACCACCCACCGCAAACTCTTGAACTACTCTTTTACCAACGAATAGTGGGATTGACCGTCAAATTATAACGTCCCCACGGCTGGGAGGGTGAGCATGTTTGGCGCCCCGGGGATGCGAACCCGCGACCCTCAGATTACGAGTCGCACGCCTTAACACGCTTGGCCATGCCGGGCTAACATGGGAAGAGTTTCGAGTTAATATAAAGAAAATTAAATACAAACGATACAGTGGTCATATGATTAGTCGTTTTGAACTTAGAGGAAAAATGTTATTTGAATTTCTTTCATGACTTGTGAAATGTTTAAAGTACTCATTAATGATAAAACATACTTGTATTAAATAAATAGATCTAGATACACGTATTAGCTTTTTATTGAAATATTAAAAAAACCCTGTGATCAAACAACAAATGTAACGTACAAAATTATGGTTGATTTATTTCTGTAGTCTCTCTGAGAATAGCTGCCTTCGCGGTATGATCATCAACCTCGTCTTTCCAGCAACTCGCCCAACAAGCGGAACTTGACGGCGAATGGACTTTTGTTAGAGCTCATGACGTCTGTACAGCTTGTGAACGACCCCTACTGGGAGCTGGAGAGATACCTCGAACTGGCCCAAGTAAATGACAATGGTCGTTTTTATGTTAAAAAAAAAAAAGCGTAGTAAAATGTTACCAAATGATTTGAGATAATGACTAATGACTGTCTAGAAAAAACTTGTTAACGCGTGAAAAGTTATTAACTTTAAATTGGTAGTTTTCATGGATTAAAATAACAAAAATTAATGATTTTACGTTATTTATTTATTATTACTTTTGCTTAAATATATTTGTATAAAAATGCACTGATATAATTTTGTATTCTTATAATAACTCGATGAAGACAATTTTATGAATTTATTATCAACGGCAAAGTTAGCCTATTTTTTTTTCTACATGCATCTTTTCTAACCTTTTACAGAGAGTAATTAATTATACAAATTTATCCAATATTTACATTTGAACTTGTGCCAGATAAATTCGTGTGACAAATTATTTTCACAATTTAACTCAATAAAATACTACGTTAAAATTACAGCAGTATCAGTGAATAGAGGGTAATTACAAAGTGTGTCATATATATTCCTTTTATTTCTTTGCATTTTTATTCAATCGCATACGTTAAAATAATGTATCAAAGATAAATATAGTTTTATATATGGAACAATGGCGCCAATTATTTATGAAGCATAAATCCGCCTTATCTTTTACGTGAAATGGAACTGTTTGTTTTCTTTATTGTATCCATGTCACTGTCGTATTCTTGAATTACATATGCGCACCAAGTATTGATTGTATCTCAGAACAGCTGGTATGGATATTAACACTTTTATTGATAAGAAGAGAACAACGTTTCGAGGCTCGGTATGGCCAGGTTGGCTAAGGATTTCGACTCGTAATCGGAGGGTCGCGGGTTCGAATCCCGGTCGCACCAAACATGCTCACCCTTTCAGCCGTGGGGGCGTTATGATGTTACTGTCAATCCCACTATTCGTTGGTAAAAGAGTAGCCCAAAAGTTGGCGGTGGATGGTGATGACTAGCTGCCTTCCCTCTATTCTTACACTGCTAAATTTGGCACGGCTAGCGTAGATAGCTCTCGAGTAGCTTTGCGCGAAATTCAAAATAAACAACGTTTCGACCTTTATGGGTCATCTTCAAATTAACAAAGAGAGTTTGCAACTGACCGTTGCCGTATACGTCTTAGGAACGAAAGTACAAACGGGTACCGGATTGTAGGGGGCGTTGCAGTTGGATGTTATATTCTTAATTAGTATAAGTATAAAGCTGTTCCTTTATATTGGTTTCCCTACTTAGTATCTTGTTGTTTTCTATGGTTATGTTTGTTTGTTTGTTTGATTTGCAGTGTTCAAAAACGTGTGAAAGTGTTGTTTTTTGTGTTCTTTGAATATAGTTTCCATTTTATTGCTTGTTTCTCCAATATATAGAAGTCGTGGCAGTTATTGCATTGTATTTTATGAATTATGCTGGTGTTGTGTTTGTCAGTTAGTTTTTACGTAGTATGGACTGCAGTTTTGTACCTGGTTTTTGAATACATTTGGTGTTTACTGGAATGTTGTTTTGTAAAGTTTGTTTCCAAATATTTTATTTTTCGCTGATATCGGGAACATATCATCTGCAGCAGTTGTAGGGTTTTTTTTAGTTTGTTGTATCTTTGCATTTATTGTTATTTGTTCGTTTGTTTGTCCAGGTGTGTGCGTATAATTTTTTAAAATTTTAATCGTTAATTTTGTCGGGTGAGTATAGTTTTATGTCTGTTTATTTGGTTTCTTAATATGTTGAATTTTTGTTTTGTTCCTTGTGCTGAGGCCCAGGGGATGTAAAATCCAGTATGAATAATTTTTTTTGTAGATTTCTGTTCGAATTATGTGTCAGTTCTTGTAATGTTGAGGTTAAGACGTGTCTGGCAACAGTCAGTTGTAAACTTTCTTCTTTTTTTTTTAACGCCCCGCACTAGTACAGCGGTATGTCTTCGGATTTACAACGCAAAATCAGGGGTTCGATTCCCCTCGGTGGGCTCAGCAGATAGCCCGATGTGGCTTTGTTATAAGAACACACACACACACACACACACACACACACACACACACACACACACACACACACACACACTCTTTCTTAACCTGAAGATGACTTAGGAAGGTTGAAACTTTGTTCTCTACTTATCAATAAAAGTGTTAATACTTAATACCAGCCGTCCTGAGATACATTTTTATTTCAGTTGGGTTTCTCGTCATCAAGAACAAGTGGTTGTTTCTATATTTCACTTGTTAATTTCCCGCCTCACTTCTTCGATTACAAAATCAATTTTTTTTTTATTAGCATACACTGATCTTGTTTCTTACAATGAAAATTCTACATATTTAGCGTAAATAAAGTTATAAAAATAAATCAACAATCACATATTTTTTACATGCTTAAATGAATGTGCAAATTATGATAAACTTTAAACCTTTGTTTTTGTAATACTTGCTATAATTCTAATTTGCGTTTGTACAGTGTAGTGTAATTTTACAATCCTGATTACAATTATGTGAGATGCATTTACCCATCTATTATAAGATGATGATATGACCTTGGGCAGTGGGCAGGAACGTGTGGAACTTCTTCAAGTTCTGTATCCAGCTGTATTTAATCAACACCTTGATTCAAAGAACACCTTCTATAAGGCGTAGTAAAAACCGGGAACTTTTTTTGTCACTTATCGTCATGGGCCACCACCTATTTTCTTTTTGTGATGGATTTTCTTTTTGGCAATCATTACAGGTTATTAAATTGTGCATTTAATTGGATGTTAATTAGCCTTCTATTTGGAAAACTAACACCTCTTACTCTCGTTAAATCTGTGTACAAATGCGCTTTTTCATGTCAACATTAGTGAGAAGGATAAGCATATAAAAACGTGTTTGCGAATATTTAATTTTTTTATATCTGTTTAGGTAAAGGTTGCTTTTAGTTTTAACATTTAATAACAATAATCTTCAGTATGAAAGAAAAGATCCAACTCGTGCTCACGAAATTTACAATTAATGCATTTTATTCAGTGTAATATGTTGAAACTAATCTTTACATAGTTAATAGAAAGTAGAACTGTACTTGCTAGTATAGCTTGTTTCCAGAATATGGTCTGAAGAATTGCGGTTACGTTTTCGTACAATACACATATTCTTTATCCCAATTTTTACATCCAATTTCGTGACGTAAGTTTAGTAATATTCACTATTCTCAAAAAAAGAATCAACAAATACATATTTGGTTAAATCTGTTGATTTTTCACAAATTTGAAAAATTCTAGGACTTAATTGCTACTAATGACAAGTCTCCACAATAGTGTGACAGTTTTGTTTTTTCAGGTATTCAATATATCGACATATAGTTATTGATAACTAGCTGGAGAATCCGTCGCCTGGGCGGAAGTTATGTAAATTCATGGTTAATGAAAGATTGTATTAACAGGACATGAAAAGTTGCTTCTTTTATATGTAATTGTAAAAAAACTCTATCTAGAGGAGAAACTGCAAAACACAATGTGAAATTCCAACTTTGTATGTATCTCCGCATGAATTTAAACTTGCATGAAAAGTATGAAGATATATTCCAGAATGCAAAACTGAACCGCCTTACCAAATTTGGTGAAGATCCATTCACACCCTGCGAAGTAATTACATGCATACAACAGAAGTACTATAATATTAATAAAAATTACACTATAGTTGTAGATGTGAAGTCGAAAAAACGTGTAATTAGGATTCACAATTACGATTAGTTCCCAGTATAAATTGACTATTTATAAAAACTTCAATGATAACATAGCTAAGTATTTCTAGGATTAGTTGTAGAGTGTAGAATGAGCTGATCAGGACAAACCATTCAAAACGAATAACAAACTTTTGCTAAGTGTCCTGAATTTTTCTGAGCCTCTGAGAGCATTTGAACATATGATAAAGTATATTTATTTAGATATCATTTTTGGTGATATTTGCACGTAGTTTCTGTGAAAAATGAGATTATTGATTCGATCCCGAAGTTTTACATGTTTTTGAAATATATTTATTATCTTCCATCACTAGAAAAGAAAAAAATCTTATTTCACATACTTAATTTATCAAAATAGATAAAAATAATTTATCTGCGCTACTATGCGAGACATTATACATATTACAACACACACACACACACACACACACACACACACACACACACACACACACTTGTTCGGTAGATTACAGTTTAATTTACAGAAGTTTTATGCTAGAATGTGGTTTTTAATTTTGTTCAGTGTCAGTTGATCTCGTAGTTTACGAAATTTATACTACTGTTCTCAGCAAAACTGTGAACAGATTGTATTTCCAGGTATGAAACTAAACAAGCTCTGAACATTTGTTCGTCCACCTGACAAACTGGGTTGTAATTATACACACTTTAGACCATCAGGTTTGAAACGATTAATTAATATTTGTAGCATCAGCTCAAATCTGGAACATTTTGTTGTTTTTCTCAAGGAAAATATACTTTTCTTATGTCCTGACGTTCTATATCCTGCATGCGCGCACATACACACTTTATATACAAGTTTGAATTAAAATAATTTTGTTTAGCACTTAACTAAGGTATGATGGCCATCTGACATCACTCGTTATAATGAGGAAGCCTGAAATACACACATAATTTAGGATGATAATATTCGACTGAAACTAAACTTTCAAAGAACCAGACAAGGCATTATAATGTCATCAAATGTCGTGTTAATGAAATAATCGACAATTTCCTCTATTATGGGATGTAAAACTCCTGATATGGTGTCATTACTGACCTATGCAAACTTTCGTTAAAAGGTTTCTCTCTGCTAGTGCTTGTTTTATTTTTCTATAAGTCTAGTTCTAAATAAATGTTTTACATAATATGGTCAGATTCTGCACTTACGTCTTGGGTCAGATTGCGTTTGGTTTTATTGCATACATCTTAATCCTTCTCGTTGTTCTCTGCATGTACTGTCGTTAATGATTATAATTATATTAACAATAAAACTCTTATTCACTGTTGCATAATAGCTATATATGCTCTAAAAGCAACAAACTAGTAACAACTTTATTAAACATATAATTTATTTTGCTTACAGTAGTTTGTGTAGTTTTCAAGCGCTTTACAAGCAATTTGCACAAAATGTTTGAGATAAAGTGTTTGTATTTTCATTAGTAAACAAATTCGATATTCTATGCTTACTAAGTTACATTGAAAGTAGTATTAATTTTTGAATGGGATTGAGAGAAATTAAAAGTATACACATTAGTGTAGTAAAACAATATTGCTAACACCAAAAAAATAAGTAGGTTTTATGACAAAAGATGTTTAAAAACATGGACATGCTGAAACATTTATTATTAAATATGACATAATATTCAGTTACGTATTGAACTGGAATGATTGTTGTTCTAGTCATTTCAGTCACTTAAATTCCTGAGTCATTTTAGATCTTAAGAGAGATGCTTAAGAGTGCCATCAATTCAGTAAAAACATTACAATATGGTGATTAACCAGTTAGATGTATTTATATATAATTTTGCGCTAACAGAATTTAACATACTACTCATTCTTCATTAATTTTTATATTTTGTTATAATAAAAGCAATGAAGAAAGAGTTCAATGTCCTAAGTTCTAAAAGTTTTAATAGGACAAAGCTGTTTATTAAAGCTCTAAGAAATGGTATGTATGTTTAGAGAAACATTGTCTCGCTGTTTTTATAGTGGAGTATCTTTATCTTTGTAGTGGACAGATGTGACCTGTATTTACAGAGAAAAGGTCTGTGTACAGTTGTACATTGTTCTCTTTACTTAACTGCATAATCAAACTATATCATCTCGTCTATTCGTTTTGGGATATGGTTGTTTATTTAAATACTGAATTTTATGATTTTTCTCTCTATAAAGTAACATGGCTTGAATTTTACTTTTGAGTTCGTTTAAAAAAAATTCAAGTGCTTCTTAAAAACTATTAGCAGAAATAGAGCTCAGTTACGATTATGCGACTTATTGGAAACTTGGTGAACGTGCATTTTAACTGAGATAAAAAAAATCAGTAGTTATGTAAGTATCAGGTTAGTAAAGAAAGTAATTTTCCAATGTTTTCAGTGTTTCTATTATATTTGGATGAACTGAATCTTGTGATTCTCAGTAACACTAACTATAAGACATCATATATACATAAATACAAGAATCGTGGTTTAATGATATAAAAGGATCAGTAATTTAATTTAACAGTTTTATGATTTAATTTAATTTTCTGATGGAGCACAAAAATGCTGTTTCGTTCTAATACAAGTAAACGTGCTGTCCTTTTGACTTCAAATAACGCAGTGTTTTTCGCTGTTGATTAGATTAAAATATCAGTTGAAATAAAATTATTATAATGGAAGTTATGAGGCCTTAATTCTACTATCAGTATTCTCAAAGGCGACATGTACTAAACGTATTTAGTTTCAAGTTACCAAAATGATGACATCAATGTATAGATATACTGACTGTAAATATAACTAGATTCAAAATCATTACGTCAAAGGTCGTTAACGTTAGCATTATTATCATAGCCTTGTTAAGTAAACATTTATTCCAATTTTCATGAATTTCGCGCAAAGCTATACGAAGGCTAAAGTGCGAACGTGTTTGGTGTCATGGGGATTCAAACTCGTGACCCTCGGATTTGGAGTCGAGTGCCTTAAGCACTTGGCCATGCCGGGCCACAAACATTTACTCAAATCTTTGCTATACTAGTGGGAAGTTCGAGCCCTGTTTTATTTCATAAGTTAGTATACTATTTTATATGTATGTATACATTTTATTTGTTCCATATATCTTTAAAATATTTTAACATTTTGAGATTTACTTGTTATTAGTGTTTGTTGGTTAAAAAATAATTAATTACACTTGTTTATGCATTTCGCTTGAACGTTGTTCCTCTAAATGCTAACGGTGTTTTGGTTGTGGATTTTGAAACATAATTCCCCTTAAAATTAGTGGAAAGTATTAGTTATTTTATACAGCTGTTTTCAGTTTTGTTTGTTTTTGTGTTTCTACATACGTTAACTGTTTCATTCTTCTTCTGCTCATGTATTTCATGTTGTCTCACACTCATTCCTAAATTGTCATCTGCTTGGTAGTTCAAAGTTGAGTATGTTTAGTTTATGTTGTCTTTACGGAACAGTGATAGCAGAATAAATAGCAAGAACTAATGACAAAAATTTAAGAATTTATGATACTACAAAACTACGTTTTAAATACTTGTAATTGCGTGAGACAGAGCATTTACTTTTACGTAAAAAGACATCATTAAAATAGATTTCTGCTCGAAGCAACCTGAGTGCTTAAAGCGAAACTAAAAATCAGCCAACCAGTCAGTCAGTCTGTAATTAGTCAAGTATACGTGTCTACTTACATAGGTGCTCCCTGCTGGTACAGCGGTAAGTCTACGGATTTACAACGCTAAAATCAGGTGTTCCATTCCATTCAGTGGACTCAGCAGATAGCCCAATGTGGCTTTGCTATAAGAACGCACGCACGCGCGCGCACACACACACACACACACAATTTTTTACCATAATGTTTGTTTATGTTTAAACAAACGATATATTATCTGTTTTCGTTTATTTTGATTTCGGGAGTATGTTATGGAATAACTTTCCAACATAGATGTAACAGCAAACGTAAAAATATTTTTAAACAAATCATGTGTTGTGACTGCTATCAAATTAGATAATAACGAGTACATTGAAAATCAAACAATATGATTTACACCACAAAACCAATATGTAACTATAGAACTGTGTTTTTTAACTCTTGCAAAATATTGTTCTTCTCGACTGTTTGTAAGCACTTACTCGGAACTGTTAATAAATAGTTTTCCGTTCAATTATAAGTAAATTCCCTGTTATGTTCAATTGTAAATGCAGTTAAACTTTTATAAACATGTTATTTTAATTACAGATAAACACAATATTCTGAACTGTTTATATACTACCTGTTTTTTATCGGTAAAGTATTTCATTTCCTGCGATACGAATAATTATCATCTTTATTTTTATTTACGTACAGTTTCCATCAATATCTGAACAGTAGAGGGAAGGTTTAAAAACTACTTATTTATTTTGGATTACTTTCTATTAAGGAGAAGGCGGCCTATGATTTTCGTAAAGCTTTCAGGTGCTCTTTATGTAATATTGCATCACATATATTTAAATGGCCTTGGCTCTTTGGGTGTCCTTGTTTCTATTCCGCCCATCTCTTTATTAGGTACACAGCCACCCGGGCTTGTCAGGTCAACGACCTTCCTGCTGACCTTGTCATGCTTTTGTCCTCTCGATAACTAGCATCTTGACCTACAATACGAACATTATCAAACATATGGGCAGTTTAATAACGCAATGTTTTTTCTTGTACGAAACAGTGTTGAAAGATTTGCAAAACGTTATTCCCTCTTCACCATAGTAAAGGTTACAAATGTTATGGAGGGAGTTTATTTATTTGGATATGTGGAACGTGCTTCGTCTAATTCGTATTTAATTCCTCGAGTTCTTTGTCAGAAACATGCGAACTTAAGTACCTATTAATATCTGAGTATATGGTGTTTTAAGCTATGCCCAGCAGCATGTGCGAGCTTATTGTCACTTTGATGCCAACGAATCAGATTTGTTCAAACGTTCGCGAGTTCGATTTGATAAAACACCTTTTGAAGCTATCAGTGTCTAATATTTCCTTGCTATTGCAAGCATTTGATTGATTTTTTTTTAGATAAACTTCTATCATTTATTTGTAAATGTTATGTTGATGTAATTATAAAGTTGATTTACACAAATACGACAGACTCAAGTTTTCGTCATTAAACATGTGGTGTTGGTACAGAATACTGTTAGTTCTCTGTATAAATGTTAGGTGTTGAACATACGTTATTAATAATTATTAACTGCTCATTAAAACAATTCTACGATAATTTGCGTAAATATGATGACGAACAAATATAAAGTGTGCAGTCAACCCAATTCCTCGAGTCAGAGCGTTATGTCGTGAAATTCCTTCACAGAAAGAAATATGTTGTTCTTAAGTTGTTTTTTTATATTGAACGTTCAGCACATATGACAACTAAACGATATTTGTTGATATTCATGTGAAATTTTAGGAATTGCAACTGTTCAGAAGATATAGAACGTGATGGTTATATAAAATGGTGCACATAAAGCCGCATCTCTCCTGTTAAAGATGTGTAAAATAAACTACTGATATTTAGCTTTAAGAGTCATTCTGTCAAATAAAAACCTAAATTGGTTCCTTTCAGATTATCGGGTACATCTCTCCCATTATTTGGTTCTTTTGTTTAAAGTAGGACTTGTTATGGTTTGACGGATGCTTAGATTTTTTTATCGTTGGACGATACACAGTAGCTAAAAGTCGTAGATGATAAAATTTACGCCATCGAAAAGTAATTAAGTTCCTTTGCTATGACCTGTTTGACATTTTTAACGTGGTTAATAGTCATAATCTCTCAACTGACATTTCGTAAATAAATGCATATATAAAACCTGGTTTCTACTTGTAACGACTAGGTGAATGTGAAGTTGTAAATCTGGTAATCAAGTTTAATTTTCACTTAAAGGTCCGCACAATTTTTACTTTTGTTCCGTGGTTCCCATGGTAAGATCTACATGTATGTCCTTAAGGAGTTCTGTTTTAGCAAAATTTGTCTCTACCATGTTTATTAAAAAGTGCAAATATGACTTACGCTGTAAAATTAAATTTATTTTTGAACCATTAAAATTCCCTTTGAATATTTATTAATAAATTTATCATAAATGAAAATATTAATGAAACATTTGTATTATAAACTGGCTCAACAAAAAATTAAGTTTTCTGTGTATTAAATGTATTCAATGTCGTATCTGGTACCCATTAATAGAAATTTAACCGTTTAGCCAATTCTATGGTAATTTCTTCCAGTTTAAGCAGGTAAAGTCTACACGTAAAAAATTTAATACTTTAAAAGATCATTGTTTTGGGAAATTTACATTTAGCTATCCAGGCGTCCCTAATAACAATTTAATGCAAATATATAGCCTGCACGTGATGTTTCCATTTTAAATCTAGAGGAAAGACTTAATGTGGTTGAAATGAAGACATACTGTCTCTTTTACATTAATTTTTCTTTCACGCTTTTTATTTAAAGTTTTCAGAGGCTCTAATGACTTGCGTACCAATTATGAATTTCCTGTTTAACACCGTCCACTTAAATCAACATAGATTTCAATTCCAAACAGTGTTCATAACAAATTGAAATTCCATGAGTGATTGAAGTTTATACTACGGTATTTTGTATTGAAAGAGAATTTTTTAGATCGTTCTGTTGCAACTACTTACATTGCCACTCTCGATGACATGTAAAATGATTATATTATATCAAAGTTAGTTATGTTGCACCTGGTTAAAACATTTCGGAGGTTTTATAAACTAGACGAGTGTTAATCATTGAAATTGTTAACTTCCTTTTATATGTAGCGACTAGTTGACTAAATGGTTTTTAGAAGCTTTAATGATATAAATCAGTTAGGTTTAGAAAATTTGTGTGAAGAGTTTGAATAGCAACTGGCTCTGGAGATATAGCCAAAATAACAATTAGAAAATAAAACGCAGTATGCCACTTGACACTTTTTAGCATCTAAGTTGCTTTTCAAATCAAGGATATTTTTAAAATTATATTCTACTATATAATTCCTTTAAATTTTAGAAACAAATTAACTAAAACTTTTTAACATGTTTTATCGATTTATTTTTATAACAAACGAAAACTGTATTGTACACAATACTTTTCACTAGCTCCTACACTAACTTTTCTTGTTAAGTAGTGTCTTATTTTGGTATTCAATGATATTGTGCAGAACTTGTGAACCCTGCGTTACTCGCTCTTATTTTGAGGTACTATGCGCTGACTTGTTTTGTTTGTTGGTTTTTTTTAATTTCGCGCGAAGTTACACGAGAGCTATCTGCGCTAGCTGTCCCTAATTTAGCAATGTAAGACTATAGGGAAGGCAGCTAGTCATCACCACCCAACGCCAATTCTTGGGCTACTCTTTTACCAACGAATAGTGTGATTGACTGTAACATTATAACGCCCCCACAGCTAAAAGGGGCAAGCATGCTTAGTGTGACAGGGATTCGAACCCGCGACCCTCGCATTACGAGTCGAGTGCCTTAACCACCTGGTCATGCCGGGCCAATACTGATTTGTAGAACGAAGTACAAAACACATTTAACAATTGATAACACCATACATAGTGCGCCACAATATCAAATATAAATCATATTGTTGTAACACAAATATTGTCCGAGTCGTATTTAAAAGTTAGTGCTGTTGCTTATAAGAATTTAGTATGATTGTGTATTGAAAATATCACCAGTAGCAAACGAACCCAAGCGGAAATGCAGAAGACTTGTAAGCTATCATTTTCAAAACAGTTTTCTGATTAATTGTTAGCAAATTATTGAATAACTTTGTTTTTCACAAAACCTCAGAGATTGAAATTTTCTGAGCATATTGCCTAATTTAAGATGTATATTCTATTTCAATGTGGGAAAATGCCCAAAACAAACATAAAGAAAACTATTTTTTTAATTTCAGATAACGTGAAAAAAAGTAATATTCCTTTACATTACGTTCTAGTTACGCAAAAACCTCCTTTGTACTTAAATCGTGAGTTTCCTGTAAGAATGATGGTGAAATTCTACTAAAGTGTAGTTCAAAAGTTGGCAGTAAGCGCTTCTGTCTACGTTGAGTCTAGCCTATCAGATAAAATAAACAGTTTTTACGTACCATTTGTGTGAATATTCTAAAGAAACCAAACCTTCCACAATAAGCACTTTGTTCTGTACGAAACTAATATTTGAGTTGGTCTTTATTTTCTTCTTTTGGGAAGGATAGGAGGGGAGAGAGGGGCTAATTCAATTTTATTTCTGCGATGTTGGGGGTCGAAGTGTTATTTTATTACAAATATCTGGACCTAATTGGACAGGTAACCTGGATGAGTAAGTTAGAAATTATTACATCCTTGAAAACAGGAAAAAATACACAAACATTTAGGAAACAAAAACCAACTTCATCAAAGAAAATTTGTTTGCTAATTCTAAGTAGATGCGCAGAGCAAAACAAATGTTATAAAATTCATTAAATGCAGTTTTAGGATATTATAAGGCTGGACTTGATCAAACAAATTATTAAGATTCCGATTCTGGAAAATGAATATGATATTAACTTACATTTCAACAAAGGATTCTAATTTCATACAAAATGACTACAAGGTAAGTATGTAACCTTTTAATGGGTAAAGAAAAACGCAATAAAACAAATGAAATCGTAGGCTTACGTACACGTTTTAAAGATCGAAGACCATGAGACAAAAAATTGTTTATGTTCAGCTTTATTCTGTAAGCTTAGCTTGATTACTTATATATACTTCGAAAACTCCGAAATTCACAAGACATTATCATAATTTGAAAATTAAAAGAACAGAGGATTTAAACAACATAAATTACTCGAAGGAGTAAACAATTAAAGGTTGAAAAGCCACTTCCTTCCAGTAGCTAAACGTTAAGTCTGTAGGCTTCAGACAATAGAAATGGTCCATGACATAGCTTTGTATTTAAAATTAATTAGACTAAAGGTGAAGCAAAGTACAAGATGCTTTAGGTTCACATTTTACACTTTTTTTCTTAAAATGTGACGTAATCTTGTTTATTAAATACATACAAATCAGATCAAATACACTTGTAAAAAAAATGTTTGAATGAAATAATCCAGGCTTTCGATCACACTTTTCATTTGTTAAGGGACAATCTGTATGAGTTATAAGAATGTATGCTTTTTGTAGTACAAAATATTAAAATAAGCACATATGGAAAATAAGTACACTTTATTTGGGTTATCTAAGTACTTGTTACGTGAAAGAAATATCTAACATTTAGGTTATTTCAATATCTGTTTGAAATGGATCTTTGTATTGAATTATCAACGTTAAAATCCTGAAATATATTCTCCTTTAGTGATAGGTGAGAGCATGCTTTCTATATATATGTATGTATAACATATAAAGGTCAAAATGTATTCAACAGACTGTCCTGTTGTACAATAAACAAATTAGAAACACGAATAGTGTTGCACTCGATTAAGCAACGGACACGAATCATTTAATTTCCGTTAAATTCTAGTATGCGTATTTTTGTTTTGTTTGGAATTAAACCCAAAGCTACACAATGAGCTATATGTCTTGCCCATCACGGGTATCAAAACCAGGCTTTAGCAGATATACCGCTTTGCCACTGGGGATCAGTACGCAAATACATATCTTACCCTGTATCTCAGGACGGCTGGTATAGGTATTAAAACTTTTATTAAAATAAAGTAGAGAACAACGTTTCAACCTTCATAGGTCGTCTTTAGATTAACAAATATCCATTTTTACTTCAAATGGGTTTCTCTTCGTGATGCATATTTTACCCTTCTGTGGTGTAAAGCCTGGCATTCGACTCGCAATTTGCGAGTTGTGGGTTTAAATCACTATCACCAAACATGCCCGTCATTTCATTTGTTGGAGCGTTATAATTTGATAGTCAATCCAATTATTCGTCGATAAGAGTCGTTCAAGAGTTGGTGGTGTTGATTATCTGTCTTCTGTCACTCCTAAATTATGGACGATTAACGTCGATAGCCCTCGTGCAGCTTTGTGGAAAATTTAAATCAAAACTTACCTGTGGTGTACGTTTTTTATTTATACAGTTCTTAAATTCTTCAAAATTGTCATACTGGAACACGAAATCCAGTTGAGATTCAGTGCAAAATTTCACTTTCAGGTGTTACTATCAGTAGTTGATAAGCGAAGGTTGTATTCGTTGTATTCTTCTCGAACTTGTGTTTGAAGAATACCTTAGTTATCACTAAAAGATATTTCTGCATTCCTCAATTTATTGGCTAGTTACATGAAAAATAAAAGATTGATATATATTTCATATTAAGAGAAATAAGTACAAAAAACTGGTAACATTACTGTTGTTTTTGCTAAAGAGGCAAAATGTTATAAACCGCATGAGGATCGCACGAAACAAGCTTCCACTAGTAGATATTTATTTGAACTAGGATTTGACAACTGTGTTTGGTTTTTTGAATTTTGCACAGCATTACACAAGGGCTATTTGCGCCAGCTATCCTTAATTTAGCAGTGTAAGACTAGAGAGAAGGCAGCTAGTCATCACCACCCATCGCCAACTCTTGGACTACTCTTTTACCAACGAATAGTGGGATTGACTGTCACACTTAACGCCCCTACGGCTGAAAGGGCGAGCATGTTTGGTGCGACCGGGATTCGAACCCGCGACCCTCAAATTACGAGTCGAACGCCTTCACCCACATGGCCATGCCGGGCCTTTGACAACTGTACAACGTGTATTTTCATATATTACTAATATTGTTTGAATATTTTTTATTCTGAATTACTCTGAAAGCTAGTAGGTTAAAACTGATGGCTTAAGAGCATGTGGAAAATGTGAACTAAGAAAATGGTGTAATCTTTAAGAAGTTTCATCTGTTAAATGGTTGAAACATCTAGTGACCTTTAGAACCTTTCATCGATTAAGTATAGATTTTAATTGTTTATTATAAACTATTGTTCATTTGTCGATTTGAAAATTTTAAGCCTTCATCAATGTCAATGCCTTTGCGTGACAACTAGCGCTCGGAAACCCACTTCAGATAGAATTGTATTCAGAATTAACTTTATAATGAAGTATTAGTATACATCACACTAAAATGTAGTATGAATATATTACAAATTAAGATAAGTATTTAAAAAATCATTGTTTCTCTCGTTTATCTTTTTGCCCTTTTCTAGCATCTAAGTCAGTGTATTCAGATTTTAAAGAAAATAAAAATAAAGCTTATATATTTTAGAAAATAATTTTACTGAATAAATGCCATGTTTGATAAAAGTAGGGTATCTGACCATTTTGTATTAAATGCATTTAATACTTTAAACATAGGAAAAAAATTATTGCAATTTACCTAATGGGTAAAACTATTACTTTCACCTTTAAACTATGTTGTTTCATAAATAATAATTCACATTTCCTTAACATCTGTAAAGAAATAAAAGCGATGTCTCATCAAAATATGTTCCATGTACAAAAATAGCCAAGTTAGAATAAAGGGGTTGCCAAATAAAAGTATTTCATGAAAAAAAAACCCAACTAAACAAAGATCCAACGTAAATAAAAGAGTATACCCTGCAGATGCAAGGTAAAGAAGAAAACATTGGGCAACCCTTCTCACACTTATGACTGTACATTGCAACATATGTGAAACATTATGGAAGCAGAAGAGAGCGTCAATAATACTTGAACATAATTTAGACACGTTGTGCATATATAATTTGTTAAAGTAAAGAAATTTTTAATTTTTTAATACAATTACATAACTACCTAACATGCACACTTTCAGACAAAAGATTCATACAATAAATCTGTAAAGACGTTAGTTTATTTTAGATATTACTGTCAAATAAACCAAAAATTCTGTTCAAACGACAAAGTATGAACAGTATTGAAGAAATACCTCCTTAGATATGTTAATTCGGTCAAAGAAAGGTATAATAATCATGGTTTAAACTATTCAGTAAATAGATTAGTCGCTGAATATGCAATAAAACGTTACAAGATCATTTGTAAAAATGAAGTATTTGCGGATATCTTGAGTGATAAAATACACTTCATAATTGGCTTATGTTTTGTTTGGCAGATGTACGAGGTCTGTTAAAAAAAAAAATACGCGGACTGACGTCATAAAACAAAATGTACTTTATTTAGAAGTTACACGTCTGGAACCCCTTCAAAGTACTCTCCTCCCCAAAGCACACACTTATCCCAACGGTGTTTCCACTTGTTGAAACAGTCCTGGTACGCTTCTTTTGTAATGTCCTCCAGCTCCTTCGTCGCATTTGCCTTAATCTCGAGAATCGTCTCAAATCTTCTTCCTTTCAAGGGTCTTTTGAGTTTGGGGAACAAGAAAAAATCGCAAGGAGCAAGGTCAGGTGAGTAGGGGGGTGGGGAAGAACAGTGATCGAGTGTTTGGCCAAAAACTCACGAGTTCTGAGGCACAAATTTCGCAGCAACGCGGTGCATCTTCAATTTTTCGGTCAAAATCTCGTAACAAGATCCAACTGATATCCCACACTCTTCAGCAAGCTCCGTGACAGTCAGACGTTGATTTGCCCGCACAAGGGTGTTGATTTTGTCGACGTGTAAGTCGTCAGTTGACGTGGAAGAACGTCCAGGACGCTCATCATCTTTAATGGACTGTCGACCATCCTTAAAACGTTCATGCCACTTGAAACATGCCGTACGCTTCATAGCAACATCACCGTAAGCCGTGTTAAGCATAGCAAAAGTTTCAGTCGCAGATTTTCCAAGTTTAACACAAAATTTCACAGCAAGTCGTTGCTCCTTCAGGTCATTCATTCTGAAATCCGCCAAACGAAAAAATCGCACTTCACTTAAAACCGCGTAGCTAATACACAAATGAAGATATCTGCAATCGGGAAATGGGCGTCGTAATCAGCTGATCTTTGCGAACCTAGCGACACCAAGCGGATTCCCCTGAAACCAACTGGAGCCGCGCAATTCAAACAGTCCACGTATTTTTTTTTCCAGCCCTCGTATTGAAAAACTCTATGGAGATTTTAACGAATTTTTTTATTCTTGTTTAGAAGATTAAATAATAAAATGAGAAACAGTAGCAACAAGTAAGAGTACCATTTTTAAAATTTGGTAGCACAAAAAATACTTTAACTGTCAAAAAGTGATTATAGTTGAGTTCATTAACTGGTTTTTATCTATAGTGATGTGGCATAGCAGTTAGGACATTAACGGTTTGCACTCCATTGTCGCAAAAACATTTTTTGCACTTTGGAAGGTGGGTGGTACATAAGTTCTCATAAAAATCATGCTATTTGACCACACAAATGTAGTGCAAGAGTTAACAATGAGTGCCGTTAACTGGCTAGCTCCCTTCCCTCTAGTCTATCAGTTCGAAATCAGTTCAACATTTTATGTAACCTTGCGCGTAATTCCAAAACAAACTCTCTTTAACAGTAACTTCACGAACTTGTAACACTAAATTCTGTGGTGGACAGGATGTACAGAGCCCATTCTGTGTTTTTGTACTAAAATATCTTTTTTTCTCATACAGGAAATTGTTAGTGATAAAAAATTATATTAGTAATTGGGTACTTTGGACAAAGATTGTAACATAATCTACAAAAACAAATTGTACATAAATGTGTGTATTTGTTATATTTTCAGGAGGAAATTGGAAGAGCTTTTGATGACCTTAAGGATGGTGAAAACAGTTCTGATGGAAAAGAATTTCTTGGAAGCAGAAGAACTAAACATAATATCATTAATGAAAAGGAAGGCCCTGTTTTCAGGAATACATTATCAATTCCAGAGATTCACAGGGTCAACGAACATTCTAAGATTGGCCAAAAGTTGTCTTGCCCTTCGAATTTTGAATATAAAAGTTTTGGATCAGAGTTCTATTCTTGCATGTCGGAGAGTAAATATAATTTGTCCCTTGACGAGAACTTGTGGATACATTCAGATGATGATGATGTGTTTTATTCTGACAACGAAGACGGTGCATCGGAGCATATTCCTGCGAATAATGGACACCAAAGGTTTGCCTCTTGTCCAAATACCGACCATTTAGCGAGATCGACTGAAAGACACACAAAAATTGTTTCATGTCCACTAAAGTATGAAAATTTCGATCTACTGTCAGGCTGGGTTAACAATCTACTGAGCGAAATTGACGAAACGTTTACAAAAAATAGCCATGACGAAACAAATCTTATATTTTCTAGCCCTTTGGAGACTTTCGAGAATGAATGTCAATCGGATTCTAAAAAAACATGTGTTTGCGAAAATAATTATCTTTCTAACAAACGTCATCTAACAAAGTCATGTTGTTCGACTCAAAATAACGAAATGTGTAAATTCAGTGTTAAGTACAATTTCAAAAATAAATGTTTGGAGAAACCTAAAGTGACAAGACACTGTTCTTACTCTGGTGACTTGGAACAAAGTGGCTTTCAAAAATTACTCTTCAGATTTAAGTCCGCGAAGGTCATCATGTTCATCAGATAAATTGGTTGTTGAAAAATTAACTTTTAAGAAGGAGCTGATTCCAACTACTCTGCTGGTGAAACATACCAGTGAAACTGCAGTACAGACCAGTGATGTTGACTTCTTTGTTCAGAGAAAAACGGGAGGCGAAAACTGTTCGTCTGTGAGATCGAGGAGCGAAATTAGTAAACAAACTTCTTTGGTAACTGATGTAGATAATGAACATGAGGCTATAATTAACAGGTCCTTTAATTCCTTGGAGAAAAACGTTCACTTACATTTTGGCACTGCGAAAATGGTTATCACAAAACTAGGCACTGCAGCCTTTTCCTCTTTAGAAGATCACAAACAAATATCAGTTTCAGCAAATAAAATAATTGACGGTGTTGAAGAGTTATTTGATGCAACTGTTAGTTCTTCCGAAAACCATTTATTTGTTGAAAGTGATTCTATGAAAAAGGAATTTGACAGAGAAATATATAAGAGCAACAAGGACAAAAAGAACAATCAAATTGTAGAAGTTGATGAATTCGAAAAAGCTAACAGGACAAGTAATAGGTTTCCTATAGAATGTAAAGGGCAAAATTCTTCATTTCTTTATCATTACAATGTAAAACATAAGTCGAAAACACATAGCACTTATGAAAAGTTTATATCCAAAGATTTCACCTCGTTGAAGAGAAGCAAGACGGAAGATGACATTTCAAATTTGAAAGAGTGGAAGGTGGCAAATACACAGAAATCTCAAAGTGACGATGATGTTTCTTTAGGCATAAAACAAGCATTTGATGATCATAAACATGATGAACTGCTGCTTCCTTTTGACACTAGAGAAAGAGGACCAGACTTCAAAACTAAACCTTACGCTTTTAGCGACATAGTTGCAGATACCTTGTGTAGCAGAAATATCGAACACAATAATGTCCAAGAGATTCTTGTTAATAATTTAGAAAGTCTGATAAATAAACCTTTAACTATGAGGCCATATTTCAAAAATGTCAACAAAGACGATAATAATGTAAGTTTGAGGAAAGTGGCACACACAGATAGCATGAAATCTCTAGAACTAGAACCCATTGAAGTATCTTTTGATGCAGTCAGCCCTCTCGAAGAAGATGAGTCTAAAATAAGTCACACATGCAAACAAAATGTAATTGGCAATGTAAACAAGTCTGTTGCTGATAGATCACGAGTTATCAAAAGGACGTGGCAGAAGGCTATGAGCAAGAAAACTTCATATCTAGATGATAAAGTGAACTTTTCTGGGAGTTTAAAAGATGATTTTATAAATGGGAAAAATTACCCTTATTCAAAAATTATAACTCATCAGCATAACTCAGCGTTTAATGAAGCATTATTGTTAAACAATAGGAGATGTTGTTCCAGTGAAATAAATATTAGTGGTAGAAATGCTAATGTTGAAACAAATGAAGTGAGGATCACTGAGAGGCGTTCACTATGCAACTTAAATCAACTTTCAAATTCAGAGACAGTTTCTGAGTATTCAGGATCGTCCTCAACAGCCTTATCTGAGGTGATAAATTAGAATCTTGAGTTTAGTGCAGAACTAATAATCATATTTTGTGTCGATCTCAATTTATTATAGAAATAACTTGTAAATGTACAGGTAGTTAAATATAGTTCCATTATGTAGCCTTACGCTAAGAAACACTCGTGCCCTTAAAAACGTGTTATAAAGTAGTGTATAATGTAAAGTAAGTTGCATTATTTTTTGTTTACAATCTCGACCTTTGAATGGATTGGTAAACTAGAATGTACTATAATGCCAGTATTTCATTGTAAATATAATTAAAATGAAATCATAGAAATATGATATCCAAACACACAAATCTGGTTTATTTAATTTGCATAAAATTTTAACATCTTAAAATAGAATTAAACGAATATTAAAAACCAAATTGCAGTTTAATAGGAGTGAATGACGATTTGGGTAGGAGTTGTTCGTCAATGTAAAACAGATAACTATTGTGTTTTTGTTTCATTTAAATGTTACAATTTATTTTATTTGCACATACAAAAATTATAAAAATTAGAACTTGTTAGAGTAAAAAAATTGTACACTTTTGCTTTGCCAACTTGTATATTTGTTTCTGACTGTATTTGACAAAGGAAATTTCAATATACACTCAAAGTCTGAAATGTATTTCAAATGGATGTAACGACTAAGGTAAATTGTCAGTTTTGTTTTGTTATAAATTTATCATTATATATTTTTCTTTTCTACTAGAATCAATATAACTCTGTACATTTGATGAGAAAAATGGAAAAATGTGCATATCAAACACGACCACCGCAACGTTGCGAGTTGAATAATGACTCAGAAAATGAAGTACCGTCTGGACAAGATTTTGTATTTCAAGATACAAATATTAAACCTACTACACGCCCTTACAGAAGGTGAAGCTTCATGAATATTTCTAAATAGCTTTGTAGATTTTAAAATTGATACTTTTAGTTTTAGAGCAGCAGTTATGACGGAAACCTTCTTGTCTATCTGTGAATGTATGTACAAAAGTGTTTATAATGCAGATTACAACAAATGGAAGAATGGCGTAAATTTTACACAGCATATCTAAATGTCAGGTAAAACCTAATTAAATGTAATTGTTTTCTTTCAATAAAATCGCAAAAGAAACATGCAATATCGGGGCACAAATCATAAGGTGAGTCATTATGTAATTTCCAATGGTTATTTAAGGTACCGGTTGAAGTAAGATCCAAACTGTGTTTGTAGTACATGATAAACCGTCTATCCAGTTCAACTTCGCCAGCCTCACATGTGTAGAAGAGAGTAATACAAGAACAGATGCGGGCGTTCTAGCCGACATCGCCCCACACCTTTTATCACCTTTCGTTGTTTGCAGCCAGATGTGGGTAACTTATTGCTCACTAGGGAATAAAATACAAAAAACAACAGGAAATAAAACATTAGAATACGAGAAACTGCAATATTTTCTTTGAAGCTAGCATTGCAGATTCCAATATTATGTTTGGATGTAAATACTAAGATGTTAGGGTATTAATTTTACTAAGCCTAACTTTAATTATTAGTATAACTTCCGCCCTCTACCATTCTGTGCAACTATATTGATCATCAGTCTGAATAAGTAATTCCAATTATTTCCAATACAATAAATTTTAGAAATTATATTTACTGTGTATGTTAGTTTTATTTAAATTACTATTCTAATTTATATAACTTATTTTTATATTTATAATAGAATAATGTAAAATATTAAATTAAAGTTTTATAGTCAAATCCATTGAAAACCCGTTTATGTAATAATATTAATATTAGATATTAAGAATTGTACATTACCACATCCACTCGCCCACACAGCTATGATGAGTACAATGTATGAAGGATAAAGTGTGGTATACCTGTGTTGCTGAAGATCGACGTGACAATATCATTTACCTATAAGGAATAATTTGTTAAATGATATTACTATAATTTTCTGTATTGTTTTCAAAAACTATACCTACGCTGACATTTCAACATGTAAAATTAACGGAATTGAAAAATGCTTGTGGTATTTCTTTGGTAACTGACATTATTGTTTGTCCACAAGTAACGATACACAACATTTCAAAAGCAGTGATTTGATTGTTCACGTATCATTACAATTTATTATACGGTATGGATTTTAAGATAACGTGATATACAAGATGCGTCTGTTGTGTCCATCCTCGTTATTTAGTAATATGATACTGTTCTTTTTCCGTTTGCTCAGTGTAGAAGATGCTAGTTTAACAGTAGTCGTTAAAAGAATATTAACGTATCTCCTTGTCTTTCATTACCCCTAGCTTTACGTGGATGAATGAAAACAACAGTAACAAATGTGAGGAACTATTACACAGATTGACTCGAGTCTTTCAAAGGAAAGTTTACCTTCGTTTTCTTCCTCAAGTATATCTGAAGTATTGTCGGATGTATCCGGTTCTTCGCTTGCTAAAAGTACTGATGTTCATTGAAATGACGAACCAGAACTCTCTTCTAATTATTTCAAAATTGATGACATTGACAACTCTAGTGACGGTAGTCTTTCTCTTTCGGAATGCTCCATCCAGTCGGAACATGGAAGTGATAGAATGTATTGTACAGAGGAACAAAATCCTCTAAATGATAATTTAGGTCCTACCATACAGCACTCCAGTGAATTACCTGATAGTGTAAATAAAAATGAGATAGGTGTATCTGATAGCATTGAAAGTACGAGAAACAAGCCCGAAATAAGTAACGCTAAGCCTAATAATTCGTGTATTTGTTCACTAAAAACCTATTCTTGTTCAACAAATCAACTGAACACAATTTCAAGGCTGGGAGATAATAATGGTAACAATGTTCTAGAAGCTCATTCCAACTTGAGTTTGCCTGAAACGAGTAAACTATTTAAGTTGAGCGTTAATGACTCTGATAAAAGTAGTTCCGTTTGTCTTCAGACATTACCTCTTCCTGTTCAGAAAACACGAAGTAATGGATACCAGTCAGTACGACTTATCTCCCCTGTTAAACGAAAAATATCCAAAGGGAACAAA
This sequence comes from Tachypleus tridentatus, assembly GCF_004210375.1. Classification (NCBI taxonomy): domain Eukaryota; kingdom Metazoa; phylum Arthropoda; class Merostomata; order Xiphosura; family Limulidae; genus Tachypleus; species Tachypleus tridentatus. The sequence continues at coordinate 96,545,129 of NC_134833.1, forward strand.
AACGAACAGGCAACACGAACCTCGACACGAGCCAAGATCTTTCTTCGTAAAATGAATATTAAGCCCTCATCAGCACCATTATTACGACTGCAGCATGATCTGGGGGAAAATAGTGTAAGACTGGCACAAAGTGTTGCTACTCCTGATGATGTCAACTGTCTTCGAAAAATAACTGTCGAGGAAAATAAGGTAAATATTGTTTTACTTCTCTTAATTTTATTGAGAAGTAAATGCTAATTCATTTATTATATAAACATTACACAAGATACTTCTACACGTTAATACAGAATAATTTATAATTTTAATATTTTTGAGAAAATAAATAGTCAACAAATAATCTAATGTACGTTATTTAAAAACAAACATATGTACTAGTATAAATAAAAACTTTCAATAATAGCCAAAAGGAAATTTACTCTAGTTTTCAGCGAATTTTTATCCTACTTATTTTACACATTAAGAGTTACAAAAGGTACGAGTTAGTAAAATGGTAGTGAAACAAAACTTAATTTTTTTCCCATCATGGATCATTTCAACTTGGTATTAAGTAATTTTATTATCTAATGTGATTTACAATATGACAGTTATATTAACATTTATTTCAAGACATATTGTACAAGTAGGTGTTTTTACGGACTAGAATATGTGGTTCTATAGATATGTGCATATGTAACTGTAGGCTAGGAGATTCTCGTGCAATTCCCTCTACAATTGTATTTTGACTTCTTATCTGTAACAAGTAAGAAAATCTGTTAACGTTGAATAATATGAGATGCAATATATACTAGCACATAAATCTGACACTATCCATATTTCTGTTGCAGTTCTAAAATTAGGAGTAAGGTTAAGGTTTAGCATTGTTATACAATGGAATAATATATCATTAATTAACGTCTTCTGACAGTTTCTGAAATAATCTAGATGATAAAATAGACTTTATCTTTAAATGTATTACACACAATGTGTGTGACATGATATTTGAATAATTTTCATTGAAAAATTAAATTTAGTGTTAGTATTAAAAATGAAATTATGAAATCCAAAACTATCAAGTACTAGCACCACCTTTACGGAAATAAGGAAACTCCTTATTTTAAGGTATTACTTAGCTCAAAACATTTCAGAGTTTACGTATTAAAGCACATCACGATTCATCAAAGTATTAAGTAACAATACACTAAAGAAATCTCTGTTGACGCTCTATACTAATTTGATAAAAACATGTTCTAGTTTTAAAATTAAATATAGACTATCAAAATTCTGATAATGTGAACTTAATTCTATGAAAATATAAATCTAAAAAACATAATCATTTTGAAAGAAATAATTTTTGTATAAATACTAGTTCATTGTGACTGTCGTAATAGTTGTATAACAATAGTAGCCTAACAGGCGAGACAAAAGCTGTAGTGGTTCATCTAGGCTGTCCCAACTTTTTAACTAAAGCAATAAAAACAAACACTATCATTTGTATAATTATCGAGCTTTCACTTAAATTGACTGCCTTTGCATACGTTAAGTGAATTCGAACATAGTAATGGTATTGACACGTTAACCCTAGAATAAAAATGTTATTCAAGATAATTTCATCAGACATGGCATAATGAAAGCGCGCTTAACATACGAATAACAAATTGATTAAAGTTCTTACAATTGTGAGGTAATTTCAACGAGTAATATCAAGTTAAATTTCTTTTTCATTAAACCATATTAATTTTTACTAAAGAGTATCTTACTTATTATCGTAAAATTCAAACACACAATCATTGACCTTAATAGGTTGGTTGGTTGTTTAGTGTTTCATAGCGCAATGCAACCAGACTATCTGCACCAAACAACCAATAAAAAATAAAGTATAATTATTAAAATTCGTAAACAGGAATCATGTTAAAACAAAACAAAGTACATTTTTTTAATTAAAAACTTAAATAGCGTTAAAAAGACCAAAGGCCCTTAAATTTAAAAAAAAATAATTAAGGTGTACAGTGAAACTATCACCAAAAATCCTGTCCAGCATCAAGGATAAACCAGTGAACAAATCATGTCTAAAATGATGTCGTCGTTCAGAGTCGTAACGATGACACAAGAGTAAAATGTAGACTATTGTGACTTGAGTGTCACACAGACTATTTACGATGAATTAAAAACTATGACCAATGCATAGTATAGATAGGACAACTTTCTCCTTTCGATCCTTATGGAAACAAGACGGCCGAAGTCCAATAAAGGGTTTAATTTGGAAATGCTTGTTATCCCGTTGTTCACTACAAGTCGACAGCCAATTAGCGTGAAGTTGAGCCTTGAATACGGAATAATCGTCCATGTACAGAACAGGCATAGCAGTGTTAGCATCAGAACAGTTAGACTTAGCTGCAGTATCAGCGAGCTCATACCCGCGAATACCACAGTGGACTGGTATCCAGAAAAGTGATACAAGTTAAAGAGAAATGGGTCAGACGGTTTTGAATATCTGCGAGAATAGGGTGAAGCGATTCTAGGGCCAGTAGAGAGGTAAGCTAGTCGGTGTAAATAGTACAGTTAGATTACTGTTTATCTTCCATGCGATCTAGGGCAAGTGAAATGGCGTAAAATATGGCAGTGACATAGAAACTGCAGAGGGGATTCTGTGTGGAACCACCCAACCACAATAAACCATGGTAGAGCTCACTGAGTCACCTAATTTCGAACCATCTGTATAAATAGGAATGAAAATATGGTTCGAAAAATGTTCGGAAATAGAAGACGATACTTCTAATCGGAAGTATCCTCCTTTCTCAGATGATTCAAAGAAAGGTCACACTTGTGAATGGTGGTAAGTCATATTGGGATGGGCTGATCAGCGAATACAGCAATATCGTCAAAGGACAGCCTCAATTCATCCAACTGTACCGGTATACGAAAACCAAAAGGAACAATGGCAGATCGTATGTTCTGAAAAAGTATTGTCCAGTGAAGAAGAAAAACACAACCCGAGATGGGATGCTGTGGTAAAGCTCAAAGTTTTGAAGCATCCAGTAAATATAGATGGAAATGGCATAGGTGTAGAGGAGGTTCCTGAGACTCTGTATACAAACTATGGACTGGGAAAGAGCCAAAAGCCACCATGCAAAACTGAAGCCCCAGATGGTAATTGGAGTCCAAGATCTTCAAGGCTGAGGTTCTCGCAGAGCCATATACCACAAGCCCATAATCCAGTTTTTATCAAATGAGATCAGAGCAGATCTTTAGCATACAACAGCGATTCGCTCACCAAGAGGTGGAAGAGAGAACATGAAGGATATTCATTGCCGTTGAGCACTTGACTCGTAGCTGCTTGAAGTCTGGTATGAAGGTTAGTTTACAGTCAAAGATAAGCCTTAAGAGCTTTGCCTCAGGGACTATGGGAAGCACAGTTCTACTGATCCGAAGTTCAGGATCCCGGTGAATACTCCATTGGTGACAAAGGTACATGTAAAGGTTAAAAGGGGTGGCTGTGGACCACTTCAGTAAATTTTTAGGGCAGTCTGTCGCTGCTGCTCAATAAGGTTGATGTTCGATGACTGACACGAGATGTATCTATCACACATCTATTTTGAAAAAATAGATTTCTATTGAAAAAAACTTCTGAAAGGTGACTGTATTGACAGGTTTCAGAAATGTTTCCTGTAAGGAAAATACATAGGATGATAGTAAGCAATCAGTGCCTCGACATCTTCTAAATTAGAACGGAAACCTCAACAGTATTCCAGTGTAAAATGCCAGTGGTAATTTTTATTTAAGTGCAGGAGAACTAGGCGAAGAGCCCTTCTGTTCTCGACCACGTGTCTCTCTTAAGGTCTATCGACCTCCATGGATTATGTCCTAGGACTAGTGGGCAGGCCTCTATCGTTAGAAGAAGTTTCCAGAGACTGTGGGCATGAATAAGTAATCGTTCTGCTTCTGGGGGCGAGAGAAAAAGATGGACCCGAGGAAACGCCAATTTCTGGAGTCAAAGAAAGTGGATCCAGGGAGCCACTAGAGGATGTGTTGGGGACAGAAAAAGGAGTAGACGTTGAGTCGTCTTCTCTCTTCATCATAGAGGATAAAAGACTCTTGAAGTGATTGGAAAATTACTCTGTTGGAGACACGGAGAGATTTATCTCCACTTCCACTGCTCTGCACAAAAGACACTGAGAAGTATTAAAGTTTCTTATTTAAAAGTAACAGATAGACATCTAAAACAAAGCTACTAAACGATATCATACTGCAGTTATTTCTAGTTATTTAGTTTCATTTTAAATGTTAAATAAATGCCATACGTTTATAAGTGATTTAAATGTTTTATAGTTTGATCTATATTTGACATATATCATACAATTCTTAAAACACGGACTTGAATATACTCAAGCAATGCAATTATTGAGACTTTCTCAATGGAAGAAACTTCAGAGAATGATTTAAATAAACGAACTGCATCTCATTTTAATTTACCTTTGCTCAAATTTATAATCCATGCTTATCATCTGTCTATGTTCCAAATTAAAGTGATATGAAGAATTATTATAACTTCCTTCTGTTTGTCAAAAATACTGATGTTTAAAATTGTTGTAAAATGTTTTCTTATAGCAAAGCCATATCGTGCTGTCTGCTGAGTCCATCGCTTCTCTTTATTCTCATAACTGGTCTCTGTTAGTAGAAGGTTCCAGCCACTGAGGGCGTGAACAAATAAGCGTTCTGCATCTAGGGACGAGAGAAGAAGATGGACCCGAGGAAACAACATTATCAGGAGCAAAAAAAAGTGGATCCAGGTAGCCGTTGGAAGAGGTGATGGGGACAGAGAAGGGTACAGACGTAGACTCGTCTACTCTCTTATTCATGGAGGGCAAAAGATTCTTGAGGTTATTTGAAAATGAGTGTGTTGGAGGCACAAAGAGATTTGTCTCCACTCCTACTGTAGCAGATGAATGGTGCAGCAATATATGTCCAAGTTGGAGTGGGGGACATTAATTTCCGAAGCTCTGGATAAGGGATATTATTTACAGTCTTCAAACATTGTACCTGTTTCTCTTTCACCACGTTAGGGCAAGAACACAAGCCAATATCATTTTCCTTTTTTAAAGAGTAGTGTGGTGAGTGGGGTTGACTAGTTTCATTCTATTCTATCACTTTAATCACGGACAGTTAGCTAATATCGCTGTCGAATAAATTCCTATGAAATTAAACGAATAATATAACTTATTTTTACTACAAGCTCGCGAATGTTTGAAGAAATTGGAAAGAGAAAAACTAATACGAAAATATATACAAAATGTTTGACACAGATAAATGTTAAAATAAGAAATATTATGGTATATAACGCCATATGTCAGAGAAGTTTGGGTCTATCAAGTGGTAGATTTTTTAAATTTACGTCATAATTCATTTTATAATAATTTTTAAAATCACTACATGTTAATGCTATTTTTGATTTCTATAATATGCAAGTACACAACAGTTTGTTTATTTATTGTTTACATATTTCTTTTAATACAAATGGACTATTGATGTCGCCTAATTTTATTATACTGTAAAAAAGTGTAAAAGTTGGACTTAGCTTTATTCATTTCCTTGATTGTGATACGTACAAAATTTAGTTCTAGGACAATTTCAAAAATACATTTTTACATGTCTTTTCGACTGGAAGTTAAATTTTTTTGTCTAAAAATTGTATTTTTTCCGAGTTAGTATATAACACGTGTTGCATAATTTTGGACCAATGGGATACAAATCATGAATTTATAGTTAGGCATGATAACTAAACCAAATAATTTAGAATATATGTAGCTTTAAGTTCTCCATAAATGATTGAAAATCTCTAAAATAATATATTATAAGATCTGACTAAAATCATTCAAGGCTAACTCTATATAATATGTCACGTTGTTGGTACGCCAGATTGACGTACAATTAACTAATGTATAATTTACTTTTTATTATTTCTTCTTATCCATTCCAATAAACCCGTTATGGCCAGGTGGATAGGGCCCTGGACTCGTAATCAGAGTCGCGAGCTCGAATTCCCGTTCCACCAAACATGTTCACCGTTTCAACCAGGAGGGATGTTATAATGTAACAGCCAATGTCAGTATCCGTTGGTAAAAGAGTAGCCCAAGAGTTAGCGGTGGATGATGTGATGATTAATCGCTATATTAGGGATGGCTGGCGTAGGCAGCCTTCGCGTAGCTATGTGTGATATTTAAAACATACATTATAGTAATAGTAATAATGTAGTTCTATATTTAAAAGTTTAAATAAAAGTTAAGTGTTTTATGTGGTAGTTTGTAGATTTCAAAACAAACAAAAGCAAGAAAATTTAGATATATTGTGATAAATTATGAACATATAAAGAAAAAAATAAACATTTCTGTAAAAAAAGGAACTAATTGTTTTAAGTCGTACAGCCTTCATCGCGAGTAAGAAAATCATTTAGCCAAAAATTTTACGCTTAAAACTATTTCTAACGTTTTAGAACTTTCTTCGAAATTATATATCTTGTAATAGCTTAAGTTATACTAATCAAAATTGTTAGACATATTATATATGGTTCTAATTTCAGCTTTATAAAGTATGCAAAAGTTATTTATTTATACAATATTATTTTTCTTTCTAAATGTCATATTGAAATAACTTGTGGAAGCTAGGTATAGGTATTAACACTTTACTAATAAAGCAGAGAGCAGATTAAGAAATAGAAAGTTTATAATCAACCGTTGCCAGGCGCATGTCTGAGGGACGAAAATGTAGAATGTAAACGGGTACGGGACTGTAGGGAGCGTTGCAGTTAAATTGTTTGTTTGTTTTTTAATTTTGCGCAAAGCTACTTGAGGACTATCTGCGCTAGCCGTCCATAATTTAGCAGTCTAAGAACAGAGGGAATGCAGCTAGTAATCACCGCCAACTCTTGGGCTACTCTTTTACCAACGAATAGTGGGATTGATCGTAACGTTATAACGCCCTCACGGCTCAAAGGGCGAGCATGTTTGGCGCGACGGGGATGCGAATCCGAGACCCTCAGATTACGAGTCGCACGCCTTGACCCACCCGGCCATGCCGGGCTGCAGTTAGATATAAGGTTATTAATTCGTATAGGTATAAAGGTATTCCTTTATATTTTGGTTTTAGATGTTTTTAGTAGGCCTTTTTGATTTTTTGTTTGTTTATATTTGTTTCCCTACTTAGTATTTGGGAGATTTCTACGGTTATGTTCTGTTTGTTTGATTTTCTGTGTTCAAAAAACGTGTGAAGGTGTTTTTTTTGGTTTTTTGAATCTAGCTTTCTTTTTTCTGCTTGTTTGTAAAATATAGAAGTCGTGGTAGTTGTTGCATCGTATTTTATATGTAAAAACTACACTTACAAACGCAGCACTAACATTAGTTATAAAATACTTGTGTAGAAAAACATGACTACTTTTTCATACTAAAGTTGAATGCCCTCCAGAAGCACAGCAATAATCCTAAAAGTATATAACGCTATAAATCGGGTTTAATAACCATGGTCGTTAAAAAAAAGACACATTGGTCTATTTGTTGTGTCCACTGTGGAGAATCTAGCTCCGAATTTCAGCGTTGTAAGACCGTAACTTTCCGCGGTACCACGAGTTATGACAGGAATGTACAGAGAATAATAATTATTTGGCAGTTTCTATTCATAAAACAAAACAAAATATGAGTCACATACACATTAATATAAATATATATATACATACTCTTGAATGTTTTTATTTTGTGGCTCTTTTTTCGGACAAAACTCACATTATTCAATGTGTGTTCAGTATAAAAACTTGGAATAATACAATAGGCTTAACATTCATTTGATTAATTAGCAAATTAAGTTTTACATTGAACTATAATCATTTGTTGTTATTATTCACTATTAAGTTGTTAAGAACACATTTGTTTCATTCCTGTAAAATATATACGTATCGAAATACATATAAACACAGAACGTTATGTTTATAACTTAAAAAGCCAAAATTATTCATCAAATTACTTTCGATGAAAAACGATCATACCTTCATCCTCGCTTGAAAGTGTTTTTACACCATTTGGCGATGGAAACAACAATTTTTAAAAGATCAATTATGATGGTATACAACACTTCATATAACTATACAGGGTGGGTTTTGTGTCCATATTTACTTATGAAACGTTTTCAAAGGAAAATTCAAATACCTCCTTCCCTTCTAAACGGATTCTTTTGTTGTTTATACAAAAGTTATGTTTTATATATTCAATAAGTTTCGATTTTATTACTGTATTTTATAAGTCTACAGAATGTCTTATTGGTTTTCTTTGTTTCAAACTCACGGATACTCCTATCAGTAACTTTTTTGTAAACTATAACAAAATTAATTACTGTTCCAGACACTTCACTTATTATTTTTCTTTTACAGATAGTGTCAGCGAATATAATTAATATAAGGAACTTGCGTTGAATAAAAGTTAATGTTTATTAATCTTTTGGCAATAACTTCATACTACATTAATAATTTTTTGGGGTAATGGAAGGAAATGCATTAATTAATGGGTGCAAGTATAACTGATTTAAATAATGAGATAAATTAGAAAGTGTTTAGTTGTAAACATTCTATAAAGGACTTATAGTATAAATTTTTGCCACAGATTATGTGAAGTCAAACAGATATCTAAAAGTGACAAAAATTTACAATTCTTGACCTTAAATCTCCAAATTCAAGTGTCTGTATTTTGGGTTAACAAAAATAACAATCCTTTCTGCTTACCCCATGATGAGCAATTATTGTGTAACAAATGTTCATATTGGCTACCTGTGACAGTCATGTCCATTGGTTTGAAGGGGTTGTTTATTACATCACTTCTTGAAACACGTGTACGCCGAAAACGGCATGATGTCAAATTTTCTTTCTTCATTCCTCCATTGGCTAATCATTTAGTTTGACCTTTGTAGACAGCACCTCGAGCGTTAACTTCAACCTCTCTGACCTTTAGAGCTTCACCGGATGTAATCTTCGTTACCACTTGGTAATCCTGAAGTGTAAAACTGACCAATAGTTATCATTTCTATTCATTTTGTTTGTAGCTTTGATTTGAAACAGTTGAAAACGGTTAGACGAGCAAAGTATTAGCTTGCGACTTCAAATTTCATTGAAAGTGTTTAAAGTCGTTTAAGGTAAGAAAAACGTTTCATTGTTTAATGGGCTACTGACTAAATGCGTTAGATATTAATCATTTAAACGTGTTTTTATTCAGCATAAGTAATGACTGAAAAACTACTAAGGAAAGGTATACTAATTTTTCAACATGAATGTAAAGAAAATTACATTTTTTCTAAATAATGACAGAGTTAATTTACTTTCATAACCGTTTCTCAAACGAACTGATAAACATTAAAGGGTAAATTATCCTAATCTACATTGATAATGTGAACGTTTCTTTATTATTTTAGCGGGAATTTAACAATATAGATTATGGAAAACCACTCGTCAATTGAAAAAGGACCAACACGTCGAAAGACACAGTATATCTGTTTCTCCTGTACCTATAAAACTGACAGAAAAAACAATTTCAAACGCCACTATCTATCCATGCATCACAACACTATGAAATTTCTAGAATGTTGTGGAATACAATTTGTAAGCAAAGCTGCTTTGCGTTTCCACACGAAAACCCTACATAAAGAAGGTTACGTATGCAATCTTTGCAAACGAAGCTTTTGTCGAAGAGCTCTACTCAAACGTCATATGAGTGTTCACAACGAATTAAAAGAATTTTCATGTGAACTTTGTACTTATGCTACTAGTCACAAGAGTAATTTGGAGAGACACAAATTTCGTATCCATGGATTTCCAGAAATAAATCATTGGAAGCGACATTCGGTTTCCAAACAAACGGAAACAGCTTCATCACCTTCCTTGTCGCTTAGAGAAGAAGAAAGCGAATGTGGGAAATTTTGTAGTTTGTCCAATTATCAACTTACTGTATATACACCCGAATTACCAGACTCTACTTCAGGAGAACCAACATTTACAACGACAGAAATTGTTAACAGAGTTGAAACTGAAAGAACAGATAAATTTTCTCCAACAAAGGAAATCACTCGATTGTGCTGCTTTCCTTACAAATGTTTTGAATGCAAAAATGTTTTTAAAAAGCAGTCCGAATATATAATTCATTGTAACCAGATGCATCCACCTAGAGATGCCCTCGAAATGACTCTCATTGAGCAAGTTGAATGCAAACTTTTGAATTTGGTTATTCACCCTCCACGAGATCAATTTTAATTTTAAAAAGCTCACATTCTTAATAAAATGTAGTGAGATTTGGTCTAAGCAATTATTTATTAGAGAGCGATAGCTACTTTTCATTTTAAATTTATTCATTTCACTGTAATTATGCCACTTAAAGTTTATGTATTTCACGTAACAGTTGTAATATAGAGTGACAAAAGTTGATTTATGAAAGATGTTTACCAAATCGTTAGTACTGTGCATATATTTATTACCTTTACAATGCATTGGATAATTGAAGGTTTTTTTTGTTTTATTATCTTCGTTTTTTAGTGTGTGTGTATATGTATGTGTTTACTTAACTGATAAAATACGCTGAATACCAGGACATTTTACTGTCGCTGTAAATGATTGCCGGTAAATAATTATAAAAAGAGATTATTTCGTAGCAGTGTGAACTAATAAGCTATCAAAGTACAGTTGATTACATATAAAATTTTAATAATATTACAACTAAATAAATTACTGGTAAAATGGAATAATGCAATAATTGAATAATTTCCTTGAAGAAGAAAGAGGCTATCAAAATATAGGAAATACGTGGACTGTTGTTTGTTTGTAACGGAAAACTGGCGAAATTTATAGTATGTCAGTAAAAACATATTTGTTAGGATTCTTGTATTTTAGTTCAGTACGGCATTTATGTTTGTTAAAAATATGTATATTCACTCTACATTGTGTAATCAAAGATCGTGGGTGTAAGCTGTGACAGGTAAATGTTTTCATACTGAAAGGCGTATTTTATATTTGCACCTGGATTTAATATGAATAGAAAATATTTTTATGTTACGTATACACTTAACTCTGGGAAATATTTTAGATACTTTTAAGGAAAGAAAAGATAACGTTATATGGAAGCACCTTTAGATTATTATGTTCATGATCACATTCATTTTGAAACTTATATTTGAATATTCTTTCCTCGAATATAACACACAGACTATAAAAATGCTGATAATTTGAATTTATTTCAATGAAAATAAAAATGTGTAACTCAATGTAACAAATATAATAATTTTGAAATATGAAACCTCAGTGAACACACATAACCAAATCTTCACTAATTTTTCTTTTTTTCAATCAAGTTAAGACTTTTAACGTCTGTATTTCAGAATGGCTGGTATAGGTATCAACACTTTTACTAGTAAAACAGAACAACGTTTCGACCTTCCTTTGTCATGTTCAGGTTAACATGTCTAAGGGACGGGAATATAAATGGGTAAGGTATTGTAGAGGACGTTGCAGTTGGATGTGAGGTTATTAATTAGTATGGGTACAAAGTTGTTCCTTTATATTGGCTTAATTTTGGTTTAGTTGCTGTATAAGTAGGGCTTCTTTAATTTTGCGTTCGTTTAAATTTGTTTTCTTACTTATTATTTGGGTGATTTCTATGGTTATTTTTTGTTTATTTGGTTTGCAGTGTTTAAAATCGTGTGAAGGTGTTTTTTGTGTTCTGGTTTCTATTCTGATGAATCTGGTTTCTATTTTTTCTGTTTGTTTTTCCAATATAGAAGTCGTGGCAGTTGTTGCACTGTATTTTATAAATAACGTTGGTGTGGTATTTGTCAGTGCAGTTTTCACATAGTATGGACTTTAGTTTTGTACCTGATTTTTGAATAAATTTAATGTTTACTGGAATGTTGTGTTTTGTTACAAGTTTTTTTCAAATGTTGGTTATTTTTTCGCTGATGTCGGGAACATATGGTATGCAACAGTATAAGGTTTTGTATATTGTTGTATCTTGGGATTTATTATGGTTTGTTTGTTGTTGATATAGGTGTGTACGTATAATTTTTTTCAACGGTTTTGTGAGGAAATTTGTTGTTGATGAAGTGTTTTATTTTGTTGATTTAATCGTTAATTTTTCGGGTAAGCAGTTTTGTGGCTGTGTTTATTTGGTTTCTTAATGTGTTGAGTTTTTGTTTTGTATAATTCAGTATGGATGATTTTTTTCTGAGAATTTCTGTTTTTGTGTTGTGTAGCGGTTCTTGTGATCTTGGGGTTAAGAAATGTTATTTGGTCAGTTTTTTTCTCTGTTCACAGGTGAACATAATGTTGGGGTGTATAGAGTTAACGTGGTTGAAAACCTAAGTGTGTGTTCTGTGGATGTGAATCCAACATTTGTATAATCATCATATCTGTAACAGTATAGTGGCGGATGTAAGGCTGAACTGATAACTTGAGATTCAACCTGGGTCATAAAAATGTTGGCTAGAACTGGAGACACGGGATTCTCCATACTTAGGCCATTTATTTGCAGGTAGTTTAGGTTATTGAACATAAAGACAGTTTTGGTAGTAGTGAATTCTGTAAGGGTTGCTGGAGATGTGTATGGGTCTTGGATATAGAGTTCTAAAGCTATCTTGCAGGATTCAATGGTTGGGATTTCTGTAAAGAGAAATATTACATCAAAACTTGTCATTAAGGCTTTACGATTTAGTTGATTAAAATATATTAAAATAAAAAAAAACATTTGAGAAAGGAGCCGACTGATGTTACATATCTAGAAAATGTTGACACTATATATTTACCTAGGTTGCAGCTTAATGATTCATAGGTTGAAATTATGAGTCGTAGTAGACTACGGGGTTTGTGAGGTTTGGGTGTGCGTGAGTCGGTCTTTCGTAGGTAAGAATAAAGGTTTTCTGATATATTTTTTTCATTTGTAGTAGTAATTTGATAATTGATTTTCTTATTTTTTGTTGGATTTGTGTTTAGTAGTTTAAATTTGTTTGTGTCTGATAAGATATTCATTTTCAGAATGTATTCATTTGTGTTCATTATAACTATAGCATTGCCTTTATCTGCTTTTAGAATTTTGATGTTGTCTTGTTTTAGGTTGTTTATATAATCAATATATACTCTTCAAAAAAAGAAACGCAAAAGGGATATTTTTGTTATTTTAAAGAGAAATGTATGTAATAACGTTACAAGCTCAGAGTATGTGATATTACACGTGTTAAGGCATTGATTGTCAGACCAAAATGACAATAAAAGTTGTGCACTTTGAAAACGGAGGAAAACATCGGATTTTTCGCTAAAACGCATTCTTGTCCAATAAATTTGTTTGAGAGATCTGCATGATCTGCAAGTGCAACATGCGCAAAAACCCTATAAAAGTGACGGGTTCTCGGTTTCCATAGCTTAGCCACCGACACGCAATACAGTTACGCCAAGACTGACTGAAGCACAACGCAACAACGCCATTGTTCGCTTGGAAGCAGGCGAATCTCGATCAGATGTTGCCAGAGCTGTGAATGTCCACCCAAGCACCATCATAAGAATATGGAATCGTCACCAACAACATGGATCAAATCGTGACCGTCCACGATCTGGCAGACCTCGCGTGACCACGCCCGCACAAGATCGCTACATCCAGTTACGTGACCTTCGGGATAGGACCACCACTGCGACGTCTACTGCCTCAACCATACCAGGGCTGCGTAGGATTTCCGATCAGACCGTATGCAACCGTCGACGAGATTCTTAGGCCCCATGTGCAACCCATCATGGTGAACGTCAACGACGTTTTTCAACATGACAACGCCCGTTCTCACACAGCCCGACTCACCACTGTCTTCTTGAGACACCACAACATCAACGTTCTTCCCTGGCCCTCCAGATCACCAGATTTAAACTCCATCGAACATCTTTGGGACGAGTTGGACCGACGTCTGCGACGGCGACAACCTCAACTGCAGACTCTACCTCAGCTTGCAGCAGCTTTGCAGGCTGAGTGGACAGCCATTCCACAGGATGTGATTCGTCATCTCATCGCTTCCATGGGCAGGAGATGCCAAGCAGTTATTGATGCTCACGGGGGGCATACTCGTTATTGACGTTGAGTGACGTTAAACGTCAACTAGTGAGCGTGGACTTCGCCTTTGCAGACTTTGGATGTTCAGCAGTGAATGTGCAAAGTTTCACACACGTCATACAGAACTACCCGGAATAAACTTGCTAACAATATGTCTCAAATTTTGCTTTTTGCGTTTTTTTTTTTTTGAAGAGTATATTTTCGTGTGAGGTTGTCTTTCAGCTTTCTTTTTTGTGAAATTATGTTGACAGTTTTGTGTAAAAAGTCTTTAAAATTGTTTAAGACACTGTTTTGAGGTTTTTCGGGGAAATAGAGGTTTTCAGTTTTACCTAGAAAGGTGGGTTTTTGGTTATCTTCTTCCTGGTGGTTGCTTTCTATTGTATTTGGTGTTTTCAGTTTGCTTACAGTGGATCACCAGTCTTCTTGCCAAGTCTTCCAGACAGGTTTTTCATTTCGTCGGATGGAATATTTCTTGATATTACTGCAAAGTTGAGTCCTTCGTTGAGAAGATGTGTCTCTTCAACGCTTAATTGTCGGTCGATTCAGTTAATTAAGAGATTTTTTGGTGGTTCGTCATGTTTGTGTCTTTTTTTTGTTGTTGGCACTTTAGTTTATCTAGTTTCTTGTTGTGCCGGACCTTCTTTTCCTTGTCGTTCTTACCCTTCATTTGATTGATGTTGCGTTTTATGAGTCCATAAATGTATGGTTGAATGCAGCAGGCCAGTTGATGTTCTAGATTAATTTTTTTCTGCAAGTCATTTAGTTATTTATATTTCGAGTTTAATACGGCTTTTAGTAGTGTTTTCTATAAATTGTGGATAATGCTTGTATACTTGTTAAAATTTTGGATAGTTTTATCTTCATAAAATTAGGGATTATTTTACCCTCTCTGCATTGTTGGATGAGATAAATGTAATTTCTTTCAACAAACGTTTTCCTTACATACTTTTAGGTATCCTAATTCCGTGTTTGACCATTTTTTTACATTCTATAATATCTTAAATATCTTTCATTTCTGATGCTTTTTATTAATTGATTGGCTTACAAACTTTGAAAACCAACCTGCTTTTTTCACTTGTAGCCACCCTCTTCTTTCTAAAAGAAACATATTTGTCTTTTATAGTTGAATATTTTTCCACATTTGATTAGCATTTCCAAATAATTCCTCCGTCAAATGTATGGCAGGTAATCCTTGTTATATCCCTTCAAAATTGTTTTTTTTTTATATTTGTAATTAAATTATCGTTATTAGTGAGTGATCTTCCTAAGCAGCGAAACGTCGAACCCACTACATAAATGATTAATTGCGCTCTAATGTTCTTTAATTTCTACCTTCTCAACCATTTTTGAATTAGAAATTAAAAACAAATTTAAATTAATATTGTTTCTGGTAGGTTTCTTGAGGTACTGATGAAGAAAACCATTCCTCTGGGGTAATATTTAATTGCGTTGTGTTATCTTATAGCAAAGCCACATGGGGCTCTCTGCTGAGCCCTCCAAGGGGAATCGAACCCCTGATTGTAGCGTTGTAAATCCGTAGACTTACCATTGTACAAGTGAGGGGAGGTAGTATTTAAAGCAAACAAGAGGTAAATTTTCATGTACCGGAAACAGGATTCGTCTGGATAAATTACGTGTTTTCGATATCCTAACAGTAAGTTGATCTGCTATTTACCAGGTAACACGATGACGGCGGTTAATTCTTGTTTATATCGGTTTGAAGGTAGCCCTTATTGCATTGTTCTTCTGGATATCCTGGAATGAATGTGTGCGTGTCATTTCTATTGTAAGATGTTGCAAGTCTTCTTTCGAGCTTGACGCATTAACCTGATCTACACACTTGGCAGTAATTTTTCAGTGCCTAGCATTTGACTTTCCTTGTCCTGTAGTCCGGTGACATTAAAATATTCTGGATACAGTACGCTGGTAGTATCATACTGTTCTGACACTGTACGTTTTGTTCATGTCATTTCTGGACAGTCAAACATTGCTTCCCATACGTTTAGAGAAAGATTATACCAGAAGCACGCCCTATTATACAAAACAACTGTATATGTGTGTTTTCACATATAAATGCTTAAAACAAGATGTAGAAAAATAGAACAACTTATACATGTTTGTCCAATCATCAGAGTAGTACAAAATGCAAACGTTTTGGTCAAGACCACATATCAAGATATCATATAGAAGCATGTTTGGTGTTTGGCTGTTGGTTTTATATTTGTTATAATAGAAGGAAAAACTATAAAAATAAAGAAGTGATAACTTGTTTAGCTTTACAAAAGAATTAAATTCTTTAGGACACATTTACGAGAAGTTTATAAAATACGCAAGGCTGTACCGTTTATCATGTATATTATAAAAGCGATAAAACTTTTATAAAATACGTGTAACATCTTGATAAAGAATCACTGATTATTAGAATATACGATTTTTATATTTGTTATTATACCTCTCGTATTGTTCTAACCAACATGAGAATTGTGTTTAATTAAATTATTGTAGTGAATCAATACTTTCATGTTGTCACACTATTTAAAATAATCAAAATAAATATCCAATCGCACACTTTTAATACTTGGTTATTTGGTATCTACATCTATAACTTTAAATATTGTATTCTGACACAAAAAACACCTAGAAATAATAGCGATTTTTATTAAAATGCAATAAATTCACATGTATAACAAAGATACTAGGCGATATCCTTCTGCACTTATTTCTGGTCGTTTAGTTTCATTTCAGATGTTTATAAGAGATTTAAACATTTAACAGTTTAAATTGTATTCAACGTATACGATATAATTGTTATAGTAAGCATTTGAATACACTCAAGGAAGGTTAATGCCAAAATTTTTTCATTGAAAGAAACCGCAGATAATGTTAATAAATGAACAGCATTTACATTTCAATTTAATTTTGTTGTAATTTATAATCTGTGAACGTTATGGTTAAAGAGTTTTATCAAAAAGGATATTAGTAATGTTCATTAT
This sequence comes from Tachypleus tridentatus, assembly GCF_004210375.1. NCBI lineage: Eukaryota > Metazoa > Arthropoda > Merostomata > Xiphosura > Limulidae > Tachypleus > Tachypleus tridentatus. The sequence goes on from NC_134833.1 coordinate 96,562,200, forward strand.
TTTATTTGGACGACAAAAACCTGTTCTTATAATATTAGCTTATTTTGCTTGTTGTATCTCTTGAAAATTATATTTATCAAAATTTATTCAAATATCTGTAATTAATTATCATTTAGAATTTATTTTAGTTTCTAATCATGGACCGTGATTTTCTACATGTATGTTTCACTCGTTTTTGGGGCCCGGCATGGCCAAGCTTCTTAAGGAGTGCGACTCGTAATCTGAGGGTCGCGGGTTCGCATCCCCATCGCGCCAAACATGTTCGCCCTTTCAGCCATGGGGGCGTTATAATTTGACGGTCAATCCCAGTATTAATTGGTAAAAAAAGTAGCCCAAGAGTCGGCGGTGGGTGGTGATGACTATCTGCCTTCCCTCTAGTCTTACACTGCTAAATTAGGGACGGCTAGTACAGATAGCCCTCGAGTAGCTGTGTGCGAAATTCAAAAAACAAACACTCGTTGTTTTTTTTATCCAGACATTATGTTTCCAAGCTACTTATATGCCCATATGCATCACCCAGTTCTCGTTAGATGTGTCCACTTTCAAATTTTAGCTTTTATTGTCGTAATACAAAAATTTGAAAAAAATCGTTTAAGATGTTGTTTTTAGGTGTTTCTGGAAAATATAAATTTGTAATTTTACCTGGGAAGTTTGGTTGTTGGATGTCAATAAAATTATCTATGTTGTCTTCTGTCTGTTGGTTGTTTTTGGTTGTTTCCTTGTTTTTCTTCTCTGTAGAAAGTATCACAAGTCTTCTGGCTAGATCTTCTAAACATGTTTTGATTTCTATGGTCGGAATGTACCTAGGTGCTGTTGCGAAGTTGAGTCCTTTGTTAAGTAGATGTATCTCGTCTGTGTTTAATTGTCGGTCGGATCTGTTAATTATGAGGTTAGTCAACGGTTTGTCGTTTTGGTGTCTTTTCTGTTGTTTGCATCTTAAAGAAGCCTTACTTATACAACAACTTAAACCCAAAATAAACCAATATAAAGGAACGCCTTTATACCTATATTAATATAATAAAATAAATAAAATTATATATTCAAACATCTAACACCGCCCTCTACATTCCGACACTCAGTTACACAACCCCTTTCAAACATTGGGTCAGCTTCCGGTCAGTTACCTCTTTCTTTGTGAACCTGACGATGACCGAAGTTCGAAACGTTGTTCGCTCTTCTATGTAAAATATTTTCTCAACCCAAACGAGCCGTTTTTGCATATATATTTCTCTATAAGTGGGTTTTCCCGACATAACTGATTCTAACCTTTCAATTAATTATTTGTTTGTGAGATGTAACTTCAAATCAGTTTAAATTAAATGAGTGCTATTTTAATCATACATATCACATTTTATGTATTTAATATAAAATTTATAATGTATAATATTTAATTGTAATTAAACACAGTTACACAATGAATTTTCGAAATCTGGTTTGTAGCATTGTAAGTCTGCAGACATTCAGATGTGCAACAGGAGGATAAAAGTAAGTTGTCCAGATATATTATATTATTTGTTTTATAAGTTTCATTTTTTTTTTATTGTCAGCAACATAATGCTCGTCTTCAACGCATTATGCTGAAACATGTCCTTTTTGTTTTATTTACCAAAATAATGTGTCATTAAGTTTTACTTGAAAACAGAGTGTTAATTTTTCAACAGATTTATTATAACTAGTTTGAAGGATAATCTTACATTTAAGCTATAAATTCGACCCACATTTTTCCGAAAAAAAGTTTATAAAAGTTGTATATAAAACAATTGATATTTTTACGGTTTTATAATCTTTGTCGTTTAAATCGTTCTTTTACTTTAGCAACAAACTTTTTGTTTGTACACTGGATTAATTTGCATATTGTTTTAAATATACATTGTACTGCGAAAGCATTAATAAAAAAACAAAAGACTTCTATAACTGATATTAAATTTTCTTTGTGTTTTCTTTAACTTCTTGGTACTGAGTGTGTATGTTAAATAACTAATAAGGTACACTACTGTACTTTCGGGTGATTTAAAACTAAATGTCTTTCGCTAAATTATGTGTATATTTTGAAACAGCGGCTCAGATAATAATGATTTTTCAACAATTTTTTTTGCACATTTTACCGTAAGAGCTCTACAATTCTTTGGTTGTTATGCGGATATTACATGTGTGTGTTCAGGTGTTTTTCTTATTGCAGAGCCACATCGAGCTATCTGTTGAGCTTATCGAGGGGAATCGAACTCATGATTGGATGTTACATATCAATTATCATTCTATCGTCTAAATAATTTGAAACCTACTATTACTTTTGTTCGTTCTAATTGATTGTTATCAGTACTTTCTTCAAATATATTACATATTAAGTTGAGTAATTCAAAATTCTATTTCTTATAATTTTACTTTTAATTAAAATTAAATTTTGAAGTATTACTTCGTACTAAAATATTTCAGAATTTCTCAATTGTATTGAAGCAAGATAACCTTAAAATAACAATACTTTACAAAATAAAACAAATATATAAATCAAACATGACTGCAGAAAGTAATAAACAAGAAAAGTATAAGATAGCTTCAGAACCACTGAATCTACTTATCACTTTACCAAAAGTAGAGACAGCAATCAGACACATGAAATAAAAAATACCAAGAGAAGGAAACATGCAAGACATATTACTTAAAAATAGCCTCATAAACTGTTACACTTTCGTTTGACATATGACTACAATAAGGCTGTATATCAAATGTTTTGAAGCAAACAAGTATTCATGTGTTCCCAAATGTTTGTTGTTGTTAAGGAAAAAGCCACCCAAAGGGCTATTTGTACTGTGCTCACCACTAGTATCAAAGTGTAGTTTTAGCGATGTGAATGCTCAGACTTACCGCTGAGCCACTGGAAAGGTATTTACAAAGAAAAGAAAATCAGTAAATAATCGAAAGACCCATCAGTTTAAATAACTGTTTAAGAAAAGTATTACATAAGTGTGTAAAAAGTAAACTTCTCTTATACCTGAAAAAATACGTCAAAATTACCAGAAGTTGAAAGAGGCTTGAAAAAAATATTGACAAATAACAGAACACCTAATACATTTTACCCAAGCAATAAAAGGTAGGTTGAACAAAGAGATCAATAGGTGTTTGCCTTCTCACTGTCAAGAAAGCCAAATGTTCAAAATGGATATTCGGTAGAATTTACTCGTTAGTTATGAAACTTTCTGATTGATATGAAGATAAGAATAAATGCCTACACTAAATTTTAAGGGTACAATTGCCTAAAGTAGCCTATCGAAGAGTAAATATAAGTGCGAAAGAAGTTAGAAGCGTACATGATTATTCCATAGGTAAGAATTTACCTACAAATAACGATACAAGACCAAAGTTCGATATCTGTAATGGGCAGAACACAGATAACACATTGTGTCGATTTTTACTTAATAAGAATCAAACAAATAATCGAAATTCTCAGTAATAGTAAGGCATTTAAGCAATATCCGAGTGTCTAGGTTGTGTACCAATGATATTATATACATATCGCCATTGAAAACTACGATACCAGTATATTAAAGCGTTAAATGATAATCACTAGTTACTTGGTTCGAACACAACGATATTTACAAAACGTTTGATAACATATTTGTTTGAGCATATCGGTTCCTATCCAATCAAAGTGGCGTTAATAATTGTTAAGAATGTGACTTGTCTTCGCTTCAAAAACATTAGTGTAGAATATGTGCCAAACAGGTACTTTTTCTCCTAGTGACAGATATTTCTATTTTAATGGAAAGTAGCGTGAAAAAACAACATATGTTTTTAGATAACGTGAATATATCGCTCGCTAGTGGCACAGCGGGATGTCAGTGAGCATTCATCTCTAAAAACTGTTTTTTAGTACCCGTGGTGGGAAGATCACAGATAGTTCATTGTGTAGCTCTGTGCTTAACTAGAAACAAACTTGTATATCAGTCTTTGGGAAGTCCTCGATACGTTGCTAAAACGTTACTCATCTGTTTACATTTTTGAAAAATCCTCGGGAAAATTATTTTCAAACCAAAGCTCAACTTAAACTGGCTCGTCTGGCTACATCTCGCCGTTCCACTGAGAGGAGGGTACAGCAAGATGTTTGCGGACTTACAACTCTAGAATCTAGGTTTCGATATTTGTGTTGAGGAAGAGTTTAGATATCTTTTTGTGTAACTTTGTTCTTAATAATAAGCAACTTAAAGTCATTAATGATTTTTCTTCGTGGAATATGACATATAGACAACTAGAATTTTGATAATGTTAGAGAATCTATATTTAAACAAAATGGTGGATGTCATAAACACTAATAATCCTCTTGCAAGATAACATTTCTTTTGTTATTGATATTAGAATAATCATTTTATTCTTTCTAAAACCTAGGGCAGAATAATAATGTGCAGATCGTCCTTTGCACAGGATGTTCGATTAAATTAGCTGCTTCTTTACTGCTAAAGTTGTAATAGTTGTATAACAATACATAGGTGTGTTTTAGTCGTAAAAGGTTTAACACTTGATCCTGATAGTTGACGGCAGACCTAGGAGATACTGCGAGTAGTCTTTTGAAAGAATAAATTTCTATACAACTTGACATTTGTATCGAATTAGAAGTGAAGAAAATCACATTTCAAAGAAGAGGAAGACTATCAGAGTAAAACATTTAAAACAGCAATTGGTTTCGAAGCCACTCTGCAAGTCAAACAGACCAAAATGTCGTCTTTGAAAGAAAAATCAATTGCAAGAAAAGAAGGGAATCCCATTTGTACAGTTAACAAAACAGTGAATTTGGGTTTTTAAATAAGTTTCGAGTCACAACTTAAAACCAGCGGCTGAATTCCTGAGAAAAATGGAAACTGGAATAAAAGCAATAATGTCCAGTCACATACTGCACATTTTTCTGATCGATAACAATATACCCTGGGAAAATATTCTTTCCCCCACTACTAGTAGGTCGAACTCATTCATCTTTTCGAAAGTAATAACTTAATTTCACAATGTAGCTTTAATTAGTTAAATTCTAATATCCAAGAGAGTAGCCTATTTTTTTACAAAAGCAGAATTTGCTTTTAATCGCATTGAAGTAGATAAAACTGCAAAACAAAGTTTTTGCGTTTTGAACACTGTTGGGTGTTTCTTATAGATGTTTGGCTACTGATCACGAAAAGCACATCCAAATTTGCCCATCACGTACCGTTTCATCGAAATCTTTAGTTTTGCTACATTGGAAAAACGATATCAGGGCAACTGGAATCCGTCAACTTGATGCTTGTTTCTGAATTTCGCGCAAAGCTACTCGAGGGCTATCTGCGCTAGCTGTCCCTAATTTTGCAGTCATCCTAGAAGGAAGGCAGCTAGTCATCACCATCCACCGCCAACTCTTAAGCTACTCTTTTACCAAAGAATAATGGGATTGACCGGACATTGAATACAAACGAAAATCAGGAGCAAAACACTTTTAATTATGTTGAACTTAATAGCGTATTAGAAACATAAGCGCAATTAAATACATTATTACCGGTAAAGAGTTAACTGTCTATTTCTCAGAGTTTCTACGTGATGAAGCAAAACCAAAACTATATTTGTGCATACCCACCATGTACCTGTCACAATCAGCAAAAACTTTTCGAAAAAATTGTTCAGTGTAATCTGTTGTACTACTGGGCTTATAAATTCTGAACTGCATCCATCATTGCAAGAGCGTGGGTTTGGTACACATGCAGACCAATGATAAAGCTGCTGTTGTAGCATGTAGCATGTTTTACAAAAATAAATCACTTAGTTATGCTTATGAATCTTTGTTTTCCGAAGTATTATTAAATTATACATAAGCAAAAAAAAATTCCTTAGTCGTTAGCAAACCGTATTCCCAGTTTTCTTTATTAACGAGTAATAGAAATGTCAAATTATGGCAATTTTAATATCTCTTGTCTGTTTTGGTCATTTTATTATATTAATCATTTTTCACGCCGTAGTTTTGTCTTCCCTTACAGCATCAGGCGTTTTTATTTGAAAAAAAATAACGATCAACTACTACGTACTGACTTTGAGTGAAAGTTTGTAAAACACTTTACTAAAAGAGCCAATAATGTGCTTCAAACATGATATACGTTTTTTTTCTTCTACGTATTTGTTGGACATCGTGAACAAACAAAATAGAAAAAATTCAATTTCAGATAAAAAGTATATTGTTTCCTAGCGCCCAATATTTCAAACATAAGCTAGTTGAGAAAATATTCAAATAATCTGTATAAACAAAATATGTGTAACATTATGCCACACTTTATACTTCCGGTTTAGAGGGGCCTTAAATATTGCACACAGCTAAGATAAATAAGTTTGCGTTAATATGTAACGAGGTACAATAAACAAACAGGTTACCTTTTACATCTATGTAGTTTTTATTAATATTCACTTTAATTGATAACATGAAATATTTAAAGTAAATTTCCTAATAAAATTGTGATTAAAAAAATCTAATGAATGAAAAGAGACTACACGACTGGATACTTATTATCAGTACTTTAATTAAATAGATCAATCATTTTTTCCAACTGAGCTACGCAAGAGCTCATTGCCTCTAATTTACCTTCAATACTTAGGCTTCTTAGGTATTATTAATAAAACTATTATCACTAATTTTTGTCGTGGTCAGGCAGTTAGTGTATATAAGACTTATGAAGACAGTTAGGTTCTGTTTGTAATAAAAGAACATTTTTCTGAAGTTAGGAAAGGCTTAAAGAATAGTTAAAACAAAAAAAGACATTTCATGAATACATGAACAGTTCGATTCTGTCTCTCTGTTCTTCAAAATTTTTCATTTATTTAAATTGCTAAGTTTCAAATAGCAGCTAATTATAATAATAGCTTTCTTAGTTCAGTACGGTTGACATATTTTTTAAAGAATTTATTAGCATTTGTTGTTATTGATGTTGATATTCGTTGTTTTTCTTATTTTCTGAAAATATTCCGGTGGGGTGTATTGTGAAAAGCTGTTCTAACTGTTTGGTTTTGTGCAGTTTGAAAACGAAAAATAGTGAAAGTGTACAAATCTGATTTAAAAAAAAGAAAGAAAATAAACGTCATGATTGTAGTAGAACCATTTTCTATTTCACCATTCGCTACTCACTGTGTAGTAGACACGTATCGAAAAATGCACAGCTGATGGGTATTGTTTAGTAGAATAAACCAATTTAAGAATGCTAGAATGCAAGAGTGAAATATCCAGACCTAATAACGTAAACAAGCAGTGGCGGCGTCAAGATATTTTCGTTAGGGGGCTGATGTTAACTGTGGAATGGCTTCCCAAAATGCCATCAATATGAAGTATAGATGGTAAATTATGATAATGTAAATACCAAGGTACATTTCAGAAAGGTGTGCTATTTTGAACTGTGTTTTCAAAGTAGTTTTCATTGGAAACTCATACTCTGATTAATAATTCATTATTATAAACTAGAAATAATCTGTATATGAAAATATGCATATATGTAAAAGAGGAAGCTCACCTAAATTCCACCAAAGGTAATACATAATAATAAAGAAAATCAAGATTAGCTTAGACTGAACATGTAATATACCATTAAGAGTAAAGCTACAAAGCATGTTGGCAGCCCCATCTTGTGTTTGACAGTCGCTTTAACTCTATGTGCTGATTCACGGTTCAAGCTTCTTCTGTACCTTCAGAAATTCTTCATGCACAATCAATGTAGAGAAGAATTTGTACATCTTCTGAATTGTCACAAAGAACTCTGCTGCAGCCTGGACGTTGTGCACACAATCAACTAGCACAAGGTTGAGCCTGTGTGCATAGCAGTGGACATGCACAGCAGCCTGTGACACCTCTCTCCTGAACCTCTCCTGTACGCCACAAATGTGCCCTGACATGACTGCAGCTCCGTCATAGCACCGGCCAATGCAGGCATTAAGGACAATACCATACTTAGCCAGAGTCTCCATGATGTTTTGAGCAATGAATCTGCATCCAGACTCTCAGCAGCTGTGAAGTCCAGGATCTCCTCGTGAAGGCTGTGTTGGTGGAGGTACCTTACCACAATGGACAGCTCTTCTTGTTTGCTCACATCCTTTGTTTCGTTAGAGCAAAATGCTTAGCTTTCATGACCTCTTTGCTGATATTCATTATTCCTATTGTATCTATTACGTATTCCTGGTGCATTTATTTGATAGTTTTTACTCCCTACCTATCCGATTACTTTATCTACCTTTGTTTTCTTCGGACAGACTTCAGTATTTAAAACGTTTTATTGAAAAGAAGTAAAAAGTAAAACATAAAATGTCTACACGTTTTTACATTATTGAATGTTTATACTTTATGCATATTTGTTGGATTTAATCTCTAGTATTAGACATTCTGAGTTACGTACTCAAACGTGGAGCCAAAACATACATTTTAACATTAATTCACGATGTGTAATTAATGTTCTTTTCGATTTCTCTTTTTCTAACTCTCTGTAATTTTCCCACTCAACCTTAAAAAAGTATATTTAATTATGCGTTACCTATGAATGCCTTAAACATCACATGAATATTCATAACGGTTTAAAAGAACTTTCACGTGAACTTTTTATTTATGCTACTAGCCACAACTGTAACTTGGAGAGACATCACTTTGATATCGACGGAATTCAAAAACAAAACAAAACACATGGGAAATAGAATTCGGTGTTTGTTTTTCTTATAGTAAAGCTACATCAAGCTATCTGCTGAACCCACCAAGTTTAGTGTGTAAACAAATGCTAGAACCTTCATCACCGCTTTTGGATTTGTCGTTTAGAAAAGATGAAAATGAAATTGGAATATTTATCTGTTTGTCCAATTATTAGTCCGTTGTATATAAGCTCAAGTTAAACTCTACCTGGGATAACCAACTTTTACAACGGCAGAAATTAACAGAATTTAAACTAAAATAAGAAATAGGTTTTCTCCAAGAAAAGTAAATACCCGACTGTGCTGCTTTCCATACAAAGCTTTTGAATACAAAAGTGTTTTCAAAAATCAGTCACAGTATATATTTCATTGTGTCAAGAGACGCCATCGAGATGACAATCATTCATGCAGCTTGAGACATCATCAGCAGGCTTAAGACAAACTTTTGAACTTGGTTATTCATTTTCCATGAGATATATTTTAATTAAAAAGAACGTATCTTATTAAAATTGTTTACGATCTGATCTTTTATTTTTAATTTATTCATTGCTACGCTAGTGATGTCCGTTAAAGTTTGTTTTTCGGATCACAACTGTAATATAAAATGTCAAAAGAAGATTTTTAAAATTCGGATACGCAACCCTTAAGGTTTTGATAGGTTTATATAAAATATACCCAACGAGTATGACACAGTACAGTATAACATCACCTTCAAAATATTATAAACAAACTTTTTATTACTGTTAAGTTAAAACACATAAATAGAAACACGCATCCATAAAAGAATAACTACTGGTTTCATACCTTCCAGGATACTCTTCAAAACAGCTATAATGTAACAATCTGTTGCAGAGTATTTATTAGAGTTGTTTACATGGCCATTTCGTTAAACGTTAGAATAACAAATATCATGGTATATAACATCTTAGGCTATTGTAGTTTGGGTCTATAAAACGGTAGAATTTTTGAAATTATGTCATTATTGCATTGATAATAATTTTTAAGAACTCTACATTTTAATACTATTGTTTGTTTCTACAAAGAAGCACACAAGAATTTGTTTCTTTATTGTTTTCTTATTCATTTCGCTACAGACGGACCATTGATGTCCCCTATTTTTATTATTCTTACGGTGTTAAAAGTGTAAAAGTTGTACTTAGTGTCATATTGATTTCCTAGATTGTGATATTTCTGTAATTCAGTTCAGGATAATTTCAAAAATACATTTTCATATATCTGGACGTTACAATTTTTTATTGTCTTTCATTTTATTTATCCAATAAACTTTAATTTTGTTTCCTAAATATTTTTATTATGTCTTAATAATTTCTCTTTAGAACCCTTTGTTCATACTTTTATGTTCGTTTTTAATTTCGCGCAAATCTACACGAGCGCTCTTTGCGCTTTCCGTCCGTCCCTAATTTAGCATTGTAAGACTTGAAGGAGAGCAGCTAATCACCATCACGTACCGCCAACTTTTATTCTACTCTTTTACGAACAAATAATGGGATTGACCGCACCATTATAATGTCTCCAACGCTGAATAGGGTAAGCATGTTTGGTGTGATCAGGATTCAAACCCGCGACCCTCATATTGTGAGGACTAGTAAATATCCTAGTAACTGATTTATTTACTGCTAAAAGGAAACGAAACCTTGGCAGGGGTTTAGTTTAGAGAGATAGAAGTTTAAAAAATTCTCTCTCCCAACAGGGATATTCAGGAACGTTGTTGCTTCTCTTTGTACTCGCTAATGGAAGATTATTTATCTGTACGTGTAAGTTTTCCTGTATTTTAATCTAGCTTGTTTGAGGCAATAAAGTGAGGTGAGGCAGCATGAAATTGTCGAGTGTGAATGGAACAAAACGAAACCTTGGCAGGGATTTTACTGCTAAAACTATTTTACTTATTCTTTTATGTTACAGACATTACGGACGAGCAAATTTATGTAAGGAATTGTCTATTTTGGAAGCTAATATTTATCACGTGTTGTGTACTTTTGGAACAATGGAACGCGAACAGCAAGGTACGATAACTAGATGAAATAATTTAAAATATATTTAGACTTAAGTTGCCCATTATGTTTCAAAATCTATAAAATTGTATATTATATGATCTAACTAAAATTAAACACCTGCGAATTCTTTTTATCAGTCACGTTTTTAGTATGTAAGACTGACGTGTAAGTAACTAATGTATATTAAAGTCTTATTATTTGGTATGGCCAAGTGGATAGGGAGCTCGACTCGGAATCTGAGAGCGCGAGCTCGGATACCTGTCCCACCAAACATGCTCACCCCTTTCAGCCGTGTGATTGTTATAATGTAACAATCAATACCAGTATCGTTTGGTAAATGAGTAGCCCACGATTTGGCAGTGGGTAGTGTGATGACTTACTGCTTAATTTGGGACGGCTGATGTAGATAACCCTCATGTAGCTTCGTACGAAATTCAAAACGAACAAACATTATACTAAGAGTAAGAATATAGTTCAAGCTTTAAAACTTTAAATAAAAGTTAAATGTTGTACGTGGTAGATAGAAGATTTAAAAAAAAAGAAAATTTAGCTGTATGGTGATAAACTATGAATACATAGACACAAAAAAAGAAAAAAATTATGTGAAAGAGGAACTAATTATTCCAATTTAAGCCATACAGCCTTCATCGGGACAAATAAAATCATTTGGCCAAAGCTTTTACCACTTGAAATTAATGGTATGGCAAAATGTTTGGACCTTCTTGAAATTATATATTTTGAAAGAGTATAAATTTTTAATAATAACAAATCTTAGATATAATATACCAGCTTTATGAAACACGAACGTGTTATTTGTTTATTTAAATTTATTTCTAAACGTCATTTTGAAATCTGCTGTGGAAACAACGTTTATTCAGTTTCAGAATATTCATTTAAATTTACGTTTGTATATATATATATATGTACACATATATATATATAAATCTTTGAGGTCTTGGGTGTCCAGTGGATAAATATCATTTAGTTGTATCTGTCTGTGAGGCAAGTGGTTTTCAATCGGTTTTGAATGGAAGTCTTGAACTAGTTGTATGAGAATTATTGTATCTATCTGTATCCTGCTTTGGCATTACTTAATAGTGATGAGTATTACCACTTTTCGAAAGCTAAATAATTTGAAATCAGGTAGTGAGGATAAGAAATCCAGTAAGCAGAAGTCAGAAAGGCCGTCACAGCAGGGTAACTGGTGAAGTGGTGAAACTAGTCATGTAGATCTTTTGGACTCTTCACTGGTCAAATTATTTTCGTATTTATTCGACAATGTGTAGCTTTAAGCAGCAGATCATAATTATCATAAATGGTCCATACGTTTGTTTTGTACACATTTTCATTAGACATAATAGGAAACCACTATAGATATTGCTTTGTTGACAAGTTCAGATACCTTAGAATCTTCTGCTAGTTTTACCAAATATCGTGCCTCTAAAGATATTTACTGTCTCATTATTTATCTTAAATGTTACGTTTTCTCAGAATTCCTGTCATTTAGATTACATTTACTTTTAAACTAGACCTTGGGTACTCTTCACCTGTATAAATGACCTCTTAGGTAAAGAACGTTTGAGTCACACGCTGTTAAGGATTTGATTAAACTTAGATAAATATATTAAGAATAATTTGTTGTTGAAGATATGTATTAATGGTTTTTAAATTTCAGCGTTAAAAATAATCAAATTTATGTCGTATAAATGACCAAACATTAAACATTCTTTACAAATATGTAATTATGATTTGAAAAAAAATTATTAAATGTCTTAGTAGTGCTGAAAAATATTTCTTTTTATTCACTTAAGAATTTCGTTAAATGTTTCCTTCGAAGGTTCCAGACATGCTGTACATGATCCAGATATGAAACTTTTATATTTCTTTTTTTCACATTAAGCAAAGTTTTTATCTTTACATTTATAAACTATGTGTATTCCTGTAAGTTGATTATTCAATTGAGACAGAACAAAAAGCAAATCTGAAACTAAAAGTTATATTCTTATCAACGTGCACTCTGAAGCTTGAAAATTTAATTTTATAAAAAATTATAATATTTTACTTTTTAAGAAGAACTCTATGTTTATAAAATATTATTAATAATTTGCAACGGATTTTTCTTCTATAGATTCTTTTGTAAAATGTAAAGCTTCTACTAAAAGTATTGAGACATTTTGTTTGACGTATTTTTATGGTTTGAAATATGTTCGTGGCTTGAACACATGAACTGCAGTCCTGAGTTTAAATACCATCACCGAAAATATCTGTGTGTGTGAGTGTGTTATAACGTGAAGTTTCTCTCCATCATTCAACAAAAGTAGCTGAACATGTCAGGTAAACGCTGTTAATCAGCTGTCTTCTAGACGATCTCTTAGTTTTTAATTACGAACAACAAGAGATAATATTTGCTTTTTGTACATTTTCATTTTTGCTGTGTATCATGTGTTAGTATGTATGAATTTTTTATTCTATCCCAGTTGTTTTGAAATACGTAATTAAGCTAAAGAAGAATCTTCAAATTATTGAGTACAATATTTTTGTATGATGCTTAATCCACCAAAAGTGGATACAAATATCCCCTAAAAATGAGAAGAAAAACTTAACAAATCATATTTGCATATATCAGTTGATCAGCAGAAACTTTGTAAGCTCATAATCATAAAATTCAGGTTTCGATACCCATGACTCCCAAAGCACACTTATTCAATTATGTAGTCTAGTGCTTAAAAGTTATGAAACCGTAAAAACTGAGTGTTTGTACGTCTGGTTCACACTCTTGACCGATGATTTTGTATACACATATCAGGTGTTATTCGAATTCATGTTTTCTGTAAACTCGTTTTCAATTAATAAAGAAATCAGATCTCAAAATAACAAACACTAATAAATTATGAATTGTTTGTAACTTTCCACATAGTAAGTTTCAAGGTACTCAGAAACTCTCTTTTTTTTTCTTTATCGGTTTCAACTATAATACAAACATAAGTAAACATTTGTGATAAAGATATTAGAAACCAGGTAAGTCAATTTTTGGTTACTTGAATCACTAAATAGCTTCGCATTTTTTGTTCAGTAGGATCAGGATTTAAAATTCATGTTTTTCAGTTAGTTTTTAATACTGGAGTCAATAAAGACAACATTTTTAGAAAAGGCATTCACAAAATAATTTTATAAACTGAATAAAAATCAGTAATTGTGACAAATCTTAAGGCAGGTTCAAGGTATGATATTCGCACCGTGTAATATTTTCCAAATATGTATTATAACCTCAGTGAAGAGTAAATTAGGGATTTTAATTCATATGTTTCTGACACAAACTACAGGTGTTTCTTGCTTAATCAAACGCTGATCCAAATACATTTATTAGCAATAACAAGACATAACAGGCTAGCTAATCCTATAGGTCGGGAATTGAAAAGGTATTGTTTAATAATATATCTTTTTCAGAATAAACTGACTGTAAATACACTCAGACATAAATAAGTAAAATGAAATATGAATAGTATAATTACTAGAATGACCTGTTTTCTTATAACAGTATTCTGTTATAAACATACTCATACTATCTCATAATTTTCGACAAGTTTGAGACATGTAGTTTATTCCTAAATTCATATATTGAGTTAAAAACACATGAATATCAAAGTCAGTAAAAATAATAAAAATTTGAAATTATGTTAAACATGCTAACAAAGAATATTTTGAAATATTAATTTCTATTTTACCACGTTTCATGTAGAGTTCTTGTTATCATCAATAAATTAAAATTCGTTAGGGATTAAAAATGTCGTCACAATTAATTATTCAACGGACTACTTGGTAAAACAATTGTTAGTTTTTTTCTTAAAAAAATGTGATTCTCTAAACCATAACATAATTAATTACTGTTCCTGACATTTCATTATTTTTCTAGTGTTGACAATTATAATTAATACAGGAAACTTTTATTAAGTAAAAGTTAACGTTTATTAATATTTTAACAATAACCTAATAAAACGTTAAGAAAACCTCTAATTTACAGTTGGAACAAGAACCGACTTAAATAATATCAGTTAAATTAGAATATGTTTAGTTGTAAGACCTCCATCAATGACTTAAAGTAAAACTTTATGCATCAGATTATGTGAAGTCAAAAATGTATGTAAAACTGACAAAATGTTTAAAGTTACTATACATAAAAGGCAGCGCTCCTACAAAATACACCTCTCCATAGAACATATTACAACAGTCACACATCACTCAGTAAAACTCACAACATAAATAAGGTGTACATATGTTTATATATATATAAATATATATTTTACAGCTCCGGGCACAGGACAGGTAGAATATTCGGCGCCTCTCCTGTAAAAGTGTGTTTTCTCGGGACACTCACGTTTTCCCCCCACAACAAATTTTGAGGCACTTGGATTTACAGATCACAGCCACTCCGTGGACATAAGCACGGGACATTCCACTGATTATAGAGGGTTGGTCTGCGGCTTTCTTCTTTTCTGAAGGCGGGCTCCTGGCTTGTACACTTCATCTTTGCTCCCTTTCTCTCTCTCTGTGTTCCCATTCGACAATTTCATACTGCCCCACCTCACTTCTTTGCTTCAAAGAAGCCAAATTAAAATACAGGAAAACTCCCACGTACAGATGAATGGGGACCACGAAGGAAAACTACACCGTTCCTGAACATCCAGTCAGGGAGAGAAATGTTCAGATTTCTCTATCAAAACGAAAATTTCGTTTCATATTATTTTATTTTAATCCATTTTCTTTGTAGCTTTAGTTTGAAAAACTTGCAGACGATTAGAGTTGTAAGCTCGAGACGGCGTCATTTATTAAGAGTTTCTGGAGTATCTTAAGGTAATAAAAGCTTGTTGTGTGTTTTGGAGGCGATATTAATAAAACGTTTTACGTATAAACTATTCATAAATGTTTTTTCTTTATTTAGAAGATTCTATGACTAGAAAAACAAGTGAAAAAAAGTGTACTAATTTTCAATAGTTTTTCTAATCGGAATATAAAATATTTGTGGCAAGCAATAGGTTTATATATCCATCACAGTTGTGTATTCCTGATGAAAAGAAAATCACTTTAAGTAAAAATGTATCATTGAGAATACAACTTTAGGAGTTGTGTATATTACATTAAATCCATTATGCAGCTATTCTTATTTTCTTATTAATACATATAGTACTCGAAACTTTGTTTAGTATAGTTCTGTTATGTTTTAGAACAGGTGGAAAATTAATATCCCTAATTTTATTGGTTAAAGTGAAAATTGTACAAAATGAAGAACAAACTTGCTATAAATAGTTGTCTTTTAAAAAATTTAGGAGTTGATTCAGTATTACTTTCATTGTTTACATTTTGATGTCTCTATAATTCCTTACAAAACAGATCCAACGAAAATTAGAATACTTCTTTCTTTGGAGAACTGAATATTATTGCTCTTAACAAAAATATGTTTGATATATGCAAGAAGTTTTGTTTTATGAGTGTAATTTGAAAATATACTGAATGCTCCTTTAAAATGTTTTTTTTTTTTTCTCTCTAAACTATAACATAATTTATAACTGTTCTAGATTATTCATTTATTCTTTTGCTTTTACAGAAAGAGTTGACAAATTTAATGAATACGGGTAACTTGTGTTGAATAAAAGTTAAAGTTTATTAATCTTTTAACGATTACTTCATAAGAAAACCTTTAATTAACAGCTGAAACGATTACTGACTTAAATTATATCACGTAAATTAGAATAAGTTTAGTTGTAAGCTCTTTCTTAGTGACTTACAGAGAAATTTATACATCAGGTTATGTGATGCCAAAAACATATGTTAGCTGACAAAATATTTAAAGTGCGTGTAAAACTTAAAACCACTAATTCCGAAGTTTCTGTATTTTGGGTTAACATATTAATAATTCATTCTGCTTCCATTATGATGAAAGATAACTATTTTTCATACGTTTATAATGGCTATCTTCTGGATTGAAGGGGTTGTTTGTTAAATCGCTTCATGAAGCGCGTGCACACCAATGACGTTCCTTTTTGTTTTTTTTAATACGTCAGGATAAGACACTTGAGCGATTGTTTTCAACACACACGTATATAAAGCTTTACTCAATTTCATGTTTTTAATAAAATCGTATCGTGCTAAAACCTTTAATTTACTTCAAAGACAATAAAGAAAAAAACATTGACCATACTCACAATTATTTAACACAAATAACACCTCCCAATAGGAAATATTAATTACGTTTTGTTATTTATTGTTTGTAATTTTCCACATTCTAAGTTTTAAGGTATTCTGAAACCCTTTCTGTTTTCTTTATCACTTTTACATATAACAAAAACATTTGTGAAAAAGATATTAGAGACTAGGTAACTCAATTATTGGTTACGTGAAACGCAAAATAGCTTCGTATATCTTGTTCAGTTGTCGTTACGATTTAAAATTCATATTTTCCATTTTGTTGCTAACGTAAGAGTCAAACAAAAGGTACACAGTATCGAAAGGCATTCGTAAAATAATTCCATCAATTAAACGAAACATCGCTATAACGAAAAAATCTCAAACGTGATTCCGCATTGAGATTTGTTTGGAAAAAGTGATGTTTATAAAAATTTTCGGAATGTCTATTGTAATCTCAATTCAGAGTGAGTTACAGATTTTTATTCATATGTTACCAACATTAACCGTATGTGTTTCTTGTCTAATCAAGACGAGTTTATTAGTAATAACAAAACACTAAATACTATCTATAAAAGTCTATGACATAATTAATTACTGTTCTAGACAATTCCTTCACTTTTTTTTTCTCTTTCAGATATTATTGGTAAATACGATTAATACAGGGAACATGCGTCGTGTGTTACTCTGCTAGCAATAACTTCATAATGCATTATATATATTTTCGAAGGAAGACTATTATTTACCAGTAGCAACGGTAACTAATGTAAATACAATGAGATTTTTTTAATGTTTTTAGCTGTAAGTTGCTCAAAGTATCAAATTGTGCATTTCATAATCTGAAGACAATCATATATATAATATTGAGAAAAAAATTACATTCGTAACGTAAAATCGCAAATTCAATGGTGTATATATTTTCTTTAATAAATCATTGAGCGATTCTGCTTCAAACATCTTACACTGCTAAATTAGGGACGGCTAACGCAGATAGCTTTGTGCGAAAGTCAAGAAACAAAACAAACAATCCTTTTAGAACTGAAATTTTTACTGTTTATTATAAAGTTATATTTTATATATCCAATGATTTTCAAATTTATTAATGTGTTTTTAAGACTACTGAATACCCCTCTAATTTCCCTTGTTCCAAACCCACGGGAAGTCCTACTAGTAATTTCCTATGTAGAGTACAACATCATTAATTACTGTTCTAGACATTTCATTTATTCTTTTTCTCTTACAGATAATGTTGGTAAATATACTTAATGTAGGGAATTTGGATAAACAAAAAGTTATTTTTTTATTAATTTTTAACAATAATTTCATAAAACATTAAGAAATTCTTGGAACGACGAAAGGAAAACCCTTAATTTTTATCTGCGAAAATAAGTGACTTTAATAATATGAGATAAATTTGAGTGTGTTAGCTGTAAGCTCTCCATAAATCACTTAAAGCATAAATTTATGCATTCGACTGTGTAAAGTCAAACATGTATCTAAAAGTGACGAGCAATTTACAATGCGTGACCTTAAAACTGGAATTTCAGAAGTGTCTGTATTTTGTGTTGACAAATTAACAGTCCTTTCTGCTTCCACTATTATGAACAATTAGTGTTTTGCAAATATTCATATTGTTAATTTATGACAGTGATATCTACTGGTTTGAAACGGTTATTTGTTACATCACTTCATGAAGCATATCCACACGGAAGGTATCATAATGACAAATTTAATTTCTTCACACATTTAGTCATTGACTAATAATTTAGTTTGACCTTTGCAGACAGCATCTTAGTCATAACATCAACCACTGTGACGTTTAGTATCTAAACGGGTATAATCTCCGTCACCAATAGATAGCATCTCTACCCAGCTTTTTTTTTTTTTTTTTTTTTTTCACTCCCTGTTTGGACGCCAAGCTTGCAATACGTGTTAAACTACCTCTGCCGACATGTTTTCGTTGGACGGACCAACCTCGCCAGTCTCCACAACGGTCCCGCCGTAATCCTCGACAGACCACCGCTGAACCTTACGCCGCTACTTTTAGCGCCCAGGCCAAGAGTGGTGCAACCATCGACCCTTCCAGTTTGTTTGTTTGTTTGTTTTGGAATTTCGCACAAAGCTTCTCGAGGGCTATCTGTGCCTGCCATCCCTAATTTAGCAGTGTAAGACTAGAGGCAAGGCAGCTAGTCATCACCACCCACCGCCAACTCTTGGGCTACTCTTTTACCAACGAATAGTGGGATTGACCGTCACATTATAACGCCCCCCACGGCTGGGAGGGCGAGCATGTTTGGCGCGACGTGGGCACGAACACGCGACCCTCGAATTACGAGTCGCACGCCTTAACGCGCTTGGCCATGCCGGGCCGACCCTTCCAGAACCCGAATTGTTCGTCGGGGCGGAATTCTTCTCCAGACCTCTACTCCTGACAATCTATCCTATTAATGGAAACCTCGGAACACTGAAATTAATGTCAGCTGTTCGCCTACAAAGAGCCCTGTCAACCTTTTCTCTGTTTTTCTCAGAGGCGTCGACATATCCATTCTTAAAAATCAAAGATGCCATAGAATTCGATATATAAACATAAGAAAACGTCTTCATCACTATCTTTAGGTGTTTTTTTTTCTAGAGAAGAAGAAAGCGAATATGAGTAATTTGACAGTTTATTTAATTATTAATCCACTCTACATACACTCGAATTACCAGATTCTTCTTCTGCAGAACAAAAATTTACAACGACAGAATTAACAGAGTTGAAACCAAAAGAACATAATTTTTCTCCAGAAAAGGAAATCACTCGATCGTGATGCTTTCCTTACAAATGTTTTGAATGCAAAAACGTTCTTATAAAGCAGTCTTAATATATAATCCACTGTAACCAGATGAATCCACCTAGAGACGCCCTCAAAATGACTTTCATTCATCAAAGTGAAGACAAACTTTTGAATTTGGTTATTCGCTCCCCAAAGATCAATTTTAATAGTAAACAGCTCATATTGTTAATAACATTTAGTAGTATTTGCTGTAACATATAAGCAATTACTTATTAGAGAGCAATATATATTATTCAGGTTCAATTTGTTCATTGCTACTTTAATCGTGCCCCATACAGTATTTTCCGTAACATTTGTAATACAGAGTGACAAAAGTTCTTTTATAAAATATGTTTACGAAGCTTTTAACTCTTTACATATATTTACTGCTTGTAAAATATATTATATAATTAGACTATACTTGTTTTTCCTCTTAATAATCTTGGCTTGTAGTTTGTGTGTGAGTGTTAATTGGAAAAACATGCTGCGTATCATGATATCATGCTGCGTAAATGACTACCTGCAAATAATTATTTTTTAAAAAGTGATCATTTCCTAGCCCAGTGAGCTAATAAATGATTGCACTGAATCTCAATAAAAATTGGATTTATTAAGAAAGCAACTGAATAAGTTACTGGAAAAACGGAATAGAAAGTAATCGAATAATTTTCTTAGAGAAAGACAATCAATATATATACATCAGCTACATGAACTGTTATTTATGTGTGAAAAAAAAATGGCGAATTCTACACTTTGCTAGTACAAAATATTTGTTGGGATTTTTGTGTGTTTTTGCTCAGTTTGGCATATATATTTGTTAAGAATATGTTTGTTCACTTTACGTTGTTTCTTTATAAAAAGAGAGACTAAAATTGTGGGAGTAAGTTCAGACAGGTAAATTTTCTCTTACGTAATGGCTTATTTTATATTTGAACAAGGATTTTGAGTGAATAGAAAATATATTTTCTCTTATGTGCACACATGATTCTAGGAAATGTTCTAGATACTTTACAAGAATGAAAAGATAATGTTATATAAAACCATTTCACAATATTATGTTTAAGATCACGTTCATTTTGAAACTCGAATATCAGCTATTATTTTCTCAAATGTAATTCACAGACCACAAAAATTCTGATAATTTGAATTTATATTTAGGAAACTAAAAATGTATAATTAATCGTAAAAACAATAATTTTGAAAGATGTACACACCACTACCAGATCCACTTTTTTTTTTTTTCTAGATAAGACAATATCAGAGACCTTAACTTCTTGTATGACAACCTCTCTGTCCCATGTTCCGCTCTCTGAGCTCTTTTCAACAATAAAATATCTTTCCAAGACTGAACAAATACTACATTCTGCAAATGTATCATAAATAATGCCCTATATAATGAAATTATAAGCAATTTAGACTTGTGTTTAATATTTCTGTTGAAACAAGTACCCTACCACTACCAAACCACACTGCTTCGATTGACTAATTGACTGATGAACCATTGCACCAAAATCCCTTTCTTTTATGACACTGTTAAGGTTATCTCGATTCATACTGTACTTATAATTCAAATTATGATAACCTTCATGCACTGTGATGCTTTTACGATAATTAAAACCCGTTTGATATTTATTTACTCAACTTATATTATGTGGTAGCAATGACCTCTTCATATTCAGCAACACCCAAAATAAAAATATGATTATAAAATTGAAATAGTTTATTGATCATTCCTTCATTGATTTAAATCAAAATAGGCAAAAATACCAATACTGAACCTTTTGCAGATTAACGGATTCTATTTATAACTCTGCTCTCTTCTAACCAGCCATTACTATTTCCAACTGTCCCTCAACTTTGATTAGTGTTTTAAAATAACTCAGTTGTTAAATTCATGGCAAATATTCCTTGTCACATTGCTTCAAAATTGGTATTTATAACCAAGTTATTATTGTCACTAATCTTCATGACCAGTGAAATATCAAACCTAAGTCAATAAATTATCACTTGCACCCAGTTTTTACTTAAATTCCACTCTCTCATCCATCTCTAAACTAGAAATTAAAAATAAATTTAAAATGGTATTGTTTCTAGTAGGTTCCTTACAGGTGAAGAAAACCGTCCTTGTGAGGTAATACTTAAGGCAAACAAGTATAAATTTTCATGTGCTCGGAAATAGGATTCACCTGAATAAACTACATTTTCGATGTCCTAAGAGTAAGTTGGCCTGCTATTTTGCTCAAGTAACACAATGATGGCGGTGAATTTTTGTTTTATATCGGTTTAAAGGTCTCCTTTCTTGCAAAATAACCATCTATAGTCAAATTTCTATTCGCTTTTATTCTGGATACTTTAGAAAGTATGTGTTCATGTCAATCCTATAGTAAGGTGTTGCAAGATTTCTTTCGTCCTTTATGTTTTAATCTGATCTACACAATGTTATTTCAGGTAGTAATTTTTCATCTCCTACCACTAGATGTTCCTGGTACAAAGTTTACTGTAGTCTGGCGACATTAAAAGAATCTGGATAAAATACACTGGAAGCATCATACTATTCTGGATAAGTTCCTTTTTCACATATTTTTTCTAAAGAGTTGAACAGATTGAATTCCTATAACTTCTGGTACGTTTCGAAAGAGATTATACTAAAAATACGCTCTCTTATACAAAACAAGTGCATATGTGAGTTTTGACAAACAAATGCTTAAACAACATACACAAAGAAAAAGAACAACTCCTACATATTTGTCCGATCATACGCTATCTTCACTGTTACTACTAAGACATTTAAATAACTATTTTATGCATACAGTCAAAAACGTAAAAATAGTACAATATGCAAACATTTTGGTCAAAACTGCATGTCTGGTTATCATTTAGAAGCATGTTGAGCGTTTGGCTGTTGATTCTGTATCTGTCATAACAGCAGAAATAATACAAAAATAAACAAGCGATAATTTTTTTATTTTCACAAAAGAACTAAATTCTCTTGGACCTATTTACAAAAAAAATATAGATTACGTAAGGCTGTACCGTTTATCATATAGATTATAAAAGCTATGCACTTTTTATAAAAGGCGTGTAACCGCTTCACAAAGAGTCACTGATTGTAACAGTTTAAGACTTTTATATTTGTTATTAAACTTCGTGAATTGTTCTAACCAAGAAGAGAGTTCTGTTTAATTTAGTTGTCATACTGATAAATACCTACATGTTTTTTTACACTATTTAAAATAATTAAACTAAATATACATTTTGTTACTACATTTTTAATATATTTGACTTACTTGTACCAGTGTGTGTTTTTCATATAGCATAGCCACAAAGAGTTATCTCCTCAGCACACCGAGAGGAATCGAACCCCTGATTTTAGCGTTGTAAATCCGGAGACATACCGCTGTACTAACGGGGGGCACTTGTACCAGTAAGTGAACGATTATTTTGTATTGGCATCTATAACTTTAATTATTGTGCTCTGATCCCAAAAAACACACACAAATGATAACGATTTTTATTAAAAGGTAAAATTCACATCTAGAGCAAAGATACTAAGCTATATCCTTCTACAATTATTTCTGGCCGTTTAGTTTCATTTTAGATGTCATAAGTGTGTAAGTGGTTCAGACATTTAACATTTTTATCTGTATTTAACGTATGTGATACTATTGTTACAACATGAACTTGAATATACTCAAATAAGGTTATTGCTAAGGTTTTCAAATTAAAAGAAACCGCAAAGAATAATTTTAATAAACGGATCGCTTCTACATTTTAATTTGATTTTGTTGTAATTTATAATCTGTCTAGGCACCGAATTAAACTGATATAAAGAATTGTTCTAACTAACTTCTTTTTATTTTACAGGATATAAGTAATGTTCATTATTTTATTTGAACGATGAAAAACCTGTTCTTGTAATATTAGCTCAGTTTGCCTGTTGTATCTCTTGAACGTTCTCTTTATCGAAATCATTTCAAACATGTGCAATTATCATTTAGAAAAATAGTTTTAGTTTCTAATTATAAACCATGATTTTTGTTTCATGTACGTTTCACTACATTTATATGATTCTGGGTTTTGTATGCCACGTTTTAAAAATAAATATCCTAAATTTTCTGTAACATACACCACTTTCAGAATTATGTTTTTGTTTTTTGTTCACTTTGTATTATTTATATTTTCGGGTGATGTTAATTTAATTTCTAGCTATGGTTTCATTTTCATGGTAAACAATGATGTCTTTCGTTCTCGCCCGACATAGCCAGGTGGATTAAGGCGTTCGACTCGTAATCTGAAGGTCACGGGTTCGAATCCCCGTCGCACCAAACATGCTCGCATCTTTTATCCGTGGGGCATTATAATGTGATAGTTAATCCCATTATTCGTTAATAAAATAGTAGCCCAAGAATTGGCGGTGGTTAGTGATGACTAGCTGCCTTACCTCTAGTCTTACACTTTTAAATTAGGGAGGGCTAGCGCAGATAGCCCTCATGTAGATTTGCGCGAAATTCAGAAACAAACAATTCACAACTTTTCCTCTAGTGGACTTGTTTCGATAAATGCACAGCTGATGGCTGTTAGTTGGTAGAACAAACCAAGTTAAGAATGGTGGAATGCAAGAGTGAAATTCTTGACCTAATAACATAAACTCTTTTAAGTTTTTAGTTAAATTCTGAATAAAAACATCTCTTTCTGAATGTGAAAGTAACTAGTGAAGAGACTTGCATATGATGGAGCTGTGATAGTAATCTGTAGCTTGCAGACACAAGTGAGCATAAGTTTGTTTTTTTTATTTTCGCGCAAAGCTACTCGAAGACTATCTGCGCTAGCCGTCCCTAATTTAACAGTATAAGAATAAACGGAAGGCAGCTAGTCATCACCATCCACCGCCAACTCTTGGGCTACTCTTTTACCAACGAATAGTGGGATTGAATGTCACATTATAACGTCCTTACGGCTGAAAGAGCGAGCATGTTTGGCGTGACGGGGATGCGAACCCGCGACCCTTAGATTACGAGTCGCACGCCTTAACACGCTTGGCCATGCCGGGCCCAGGGGGCGTAAGAACGTGACAGTGAATTGCACTGTTAGTTTGTAAAAGCTTTGCCCAAGAGTTGTGTTAACTTTTTGCTTTCCCTCTGGTCTATTATTGCTAAAATAGGGACGGTTAACGAAGGTAGTCCTGTGTAGATTTGCGCGAAATCAAAAAATAAACAAATAAACCAGTAAATTGTGGAAATAAAAGTTATTGATCAAACCCGTTGTGAGATAAAAAATAAGAGAAATTAGTTGTTATATAAAATGAGAAATAAACAAACATACCGGGGCAGTTAGAACAAGGACATGTTTAATGAAATATAAATTATAATTACTTTATAACAACAATAAAGACATTGACAGAGCAATATTTTTAGACAAATTATACTAGGAAGTAAATAGATTTTCTCAAGATGGCTGTCATTAACCCTTCTCAACTGAACAGTTTTGTTGGGTAAACATTGTAATAATCACTTTTAAAAGAACAGTTATCGTAGTGTATAAAGCCTCATACAAGTGTATAAGGTGGATAATGAGAAATTACATTCTAATTAAGCTGATAATAATTTAAAGAATAACTACTTAACAAATCGATTGCTTATTTTTCATCAGTACGGTACGAGACAATTTGTTTATTTCAATTCTCTAACCCGTTTCCCTACAACAGATAGTCCGATGTTACCTTGCTGCAAGAAAACACAACATACACGCAAGTTATAATTACATGAAACGTAATTCAAATTTGCTACGTACTATAAAGTGTTTCATCCTAAAAGTTTCAACACTTTGATTTAGTATCTCTTTCATTTCCTAGTTTGTGATGTGTCCATATTTCCTTATGAAAGAGTTTCAAAAGGAAATTAATATACTTCATTTCTTTAAGAACTGAAATTTTTGTTGTTTATTAAAACGTTATAATTTATATATTCGATAAGTTTTGATTTCATTAATATGTTTTCTAAGTCTTCTAAATGCCCCATTAAATTCTTTTGTCCCAAATTCAAGGGTATTCTTAGCAGTAACTTTGTGTTTAAAGTATAACATAATTAATTACTGTTCCAACCATGTCATTTACGCTTTTAATTTTGCAGATAGTATTGGGAAGTATAATTAATATAAGTAATTTGCATTGAATAGAATTTAATATTGATTAATCTTTTAGCAATAACCCCATAATGAGTTACGTAATTTTTAGACCAAAGTAAGAAGAATCGTGATTTAATAGCCGTTAAAATAATTAACTTAACTAATATGAGATAAATTAGAAATGTGTTCAGTTGTAAATAACTTAAGGTATAAACTTAAATATTAGATGATCTGAAAACAATCGTAGTTATAAAAGTGACAAAAATGTACGAAGTGTGACTTAAATGTCCAAATTCAAAAGTATGTGTATTTTAAGTTAGAAAATCAATAATCCATTCTTCTTCCACCACGAATAACGATAACAGTTTGCAAAGATTCGTGTTGACTACCTGTGACGGTCACGTCTACTGGTTTGAAGTGCTTGTTTGTTAAGTAACTTCATGAATCACATGTACTTCAAAGACGTCATGCTGACCAATCTGTTTTCTTCCCTCAATCGACCGTTAGGTAACTCTTTCGTTAACTTTAGTCTCTAGTCTAGTCTCTCTGTTGTTTAGATATATTTATGTGTATACCCAGGAGGGTCAGGTACACTCGACCTATTCCTTCTTCCATAACTTTGTTGGAGTGGCCAGATTAATATATATTTCGATTTAACTACAGAATGGCTGGAGTGATATCATAAATTTAGTTTGGTCCTTTTCAGGACACTGTCCATTTATATTGTTCTTGATTTTTTTGTTACTATTATTATTATTTAATAAGTCTAGAACATAGGTGGCCTATTTTATTTTATCTATATTCTACTACTACTGTTATTATTATTATTTTAGATGATTTTGTCTTAATGATCTAATGTATAGATTTAACGGGGAAAGGTGTTTAGGTCTCTCTTGATCATATATGCAATACCTATCTAGTTCGCATAGCAACTCATTTTTTCGCCAATTTTTATCAAAATATTTTATTGTACTCTGTAGAAGTCTACCGGTATTGTTTGTGTGTTTGAGTAATTATGTATGAACTTTGATGAAGTGGTTTTAGTTACTCTGTATGCTGATGTAATTAGTGTATTCTGTAATGTTTGAATCTTTGTGACCTTTAGCGTTTAAGCGGATGCAATATTTGTCACCATTGGGTAGTCCCGAAGTATAAAGCTGACCAGCAATAATAATTTATATTCAGTTTATTTGTAGCTTTGAATTCAAAAAGTTAAAGACCTTTATAATAATACTTAAGTGTTAAGTTTGTAACAGCAATATTCATTAAAAGTTCTTGAAGTATCTGAAGTTATTTTTTAGACCAGAAGTATGAAAACCATGAGCTAACAGCCGGAACTGTTTTTCTGTGTACCTGTGAAACTGATAGAGAAAACAAAACCATCTACCCATGCACCACCACAGTTCGAAAATTCGTGAATGTTGCGGAAAAGAATTTTCTTTGCGTTTCCACACGAAAACTTTACATAAAGAAGGTTATATTTGCAGCCTGCGTACCCAACGTTGAAAGAACTATCGTGTGAACGTTTAAGCTATGTTACTACTCACAAGAGTATTTTGAAGAGATGTGAGAAAAGAATTACCAGACTCAACTTGTGAAGAATTAAAGTTTACAAAGGCAGTTCTGTTAACAAGTCGTTCTTGTAGACACTCGTTCAGCAGTCTCAAGACAAACCTTTGAACGTGGTTATTCATCATCGACGAGATTAATTTTTATATTTAAGAGCTTATGTTCTTTATAAAATTTAGTGATATTTGGTCTGTTATGTTAAGTAGTTATTTATAAGAGAGCATTGTATTCTATTCATTTTGAATTTGTTCATTGCTTGTTTATTCATGCCCGTTAAAGTTCTTTTTTTCCGTAACAATTGTAATATAAAGTGACAAAAGTTCATTTATAAAATATGTTTACGAAGCTGTTAATACTTTCAATATACATATTGCATGTATAGTGTATTAAATAATTAAAATTTCTTTATTATGTTCTTTAAAGTCTTGGTTTTAGTGTGTGTTTGTGTGTGTGCTTACCTGATGAGATTCGCTGGGTATCACGACATCTTATTATGGTAGTAAATAATTACCTGTAAATAATTATTTTCTGAAAAGTAATCATTTTCTAGCACTGTGAACTAATCAACTATGACACTAAACTTAGTTAAAAACAAACTTTAATAGTAGAGCAACTGAATAAGTTACTGGTAGAATGGAATAATAAAATAATTGAATAATTTTCTTCGAGAAAGAAAAAAAGACCGTCAATATATATATGAAATACGTGGACTGTTATTTATGTGGGTAAAGAAATACTCGCATAATTTACAGTATGTTAGTAAGAAATTTTTGTTAGGATTCTAATGTGGATTAGTTCAATATTTCATATATATTTGTTAAACATACGTGTGCTCACGTATAAGCAAATATTGCTTATTTGTTTTTTAAGAGAGACGAAGAATGTGTGAGTAAACTGAGCCAGATAGACGAAAGGCGTATTTTATATTTGTGCCAGGAACTAGAATGAATACAAAATATTTTTGTGTTATTTGTACATAAGTCTCTAGCATGTATCTTAGATATTTTTCAGGAGAGAAAAGATAATGTTGTATAAAAACATCTTTACAAGATAATCTTCATGATCACGTTCATTTTGAAACTCATATGTGAGCTATTCCTTCCTCAAATATAATATACAGACTATTAAAATTTTGATAATTGGAATTTATTTCAATCAAAATAAAAATGTTTAACTTTTCGTAACAAAGAGTATCATTTTAAAAGATGCAACCTTAGTTAAGACAACTCTATTTTTATTTAAGTGTCAAGTTCAAAAGGTGTTCAGATACCACTTTTTTTTTCGCTTTGCGTATGTAGTAAACTCAATATAAATGTAAGGTAATGTTAGCTAACTAGTTACGCGTACATAAATGATTTATTTTATTGTTAATCCATACACAGTTTTTGTTATATTTTGGTATTTTTACTATGTTACTTTGTAAGACAACAAACCATATCACATAACCATCCTTGTGGAATTTTTCTAGGTCTGGAATTACCTTTGAAACATTTGTAGATCATTCACCCATTGCGCAATATTGAATAGAATTTGAGCTCATGTTTTTGTAGAGATTCTCAAATGGTTGAGAGGGCGTTGCGAAAACAATATATCCACATATAAATGGGAAACAGTGAAACGTATAAACACATACGAGGTTTGTGTTTGAGGGGTAGTTATGAACGTTGTACTACAAACTTTTTAGAAATGGCTTTTTCAAGGAACATTGTACCTCTTCTAGTAGGGAGAGAATGGTGGGACACTTGGGATTTTCCTAGTCATATCGCGGTTCAGTATTTTGGGCTTGGCCGTAACGGTGTTGATATGTTAACACCAACTTTGTATCATGGCTACTACCTACGACCCCCACGTCATGTAACACGTAAGGTAGGTAGCGGAGTTTCGGAGGTGAAAAACGAACCTGGTAAATTTCGGATATTACTTGACGTCAGTCTGTTTCAACCTAACGAAATAAATGTCAAAACTGTTGAGAACTGCGTTGTCATTGAAGGTAAACAAGAAGAAAGACCAGATGAACATGGATTTATATCCCGACAATTTGTGCGACGATACATGCTGCCAAAAGAAGTTGCTCCGGAAACTTTACGATCGTCTCTGAGTTCGGACAGAATATTGACGATCGAGGCACCTAAGAAAGTCTTGGAGTGTCAACAGCCAAATGAACGAGTTGTGCAGGTTAAAATGAGAGATAAACCGGCGGTGAAAGAAGGCCAGCAAGAACAGTAAAGATGTAACACTTGCGCGTTTTCACTTTCTTTCATACTAAATCTATAAATTTCAGACATGTTAGACCACGCGTACAATAATATAGTGTTAAGCAATAAATTAACAATTAAGTTACAACTTTTAAATTCAAAACCATAAAAAAATTACAATTAGCAAAAATAAAAAATTTAAGTTTTAGCTTTTTGGTACAAAAGTTTTTATTTTTGTGTAACTATGTATATAACTGTATTTTTATTCCTGATGTAATAATTGAAATTTGTTTAAAAAATAAAGTTACTTTTCGAATATGTTCTTTTCAATATCAGTTTTTTTTTACTTTGTTTTACTTAATTGAGTATGGTTGCATAGAACTAGAAACATTAGTTTTCTTAGAGTTTGACACTGTTTTACCATAGTTGATTAAAACTTCTTTACAAAATCTAAAATTCATGGACAGTGGGAGCGTAGCTTTATTTACTTCTGTCGTACTAAACCCGAACATTTTTTAAGTATTAGTACTAGTCATCGAGCGCGTTTTAACATGGTCTCTTAATTACATTAAAATACTTAATAATGCTGGTAATTAATTTATTTTGTCAAAATTCTACTCTTAATTCATTTACATCTGATTGTGTGTATAGTGCCATTAACGCTTTCTTTTAAACATTTATTTGTATTTATCGCATATACATTAATACTATCTTAAAACTACTGACTAGCAGGACTACGATACGAGATTTACTGTCACTCGTATAATGTACCCACAACTGGTGTGTGTGTGTGGGGGGGATATTTTAGTTGCTCACATATTCAAACTACTCAATATCTGGAATACTATCGCAAGCTCAATCCGTTGCAATTTTGTAGTACAGAGTGGCCCGTAAGTCCCTACCCATCCATATGTTATTACGTTATATTCAATTACGCATGTATTATTTGTTTCTTTTTTGTTCAGAGAAATATGACCGATGTAAGCTCATTACACTTGAAAATGTCTCGCAAAACATGGCGTTGCATAAAATTATGCAGCGAAAAGGAGGGACAGCACACAGATACACTGGATACACAGGATATATGAATAGATAGGGACATGCGAGCCACCCTGTATATTATACAAATTATGTGAATGTGTTATTCCAGTCGCAACACGTGTAATTTAGTCTGCGAATCTTTGGTTCTGACGAATTACGAAATCTGACTTGTCATAAAATATTAAATTTTTTCAAATTTCATTAATTTACTACTAAACACAAAGCTATATAACGGACAACATATGCTATGTCCACAGATATCTCGATCCCATTTTTATCATAATAAACTTCCTTACTTACTTCCGTGTCTACCAAATGTAGTTTTGAGTCTGTCAAGAGTTTCGATTTAACGAGATTTTTCTTGCATTTTTAATCATTAAGAATGATCCTTTGTCGTACACCTCGCAAATGTTTTTTTTTAATTATTGAATGTGAAATAAAATTAATATCTGTGAAATTACTAAGTTGTGAGCTCTATTTTCTATTGACGTAGTCTTTGAGGATTTTTAAAACTACTTAATACCAAGTGGGTTAGGCGTTAGAGCTCTGTCGGTTTTTCCACTAGCGTAAGTAGTGTAAGATAAGGCGAATATGGTTATTGTTCGTATACGCTTGGTCACAGAAGAGGGAGGCTAACACCACAGCTTAGAAAAAAGGGTTGCACACACGTAGGTCTACGCGGCGCTACACACCTATCGATCACTAAGCCGTCTTTATCACGGTAGACTCGATGAATCTCTATCGATGCTCTTATTAAATGAATCTACCAGAATATAGTGGCTTTACATGTGACGTCACTGACCACGTGGTATCAATGCTGACGCCATATTGGCAGGCAACATCACCAGACAGCGCAGTCGACCGAATGTATGGCTGTATACATTGTGAACTGTGATCGCGTGGTGTAAATGTTGTCATTAGTCATATCAAATCGATCTTCAATATGAATGGACCTATATGTTTATCTGATTATGCAAAAGGCGTGAGTCATAATCATCGGGATTGTTATATTGATAAAATCAGTGCCATCAAAGTCGACCCATATCTGACATCGCCTGAAAATTTCACTAGTTTCATTGATGCCAATCCAAAACCTAACATCCAGTACAATGACATTTAGCATTATGTCATTAACACATCATAATCATACACTGTTATGTTAATTACCATTGTACGGTATTTGAGTTTACTGCATAGACTGCTCATGTTGAATATTTAATTATTAAGTGATAAATGTGGAAATTGTAATATTTTGTGCCCTGGCTGGGTATGACAATTTTACTTTTGTGAGCATAAATAAATACATGTGATATATTGCAATATCTATGTTTATTTGTGTATACAGGTTTACAGTTTTTCTTTTCACTTGAAAAAATAAAAGTCAAATACCTCCAAACATTTACTTGGCACAAACATAACTAGTGAAGGTACAACATATTACCGGGACATAAAACATAATTTACTAATCTTTCGAGATAACAGAGGGACACATATTCACCAAAGCACAGGAAACATGCACAATTTTATCAAGATTATTTATGTTGTCAACATCAACACCATCTTACAGCAGTAATTGGAATAACTGATTCCAACATTGTGTATTTTTGTCTGGTAACATCTATGACGCATTCTACATAGATTCTAACAGATGCTATTTGCCTGGTTTTTTTCAATATCCACAGCATACAGTTGCGTTTTACCTTTTGTAAATGCTGGAATTTCCAATTTAGCACCACAGTAGTCAAATGTATCTTTTAGATCAAACCCTCTGTCGGCCGATATTGTGTCACTTGGATGGATGTTGTTAAGAAACTCAGAATATTCTGTTATGAATTTGTCACTTGCTCTGGCTCCATAGCCTTTGGATATAAAAATTATTACTCGCTGTGGTGAAATACCAATCAAATATTTTGCTGTATTATGTGACTTGTAATCGAAATACGTCTTAGCTCTTGCTTTAAAATCAGAGGGTTTCTCAATACAAATTTCAAAACAATCAATGACTCATGCACACTTTGGAAATGTTCTCTGGAAACAGGTGGGGACAGTTTTACGAAGAAGATCACGATCTGGCCAGAAAATGGTTGCTGGAACTGAACGAGCATACATCACATCATCAACAACTGTCTGAAACAACCTAGGTATTGTTGAAGAATGCACACCGTACAGAAAACCTAAGTATTGCATATTCATGTTGAATCTCAATCTTAACAGTGTTATCAGTATTTGTTGAAACACACTCGGCGATTCCATTGGCCTTAATACAGTACTCAGGATATTATACAATCACATCAGAGTTGCATATGAGTTCAGGCCTGTGAGAATATTTACCTTTTTGTCATGTTTTTCTAAAGATTTTTGATAAAATGAAATACTGTCAAGTTTCTCAAGGAGAGCAATATTTTCAGTTCTCAATCGCTGACACTGTCTGTAAAGCTTCAATATTAGTCATACTATAAGATCAGTCTAAATGGAGATCACTCTGACTATGTCTGGAATTTGAGGTCCACCTTCCTGTTCATCAGCAGCTTCCACACAATAAGTACTCAGCAGGAGCAGAAGCAAACATGGACAGCAGAAACTGGTCAGTTTCACTCTGAGACACCACTGAAACAAAATGAAAACTACTTGTGATTGATTTATATATATTCATATTTATTAAATGATTATCAGAAACCTAAACATAAAGTTGCAAAAGACCTACTTATATGAAGAAATATTCAAACATGAAACACATCATAGGTTAGTGAAATAAACAAGTTTTATGGTTTTAACAGAAGTTTAACAATTAAAAACCCAGCACATCTTCTTCGCTTTTTGTAGGCTGATCTTCTGTTGAATGTTTCCAGAGCGACTTTTGACTTTTTTTTTTCTGTGAAGAAGACACATATTGGAACTGTAAAGGAACGTAGTCTGGGGATAGGAAGTCATCATTCTTACCTGTAATACAAAAATAAACATGTTACATAATTTTGTGACAGTTAGCTGATTTTATATATATAAGTTGACAAATACCCAAGTACCAGTATGTAATAATATATGTAAATAACTTGCAGCTTGAATTTTTTTTATTTAAATAAAAGTGAATCATTAACTGTTATTGATTAAACAAGAAGACTAATCCAAGAGGCAAGAGTAACCGAGCTGTTTATGTATCGTTTTTTTAAATGAAAAGTAAATTTTATACAATACACAGTTGTGATGCATGTTAAGCTAAACAATAATAGAGTATAATAATTTTATACTCGTTGTTTTGTGACCTGTCATGAACTATTTTGTTTATAACTGTTTATGCAGCCCCTCCTTGTAAAAGAATATAATATAATATTTGTACAGCTTCAACACAACTATAAAACGATTGTATTTCGTTTCTGGTTTCAGAGCCCTCCTATATTTGTAATCTAAACTATATATTTATTATCTCCTGCAGAAAGAGTGGTTACTTACTCAGAATGAAATGGTCACTGGAGACACGACTCGCGCTGGTGGGCTGCCAACCTTCTCGCTTTACTGCAGCGATCCATCGAGATCTACGCCCAGGATCCGTCGAAAAACGGTGAAAGTTCTTTCCTGGATCTCGGTCTTGTCTGTCCTGACAACCAACAGCTACAGATGTAGTCACCATGGTCAAAATAATACAGAAGTGTTATGAGAAACGAACTGATGACCAGCTGACTGAGGCGCACTGATGAGGCGTCTAGCCTACCATCATGGCGGCATAAGTTTATATCACGTGTTTGCGTGACGTAACTGCAAATCGTGTACAGGATTGGATCCATGCTGTAAAGGCAGGCACTATAAGAATGAGTTTTTTTTTTTTTTTTCGCACAAAGCTACTCGAGGGCTATCTGTGCTAGCCGTCCCTAATTTAGCAGTTTAAGACTAGAGGGAAGGCAGCTAGTCATCACCACCCACCGCCAACTCTTGGGCTACTCTTTTACCAACAGAAATAGTGGGATTAGCCGTAACATTATAACGCCCCCATGGTTGAAAGGGCGAGCATGTTTGGCGCGACTCGGGCGCGAACCCGCGACCCTCAGATTACGAAGCGCACGCCTTAACGCGCTAGGCCATGCCGGGCCCCGTAAGAATGAGAACAGTAGGGGAGCAAAAACCATTGAGCCTTAGGTTCGTAGTTGTGTATATTACATTAAAACCATTGTGCAGACCCCAGGTGTTAGCGGTATGTCCTATAAAAGTCGCTGTCGTGTTGATGTTCTGTCAAAAGCATACTAAAATGCATATAGTGTGCCAGCGCCCTTTGTAGCATTGTAATTTCACTTCTTTTTACGTAAATGTTTATTTTTGTAAATTAAAGGAAATTGTGTTTCACCTGAAAAATCAGAGTTAGTTTACTTTTAAAGCCGTGTCTGAAACGAACTAATAAATATTAGCAAGGTAAATTATCCGAATTTACATAGATAGTGTACTGTTTCTTTGTTATTTCAGCAGGAATTTAACAATCAAGATTATGGAAATCAACTCGGTGAGTGAAAAAGATCAACACATAGTATAATTGTTTTTCGTGTAGCTATGAAATCGTAGAAAATGATTTTTTAGCAAAGATGATTGGTATTTTTAGTCTTTGTAATCGCTTATTTTGCCGAATAGCTCTACTGAGACGTCACGTGAGTGTTTATAACGGATTGAAATAATTTCCATTGAATCTGAGTATATTTATTCTACTAGTCACAAGAGTAATTTGGAGACGTCCATTTCGTGTCCATGGGATTGAAAAAAAATCAGAATATGAATTCGGTGTGCAAAAATACGGAAACGTCTTGATCACCGTCTTTGGATATGTTTTCTAGATAATAAGAGAACAAACGTGGATAATTTATTAATTTGTACAATTATCAATCCTCTGTATACACAAACGAATTACCACATCCCTCTTCTCAAAATTCAATGTTCACAACGGCAAAAATTCTGAATAAAGTTGAAACTGAAGAAACAATTTTTCTCTCAAAAAGAAAAATATTCGATTGTGCTGTTTTTTTAAGTTTTTAAAAAGTAGTACAATTATATAATCCAGTGTAATCCATCACGAGATCTCTGGAAATGACACTTCTTCAGCAGGCTCAAGATAAACTTTTGAAATTGTTTCCTATCCTCCACTAATTCAATTTTAATTTAAAAGAACCACTAATGTTGATAAGTTTTAGTAAGATCTGGTCTACTTTCAAATAATTATTTATTAGAAACCAACATCCATCATTAATTTCGAATTTTTAATTGCTACTTTATTCAGCCTCCTTGAAGTTTAGGTATTTCAAGTAATATAGTGATCAAAGTTGATTTACAAAATGTTTTCGAAGCTCTTAATATTTTGCATAGATTAACTGCCTGTATAATGTATTAGATAATTAAAGTTTCTTTGATCTTTTGATTATAAACTTGGTGTTTAATGTGTGTTTGCTTAATTGTTAAGATACTCTGAGTATCGCAACACAATTTAATATCGAAGTAAATGACTGACTGAAAATAATTATTTTGTAAAAATAGATCATTTGCTATGAAAATAAAACTGCATAGCTCTTCATAACTAAAATAGTAATTTTGAAAGATGTTTGTATAAACTACCGATTACTCTTGACTGTCGTAATATTTTAGCAATCGTAACATAATACAGTATAAAATAAAGTTTAGACAATAAAAGCTATAGTGTTCCATCTAGGCTGTCCCAACTTCTAAACTATTAAAACAGTAAAAGGAAACACTTATCATTCATATACTTATAAAGCTTTCATTTAAATTTTCTGCCTTCACGTACATTATCTGAATAGGAACATAGTAATGGTATCGACACGTTAACCCTACAATGAAAACGTTATTCAAGATTATTTCATCACACATGGCATAATGAAAGTGCGCGTAACAAACTAATGGTAAAGTGATTAAAATGCTTATAGTTGCGAGGTAATTTCAATAGGTAATATTAAGTTAAATTTCTTTTATTTTAAATTATAATAATTTTAATAAGATATAATTTAATTTATATATAAAGGATTTCTTGCTCATTACGGAATACTTCATAAACACGTAAAAGCGCTGACCTTAGTAGAATATTCAAAATGTGTTTTATATGTTTACGCGTATAATAAATTAAAGTATTTTTCTTTAGAACAACGGTATAACTTAGATCTTGCAATACTGAAATCAACGATTTACTTAACCTCGATAAACACAGCAAATTGCTCGCTGTGGCCTTTCTATATAAAAGAAAAAACACCTACTGAACATAAAATAAGTGGGTATTCAAATAAAATGAATACATATTTTACCTTTAGTTTCTCTTGATAAATAAAAGAGTTATACCAGGCGACTGCTGACCTTTTTCATGGTGAGAGATATAAGGATTATCTGTTTAAATTTTTTATCTTTAACATACGTATTTTTTTTTATGTTTTCAATAATTGTTCAATGTTGGATGATGAATGGTCTTAGATCATCTTTTTCAATGCGTAGTTTTCGTCACTGTAATTGTATTTATTTCTTACTCTAGGTGCATTTGTTTGATTTCTGCTACTGTTTGATTTCGGTTTACCTTATTCAACTTTGCGCTCTTTGGTGCAAACTCCAATATTAAAAAAAACAAAACATTAAATAGAAGTAAAAAAAAAGAGAAGAATATGTCGACACATATATACATGAATAAAAATATATACTCTTGAATGTTTCTACTTTGTGACTGTTTATTGGATTTAATCCGAAGCATTACTCAGTCTGCGATCCGTACACAAACGTGAAATCGAAACATATATCTTAAGATTAATTCACAAATTTATCGTTTAATTAATTTGTGAATTATCTTTTATATTTCAACTATAATGTGAACTTACATATGCGAGAAATTCAAACAAGTAAATTATTTAGACAAATCAACTATTTTCTTAACTCTAACGATTACGATACAATGTTGTGTAACACAACCTTTATATAATTTTTATTAAAAGCAATATGTGATAGAAACCAATTTCCAAAGTTCTAGTAAATGAAATAAGAAATACGGAGCTACGGAGTGATGAACTTCATAATCACCATCTAACTCTCAGTTTTAACATGATGTTTAAGTATTTTAATCTTATACATGAATGTGGCAAGTTAAATGTATTAAATAGTAAGTCAAAATAGTATGTTTCCTGTAAGATATTCTAAAGTACAAAATATAAATATATATAAATGATTTGATATTACCTTACTTTCTGCTGCTATGTTTAGTTATTTAATATTTTAATTATGAAAAAAATGTTCTTTTTTTATTTTTGTTAATTTTATGCAATTCTATTCAAGACTTAAACAGAATACAAGTTTGCTGTGAGCTGATAATTTCATCTAAAGTCTGAGCTTAATATTTGGTTGTGTATAGTAAGGATGAAAAGTCCGAGTTCGTGTTACACAAAGAATTGAATAATAATTATTATGTAGCCTTCACTACAGAGCTAGTTCATGGAGTATCTGTCACGATTCTATTTTGAAATGCCAGCATGAACAGGCGGTTAGGAAACTCCACTCATAATCTCGTGGTCATGGGTTTGAATCCTCGTCACACTGAACAAGTTCACCTTTTCAGTCATGAGGGTTAAAATATTTCAATCAATCTAATTCTTCATTCATAGGAGAATAGCCAAAGAGTTCGCTGTGGCTGATGATGACTTATTGCCTTCCCTTTATTCTTACTGTACTAAATTAGGGACGGCTAGCGCAGTTAGCTCTCATGTAGCTCAACCCAAAATTAAAAAAACAAACAGTCTATTTGGCAATGTTCCAATTCCTCAGTTGTTGTTTAGGAAAATCAGAATAAACAATATGATCAATACCTATCTAAAACACCAAATATTACAGTTTATATAAGCCTGGGACAGGAATAGTTTGAGCACCCAATGATGTTTCTGCCTGTTTAAGGGTGGGTGTTACCAATATTTCTTAACCGCTAAAGATTTTTCATTTTAATTTGTTCTGTAGATTCTCTCCATGTTGCTAATGGTAATTTAGATGTAATCTCCTTCTTCACAGAAGTCCCAACAACTAAAGCTTGCAGGATGGCTTTAGAACTTTATATATAAGCTTTCAACCCACTGATGCACATCCCCAGCAACCAGTTAGCAACCCTTATAGAATTCATTACTACCAAAACTAACTTTATTTTCAATAACCAAAACTACCTACATATAAATGGCCTAGGTATGAGGAATCCCGTGTCACCAGTTCTATCCAACATTTTTATGACACAGATTGAACTTCAAGCGATCAATTAAGAGTTACACCCACTACTATATTAGTACAGGTATGTTGATGATATAATTGATAGATTCACATCTACAGACCACATACTTAGATTTTTTAGCCACGTAACTCGATGCACCCCAACATTAAGTTCACCCGTGAGCAGGAAAACACTAATCAAATAGAATTTCTAAACCTCAAGATCACTAGAACTGATACACAATTCAAATCCAGAAAATCTAGAAATCCACAAAAAAATCACCCATACTGGGACTCAGCAAATGAAACAAAACAAAAACTCAACATATTAAGAAACCAAATAAACACAGCCACAAAACTATGTTCACCTGATAAAATTAATGATGAAATCAACAAAATAAAACAACACTTCATCAACATTAACAAATTTTCTCAAAAAACAATGGAAAGAATAATACGCACACACCTAGACCAACAAGAAACAAACAACAATAAAATCAAAGATACAAAAAGCTACAAAACCTTACACTGCTGCATACCTTGTGTTCCCGACGTCAGCAAAAAATAACCAACATTTGGGAAAAAAAATTATAACAAAACACAACATTCCAGTAAACACCAAATTTATTCAAAAACCAGGTACAAAACTAAACTGCATACTGTGTAAAAATTACACTGAGAAACACAACACCAACATTATTTATAAAATGCAATGCAACAAGTGTCACGACTTCTATATTGGAGAAACAAGCAGAAAAATGGAAACTAGATTCAAAGAACCAGAAGAAAAACAACCTTCACACGCTTTTAATCAGTGGAAATAAAACAAATACAACCTAACATAGCCCCCAGTTGCTCAGCGGTATGTCTGCAGACTTACAACGCTAAAAACCGGGTTTCGATACCCGTGGTGGGCAGAGCACAGGTAGCCCATTGAGTAGCTTTGTGTTTAATTTAAAACAACAACAACATAACCATAGAAAATACCCAGATATTAAGTAGGAAAGCAAATATAAACCAACTCAAAATCGAGAAGTCCTACTAATACAGCAACTACAACCAAAATTAAACCAGTATAAAGGAATACCTTTATACCTATACAAATTAATAACCTAACATCCACCTACAACGCCCCCTGCAATTCCGTACCAGTTTATACTCTCGTTTCTAAGACGTGTCTGTTAACAATTACATTCAAACTCTCTCTTTGTTAACCTAAAGATGACCTAGAAATGTTAAAATGTTGTTCTCTCCTTATCGATAAAAGTATTAATGCCCATACCAGCTGTTCTGAGATACCTTTTTCTTTCTTCTCTTATTCACCCTTTGGCTAATTATCTGATACATACCTGTTAACAACAACTCAACTACTCTCTTCAACCTCGTAATACTTCATTCCTTTTGGAAATTACATTTGTTATTGTTACATCTTTTATTGTTGATTAGAAACATGAAGTTTATTTATATCAATTAAGTTAACTTTGACTAATATACTTTCCAAGTTCGCTCGTCAATGACACACCGGTATGTTTGCGGGTATACAACGCTAAAATCCAGGTTTTAACACCTTTGTTGGTCAGTGCACAGTAAACCTATTGTGAAACTTTGTGGTTACCTTCAAACAGACAAACAAACAAAACCTTCTAAATTCACTAAATGTCCCCTTAGAATCTTCTGTTTCTGACCCTTTGAAATATTTCCACCAAACAACAATTAATCGTTCAAACCATGTTATCTGTTCTCTAATTTATTCAACTGTTCCTGTTAATTTAGATTTATGTGAAGAACTTGATACAATTAGAAGTTAATATCAATCAATCGTTTAGAGCAAACAGAAAACATTTAGTATGTTGCTTATTCTTCGACCAATATTACATGAACCTTTGAAGTCACAGCTGAGAACAATAACTAACACAGAGAGTATTGTGTAATACAGAATATATTTATTTATTCGTTATCCATGAATGTCACAAGATGTATAAAACTATGTATTAGGTAATCTGACGAAAGTAGAACACAGTTACTAGCGGTATATTTTTGCCATTCACAATATTAGTGTGTAAGATTAACACTTAGAAAATACTAATACATGATTTAAAACTTATAAATACAAGTGCTTAAAGTTCTTACACAGGCTCTATATCTCAGAAAGGAGGAAATTGTTAGTTTGACAGATAGCACCCAGTTTTGAAGGCAACTAGTATCAAAATGAGAAAAAAAAATAAATCGCTTATTGTCGTGTTAAACTAACTTTTCTGATGTTTCATTGAAAACCAAAAACGAATTAATACTTCATTCTGCGTAATCACGCGAAACCATGGCATGAAGAAGGTTATTTTTCCAATATTTGTACACAAAACTTTTGCCAGAAAGCTCAACTGAGAGGTCACGTGAATACTTACAACGGTTTAAAATAATATGCATGTGAGCATATTGTTGATGTTATTACTCACAACCGTAACTTGGAGAGACATCAGTTCGATATCAGCGAAATTTCAAAGGAAAAAAAATGAGAAAAGGAATTCAGTGTGCAGGTCAACACTAGAGTTTTCAATACAGTCTTTATATTTGTCTTCTATAGAAGATGAAAGAGAACGTGAGAACTTTGTCAGTTTCTCCAGTTGCATTGACGTATATAGTATACCGAAATTAACAAACTACTACAATGGCAGAACTTGTAAACAGAGTTGAAACTTAAACGACAAGCAGAATTTCTCCAAGCAAGGAAAACATCCGATTATACTGCTGTTATCACAAATGTTTTTAATGCAAAAGTGTTTTTAAAAAGCAGTCCGAATATAATTTCACTGTGACTACAAGAACACAGAAAGAGTCTATGTGTTTTTCTTATACCAAAACTACATCGAGCTATCTACGAAGTACACCGAAGGGAATCAAACCCCTGATTTTAGTGTTGGAAATCCGTAGACTTATCACTGTCCTAACGGGAGACTCCAGCAACAGAGGCCCTCGAGATGACACTCATTCATGCAGTTTTGAGACATCGTCAGCTGGCTCAAGAGAAACCTTTTAACTTGGTTATTGGTCTTCCGTTACATCTATTTTAATTAAGAAGAAAGTATATTCTTATGATTTATAACGATCTCGTTTTCCATTCTCAACTTATTCATTGCTATGCTAATCATGTCCGTTTAAGTTCATGTGTTTGGATGACAGTTGTAAAATAGAATGTCACAAGAAGATTTTTAAAACTCGTATACGCAGCTCATAACATTTTGAATATGTTTGTTATTATTACGCATAAAATAATTTATTTGAATTCTGTAACAACCAACTTTAATTCTATAAATCGTATGTTTCGTAGTGTTTTTTATTTGGTGTAATCCGAATTCACGGAATCTAAGATAGGAATAAAAAAAAAGCATATAAACAACTTCAAGATGCATGCTGAAGAAACGACTATATGAAAAACAGTGGAAGACTGTAGTGTGTTAAGCTTTGTGAGTCTAACAGTGTAAGTGGTATGTCGCTCCTAAATATGTTCTAGAAATGAAGTGTTCGGTGGAATAAACATAACCTTGTTTCGGTGTTATAGTCGTTTGTTCACCATACGGCTGAAAGTATCAATACGCGTTCTAACTTGTCGCCAAGACCAGTCCCTCTCTATCGTATCCAAGACCCATTAGATAAGAAACTCTGTAAATAGGTGCACTTTTATATATTTTAATAATTATATAATACATTTTGTAGTAAGGTTCATTGTAATTTTAGGTTGTTTGAAATAATCATATTAGTTAATTTACATTTATAACAGTTGCTGGAACGAATTGATAAACATTAAAAGTAAAATTATTTTATTTGACATCGATAATGTCAACGTTCCTTCATAATTTTAGCACGAATTTAACAATCAAGAATATGGAAAACAACTCGTCGAGTGAAAAAGAACCAGCACGCCGAAAGACGCAAAATTCCTGTTGTTTGTGTTCGTATGAGGCTGATAGAGAAAAAAACAACTCGAAACGCCACTTGCTATCCATGCACCACAAGAGTTCAAAAATTCTAGAATGTTGTGGAACACAGTTTTTAAGTAAAGCCGTTTTGCATTTCCACACGAAAGCTTTACGCAAAGAAGGATATGTTTGCAACCATTCTAAACGAAGCTTTTTGCCGAAGAGCTCTACTGAGATATCACTTGACTGTTCACAACGGATTAAAATAATTTTTATGTAAACTTTCTAATTATGCTACTAGTCAGAAGAGTAATTTGGAACGACACTAATTTCGTATCCACGGAATTCTAGAAAAAAAAATCGAAAACGGCATTCGGTGTACAAATATAACGAAACATCGTCTTCAGCGTCTTTTTGTTTCTCTTTTTCAGAACCAACATTTACGACAGTAACTGTTAACAGAGTTAAAACTGAAGAAACAGATAACTTTTTCCAAAAAAAGAAAATACTCGATTGTACCGCTTTCTTTACATATGTTTTGAATGCAATACCGTTTATGAAACGCAGTCTTAATATGTAATGCATTGTAACCAGATGCATCACCTTGAAACGCCGCTGAAATGACGCTCATTCAGCAGGGTTAGTCAAACTTTCGAACGAGGTCATTTTTAAGTTTAAAGAGCTCACATTCTTAATAAAATTTAGTAATATTCGGCCTACCATATTAAGCAATTATGTAATAGAGAGCAATATATACTATTCATGTTCCGTTTAATTTGTTCATTGCAACTTTAATCATGCCCATAAAAGAATACGTATTTTCCGTAACAGTTATAAATATAAAGTGAGAAAAGTTAATTTATAAAATATGCTATCGAAGCTGCTAATAATCAGCATATATTTATCACCTGTGTAATGAATTAGATAATTACAGTTTCTTCGTTCTTTTATTTATAATGTTGATTTTCGGTGTGCATGTTTGCTTACCTGATACAATAGGCTGGGTATCGTGATATTTTACTGTCATAGTAAATAACTGCTTTCAAATAATTATTTTCTAAAATCAGATTTTTTTTAAGCACTAGTAAAATGGAATAAGAAAGTTTATTGAATTAATTT
The DNA here is from genome assembly GCF_004210375.1 of Tachypleus tridentatus. Lineage (NCBI taxonomy): Eukaryota > Metazoa > Arthropoda > Merostomata > Xiphosura > Limulidae > Tachypleus > Tachypleus tridentatus. The sequence continues at coordinate 96,606,038 of NC_134833.1, forward strand.
GCTTGAAGAAAGAAAAATGCTATCAGTGTATAGTAAATACGTAAACTGTTATTTATGTTTGTAGAGGAAAAATGGCAAAATAGTAGGAAATATTTGTAAGAATTCTTGTGTATTTTAACTAAGTATGGAATATATATTTGCTAAGGACATGTGTGCTCACTTTACGTTGCGTGTTTATAAAAAGAGAATCGAAGAATGTGGGAGTAAGCTGAGACAGGTAAATGTTTTTATACTCAAAGGCGTATTTTATGTTTGCTCCAGGATTTAGAGTAAATAGAAAATATTTTTGTATTTCGTGTACACGTCTCTAGAAAATATCCTACATACTTTTAAGAATACTTTACAAGATTCTGTTCATGATAACGTTTATTTTGAAATTTATATATGAGCTTTTCTTTTCTGAAATATAATATACAGACTATAAAAATTCTGAACATTTATTTCAAGGAAATTAAAAATGTGTAACTCACTCTAACAAACATAATCATTTTCAAAGATGTAACGTAAATAAACACAACTGAAGCAGATCCTCATGTTAAGCTGCTTAAAATATAGAAAGCAAAAATTCACTTTAATCCCACACATTTTAGATATTTAGAAGTTTCATACTGTTCTGGCGATGTCCGTTTTCTTCAGGCCCGGCATGGCCAGTTGGTTAAAGCACTTGACTCGTAATCTGAGGGTCGCACGTTTGAATCCCCCTCATAGCAGGAGTTGGCAATGGATGGTGATCACTAGCTGCCTACTAAACTACAAATTGGGAAAACTGTGCTTTATCAGCCATGGGTATCGAAACTTGAATTTTAAGGTTATAAGCTTCTCATTTACAGGATATATTTGTAAGCACTTTTGATATATTAAGCATAAGTTCACTTTGAAATAGAAAAACTGAGTAATCAAGAATTCGAATATTCTTCCATAACTTGAAGTCTCCCGTTGGTACAACGGTAAGTTTACGAATTTACAACGCTAAAATCAGGAGTTCGTTTTCTCTCGGTGGACTCAGCAGATAAGCAGATGTGGCTTTGCGATAAGAAAACACCAACACCTACACATTACCTTTAAAACGTGATCAAAATTAATCAGGTTATTATTTCTGCTTATCTCTCGTAATTAGCCCCCCGCTAGTACAGCAGTATGTCTCCGGATTTACAACGTTCAAATCAGCCGTTCGATTCCCTTCGGTGGGCTGAGCAGATAGCCTTATGTGGCTATGCTATAAGAAAAACACATCTCTTGTAATTAAATTCATTTATTGGGGGTGCGAGATAGCATTCCAGAGGGTTCGAGAAAACATTTATTTTGGTCCCCTTCACCTTTATTCGTAAATAAATAATTGCTGTGAGGGGTGCGAGAACATATACAAAATTTTAAGGGTGCGGGGCATAAAAAAGGTTGGGAACCACTGGACTGGAAAGAAGACAGCTATCCAACATCGCTAACCTTTCATCTTGAACAACTCCAGTTGAATAGTGGACTAAAACGTCACATTATAACACCCACACAGTTGAAAGGGTTGAAACCAGATATATTTTTGGGCATCTAGTTAGTGAAAGTGGGTTTTTCTCGAGGTACTCCCGTTTTTCTCCCACAGTTAAATTACCGGGTATTTGGATTTACAGATACCTACCCTTGTGTTGTGTTTTTTTTATGTTTTTATGTAGTCAATATTTAACCTCTCACGAAACACCAATGGACCTTTGCCTTTAGTTGACTGCATAATCTCGTTAACTTTAAGTTTCGTAGGCGTAACTATTATAGTTATTGTTATCAGTCCAGTTAAGTCTAACTTCGCGTGTAGGGCGAAGAGAAGGTCTCTTCTGAGCGCCCTCGATTGCTTTGCACCTCTTTTGAGATGCAAAATTAAATCGAAATACCTGCCATGATTTGTATTTATTTATCTCCATCCATTCTGTTTGTAGCTTTGATTTGAAAAAGTTGAAGATAGTTACACGAGTAAAGCGTTAAGTTTGCGACAGAAATTTTCATTGAACATTTCTGAAGTAGTTTGAGGTAAGAAAGCGTTTCATGCGTTTAATTCGTAATTAATGAAGTACGTTACTTATTAATCATTTATAAAAGTTTTTATTTAACAAAGGCAATGACTGAAAAACTAGAAAGAAAAGGTATATTAATTTCAATACACTTCTGCCAACACAAATATTTAATGTGTGGTAACAACGATAGATATAGATGAAATACAGGAGTTGTGTATATTACATTAAAACCATTGTGCAGCCCTAGATTTTAGAGCTATGTCTTGTCACGTAAGTAAAAGGCTCTGGGTGAATATGCTACATCCAAAGCCTACTAAAATGCATATGGTGAATCAGTGCAATAACATTCTAGCGCCCTTTGCAGTACTCTAATTGCCTGTTTTTATGTGTTATAGCACGATTAAACAGATATTATTATTAGCAAAGTAAAGAAAATCACATTTTACTTAAATAATCAAAGAGTTAATTATATTTTATTATCGCTTCTATAACGAACTGATAAAACTTATCCTAATTTACATCGATAATGTGAACGATTCTCTTTATTTCAGCAGAAATTTAACAATCAGGAATATGGAAAACAACTTTACGAGTGTAAAAGGACCAACACGCCGAAAGACGCATTATTCGTGTTCTCTGTGTATCTATCCATACTAAGTAGTTATTTAGTAGAGAGCAATATGTACTGTTCATGCTAAATTTGTTCATTGCTACGATAACCATGTCGTTAAAGTTTATGTATTTCCAGTAACAGATTTAATATCGAATTGCAAAAGTTGACTTACAAAATATGCTTACAAAGCTGATCAACTCCTTATATTTATTGCTTGTGTATTAATATTTATAATATTGCTTTTTTAGTGTGAGTGTGTTTGCTTCACTGATAAAATATGCGGGATATCACCACATTTTACTGTCGTAAAAATAATTATTTTCTGAAAAAAAAAAGAGATCATTTTCTATCATTATGAACTAATAAAATATGACATTACACTATATTAAAAACAAAATATAATAGTAGAGCAACTGAATAAGATACTGGAAAATATAGAATAATAATGAAACTGAATAATTTTCTAGAAGAAAGAAAATAGCTACCAATGTACAACAAATACGTTGACTGTTATTTATGTTTGTAAAGGTAAAAATGGCGAACTTCACAATATGTTAATAAGAAATATCTTTTAGGATTCTTGTGTGTATTAGCTTGTTTGTTTGTTTCGGATTTTCGCGCAAAGCTACTCCAGGGCTATCTGTGCTAGCCGTCCCTAATTTCGCAGTGTAAGACTAGAGAGAAGGCAGCTAGTCATCACCACCCACCGCCAACTCCTGGGCTACTCTTTTACCAACGGAAATAGTGGGATTGGCCGTCACATTATAACGCTCCCATGGTTGAAAGGGCGAGCATGTTTGGTGCGACCGGAATTCGAACCCGCAACCCTCGGATTACGAGTCGAACGCCTTAACACACTTGGAAATGCCGGGCCACGTGTTAGCTCAGTACGGCTTATATATTTGTTAAAATCATGTGTGCTTACTTTTCGTTACTTGTTTATAAAGATGATGGGAGTGAATTCACACAGGTAAATGTTCTTATACTTAAGGGAATATCTTATATTTGCACCAGGATTCAGAGTGAAGAGAAAATATTTTTTGTACTACGTGTATGCATGATTCTAGAAAATGTCATATATACTTTTGAAAACAGAAAATATATGAAATAGACGAATCTTTACAAGATTAGGTTCATGATCACAATCAAACTCTTCTATGAACCATATTTCCTCAAATATAATCATTTTAAAAGATGAAACGTTAGAATACACATCTCAACCAAATATTCTCTAATTCTTCTTTTTCTCAAGTTAAGACAGATTCAGAGAATGTAACCTTTCATATGATAATTCCTCTTTTCAGGTACCGTTCTCTGAGCCCTTTTAAACAGTGCAATGTCTTTCCGTGACTGTACAAGTATTACATATTTCAAAAGTGTTCTAAACAATGGTCTATATAATGAAATTATAAGCTGTTTAAACTTGTATTCATTATTCCCGATGTTACAAGTATCTAACCACTACCAAACCACACTGCTTTGACGAATTAACTCACTCATCAACCATAAGAACAAAATCTCTTTCTTTCATGACACTCTTAAGGTTTTCTTGATCCAAATTGTGCTTACAATTCAAGCTATGATAACCCTTATGTATTTACTCTAATTAAAACTCATCTCACGTTCATCTTATATTATTCTCCAAATACTTTTTGAAGCACCAATGTCCTCTTGACAGCCAGCAACACCCAAAACATAAATATCATTACAAAACGTCAATAGTTTATTGACCATACCTTTACGTAGGTCATTGAATTAAATCAAAATAGGCAAATATACCCCACGTGACATAATTACAAATTAATTAACTGTATCTGTAATAAAAATCTGCTCTCTTCTATCCAGCAATTTTTTCCAGTTAGCAAATTATCCATCACATCTACAGAGATAATATTTTCAAAGATATTTATGAGGTGCTTAGTGTTAATTTTCCCTTTTTCAATCAACCTTTTTTCTTTAGTCAGTCTCCTATTCACTGTTTTTCTTAATACCCTGGAATGTACGTGTTCATGCTAATCATGTTCTAAGGTGTTGCAAGTCTTCTTTCGTCCTTGATATTTTAACCTGATCTACATACTGATATCTCAGGTAGTAATTTTTCTATGCAATGCAAGGATGGTGCCATTAAAATGCAGGTGGAAGAGAATACCCACACCACATGCACGTTTCGCGCCAAAGGAGCAGGAGGCATGGACAGGAAAAAGGGAAGAAAATGAAACGTGGTCTCTTCGAGAGGCAAAATGGGTCTCCTGCAAGAATATAACATGAACTGAAAAAACTACTGTGCAATTCCACGCACCACCCAGATGTTGAGTGATGCAAAGTCTCCTCAACATGGGTTGGAGAGGCCCAGCCCTCCTCAGGAGATTGGGACTCTCCTTCCCAAACCACGTGAGCACCCAGATGAAATGTCTCCTCAGAGACCCCATTGCCAGAAGCTGTCGAATCTGGGGGCGGGATGGTGGAAGCCTCCACCCATTTCCCCCACACTTTTAGTACCCGACGACGAATGCCCCACAACCGCCGCAGTATACGATGCCATGCGCCTCGTGCAATGCAAGGACGTGTGGCCACCACTACATACACACTTGATGGTACAGTCACTGTCTGCGTGTCCAAACTCCAGACATTTCCCGCACCTTGGGGTCCGGCAAGCACTTAGTAAGTGTTCTTCTTGGTCTTTGGAGGAGCGCACAAAGAATGGCTATGAGCACTTGTGTAGCTTAGAAACATAACGTCTGGGTAAAAAGAAAGAGGGAAAATATGTTCGGTAATTTATGAATAAAAGTAAATTCGTGTAAAGAGTTACTCATGTTGGAAATAAAGAAATAACTTATCCTTACTTTGGTGAACAAAATATTCATCATATCTTGACATTTTCATGAGGTTTCTCCTAAACTACATAAGCTCAGATACTTTAACTTTTACATACAGGTATATAGATGATTTAATAAGTATAAATAATTCTGAAATAAATCATGTGATTAGCACTATTTATCCGATAAATTAGAAATTGAATATACTTCAATATCTAATATAGAGGGATATTATTTAAATTTATAAAGCTAATTAATTGAAAACGATATTAATGTAAATACGTTTGATAAAAATATTTTGCCTTTCTGATGTATGATTTACCCTCTTTTATTAGTATTGTACCATATTATTCTTTTATAAGCGCTACAAATTTACAGTTATTAAGATTTTATAAAATTTGAAATAAATTACATTTTTAAATATTAATGTTGAAATATTCATACCAAAAATAATATTTAATGAATTTATCAAACAATCTTTAGAAAAATTATTAAAATATTCTGTAATAAATATAATAATGTATTATATAAATATAAAGAAGTAAAAATTAAAGACATTTCAATAAAAGTTTCTAATAAACATTTTCAATTGTTATAAAGGTCATATCAAGAACTTGGCACTACTTTATGCGGTTGAACTCATTACCGTATATATTGGTGTTTAAAAAGTGGTAGTTACAATGGGTGGTGGTTTTATTTCTCAGATGACGGATTGAATTTTTTCATATTAGTATAATTCGTCAAATAAACTACCAGCCACGTTTTCTTAACAGCATACAGGGTGATGGAATTTTAGCTTCGGGAGGTAAGTGGATTTAACATATCTACCCCCAAATGGCAGTATCATGTTATTGTTTTTATTCTGTAATTGAAAAGCAGTTACTGCTTTACAATTGTTTCTAGGCAGAGAAGGGTGATATTTATGTGCATGTTGTGGAATTGAGCACTAACATCTTGTGTTCTTAACTGCTGTTTCGTTGCTTTATTCTACTTGCCACAATAATTTGCCAAAGTTTAGCAACAAACATTTTGTAAATCTTAACGTGTTTACAATGTGTATTTCCTGAATCTTTTACGCGTCATGTATAAAATGTACATTCCTTTTGTATTGTGTAACGAAAGGCCCCCACCTTCTGTAATTTATTAGCTTCCCGTATAATGGGTTCTTGATAATTCCATTTTTATGTGAATGTTTTATAGGAATTTAACATTAGTTTCATTTCGTGTTGTTCCTGTTATTATAACAAATAGACTCAACAGCCACACACACTGTGAACCTCTCAATGAAATCCAAATGTGCAGTCTTAATTAAAATGTTTTAACACTGTATTATTTCAATGTTAATAACTAAATGCGTGAAATAGTTTTTGAACTCCCTGAGTAGTGACAGTGAAGGTGGCGTATGATAGAGCAAACATGTACGAGTGTTTTATGTTTCTGTAAGCTTTGAGTATTTTTTGTCAAAAAACGCGTACATTTATTTTGTATAAAAGTGGGTGCTTCTCGTATTATGTCTTTCAAAACGTACCGGAACATAAGCTACAGAATCCATATTGTGCGACTCTAGGAAAGATTGTGTAGAAAACGTTTATTGCCATAAGAGTACGATACTTTCATTGTATTATCCAGATTATTTTAATGTCGTCGGACGACAAGAAACTTTGTTCCAGGAAAGTTTAGTGGCATGCGCTGATAAAGGTACTCGCTGAGATAACAGCGTGTAGATTTGGTTAAACCATCAAAGACGAAATAATACTTCTAACCTTCGAACAGGATTGATATGAACACGTACATTCCAGGGCATCTCAAAGAACGGTGAATAGGAGACGGACTAAAAGTAATTTTGCCAGGACGGAGAACTTCAAATTGATACAACCAGAACTTTCTACTGTTCTCTTGTTTAGACAAAAAGCAGGCTAACCTACTGTTAGAACATCGAAACCATGTGATATATTCGGATGAAAATTGTTTCTAGGCACATAAACTTACGTTTTGGGCGATTTTAAATTTCCTCAGAGTTGGTATTCTTTATCAGTATCTCAAATAACCCACTAGAAACAACGCTATCTAAAATTTATTTTTAATTCGTAATATAGAAATGGGTGGAAGTTGAGCAGCATCTACTTGCAAGTAATCATTTATCTACTAGGTTCGATGTTTTGTTCTGTACGGAGATGAGTCGTAATGATATTTTGGTAATAAATATCAAAAGCGCAATTTTGAAGGGATGTCGAAAGAATTGTTATGAATTTGGAAGCTCTGATCAACTATAAAATATTTCCTTATAAAGGATAAGAAGCTTGTTACCTATATTAAAAGTATAGGTTAGCTACAAGTAAAAACAAAACAAAAAAACTATTAGCTTTTTTTTAAAAGAGGGTATAAAGGAATAAATTAAAGAAAAGCATTTTGAATTTTAGAAGTTTAACTAGTTTAATAGGAGGATTAATTTAATCAAATGTGGGAATTAGAATATCGAAAGGGATGTATCAAAGTTTTGGTTCAAAAATCCAGAAATTAACAATAAATACCACGCGTAGCTAACTGGAAAGAATAGGTGAATGGGGCATGAAGCATAAGATTACTATAACTTAAATTATTAGCATTGTTCGGATCGGGATAACCTTAAGTTTTGGGGAAGAAAGGGGTTTTGGTATAATGGTTTATCAGTCAGTGAACCCATCGAAGTGGTGTGGTTTCCTAGCGATAATGTGTATGTGCTTCTTACTTATAACAAAGCCATATCGATCTACTGGTAGTTTAGTTAAATCAACGGAGATATTTAATAAATGTCTAAACAGCCTATAATTTCATTATACAGGAAACTGGTTAGGCTATATTTGTAGTTAGGACATTTCATTGTTCTAAAGGGCTCAAAGAACGGTGTCTGGGATAGATGGATTTCCATATTGAAAGTAACAATATCTAAAATTGTTTGATCTTAAAAAATATTAGATCGAGTCGAGTCGCGGGTTTCAAGGCCGCCGTCAAGCAGATCAGACGTGCAAGTCGAGAGCTGCGAGACAAGTACATTGAAGACTAGGTATTCGTTGAAGTGCATAAAGTTTTACTCAAAAAGGTTAGCCCTTAGTCCTTATCAGGACTAGTAAAACAAGATGAAGCGAAGGAAGATACCAACACGATCCAATGGAAAAGCCCTTTCGAACGAAGAGATAATGGAAATGCTGAACAAAGCAATCGAAGGACCAGCCTCTGAATCACTGAGTAGTTCAACTGAGATTTCTGAAAGCGAACACTCAGGAGCTGAAGAATCACCGAGACGAGAATTTTATGAAACAAACGAGACATCAAACAAGAGGAGGCTGAAGAAGAAAAAGTACATGGTAAGTATAGTTTCTGACAATTCTACTAACCCCAACCTTAACGACGCTACTAATAGTACTAAAAATCAGTGTTAGCAACGTAACCCATGTTAATGACGACAAAGCCACTTGCTCTAACGAAAATAACTTAAACTAACACCACCACTGTCACACAAACACACGATTCTCCTAACTACAGAATCCCAACTCTGTTCATCAGAGGAGTAAATAACACAACACGCATTCCACAGATTGTCAAACAACTGAGGGCCTATTACCCGGGCATTCAGTTTAAAGACATCAAACGTCTTCCTAATGGAAGAATCATGTTTAACTGTTCCGAACCACAAGAGTTTGCACACATTTTGGCCCACTGGCCCAAGGATGCCTTTGGGGTTCAAGCCACTATCACCACACCAAAAACCAATACACCAAAACTAAGTCATAATCAGAGGTGTCGATTTCGACATCGAAGATCATGAAATCACTGACAAAGTAATAACTCAAGGCTTTGACATTGCATCATCAAACAGAATTATCTCATTCAGAACGAAACAAAAAAAACGCCACTGATCAAGGTAACCGTCAACAAAAAAGACGATCAGGATAAATTATTAAAAAACGGTTGCCTTTTATTTGTCAAAAGACACACGACCGAACCGGAAAAAACACACCAAAAACCCATTATCCAATGCTACGGTTCGGACACACAAAAACTAATTGTATGGCCAAGGACAGATGTGTCAGAGATGTGTTAGATGTGGCGGATCTCACGAGGTCGCTCAGTGTCCTAACGAGCGTAACCAAGTGAGATGCGCTAACTGTCAGGGCCCCCACGCAGCCAGTTACAAAGGCTGCCCCAAATACGCAACAGATTCCTTTTCAAAACCACGAACAATAATAATCAAACCCACGGCACCCACATCACCAAACAACCTTTACTACCAACTCCAACTGACTCGCAAATCACTCAACCTCAACCAACACGTACTTACGCGGACGTAATACGCCCGAAAACAACACAAGCATTCAACCCCACAGATTTCACCACAAACTTGCTAACAATGCTGATAGAATTCAGTGATCTCCCCTCATTCGAATCGAGGCACGAATCACTCAAGGCTGTTTGCAGCCTTGCAAGTTATTATTCTAACCTTCCTCACTTTAAACCACCATCTTTCACTCAAAATTCATGCAAGGGAAATAAAACACAATAATACAACATATTAAAATCTTACACATCAACTGCCAAGGAAATCTCAAAGACAAAAGGATAGAAATATACAACATAAACAAACATATAAACGCCAACATAATCATCGTTTCAGAAACACTTTGCACAGAGAAACAAAACACCACAATCCCCGGATTCATCACGCACAGCATATCTCACTCAGAAAACAACAGAGGTATAATAGCTTACTTTAGTACGAAAATATCGGATTTAATCTCGATAGAAGATTCCTTTAAATCTGACATCAATGAGACCATTTTTTGTAATATACACTTTAACAACCGGCTAACTATTCCGATTCTAGCCATATATTGCTCACCAACTAAAGATATCGACATTAACTTCCTTCAAAAATGTGTTAATCGTAAACCCAAACCAATTATTATTGGAGATTTTATATGCAAAAACGGCTCGTTTGGGTTGAAAATATTTTACATAGAAGAGCGAACAACGTTTCGACCTTCTTCGGTCATCGTCAGGTTCACAAAGGAGGTAACTGGGTGTCGAAATGTAGAGGGCGGTATTAGATGTTTGAATATATCATTTTATTTATTTTATTATATTAATATAGATATAAAGGCGTTCCTTTATATTGGTTTATTTTGGGTTTAAGTTGTTGTATAAGTAAGGCTTCTTTAATTTTGCGTTTGTTTATGTTTGTTTCTTTATTTAGTATTTGAGTGTTTTCTATGGTTATGTTGTGTTTATTTGACTTGCAGTGTTCGAAAACGTGTGAAGGTGACTTTTTATGTTCTTTGAATCTGGTTTCCATTTTTCTACTTGTTTCTCCAATATAGAAGTCGTGGCAGTTATCACATTGTATTTTATAAATAATGTTGGTGTGGTGTTTGTCAGTGTAGTTTTTACATAGTATAGACCTCAGTTTTGTGCCGGGTTTTTGAATAAATTTGGTATTAACTGGAATATCATTTTGTTACTAATTTTTGCCAAATGTTGGTTATTTGTTTGCTGATGTCAGGAATATATGGTATACAGCAGTATATGGTTTCGTGGTTTTTTTGATTCGTGAGCTGTATTTACTTTAGTTGGTTGATTTTGCTTTTTGTCTAGGTGTGTGCGTATGTTTTCTACGGTTTGTGGAGGAAACTTATTGATGTTGATGAAGTATTGTTTTATTTTGTTTTCTTTAATTTTATCTGGTGAGAATAGTTTTATGGCTGTGTTTATTTGGTTTCTTAGTATGTTGAGTTTTTGTTTTGTTTCATGTGCTGTGTCTCAAGGAATGTATTGTCCAGTATGGGTGATTTTTCGGTGGATTTCCGTTTTGAATTGTGTGTCAGTTCTTGTAATTTTGAGGTTAAGAAATGATATTTGATTGCTTTCTTTCTGTTCACATGTGAAGTTAATGTTGGGATGTATGGCGTTAATGTGATTTGAAAACATTAAATGTGTGTTCTGTAGATTTGAATCCCGCAACCGTGTCATCTACATATCTGTACCAGCATAGTGGTGGATGTAATGCTGTGTTAATTGCTTGTTTCAACTTGTGTCATAAAAATATTGGCTAGGACTGGTGATACTGGGTTGCCCATGCTTAGGCCATTTTAATCATAAAGCCTTAATGGCCAGTTTCGATGTTATATCCCTCTTTACAGAAGTTCCAACCACTGAAGCCTGCAAGATAGCCTTAGAACTCTATATCCGAGACCCTAACCCAACTATAGAAATTCCCAGTAACCAGTTAGCAACCCTCATAGAATTCACCACGATAAAGACAAACTTCATGTTCAACAACCACAACTATATACAAACAAATGGCCTAAGCATGGGCAACCCAGTACACCAGTCCTAGCCAATATTTTTGACATAAGTTGAAACACAAGCAATTAACACAGCATTACATCCACCACTATGCTGGTACAGATATGTAGATGACACGGTTGCGGGATTCAAATCTACAGAACACACATTTAATGTTTTCAATCACATTAACGCCATACATCCCAACATTAACTTCACATGTGAACAGAAAGAAAGCAATCAAATATCATTTCTTAACCTCAAAATTACAAGAACTGACACACAATTGAAAACGGAAATCCACCGAAAAATCACCCATTCTGGACTATACATTCCTTGGGACTCTGCAAATGAAACAAAACAAAAACTCAACATACTAAGAAACCAAATAAACACAACCATAAAACTATGCTCACCAGATAAAATTAAAGAATTAAACAAAATAAAACAATACTTCATCAACATCAATAAGTTTCCTCCACAAACCGTAGAAAACATTATACGCACACACCTAGACAGAAAGCAAAATCAACCAACTAAAGTAAATACAGCTCACGAATAAAAAAAAAAAACCACGAAACCATATACTGCTGTATACCATATATTCCTGACATCAGCAAACAAATAACCAACATTTGGCAAAAATTAGTAACAAAATGATATTCCAGTTAATACCAAATTTATTCAAAAACCCGGCACAAAACTGAGGTCTATACTATGTAAAAACTACACTGACAAACACCACACCAACATTATTTATAAAATACAATGTGATAACTGCCACGACTTCTATATTGGAGAAACAAGTAGAAAAATGGAAACCAGATTCAAAGAACATAAAAGTCACCTTCACACGTTTTCGAACACTGAAAGTCAAATAAACACAACATAACCATAGAAAACACTCAAATACTAAATAAAGAAACAAACATAAACAAACGCAAAATTAAAGAAGCCTTACTTATACAACAACTTAAACCCAAAATAAACCAATATAAATGAACGCCTTTATACCTATATTAATATAATAAAATTTATATATTCAAACATCTAATACCGCCCTCTACATTCCGACACAGTTACACAACCCCTTTCAAACATGTGGTCAGCTTCCGGTCAGTTACCTCTTTCTTTGTGAACCTGACGATGACCGAAGAAGGTCAAAACGTTGTTCGCTCTTCTATGTAAAATATTTTCTCAACCCAAACGAGCCGTTTTTGCATATAAATTTCTCAACAAGTGGGTTTCTCGACATCACTGATTGGAGATTTTAATTCACCGCACACAGAATTAAGGGGTAACAGACACACGCAGAGGATCATGCATAAAAAAATTTTTATCTCTAGCAATAAAATGCACTTAATTAATAACCATACACCTACACACTTCTCAGCCGCTAACGGCTCATACGATGTACTCGATTTCATCATCGCACACAAGGACATGGTTAACAGAATATCTAACTTTAAAGTGCATGATGAAATCACCAGTGACTACTTCCCCATGTCATGTATGATTCACCCGTGCCATCCTGCTGTGGCGTACGTGACTCCTTCCGCATACATCTACACGGAAACAGACTGGCTCACTTTTAATGCCTCTCTGGACTCGTACCTACCCCATCCAATCGAACATGTAAATAACAACAAAACAGAACTAGACAACTATGTTGATCAAATTACAGAAGCCATAAAGAAAGCCATAAAAAAAAACACAATTCCTAAATCAAAAAGAAAACAATCACTTATTCAATGGACTCTAACACCAGAAATTCACGCACTAATAATCAAACGCAGACAATTAAGACGAACACACTACATCACACGCGATCCACACATTAAAACAGAAATCAATAGAACAAATACAAAAATTAAACAAGAAATTAAAAAAGCAAGAGAAAACAATTGGCAAAACTTCTGTAAAAACTTAGAAAAACCAAGAACAATCCAAAAGAATTCTGCAAAAAATTCAAGAGTATTGCTTCAGACAAAAACACAAATCACATGCTACAACATATCACACACAACAATAAAATCGCAAGGACGGACGTAGAGAAAGCTGACTTATTAGCTGACTATTACAAATCCTCTTTTAGCGATTTAAACTTAGCAGATTTCGACACACAACAACCAACACCATGTCAAAAACTTCATAAATACAATCCAAGCTTCATTCTCACCAGGATTCCCCGGCGAGACACTAGAAGCATACTCAAATTCAATCAATACAAAAGTAACCATAACTGAACTAAAAATTACTATCAAAAACTTGAAGAACACTTCCCCCGGACATGACCAAATACCAAATATTATTCTCAAAAAAAGTTCCACTCTCCTACTACACATCACCAACATCATGAACATTTTACTAGCGACCGGGTATTACTCTGACACGTGGAAAAAAGCCATCATAACAACGATCCCTAAGAAACAAACTAATAGAACAAATCCAGATAATTTCCGCCCCATCAGTCTGTTAAGCTGCCTTGGCAAACTGATGGAGAGAATTATCTCCAACCGTCTCCTCCATTTTTGCGAATCAAACAACATCCTTCCAGAATCTCAAAATGTCTCCAGAGAGAAGAGACAAACGGATCACCTCACACGACTCACCGAATCAATCTACAAAGCTTACAACAACAATCAAGTAATCATCGGGGTATTCCTAATGTCAAAAAAGCATTCGACAGCGTATGGCACAACGCCATCATATAGAAACTAAATCACTTACAAATAAATCCCACGATAGTCAAATGGATTTCAAATTTCTTAACCAATAGAACAGCACAAGTAAAAGTCAATAAAACCATATCCAAATCATTTAATATAACGGCAGGAGTGCCCCAAGGATCAGTCCTCTCTCCACTTCTATACATAATTTTCGTCAGTGACATACCTTTTCCAAATCTAACATACACACACAATTTACAATACGCAGACGACATCGCAATCTGGAGCACCTCCAGAAATCCAGTGATGGCCATGTCTCGCGTACAAGAATCACTGAACAACATCTCAACATGGAGTAACAAGTGGAGAGTAGTGTTAAATCCAACAAAAACACAAGCAATCACCTTCTATAGAAAACTACAGAAGCAAAGAAAAAATCTAGAAAAAATAAAACTATCACTTGGAAACACAACCATTAACATGAGCAAAAACATCACATTCCTTCGCGTCACTTTCGACACAAAACTAACATGGAAAAAACAAACAATATACACTCATCAATCAGAAAAATGGCCACTTTCGACACAAAACTAACATGGAAAAAACAAACAATATACACTCATCAATCAGAAAAATGATTTCATATCTAAAGCCTATAACTGGTAAAAAATCGAAATGCGCACCGAACACCATTATACAAATATATACAAGGCTTGCATCCGTCCACTAATAGAGTACGGATGTCAAGTAACATACAATATGTCAAACAACACACTCCAGAAAATCCAAGTGCAACAAAACAATATTAAAATCTGCATTCAGGCTACCATCATTTACGCCAACAAATTATCTACACCAAATTAGTAATTTACCAACTATAAAAGATAGAATAACGGAACTTTCTCTCAAATATTATCTAAAAGCAGAAAATAGAAACAAATTAACGGCATCACTACACAAATTATCAAGTGCACCAACAAAATACATATCACCTTGCAACATATTTCAAGAATCACAATCCACTCAAAAAAGAATCTAAATAAATAAAATCCATGTTATTAACATGAATTCCTTTTTTTTTTTTTTCAGGTACAGGGCACACGACAGGCAAAACTTTCGGCGCCTGTCATGTGAAAGTGGGTTTTCTCGGGGCAATCCCGTTTCCCCCCCCCACATCAAAATCTTTAGGCATTGGATTTCTAGATCCCAGCCCAGGCAACTCTTTTGCCAGACCCTGAATCGTGCCGTTTGATTTGATCTGGATTTGAATGAATTATATTCATGTTCACATCTGCCTAACTTCTTCCTTTCGGGACAGGTCCCGGCCTTTCTTTCCACTGCTGCCTTTGCCTCCACCCAAAAAGTCAAGAATAATAACAGTAATTAATTTATTAAATAAAATAATAATAATAATAATAAAAACTACCATTTAATCTTAACAATCCACGAAAGGGGACGAAGAGGAACCACAACGTTCATGAACACCCCAGTTGGAGAGAGCTCTTCTGATTTCTCTAAACTGAACCCCTACCACGTGAGTTTAGTTTAGTTAGGAATATTAGATCCGTTGCAGATGCGTATTTAAGGGATACGCCTTTGAAACGATTGTTACGGTAAGTTAATTTTTTTTTTTTTGAAAAACTTAAATTCAAGCTACCAACATTTTCATAGTCTACATGTTTATATTTGAGGAAGGAATAGCTCTTTCGTTTCAAATTGAATATGATCATGAACATTGTCTTCTAAAGATGCTTTTGCATAAAATTAACTTTTCATCTTTTGAAATTTACCAAGGATATTTCCTAAACATGTACACGCACAAAAGAAAAATATCTTCTATTCACTGTAAATCCTGTTGCAAAAATAAAATACGCTTTTTGAGGTAGAACAAATACCTGTCTCAGCTTACCCCTACTTCGATTGTCTTTTTGCAAACAATTAAAGTGAGCAGACACTTTTAACAAATGGGTATTTGTGTAGGTATATTGGAATATCATAATCTGCTAAAACACTCAAAAATACAAACATATCTTAACATACTATAAACATTACCACTTTCACTCTTCCAAACATAACAGTCCACGGAGTTACTTTATGTTGATGGTATTTTCTTCTCTTAGTAATGTACTCGGTTACTGTATTTCACCCCTCGGTGTAGATTCCTGTACATGGTGAAAGGACCTCCCAGGGAAGGTTCTTTTCCGTCTGGTTACTTTGTGGGATCTAAACATCTCCCACGTGTTTGTCGTGCGTGGCGACCCGTGAAGGGGAGAAGAGGATCCTGTTGGTTGAGGGGTCAACCCTAACACACCACTTTGGCCTTGAATTTCTGTAGACGGGTGGCCTTTAGGTGGCCCCCCTTGGGTCAATCGGCTGGTCCACTTGGGATAGTCAACCAAGTACAAGTGTTGGAAGTTCTCAACGAATGTTGTCGACATTGTGCCTGATGCTTGTGTTTGGGTAGAGTGCTCACGAAACCCTGGCGTTGCAGCATTGCCCTTGCATGACATTGTAGTACGTCCCCTCGTAGGGCTCCATGGTGGGTGGGGTTAGTGGGTACCGAAATTTCTTTTTTCCTATGGATCCTCCTCCAAAAAATTTAAATAAAACTGTGAAAAAATAGTCATTGGGTAAGCGACCATGTCTTGAAGACTTTGAACAGCAATCTTCAACACCTGTAACACACGTACCTCATTTTCTTGTATCACATTCTCTTTCAGGAAAATCTTTAGGGCAATTGTCCGCCTTTTTATTCAGAAGGGACTAGAGGGTCTTGCTGGCTCTCCAAAGCCAGTAAAGAAGCTTCGATCTGGAGACATTAGTTGAAACATCCACAACCCACCACAGTGAACTTCTCTTGAATTGAACGGCAATTGGGGATATACCTATTGAGGTTACCTCTCTTGCTACCTTGAGTTTAGCACGAGGAGTTATTGTTGAGAGGGATTTGGAGAATGTTCCCGAGACAGAAATTCCCGCTGGTCTCTCCACTGAAGAAGTTTCTACAGTGAGGCGCATCTCCATTCGCAAAGATTGAGTTACACTGCCAACAAATACCCTCGTTTTGACATTCACATTATTACGTGCCCCTGCTTCCATCGAAGTAGGTTATCTAATTTCCAGGGTACGGCCATACATTCCAAACCCTCTCCGATGTTTCTAATGTCAAATTCGGCCACTCAAAGACATCATGTCGTGGTTCCCTGACATGTGCTCGTTGTGGTGGCAAGGACCACGATGCCTATGATTGTGACATGGACCGACATTGCGTTATCAGCACTGGTTCTCACACCTCCTACTTTCGTTCTTGCCCCAAATGTTTGGGAAAAAAAACAGATGCAGCGTTTGAAAACGACTCAACATTAGTTATCCTGAGGCTCGGAAATTGCTGCCTGCCACTCCATCTCGGACATATGTTACTGCACTTCGTTCCACAACTACGGTGGGAGTGCAGACAGATCTCTGTGCCTCCAAGAAAATCTTTTTCAAAACAAATGAAAAGACTTGATCTCCATGGTTAAAAAGGTTGAATCGACTTCCACACCCATCTCTGTTCCTCCCATACATTCCAACAAACCTCAAGATCCACAATGTTCAGTTTCAAATACAGGCATTTTTTCTGATACATCTTTTTCTCCCACCCCAAGAGGCAAAACAATCATTCGTTTGCGTCCTCAGTCACTGGAATCCCCTTCCAATAACAGACCTGCCCAATCGACCCAGGGCAGGATCCATGGAGGTTGATAGACCTCCGACTAAGGACAGAAAGGGGAAAAAAAATACGTGGTCGTAAACAGAAGGGTTCTCCAGCCACTTCGCCTACCCGTCATTTAAAATGGCCACTTTGATACAATGGAACTGTCGAGGCTTACGTTCTAATCTGGATGATATCAAAACACTGCTTTCTACCATCTTGCATGTCTTTCCTTACAAAAAAAAATTTCTAAAACCTGCTGAACAGTCACCATTCGGCAGTTTTCTCTGTACAGAAATGACTGTAATGGACGAGTACATGGAGGGGTGGCACTATTGATTGATTAGCATGTGCCTACCCTGTCTTTGTCACTCAACACACCCTTGGAGGTCGTAGCCATCTGTATTTCCTTGCGTCATAACATCACTATTTGTTCTCTATACCTGTCCCCTGGTAAGACATATGATCAATCAGACCTTGATGCTCTCGTTGAACAGTTGCTGTCTCCCTTTCTACTCCTGGGGAACTTTAATAGACACCTTCCCCTTTGGGGAAGGAAGTGCTGTTATTGATGGGAGAGGTCGCTCTGTAGAGCGTATGCTCTTCGATCACAATCTCTCTTTTCAATACTAGTTCTTCAACTTATTTTCATGCACCTAGTCAGTCCTTTATCGCTATTGATCTGTTTGCTCTCCTTCATTATTCTCCCACTAGGCAGTGATCATTTTCTTATACTTTTGGGAGTGACTAGCCGTGGTCGATGCCACCCTACCCGCGTGCACCGGTGAAAGCTGGATCAGGCAGACTGGTCCACTTTTACTGCTCTTGCAGAACTTGATCCTGCCATCGTGAATCAGCCCTCAATAAACGACTGTGTTGCAGCTGTAACTGGTTGTATTATACAAGCAGCTGCTCAGTGTATTCCTAAAACCTCGACACGTTTACCACGATATCCTCGTGGAATCCTGCTTGTTATTTAGCACAGAAGGCTCAAAAACGGGTATGGGATACTTTTCGTAGATATCCCGCACTTTCGAAACTCGTCACTTTCCAACGGGCCCGTGCACATGCTAGGTGGGTAAGATGTGAAAGCCAGAAGGAATCTTGGATTAAGTTCACAAGTAGCATATCTTCTACCACCAGTTCCAAGGTCATATGGGTTAGGGTTCGAAAGGTTAGTCGGCACTACAATTCTGTCCTCCTCTCGATCTTACTCTCTTGTCAGTAGGTGGCTGATGTCCGGAGCATCGCTGATACTCTAGGTGAAAACTTTTACCGGGTATCTAGCACTTCTTGTTCCTCCAACTTCATGGCTATCAAGACTCGGGCAGAGCATTCACCCTTTTCCTTTCGAACTGACTATTTCTGACTATAATCGATCCTTTACACCGGTGGAGCTGAAAATGGCCCTTCATCTGTCTGGCGGTACATCTGTTGGACCTGATGATGTACACTATGACATGCTGCGCTATCTCTCTCCTGCTTCTCTTGATGTCCTTCTAATTCTCTTTAACCGGATCTGGCGTCAGAATGTTTTTCCTTATGCTTTGCGCCAGGCTGTTATTTTACCTTTCTCTAAGCCAGGGAAAAATCCCGAGATTCCTTCAAACTACCGTCCAATTGCTCTGACGAGCTGTCTATGTGAGACCTTAGAAAGTATGGTTAATGCTCGTTTTGTTTGTTTTCTCGAATCGAAGAACCTCCTCTCGCCCACCCAGTGTGAGTTCCGAAGACATCACTCCACCATGGACCACCTAATTCGACTTAACATCAATCAGAGAGGCCTTTCTCAAACGCCAACATCTTGTATCAATATTCTTTGAGAAGGCTTATGACACAATATGGAGGTATGGCGTTTTACGAGACCTCCGTACATATGGGTTTCGTGGCCATTTACACATGTTTATTAAAACAATTTTAATGGACACGAGTTCAAGTTCGTGTGGGTTCGACACTTTCCCGTTCTTTTGTACAGAAAGTTGGCTGTATTTTGAGTGCCACACTTTTCAGTATAAAGATAAATGCCATCACTGAACCACTCCTTCTCACTGTGGCAAATGGGCTATATGTAGACGACTTTCACATCTCATGTCAGTCGTCGAACATGAGATACATTAAGCGGCAACTACAAACTGCCCTCAATCGTGTACTATGGGGAACGGCTTTAATTTCTCTCTAAAACATTTTGCATGCACTTTTGACGCCAACGGGGTGTTCACCGTGACCCTGAACTTCATATCGGTGAAGTTTCGCTGCCAGTGGTCCCTGAGACCAAGTTCTTCGGGCTTATCTTTGACGGTAAGCTGACCTTTATACCACACTTAAAGCAGCTTCGGGTCAAATGCACAAGAGCACTGAACATCATCCGTGTCCTCTCTACTACCAGTTGGGGAGCAGATCGATGTTCAATGTTAAAGGTATATCGTGCTCTTATTCGATCAGAACTCGACTATGGATCAATGGTCTGTGGCTCTGCCAGACCTTCGGCTTTAAAGATGCTGGATCCCATTTATCACGAAGGACGTCGACTCTGCACTGGGGCTTTCCGCACCTCTCCAGTTCAAAGGTTATACGTTGAATCTCGTGAACCTTCTCTGCACCTTCGCCGTTTGCAACTATCTTTACCATATTCTTCGACACTTCGTTCCTTAACAAAGCATCCCACTTGGAGATGTTTCCTTCCTCAGTGAGCCGTACTTTTTCAGAACAGACGATCTGCCATTGCTCCGTTTGGCTTTCGCATCCAGGCGCAATTTGGTTAATTGGGTCTGTCCTTGGATAACATCTCAGATTCCACAGGTCATCCCATCCCACCATGGCTTATTACAGCCCCCAAATGTGACCTTTCTTTCAGTCATCTGAAAAAGGCAAATGCTCCAAATTGGAAGTACCGTCTTTTATTTAATGCACATCTTTCAAACAATCATTCCGTTCCCATTTATACGGATGGTTCCAAATCAGGTAATTCAGTGGCCTCTGATATGGTTTGCTACTGTTCAGTGGTTGCGGGCAGAATCCCCCTCTGCAGCTTTTGTGTTCACTGCTGAACTGTATGCCATCTTATTCCCTGTATCATATTGAAGCTGAGCAATACTCCAACTGCATTATTTATACTGACTCGCTTCATTCTATACTGGCCCTGGAATCGCTACACGTTCGCTCACAACCTGTTCTCGTCGACTGGCCCATTTCTCATTAACTGCTACTTCTATCCAGTTTTTCTGGATACCAGGCCATGTTGGTATTCGCGGGAACAAGCTTGCAGACACGGCAGCTAAATGTATCTACTCCGGCACTATCACCACTGTGCCTATTCCGTACATGGACTATGGTCTTGTATTCACGTCTCGGCTCCGTGTCAGCTGGCAGGCCACTTGTAGTGAGCAACGCGACAACGAGCTTTTTCAGATAAAACCCAAAATTGGGCTTTGGCTATCTAGCTTCGATAAGTTTCGGAAGGAGGAAGTTGTTCTAACAAGACTACCCCTTGGTCAGTTTTTAATTCGTTTTCTTTTATCTGGAACTGATGCACTGTGTAGTTTGTGTAACACTCAAATCACTATAAGCCACATTTTACTTTCTTGCCATCGTTACTACTCTCAACGACGGCACTATTTTAAACATGTTCTGTCTCAAGGTTTGTCCATAACATTGGACAGTGTTATTGGTGGTGACACTGTCCACCTTGATAAAGTTTTTAGTTTTTTAATGGCTATTAATCTTTTTAATCTCATTTAAAGTGTTGAATATTAATTCATTACACCTTTTTAATTGTAGTTCTCTGTTTACAGTTTCATTCTCTCTAGTTCAAGTTGACATTGTAAAATGGCCAGAACATTATACAACTCGACACCAGGAAGGGAAAGGAAAACTTCAGGTAACTAACGCTGCTGTTTGAACTACCCGTTAGTCGTCCTGGCGAGTTGTTATTACACTTTTGCTGCATGTCATTTAATACTTTTACTGTACATTTTAGTCCTGGCCATAATGACACATAACCCGGAACCAGGACTGGAAAGACCAACTTCAGGTGACTGACAGTGGTTCTTATACTTGCCTGTTAGTCTTCCTGGCGGGTTATGATCATTACCATTTTGCTACAGAAAGTCCTTTAACTTCTTTTACTCTGCTTTCTCTCTTAACATTGTTGACTAGGTGTCAACATTGGTTTTATGCTATACATGTTCTTCAATGCTGTTTTGTTTTATTTTAATTTCCTTTTATGTAATTTACTACATTTAATTTATTTTTACCTTTTTATCTGGATGTTTGGGGCAGATTGCCTAGCTGCTTTGTGCCATAAAACACTAGATCGATCAATCCATCAATACTGTATTTAATTTCACCAGCATCTTATTCAACTGCTCTATTACGTTTAGTCCAATAACTTTAAATTCACTAAAGAAATGTCAATCTGTATTACAACAATTAAGTGAAATGCGTAAACGTTAAAGGACATGATTAAAATAGCAAAGAATAAACTCGTAAGATGTTGATGTCAAATAATTGCTTAAAACGGCAAGCGAATCTTGTTTGTTGAGTGATATGACCTCTAGTCAATTTAAATTGGATTACGTGGAGGATAATTGACGAAGTTCAAAAGTTTGTCTTAAACGCGCTGCGAAGGTGAGATTTCGAGAACGTCACGTGGTAGGAGCGTGGATAGGTGGTATAGTTTCAAATTGCTTTACGTTTTATGGGTGCTCTAAACACTTGATACTATAGGAACAAAGACTCTTATTCACCAGTATCTCATGGTGTCACTCCATATATAATTTGTTGTACTTTGAGCTATTGAAATACAAATTTTAACTGTTAGCTTCGCCGCAGGAAGAAATTCGCAGGTTACTTTCGATTTGAATTTAGTCTCTTACCTGTGCTCATGATAAATGACTTCGGCTCATCATTCCAAATTATCAAGCTCTCCAGGTTTATTACTTTGTACGCGCGACCCCATGGAGTCGCTCTTCTCCTGCTCCAGCCCTGTAAGCCAAAACAAGGGACAGGAACAGACATGCGAGAAGTCTATCTTTCCTTTGTCAGTCAGCTCCTCTCACGGAACTGTGATGTTTGGACTCTCCGCCGTACACCCAATACTAGATAGCATGGCGAACTATTAACTCAGCAGCTGACCATACAGAAATCGTACATGAAATCCGTCGCTGAAGACAAAACTTCACGTCCTCGGTTCAGAAGATGGAGGCCCATTCTCGAATTCCTAAGATAGTTTGGAAACCCGTCTTGTGCAGCCTATGTACGGCCCAGCGGTTTAAGTAACAAACTCACTAGCCTAGCTACAACCTTACTGTGTGGTGACGCCAGGACATGTTTTCACACTACCCCGCGACTAGTCATCACTCAGTACACTTCTTCTTGCCTTATTTTCCTTGTAGTGTCACTCTTCCAAACTTCGTAATGGTGATTCCTTGTTCTAGTCACCTCTGATTGTTCCTGTTTTGTATCTTTATGACGAAAAGCATATTTGGGAAACGTAAGACACAAATTGGTGTATGCAGTCAATCACTATTTGTATGCTCCACAAGCCATTTTTCCTATTACCTGCACAGATTAAGTATACATATCCACTGACCAGGCTTGCACTTCTAGCGTTGGCTGGTCTACCGTTGGTGTCTCCTCAATCGTTCACTTGAAATCAGGAAATGATCTCTGATTCGATGTAGTGATTTCAGAACTTTTTAGATCAAAGAATCCACCATTTTTTGTCTTAAATATCTATGACTGATCTCTTGCTACACTCCTCAGTTGGTGTTGGTCGATTTTTTACTTTATTCTGCTGTTTTGTTATTCGTTTCATAACCACCGGAACACTTTCCTTTGTCTTCAATTACTGCTTTGCATTCTGCGAACCAAATATATTTAAATTTACTCGTAATAAAAAGAAATGAGAATTTTTTCTCATTTTTCACTGTGGAAGGGGTGGTAAATATATGACGGTAGTGTAACCGATCATACTAGTGCGGAATATTCCAGAAATTGTTTTCCCAGTAAACACGCAGAGACGTACAATTATAGAAGGCATGTTTTGCTATTTTTATGCACTGGCAGTAAAGGAATTTAGTTGGTCCTTTTTTGTTTACTTAATCTGTTCCTTGTACTTGGAATGCCGCGTACTATTTTAGTTCTTTTTTGCTTCTATTTCCTTATTGCCTCTTGTGGCCCATGTAGTTTTGCAATTTTTGTAGGTTTTCTATTATTATTGCCTTTTGTTATTTCATTCATGGCTTCATATCTTTTTGTTCCATTGTCATGCCATATAATTTAATTCTTGGGTGTTCTTTCATTACTTGTCATATCGATTGTTGTGCTTAGA
This sequence comes from Tachypleus tridentatus, assembly GCF_004210375.1. Taxonomy (NCBI): domain Eukaryota; kingdom Metazoa; phylum Arthropoda; class Merostomata; order Xiphosura; family Limulidae; genus Tachypleus; species Tachypleus tridentatus. The sequence goes on from NC_134833.1 coordinate 96,630,476, forward strand.
TAGGCAGATGGATTTTGTGCATGCAGAGGCTTTGACTATACTTGCAAAATTTTTGGAGTTGAATCCTACTATGTAGTTTTACAACAATGCACAGTTGTGTTCAAAACCCATAATTTTGCATACGTTATTGATTTGTAACTGCTGATATTTACTTTAATAGGTAAATCTAGCCTCCTTCGTTGATCGAGAGGTTTACTATTTCTCTGGCTTGGCGTTCAGCCTTAGTTTCATATAAAACTATATTGTTTATTCTTTTGTAATCTTTCATTGTGAGATAGCGTTCCACCTAAATGTTATTTTAGTGTATATTAATCTTTTCATGGTCTGTGTTTCCTGCTATTAAGGATAAATCTTTGCCTTTCCATTCTTATCTTTACTATTTCGTTGAATTTTCAATTATAGTTTATTGGGTCGTAGAGACCTACCAAGATACCTATTTTTATGGAACTTTTGGTTCAACTGACATCTGCTGGGGAATCATATGTGGTTCTCTCTTCATTTTAATTTTACGTTACTTATTTTTGCGCCATTTGCACTACAGAATAAACTTTATCATAATTTGTTATAGAGGGTATCTGGGGTTAGTCAAGGTTATTGCGACACCAGCATGTGAAAGACATGTTTGCTAAGTGGCATAATTCTCCGCAATATGTACTGTCTATTTTCGGATCTAAATCGCCGTTATATAGGAAACAGTGAATAACTAATGAATGTAGGGGGAAGTGGACATTTTTTAAATTCTTATTTAATTTTAAAATCGTCTGTCATGTGACCGTTAACTGCTGCTGTGACACTTTCATATTTGTTGGATTCAAGCTGTTATTTTTGTGGAACTCTATTTTCCTAGTAGATAAAATAGATAGCTTTTGATAGAATAGACCATAGCTTTCTCCTGATCAATTGATCACACAAGTAGGAGAACCCTTGCTGTTTAATTTGTAATGTCCCAGAGGATGTTGACATTCAAATGTCTTCCCGGAACTGCTGCTATTTTTACTGATTCTTACTATTTATTACACTTTATGCATTTTGTAAATATTTTATAATTCACGTTTGTAAGCGTTGGATATCTAACCTCTGATTAGATCCAAAAATTCTTACTGTAAGCCGAATAGAAAAGTCCAGTTTTTCGAATACGAGACTATGTTGGTATTCGGGGAAGGAGCTCTCAGACACCGCAGCTACATCTGTCTTCTCTAGCACTATCACTGCTGTGCCTGTTCCATTCATGGACTATGGCCCTATATTCAGTGTTCGGCTTCGAGCCAGTTAGCTGTCGTCTTGGAGCTAACATCGTGAAGATAAGCTTTCTCTAATAAAAACCCTCTATTGGGCTTTAGCCGTCTTGTTTTTGTAAGGATTGGAGAGGGAGTTCTAACTAAACAACGCATTGATCCGATTTTTAACTCTCGTATTTTTCTTTTATATGGGACTGATGCACCAATGTGTTCTGTGTAACACTGAGGTTACAATAAACCATATGTTACTCTCTTGCTGTCGTTAAGACTCAACGACGGTACAATTTTAAGCATGTTTTATTCCAAGGTTTATGGATAACGTTAGTGTTATTGGAGATAATGACACTGTCTACCTTAAATGCCGTTTTAAAGGCCATTAATCTTTATAATTCTATTTAAGTTGCCTAGTGTATACATTAGGCCTATTTTAATGCAATTTCCTTTTAAGAATCAAAGTACATCTAATTCGATTTGAAATTAGGAAATGGACGTAACGTCAAATAAGGCGAAGCTAGGACTGGAAAGACCAATTTCAGATACCTAATGCTGTTTTTTTTTTTGTTTTTTTTAATTTTGTCGGAATGTAGTTTTATTTCCAGGACTTTGCTGTTAAAACCTTTAGCTTTTCTGGGTAAGCATATTTGATGAGAAGACGTATGTATATATTTAGGAAGTCATAAGAATGTCTGTCCATGTACCCTTGATTTCATGATGTACCACTTATCAGACTAATTCTTCGTCAATATTTTGCTCTCGTACTCTTTATTTTAAGAACTGGGTAATTTGCAATCATGTTAATCTTAGGAACTTAGCAGATGTCATAATAAAAAGGTTATATCTAAGCAGAATAGGTGCGATCTGCACCTGTTTGTTTTAATCACTTTAGTTAAAATAATTACTTTTGACTTTTAAAGCAATTACTTTAATTTGCAATTTAATACACAATGTTTCTCTTGTTTAATAATTGTTGAATGTTATGCTTTTATTATGAGACTTGGACAGCTTCTTTGAATTTTAAAATCTGCCAACAGTAATTTGAATTTTAAAATTTGTGGAGCATCCTGCTAAAATGCATAAAAAAAAAAGACGCACAGAACCTGCTACCCCTTCTTGGATAGTGCCTGTTTATAGGAGTAAATTACTCCACGAGAAAACACTCCACCTTTATTCTTATCTTTATATTAACCGAAAAGTTGGGTAAATAACTAATTTCTAGCGGAAGACCATTTGGAAAATTTAGATTTCTCAACCTTAAAGTTAACACCTATATGCTGTTTGTGTTGAATCTGTCTACTGTAGTTTTTGTAAGATGTTTTAAGTGGCGGATTATTTCTCAACTTTAAAAGCCGCTTTAAGTATCGAGTAATTTTGGAGCACTTTTCATATATACTAGATATTTTTTACTTGTAAAACATTGGAACACAAAAATACTTTCCTCAGAAGGGCTGGTATGGATATTAATACTTTCACTAGTAAAGCAGAGAAAAACATTTCGACCGTGCAAACTCATTTAAGTTAACGAAGTGTTCCTATAAGTAGGAGAACATTTACATGTGCTAGTTCACTCCCATATTCTTTATAAAGAAGTAACGAAAACAAACCACATATGTTCTTAACAAATGTATATAACCTACTCTGCTAATATGCATAAGAATCTAAATAATGTTTCTTTGTAAATTGTAGAAGTGGAGAACTTCAGCGAATGTTAAAAACAAAATTAACAGTACAAGTATTCGTTGTATATTGATGATTATTATTTCTAGAAACCTATTTACATTATTTATGTCCTAACGACAGCTTTAATGTTCTAACGACAGCTTTATTGAGTTGCTCAATTATTTTGTTTTAAGTTCATAGTGCTAGAAAATTCTCTTTTTATGAAATAACTATTTTTAAATCATTTACACCACAAGTAAAATGTCGTGACATCCAGCATATCTTATCAGTTAAGTAAACACACACAAGCATTAAAGACCCTATCTTATAATAAACAAAAAACATTACCTAAATACATTACGCCTGAAATAAATATATTCTGAGTATCAGCAGCTTCGATAGTTTATTTTGTAAATCAACTTTTGCTACTATATTACAATATTACGGGAAACTCGAACTTTAACGGACATCATTAAAGTAGCCCTTCACAAATTTAACATGAATAGTATATATTGCTCTCTACTAAATAATTGCTTAATTTTGAAAACCGAATATTTATTTATCTATTACAATTGATGTCATTGATGACGAATAACGAAGTTCAAAGGTTTCTCTTGAGCCTGGTGAATGAGTGTCATTTCGAGGGCGTCTCTTGGTGGATGCTTCTAGTAACAATGGATTAAATATTCAGAATGCTTTTTGAAAACGTTTTTGCCTTGAAAACATTTGTAAGAAAAAAAGCACAATCGAATTATTTTAATTTCTGGAGAAAAGTTACCTGATCTGTCAGTTTCAACCTTGTTAATAATTTCTGTCGTTGTGAGAGTTTGTTCTACACAAGTAGTGTGGTAATTCGGGTGTATATAAAATGGGTTCATAATCATACAAATTCGAAAATTTCCCACTTTAGCTTTCTTCATCTCTGGAAAACAAATTTGAAGATGGTGGTGAAGACGTTTTCTTATGTTCGTAAACAGATTTCCGTTTCCGATGTTTCTTCTGTGGAATTCGAAGTACACGAGTTTGGTGTCTCTCCAAATTACTCTTGTGACTAGAGGTATAAATACAAAGTTCACATGAAAATTTTTTTAATCCGTTGTGAACACTCATATGACGTTTGAGTAGAGCTCTTCTGCAAAAGCCTCGCGCACACAAGCGACAAACATAACCTTCTTTATGTAAGCTTTTTGTGTGTAAACGGAGAGCAGCTTTACTTAAAAATTGTGTTCCACAACATTCTAAAAATTTTGAAGTGTGCTAGTACATGAATAAATAGTGGCGTTTCATATTGTTTTCCTGTCACTTTGGTAGATACACAGAGAACACGAATAATGCGTTTTTCGGCGTGTTGGTTTTTTTACACTCGAAGAGTTTTCCATGTTGTTCATCGTTAAATTCCTTTTAAAATAGAGAACCGTTGACATTATCGATGTAAATTAGGATCATTTTCCTTTTAATTTTTATCAGTTCTTTCCAGAAACGACTATAAAATTAAATTAACTCTGTGACTATTTAGGTGAAATGTGATTTTCTTTACTTTTCTAATATGAATATTTCTTTATTCGTGCTCTAAAAAATGAAAACGTGCAATTAGAGTAGTGTAAAGGGCGCTTTAATGCTTTTGCGCTGATCCACTATATGTCTTTTAGTTGGCTTTGGGCATTAGTCATTACTTTTTGGGAACTAAAAACCTTTATAAATGGTTAGAAAGTAACATATTTCAGGGCTTAAACACAAGAAACGCTTTCTTACCTTAAACTACTTCAGAAACCTTGAATAAAAATTGCACTTGCTTAATAAAAAGTACTTAACACTTTGCTCGTCTAATCGTTTTCAACTGTTTCAAATCAAAGCTACAACCAAAATGGACAGAAATGCTAAACTAAACTAAACTAACGTGGCAGGGGTTCAGTTTAGAGAGAGAGAAATCAGAAGAGTTCTCTCTCCAACTGGGGTGTTCAGGAACTTTATAGTTCCTCTTCGTCCCCTTACGTGAGAAATGTTTTAAAATATCCATGGAGTTTTTACTTTATTTTTAACATTTCAAAAATATTTGTGAGTGAGAGGAAGGACGGGAGAACTGGACGAAAGCAGCGAAAGTGAAGTGAGCCAGACTTTAGCTCGAGGATGGAGAACCCTGGCGGCTGGCGAATTGGTTTTTTAAAATTTACTGTAATTGATTAGATACCCTTGACTGGGTAAACGGCCCTTTTCAGAATGAGGCTGGGACCTACAGGTCCGATGCCAGAGATTTTGCTGTGGGGGGAAACGGGAGTACCCCGAGAAAACCCACTTTCACGGCCTGGGCGCCGAATAGTCTACCCAGACCGTGCCCGGAAGTAGCTGGGAAAGAAAAAGAAAAAACAAAAAAAAACACAAAATTAATAAAAAAAAACAAAAAACTGATGAACTACGTTGATGGTGTACGTGAAAACTGTTAGCTGCAGTCTTGTAGATCGGGTGGCAACTTCATCATGAACTTGTTTCCACACTTGAAGCCCATTGGTGCAACTGAGAAACGTGGCCTTGGTGGTGGAACTACTGGCTGTTCTTCCGTGAGTTGTTCTTCGCTGGTCTGTGATGCTTTGTTTCTTCTCGAGATTTTGGTTTGAGTTTTCTGCGTGGAGGTAGATTGTTTTTCAGTTTGTGCTGTCGCGTCGATGGTTATCTTCGTAATGGTTTGAGTCTGGCTGGTTGTTGAGTTCTGTGGAACTGGGATTGAAGTCTGGCAGGAACTGGACAGAAATGATAACAGTTGGTCACTTTTATACTTCAGGATTACCCAGTGGTGACGAGGATTACGTCTGCTGAAATGTTATAGGTCACAAAGGTTGAAGTTACGGCCAATGGGCGAATAGGTGAAAAAACCAAATTGGACACCATGACGACATCAGCGCACACATGCTTCATGAATTGATGTAACATCAAACCTTCAAATCCCTGTACATGTCACAGGTAGCCATTATGAACTTTACCAAACAGTAATTCGTCATCATGGTAGAAGCAGAATGAATTCAGACACTTTACGTTCTTTTTGGAGAACTTACAACAAAACGCCTTCTAATTTACCTTATATTGTTTAAGTCAGTTACTGTTACAGCTGTTAAATAATGGTTTTCGTCCCATCGCTCGCAAGAATTCTTAACGTTGTATGAAATTATTGCTAAAAGATTAATAAACATTAACTTTTATTTAACAGAAGTTATTTATATTAATTTTATTTGCCAACGCTATCTGTAAAATAAAAATAAATGAAATGTCAGGAACAGAAAAAGAATAAGAGAACTGTTATAAACAAAATTTCGGTAAAGTATTGATTGTGTGAATTATTGTTTGTTTGTTTTTTGAATTTCGCACAAAGCTACTCGAGGGCTATCTGTGCTAGCCGTCCCTAATTTAGCAGTGTAAGACTAGAGGGAAGGCAGATAGTCATCACCACCCACCGCCAACTCTTGGGCTATTCTTTTATCAACGAATAGTGGGATTGACCGTCACATTATAACGCACCCACGGCTGAAAGGGCGAGCATGTTTGGCGCGACGGGAATGCAAACCCGCGACCCTCGGATTATGAGTTGCACGCTTTACACGCTTGGCAATGCCAGGCCCGTGTGAATTATTACCAGTATAAGTAAATAAGTAATTTCACAATACCCACCTTATACAGTTGAATGAGGCGTTATATACCATGGTAATTAATATTTAGAAAGTATATTGTTTCCTAGTTTACAAAAGTGACGAACATTCAATCAGTTATAATTCAAGAAGTGAAAAAAGATAGAAGGTAGTGATCGAGTTAATGTGAGAAGGGATAAAGTAAATAATTAGATAAAAAGTAAATTTCATAAAACAAGAAAGTGATTGACAGGAAGGATTTAGATAATAGATTCTTCGTGAAATTGTGAAAAAGTTGGAGGAGTCATCGTTTTCGTCGGGAAAAGTGATGTGATGGATATTTTTTTTTCACAAGTTAGACATTTTGTGTTAATTAAAATTGCCTATTTTACTAAAATAAGAGAAATGTGTTTTAAACTAACTAATAGTTAATAACAACAATAAATGATGATGAAATGTAAGTTGTCTTTATGATTCAAATGTAAAGCATAATTATCTAATTAATAAAATTAATATTATGTTTGTGGTTTTTTTTTCAAAGTTCCTACAGAGAACACTACTTGAATAATGTGAGTTTTGCCCTAAATCAAACAATTATTCGCAGAATTAAAATATTCAAAAGTGTGCGCATATCTCTATTAATGTGTAAACAAACTCATATTTCCTTTTTCTTAATAAAAACTGTCAAATACTTATTATTCCCTATACATTAGTGTCATTTCTCATGGTTCAGCAGCAAGTTTCGCTCTTTAAACGCTAAAATTTGGTGCAAGATATTTCACGGTGGACACAGCAAATAGCTGAAAGTCGGTTTGTTGTAAAACGGTCTCGGGTATTAAACTCGAATTTTAGCGTAATATTTAAGATTATTGTTGCGCCACTGGAGGGCATATCTGTCTCATATTTCAAGCAAATTTATAATAAAGGAAGTAGTCATGCTATTCCAAACAATGACATATCAATCAAGTCACCAGACAGAGGTGTTTGGAAACTAAAACTCTTGTTAATTAAATTCATTACGGACAGCCTCAGGTAAATGGGTGTTCTTCAGACATTGTGGTCTTCATCTAGAGCATTTAAAAAAGTCATTATAATTTGTACTTGGTTAAACAGCAAGCAACAACAAAAATTGTTTTTGATGTAAGTTTTCCGGTCTTTTAAGTGGGTGATCATGCATTGATTACCCACGTCTGAATAAATTCATTTATTTTCATTTTACATATCGACAAATTTCTGTTATTTTTTCTCTGAAAACAAGCTCATTCAATTACTTTTATTTTCATATTTCTCTGATTTATATGCTTATATTTTGCATTTCTCCTGAACTACTTGATGGCTATCTTCGCTAATCGTTCATCATTTAACATAAGCAGACTAAAGAGAAGAGAGATAGTCAGCATCACCAGACAACTAATCTTTTATTAACTCTTTTTCAGGACATGGCGATTTAACTAAATATATAAGTAGTTTACTTTATTGGTGATGTTTGAAGGTTTTGAGATTTCAAATTTTATTCCAGCATTGTAAACATTAAAGAAAACAACGACTATTAATATCAGTAATAACACTCTGGAATAAAATCTTCAAAAAATATATCACGTGCTGTGAATCAAGAAAGGTATTTCCAACCTTAACTTCTAACCACGAAACTGAACAACGATGCAACTCGTCTTTAAACACTGCAGTAGATCGGAATGTTAATGTTTAACCATGTATGTCTTGATCTTTTCTTTTACAGCTACATGCACTGGTGATGTAAAATATTAGTACCCTACCAAACAAAATGGGTTTATTTGGTTATCCCAGGTTACTCCCATATCAACATTTGCACAGGGCATCAGATATGTCAATCATTTATTCCTTAAAAATCGCCGTTTACATAATAAAGGCTTTAAATATTGACAAACAATTAATTGAAGAATATACAATGAAAGATTAAAGTAGCGAGAAAAACACTAAAAGTATCTTCATTTCTCACAAACAGTTACCTAAAATTATAAAAAGATGTGATTATATTAATTTGGTTTGTTTTGAATTTCGCGCAAAGCTAATCGATGGCTATCTGCGCTAGCCGCCACTAATTTAGCAGTGTGAGACTAGAGGGAAGACGACGCGTTATCACCACCCATCCCCATCGTTTGAGCTTTTTCTTCAACGAATAATGTGATTGACCGTCACGTTATAACGCACCCTCTGCTGAAAGGGCGAGTATATTTGGTATGACGGGGTTTCGAGCCGTGACCCTAAAATTACGAGTCGAGTACCATTAACCATCTGGGAATGTTGGGCCGGTTTAATCTGAACTTGTGTGTTTCATCAAACTTCCCTTCTTCTTCTCAACAACTACTTTCACGACTTCCGTACCACAAGACATACTCAGTTCAAACCCTACAACGAATTGACAGGCAATTTTTATCTTTGCTAGTGTTGTATCTTCTTTGCAGCTCGTGATCAAAACATTCTCCGTGTGTTTCCAACAGCTTAAGGCCACAAATTGCGTGAAAATTACGTACTCTTCATCAAATTACCACTTTAAAGAACAATAGTACTTTTATTTTCATAGCATTTACGAATTGGTCTCAAAGTGGGTGAAAAGAACCACAAATCGCTGACTGTCACTGGTTCCCTCAGATCGTTTTGAGTCATGTAATATTCTTAACCAATATAACTATCACAAATCGAAAGGAAGTATTACATATTTTATTGAAAAGAAAAATTCTCAATTGTTTTACCAGCTAGTCCTTTGAATATTTAATTGTGACGACATGGCAACCTATTATTTAAATGGCCAACGCATTTTAGTGTATTGGTAATGTTAAAGAACTCTACATTAAATCTTGTAAACTTTAAATTAATATTTCATCAATATTGTTTATTGTAATGTATAACATAATTTCTAACTTTTTCTGTTACTATTGACTTTGAGACTTATGCAATGTTAACTTATAATATGGATTTAGGATTAAAATACATTTCTTAAACTTGCCGAAAGTTATGAGATAATATTAGTATGTTTGAAGTAGAATAGTCTAATTATAAAACAATGTATTCTGGTAATTAGACGATTAATATTTTGTTTTACTGAATTATGTAATAATGTATTTATCATCAGTTTATTTTTAAAAAAGCTATATTATTTAATTAATAGTTTTTTAATCCTGACCTATAAAATCAGGTAGCCTTTTATGTCGTGTTATTGTTGATACATTTCTCTTGAGCATCGTTTAATTAGACAAGAAATATATGTGGTTCACGTTAGTAACCTACTCGTAATTTACTTCTTCAGTAAGGTTACAATACATATCCGGAAAATGTTACACTATGCGAATGTCATTCCATGACAACGCTTCAGAATTTTTGAGAAAAAAAAGTTACTTTTTGTTTCAAATTATAAAATTATTTTGTGAATGCGTTTCTTGAAACGTAGTTTTCATTTGACGCCCATGTTAGCAACTGGATGGCAAACATGAAATTTAAATCCTAACCGTAACTGAACAAGAGATGAGAAGCTGTTTAGTGATTCAAGTAACCAATAATTATCTGACCTAGTCTCTAATGTCTTAAAACTTATGATGTGGAAAGTTAAAAACAATACATGACAAAAGGTGATTAATATTTTTTTGTTGGGATGTGTGATTTGTTTTAATAACAGTGATTGTGATCAGAGTTTTTGTTATTTTCTTCGGTAGAAATGCAAAGCCTAGACGCAACACCAGTTTATTAAAAACATGAATTCGAGTAAAGCTTGATATATAGGTGTATGTATTTAAAACCATTGGTCGAGTATCTTATTTTATGTACGTACACTCCGCTTTCATGGTTTGACAACTGTTAAGCACTTAGTTACACAATGTTATAACTGTGTTTTGGCAGTATCGAAACTGAATAATATAGTAATAAGCTCACAAGGTTACTGCTGATCAAATGAGAAGCGCAAATTTCCTTCCTTTGTACTTACAGAGGATATTTACACCCATGTTTGGTACATTTTGAAATAAAAAAACTGTAATCAGTAATTCCAAGATTTTTCTTTAGCTTAAATACATGTTAAAAACAACCAGGATAGGATTAAAAAGTCATACATGCAAAGATGTGATTCAAGAAAATCAAATATTATTTTAATTTGTCGTTCATAATAAAAAGCCGACATGGACAAGATGAAGACAGCTAACTAACACAGTTAACCATACATGATGGGTTATTCTACTTAAATACTGGAAAGAAACGTCACGTTAGAACACCCACACAACTGAAATGAAGACATTTTTGGGGAATAAATTTAAACTCATACACTGAAATTAAACTATAATAGTCATAAATATATTTCAAATCATGAAAATACAGGAACGAAGTATTTCAATACCTATTGTTCTGACTTTGAATTTTACAAAAAAGTAATCTGTAGAAAAGAAGGCATTCGAAATAACTAACAATACTTATTAAACATAAACTTCTAATAATATCAAACATTACTGTTGTATAAAATTAATTTTTTTTTTACACATGGCGAATGTTGATAAGAATGTAACTTTTGGCTTCAGAATCGAGTTTTGAGTCTTTACTGTTTCATCAGTTTACACGAAGGCTTAAATAACTTTGAAGAAAACACTTTGCGTACTTTTAGGTGAATGATAAAAATCAATTTTTCACTACTACCGACACATTTAAAACTCTTTCATCTAATTATATTTACACAGTTGTAATACATGTATAAAAAATAAAGTAGTTTACACAATATAAGTTTGATTACTTTTGTCGCTGAACAATAGAAAGCATTAACACATATCTTCAAGAACAAACTCTTACGTGTACGATAAATTAATTTTAATATATATAACTATATCTAATCAAATCTTTAGCCGCGTGTGGATGAAATTTTCTTTACCTAAGAGGTCATTTATAAGAGCTGACCAGTAACCAAAGCTGAAAACATTTTCCATTTTAGACAAAAAATGTAGTCTAAATGGCAACAATTGTGAGAAAATGTAGCAATAGGAACAAAGCATGGGAAAGTTGATGCCTTCAGATACACGACCTTTGGATAAAACCAGCGGGAGATTCCAGAAAATCTGAACTTGTTAACAAAGCAACAATCAAAATGGTTTCCTGTTATGTTGAATGACAATATGTATAAGATAAGCATCTTGGCCAACTATGATAATTACGTCTGCAGTTTAAAGCGGACACAGTGTTATACAAGTACGAAAATAATTTGACCAGTGAAGAGTCGAAATAATCTGCACGACCAATTTTATCCCCTCTCCAAGTAACCTGCTGTAACGACCATTCTGACCTTTGCTTACTAGAGTTTTTGTCCACACCCTCTAATTTTAAATCATTTAGTTTTGCAACGGTGGTAATACTCTTCAACATTTAGTAAGTCTGAGGCATGATACGAACACAATTATTAGTGGATGACTCGTGCAAGACTTTCGTCCATTCAAAGCTAATTGATGACGATTTCGCTCACAAATAGATAAGCCTGAAAGGTATTTTTTCACTGGACGCCTAAAATCGTCAGTGTTATACATATATATACATATATATAAATGTACATGAATATCTATAATTGTAAAAAACATTGTTGTCACATATGGAAGAAGAAATTTAAATATTTTATGTTTATTCTACTGTTTCTTTTTTAAAACTATGGACGCAAACAATTATCTTGTGAAGTTAAACAATTAAGAACCTATTCTGCAGCACTTTGTCACTTGTGTATTTGACGGACTCTAATCTTCCAAATCACCTAAAACTACAAGGAACTATTAAAAAACGAATTCCCTAATGCTTAAAATCCATAAAAGTAATTCTATTTAAGGAGTTTTCTTATGAAACGAGGATCCAGATAGAGAAATTTTGACATAAACATCTATATAGCGAGGGTAAATACAAGAAACGAAAGAATATATTTCTTGATATGTATTAGCAGTATATTGTAAAAAATATCGAATAACCTTTATGGAAAACAAAAACTAAAAATACATTTATTTATTTATATGAGCGAAATATTTGTTTTTCCCTGATAATATTTATTCGGAAAAATAGTTTATGTCTGTATGAAGTTACTTCATTTTTCACACTGTTATACTCAAAACTTTCAAAAAATCTCAAATCACCTCCTCCCTGAAATATAATGTGTGTAAGAGAAATGTTGAACACTGAATAGATACATTTGTGAATTTGGGGTTTTAAGTCATACATTGTTAATTCTGTTTTGGTCTTATGTACTACAACTGTAAATGACGTAAGTATATTGTTTGTCATATTATTTCGATTTATTAGCTTTTTCAGCCTTGAAATCTTGGTATGCTTTCTACTTCTAGAAAAATATGCAATTCGCTCTAAGTTCTGTGGTTCTTCTATACAAATAAAATGAAACTTTTTTATCAATAATAACATCAGTTTCAGCACCAGGCGAAATAAAAAGTAATTAATTTCCTTCTAAAATTGTTCTGCAACAATATATAGTAATTAATAAAATGAAAGGAACATTATATAAAACTATTAAAATTTTATGTATAAAATCTATATTATAGTAAGTTTTCGTTAAGTTTCATGCAATTTTCACCTTGAGAAAATTAATAATAAATTGAGGGTTTTTTTAATAAATGTAGTGCACGGAAAGGGATAATCTACACAGAAAATCTTAAATATGTTTGTGTGTCTGTTTTTTATGTGTCTTCAAATTTCTTGATCAATCAACAACAAACTTGATGGCACGAACTTTCTAAATGTAATGCACTGTTTGAAAATCCGAACACAATTTTTAAGCAAAGCTGTTTTGAGTTTACCCACGAAAACCTTACAAAGAGAATATATGTTTGCAGCCTTTGTAAATGAAACTTTTACCGAAGAGCTCTACTCAAACGTCATATCAGTGTTCACAAAGGATTCAAAGAATTTTCATTTGAAAATTGTATTGATGCTACTAGTAACAAGTGTAATTTGGAGAGACACCAAATTCGTATCCATGGAATTTCATCAAAGAAGCAACGGAAACGGAGAAATCAGTGTACGAACAAAAGATAACGTCTTCACCACCGTCTTTAAATTTGTCTTCTAGAGAAAAAGAAAGCGAAAGTGATATATATTTTCAAATTTGTCCGATTATCAACATATTTTATACACACCCGAATTATCAAACTCTACTTCTGTAGAACAAACTCTTACTACGACATAGATTGTTAACAGAGCTTAAACTGTATGAGCAGAACATTTTTCTTCAAAAACGGAAATCACTCGATTGTGTTGCAATCAGATAAGCCAGAATGTATTTAGTTGTGACTTGCTTAAAATATCAATTTATGCATTTCATAATCTGAAGACAATCATATATATATATAATATTGACAAAAAAAGATAAAAAAAAATGAAATAAAAGTGCACACAAACGGTAGAGTCATTATCATTGCCTTTTTATTCAATTATTTACTTGAACCCTTCTGAGAAGAAATCGATCACCCTCTACAACTACAATCACTCTAAGAATTTTAACTCATCCATTATTCGTCACTATTGAATTCCATGAACCAACAGTTCTAACATAATTTCCAGACTAGAGCATGGAGTAGATTTGATCTACTTCGCTGTTATAGATATGTCTTGTTTGATTATATGTTTTTAATTAAACAATTTAATGAAGCTCAAACGATAGGTTAATGGGTCATGAAAGTGATTATTTTCATAGTAACTTAATTTATACTTTTCCTGATTTATTTCAAATTGACCCACGTCGATCTTTTTTGGTTGAGGTCTTTTAATAATTTGTTTAAATAAGAAAAAGTCTAAGTAACAATGAAGAATTGCTTTATTAACCTAGAAACACTTATGGTTTGTACATAAATGAACTTTCGACCTGATAAAAAAAGTAGTGTTTTACTGTTGAAATTCATCAGTTGTTTTGTTACTAATAATACTATAACCATGCAAATAAAAGTTCACAGCTAGTCGGTTGAATATACGCGATAACTAACACCCATGGAAGAACTTCACGGAACACTTACTGAATATAATATAACAGTACGGCTTAAAAATTTTAATACCTTGTGTTAGAATTTTTCTTATTTTCTTGTTTGGTGTTGTTCATACTTCCTTATGAAACAGTTTTAGTAAAATTCAGGTTAATTACTTAAAAAACCAAAATTCTTCATCAGATCAGCTTCTGTGATAAATATAGCCACACTGACCATGTTTCTTGAAAGTATTTAAGAAAAAGGTAGAAGCTGTTGACCACTTTCTTGTCTTCTCATGTCAACTCTTTAGGTACTTGAACCCTTCTCAGAAGAAATCGATCATCCTCTACAACTACAGTCACACTTAGAATTTTAGCTGATACAATCTTCGTCACTATTGGATTCCAGGAACTAGCAGTTGTAACATAACATATCTGTCATACAGTAATTGATATAGTCCTTTATTTTATCATTTACATAATAATTCTAGAAATTTCAGTTATCTAGGTGTAAAACGCATCTTTCAAGAGAGTAAGGTAAAGATTGAAAAAAACACACAGATATTAATTTATATTATCAATAATTTACTTAGTTAAAGGTTGTTTTTGTTAATGCATACAGTACGCGAAACTTTGTTTATTATAGTTCTATTATGTTTTAGAATGGGTGGAATATTAATATCCCCTAATTTTATTAGTTGAAGTGAAAATTGTACAAAATGTAGAACAAATTTGCTATAAATATTTTTCCTTTAAAAATTTTAAAAGTTTGATTTAGTGTTACTTTCATTGTTTACATTTTGATGTATCTATAATTCCTTACGAAACAATTCCAACGGGAAATTAGAATACTTCTTTCCTTCGACAACTGAATGTTGTTGCTATTTATCAAAAAAATATGTTTTATATATGCAAGAAGTTTTGTTTTATGTGTGCATTTTGAAAATATACTGAATGCTTCTTTAAATTCTTTTTACTACACTAATGAGTACTCCAAATAGCATCTTTCTCTCTAAACTATAACATAATTAATAACTCTTCCAGACCATTCATTTATTATTTTTGTTTTACAGAAAGAGTTGACAAATTTAATGAATACGGGTAACTTGTGATGAATAAAAGTTAAAGTTTATTAATCTTTTATCTTCATAAGACGTGAAGATTTGTTTGTTTTTGAATTTCGCACAAAGCTACTCAAGGGCTATATGTGTTAGCCGTCTCTAATTTAGCAGTGTAAGAGTAGAGGGAAAGCAAATAGTCATCACCACCCACCGCCAACTCTTGGGATACTCTTTTACCAACGAATAGTGGGATTGACCGTCACATTATAACGCTCCCACAGCTGAAAGGGCAAGCATGTTTGGCGCGATGCGGGCTCGAACCCGTAACCCTCGGATTACGAGTCGCACGCCTTACCGGCTCGGCTATGCGAGGCCACACTGATAAACATCAAAAAAGTAAATTTTCCGAATTTGTTGACTATTTAAGCAATAATTTAACACCCAAGAAAGAATATGGAGAACAATTCAACAAATGAAAAATAACCAACTCGCCGAAACACAAAATATTGCTGTTCTTTAGATACCTATAAAAGTGATAGAAAAAACAAGTTGAAACGCCACTATTTATCCATGCACCACCACATTTCGAAATTTCCAGAATGTTGTAAAACACAATTTTTAAGCAAAGTTTCATTGCATTTACACGCACAAAATTTACATAAAGAAGGTTATGTTTGTAGCTTAAGTGTACGAAGCTTTTGCAGGAGAGCACTACTGAGACGTCACATGAGTATTCACAATGGATTAAAAAATTTTCATGTGAACTTTGTGTTTATGCTTCTAGTCACAAGAGTAATTTGGAGAGACACCAAATTCGTATTCACGGAATTCCATAAAAGAAGCAACGGAAACAGAAATCGGTGTACGAACATAAGAAAACGTCTTCACCACTATCTTTAAATTTGTCTTCCAGGGAAGAAGAAAGCGAAAGTGGGAAATTTTCCAATTTGTTTAGCTTCACAAAAAAATTAAATTCTTTAGGACACGTTTACGAGAAGTTTATAAATTACACAAGGCTTTGCGTTTATGATATATATTATAAAAGCGATACAACTTTTATAAGAGACGTGTAACATCTTGATAAAGAATCACTGATTATTAGAATATACGTTTTTTATATTTGTTATTATATCTCTCGTATTGTTGTAACCATTATGAGAATTGTGTTTAATTAAGTGATAGTAGTGAATCAAAACTTGTAACACTATTTAAAATAATGAAACTGAATATTCACTTTAATTTCACACTTTTAATACATTTGGCTTACTTGGTTATTTGGTATCTACATCTGTAACTTTAAATATTGTATTCTGACACAAAAAACACAAATAATAGCGATTTTTATTAAAATGCAATAAATTCACATGAAGAACAAAGATACTAGGCGATATTCTTTTGCACTTATTTCTGGTTGTTTAGTTTAATTTTAGATGTTTATAAGTGATTTAAACATTTAACAGTTTAATGTGTATTTAACGTATACGATATAATTGTTACAACAAGCACTTGAATACACTCAAGGAAGGTAAATGCCAAGATTTTCTCGTTGAAAGAAACCACAGATAATAAATGAACAGCATGTAGATTTTAATTTAATTTTGTTGTAATATGTAATCTGTGTAAGTTATGATTAAAGAGCTTTATCATGCAGGATATTAGTAACGTCCATTATTTCATTTGGACGACAAAAACCTATTCTTGTAATATTAGCTTATTTTGCTTGTTGTATCTCTTGAAAATTATCTTTATCAAAATTTATTCAAATATGTGTAACTATCATTGAGAATTTATTTTGGTTTCTAATCATGGACCGTGATTTTCTACATGTATGTTTTTGGTGTATGTTTCACTCTTTTTTGTTTATCCAGACATCATGTTTCTAAGCTTCTTATATGCCCATATGCATCATCCAGTCCTCGTTAGATGTGTCCACTTTCAGATTTTTAGCTGAAAAAGGTTCATTTTATAATTTATAAAGTATATTTTGAAATAATCGGTTTCAGTTTCAAATGGGTTAGAAGGTTGGAGTCCGTCAAATACATAAGTGTCAAGAACTGAAGAACAAATTCTTAATTGTTTAACAAAATAAATTAGTTTGCCTCCATATCTTTAAAGAGGAACTTAAAAGAGTAAAGACCTATTACCACTTTCAACAGGAAAATATGAACATTCGTAACAGTTTTGAAACAGTTACCACTTGATGTTTCACATACTTAACAATTCCGTATATAAAACGCGCAATTTCTACAAATGATGACAAAACAAGTAATTTGTGTTTTTTCTTTTTTCAAAAGAGCTGCACGATGGGCTATATGTGCTCTGCTCACAACGGGTATCCAAGCGCGGTTTTAGCATTGTAGGTCCGTAAACATAAAACATTGCCACTGGTAGATATAAATAGTGGTTATCAATCCTCAGATTTTGGGATCGAATCCTTTTAACAAACATGGTTGTTGTTTAAGTCGTAGCAATTTTAATCATAATTTTTATTGATAAAGTGTGTCCAAAGAGGTAGCGGTTGGGATGATTGTCTATCTGCCTTCTCTGTAGTTTTACACTCCTAAATTTGGGACGGTTAGCGCAAATAGCTCTGGGTAAGTTTGCACGAAATTAAACAAAGAACATAACTTTTTGCCTGAGAATATTCGATAATGGTAAGTTGAGAGGAAAGTAATGCAAAAAATATACAGTTCTTCACATGCAGTGCTGCCTATAAAAATCTTAAACATTTGCGTACTTCTGTTGGGTACATTGTATTAAAGCGATCTGCGGAAACACACCCGGTTATTACATTCATTGTAAAAATGTCTGGTTATGCTTTATCTGACGACTGTGCATTTTGAGAAAAAGAATTGTACGTATTCTTTAACAAAGTTCCACAATGTTAAAATCATACCATCTAGTATGAGAGAACAACGTTATAAATGTCCAATTACTCATAAATATTTAGTATCTTGTTGATCTGACGACTTTTTCTGCATGTTTTGATTAGGAACGACATGATTATTCATTTATAATTAATATTTCAGTTGATATTACATCAACGCGACTTGTGTAAATATGACTTATGTAGCTTTGGCAGACTGAGGTCCTTCATTATTATTATTATGCGTACTGTTATCTTTATATTCATGTGCTCATACCTGTTACAAGATGTCTAACTTTGTTACATGGCTAAGACTTTTTGAAGTGTCTTTATGGATGATCTAAGAGCTCCAAAATAAACCGTATTAACTTATTTTCCAAGCGCAATATTTGTTAATTCTCAGCGTACTTTGCATCTGAATGTACTGTTACTCCACCTGAAATAGATTAATTTTAGTTAGCAAAATATCATGAAAAGGATTTATATAAATAATGTGCACCTTTCTTTATTATTTTATACAGTTAAGATTATGGATAAAAATGAATTTATTCAGCGAAATACTAGATACTTTTGTTGTTGTTTTTTGTGTTCGAATAAGACAGATAAAAAAAAAAAAACGACACGAAACGTTCACTGTCCATGGACGAACATAATTCCAAATGTTCTAGCCTTTCAATTAATTATTTGTTTGTGAGATGTAACTTCAGGTAAGTTTAAATTAAATGAGTGCGACTTTAATGATACATATCACACTTTATGTATTTAATATAAAATTTATAATGTAAAATATTTAGTTGTAATTAAACACACAGCTACACATTGGACTCTCCATGTTTAGCCCACCATTCAAATCCGGTTTGTAGCATTGTAAGTCTACAGCCATTCCGATGTGCGAAGGGAGGATAATGTGTAAGGATAAAAGTAAGTTATTTATATATATTACATTATTTGTTTTGTAAGTTTAATTTTTCAATGTCAGTAACATAATGCTCGTCTTAAACGCAATATGCTAAATCATGTCGTTTTTGTTTTATTTACCAAAATAATGTGCCATTAAGTTTTACTTGAAAACAGTGTTTGTCTTTCAAACTAGTTTGAAAATTACCAGATGTTGAACGGGGCTCAAAAATCTTGATAAGTAATAAATCATCTAATACATTTTACCGAAGCAACAAAAGATAAGTTGAACAAAGAGATCCATAGGTGTTTCAAAATGGACTTTCGGTAGAATTTACTCGTTAGTTATGCAACTTTCTGGTTAATATGAAGATCAGAATAAATGCCAACACTAAATTCTAAGGGTACAATTGCCTAAAGTAGCCTATCGTAGAGTAAATATAAGTGCGAAAGAAGTTAGAAGCGTACATGATTATTCCATAGGTAAGAATTTACCTAAAAATAACGATACAAGACCAAAGTTCGATATCTGTAATGGGCAGAACACAGATAACACATTGTGTCGATTTTTGCTTAATAAGAATCAAAGAAATAATCAAAATTCTCAGTAATAGTAAGGCATTTAAGCAATATCCGAGTGTCTAGGTTCTGTATTAATTATATTATATACATATTGCCTTTGAGAACTACGATACCAGTATATTAAAGCGTTAAATGATAATCATTAGTTACTTGCTTGGAACACAACGATATTTACAAAACGTTTGATAACATATTTGTTTGAGCATATCGGTTCCTATCCAATCAAAGTGGCGTTAATAATTGTTAAGAATGTGACTTGTCTTCGCTTCAAAAACATTGGTGTAGAATATGTGCCAAACAGGTACTTTTTCTCCTAGTGACAGATATTTCTATTTTAATGGAAAGTAGCGTGAAAAAAAACAACATATGTTTTAGATAACGTGAATATATCGCTCGCTAGTGGCACAGCGGGATGTCAGTGAGCATTCATCTCTAAAAACTGTTTTTTAGTACCCGTTGTGGGAAGATCACAGATAGTTCATTGTGTAGCTCTGTGCTTAACTAGAAACAAACTTGTATATCAGTCTTTGGGAAGTCCTCGATACGTTGCTAAAACGTTACTCATCTGTTTACATTTTTGAAAAATCCTCGAAAAATTATTTTCAAACCAAAGCTCAACTTAAACTGGCTCGTCTGGCTACATCTCGCCGTTCCACTGAGAGGAGGGTACAGCAAGATGTTTGCGGACTTACAACTCTAGAATCTAGGTTTCGATATTTGTGTTGGGGAAGAGTTCAGATATCCCTTTAGGTAACTTTGTTCTTAATAACAAGCAAATTAAACTCATTAATGATTTTTCTTCGTGGAATATGACTTATAGACAACTAGAATTTTTATAATATTAGAGAATCTATATTTAAACAAAATGGTGGATGTCATAAACACTAATAATCCGCTTGGAAGATAACATTTCTTTTGTTATTGATATTAGAATAAACATTTTATTCTTTCTAAAACCTAGGGCAGAATAATAATGTGCAGATCGTCCTTTACACAGGATGTTCGATTAAATTAGCTGCTTTTTCACTGCACAATTTGTAATAGTTGTATAACAAAACATAGGTGTGTATTAGTCGCAAAAGGTTTAACACATGATTCTGGTAGTTGACGGTAGATCTAGGAGATACTGCGAGTAGTCTTTTGAAAGAATAAATTTCTATACAGCTTGACTTGTCGAATGAAAAGTGATGAAAATCATATTTCGAAGAAGAGGTAGACTATCAGAGTAAAACATTTAAAACAGCAATTGGTTTCGAAGCCACACTGCAAGTCAAAAAGACCAAAATGTCGTCTTTGAAAGAAAAATTAATAGCAAAAAAGAAGGGAATCCCATTTGTATAGTTAACAAAAGAGTGAATTTGGGTTTTTAACTAAGTTTCGAGCCACAACTTAAAACCAGCGGCTAAATTCCTGAGAAAAATGGAAACTGGAATAAAAGCAATAATGTCCAGTCACATACTGCACATTTTCCTGGTCGATAATAATATACACTGGGAAAATATTGTTTCCCCTACTTCATTCATTTCTTTTCAAAAGCAGTAACTTAATTTCATAATGTAGCTTTAATTACTTAAATTATAATATCCAAGAGAGTAGCCGTATTTTTTTACAAAAGCAGAATTTGCTTTTAATCGCATTGAAGTAGATAACACTGCACAACAAAGTTTTTGCGTCTTGAATACTGTTGGGTGTTTCTTATAGATGTTTGGCTGCTGATCACGAAAATCACATCCAAATTTGCCTATCCCGTACCGTTTCATCGAAATCTTCAGTTTTGCTACACTGGAAAAACGAGATCAGGTCAACTGGAATCCATGTTTCACTGTGTCGATATTTGGATATTGATGTTAAATACCCAGGAGGGTCAGGTACATTTGACCTCTTCATCCTCAACTGGATCCGTCAACTTGAAGCTTGTTTCTGAATTTCGCGCAAAGCTACTCGAGGGTTATCTGCGCTAGCTGTCCCTAATTTTGTAGTGTAAGACTAAAAGGAAGGCAGATAGTCATCACCACCCACGGTCAACTCTTGGGCTACTCTTTGCCCAACGAATAGTGAGATTGATTGTAACATTATAACGTCCTCAGCTAAAAGAGCGGGCATGTTTGGAGCGAACGGGATTCAAACCCTCGACCCTCAGATTACGAGTCGAACGCCTTAACCCAACTTGATTCACAGGACATTGAATACAAACGAAAGTCAGTGGCAAAACACTTTTAATCATGTTGAACTTAATAGCCTATCAGAAACATAAACGCAATCAAATACGATATTGCCGGTAAACAGTTAACTGTCTGTTTCTCAGAGTTGCTACGAGATGAAGCAAAACCAAAACTGTATTTGTACATACCCACGAGGTAACTGTCACAATCAATACAAAACGTGTAATCTGTTGACCACTTTCCTGTCTTTAAATGTCAACTCTTTAGCTAATTATGTACTTGAACCCATCTCAGAAGAAATCGATCATCCTCTACAATTACAGTCACTCATAGAATTTTAAACTGATCCAATCTTCGTCACTATTGGATTCAAGGAACTAACAGTTGTAAAATAACATTTATGTCATACAGTAATTGATATAGTCATTTATTTTACCATTTACATAAAAATACTAGAAATTTCAAGGTATATAACGCATATTTCAATGGAGTAAGGTAAATTTTGAGAAATTACATAGATATTAATTTAAATAAGCCATACTTTACTGAGCTAACGGTTGTTTTTCTTCAGGCATACAGTACGCGAAACTTTGTTTAGTATAGTTCAGTTATGTTTTAGAATGGGTGGAATATTAATATCCCCGAATTTTATTAGTTAAACTCAAAATTGTATAAAATGTAGAACAAGCTTGCTATAAATATTTTTTTTCTTTAAACATTTTAAAAGATTGATTTAGTGTTACTTTCATTGTTTACGTTTTAATGTGTCTATATATCCTTACGAAACAATTCCAACGGGAAATTAGAATACTTCTTTCATGCGAAAACTAAATATTATTGCTCTTTATCAAAAAAATATGTTTGATATATGCAAGAAGTTTTGTTTTATGTGTGTATTTTGAAAATATACTGAATGCTCCTTTAAATTTTTTTTATTACACTAAACAGCATCTTTCTCTCTAAACTATAACATAATTAATAACTGTTCCAGACTATTCATTTATTATTTTGTTTTTACAGAAAGAGTTGACAAATTTAATGAATACCGGTAACTTGTGTTGTAGAAAAGTTAAAGTTTATTAATCTCTTAACGATTACTTCATAAGACGTTAAGAAAACCTTTAATTAACAGCTGAAACGATAACTGACTGAAATTATATCACATAGATTAGAATATGTTTAGTAGTAAGCTCTCCCTAAGTGACTTACAGCAAAATTTTATGCATCAGATTATGTGATGTCAAACACATATGTAAGTTGACAAAGTATTTAAATTGCGTGAAAAACTTAAAACCGCTCATTCCGAAGTTTCTCTATTTTGGGTGAACATGTTAATAGCGACCAATGATGAAAGATAACTATTAATTATACGTTGATAATGGTTATCTTCTGGTTTGAATGGGTTGTTTGTTACATCGCTTCATCAAGCACGTGCACACCGATGACGTCATGGTGACCATTTCATTATCTTCACTCGCTCGTCCATTGGCTCATTATTTACTTTGACCTCCACCAGACAGCACCACTATGACCTTTAGAGTTTCTATGTGTGTAATCTTCAAAACCATTTGGTAATACTGAAGTATACAAGTGACCAACAGTTATCATTTTTATTCATTCTTTCGGTTGCTTTGTTCTAAAGCGGTTGAAGACGGTTGGAGTTTTAATATTGAAATAGCGTTATTTATTGAACGTTTCTGCAGTAGCATAAGGTAAGAAAAACTTTTCGTTTGTTTTTGATGCAATATTGATAAAACGTTTTACTTATTATCTATTTATAAGAGTTTTGTTTTTATTTGAAAAATTCTATGACTTAAAAACTAATAAAAAAACGTGTACTAATTATCAATAGTTTTCCTAATCGGAATATAAAATATTTGTGGCGAGCAATAAGTGTATAGATCCATTACAGTTGTGTAATCCTGATGAAAAGAAGATCACTTGAAGTAAAAATGTATCATTGAAAATACATTTTTAGGAGTGGTGTATGTTACATTAAAACCATTATGCAGCCCTTCGTGTTTAAGCTATGTAGTTTCACATGCGTAAAAGCCTATTTAGTGAAGACTTCATGTTAAAAGCATACTAAAGTAATATAGTAAACAAGCGAAATAGCTATCAAGCATCTTTCACCATACTCTAATTACATGCCTCTATTATGATTAGCACGAATAAAAAATAATAAACATTAATTTTTGCTAAGCAAAGGAGATCACATTTTACCTAAGTAATGACAGGGATAATTTAATTTGAGAGCCGTTTTTCGAGTGAACTGATACACAGTATAAGGTAAGTTATCCAGTTTTACGTGGATAAAGTAAGCGTTTCTTTATTATTTTATCAGGAATTAAGCAATGATCAGTATGGAAAACGAATTGTCGAGAAGAAAAGGACCATCACCTCGAAAGACGCATCATTCCTGTTCTTTGTGTACCTATACAACTGACAGAAAAAAACAATATGAAACGCCATTATCAATCTATGCACCAGCACAGTTTGAAAATTCTAGAATGTTGTGAAACACGATTTTTGAGTAAAGCTGCTTTGCGTTTCCACACGAAAACCTTACATAGAGAAGGATATGTGTGCAGCCTTTGTAAACGAAGCTTTCACCGAAGAGCTCTACTCAAACGTCATATGAGTGTTCACAACGGATTAAAAAAATTTTCATGTGAACTTTGTATTTATGCTACTAGTCACAAGAGTAATTTGGAGAGACACCAAATTCGTATGCATGGCTTTCCACAAAAGAAGCAACGGAAATCGGTGTACCAACAAGAGATAACGTCTTCACTACCCTCTTTAAATTTATCTTGTGGACAAAAAGAAAGCGAAAGTGGGATATTTTCCAATTGTTCCGATTGTAAATTCATTTTATACACACCCGAATTATCAAACTATACTTCTACCGAACAAACTTTTATTCCCACAGAAATTGTTAACAGAATTAAAACTGTAGGAGCAGAACATGTTTCTCCATAAAAGGAAATCACTCGATTGTGCTGTTTTCCTTACAAATGTTTGCAATGCAGAAGCGTTTTTAAAAAGAAGTCCCAATATATAATTCATTGTAACCAGATTCATCCCCCCAGGAGCTGCCCTTGAAATGACATTCATTCAGCAGGATCAAGTCAAACCTCTAAACTTAGTTATTCACCCTGCACGAGATGAATTTTGATTTGAAACAGCTAACATTCTTTATAAAATTTAGTAACATTAGGTATTAAGAAATTATATACTATTCATGTATAATTTGTTCATTGCTACTTTAATTATCCCGGTAAAATTTATGCATTTTCTGTACCAGTGAGAATGGTTGATTTTTTAAAGTATCTTTACGAAGCTGTTAATACTTGGAATATATTTATTTCTTGTAAAATCTATTAAATAATTAAAGTTTCTTTGTTCCTTTTTAATACGTCAGAATGAGACACTTGAGCGAATGTTTTCAATACACACATGTATATAGCTTTACTCAATTTCGTTTTTTTTAATAAATTCGTATCGTGTTAAGGACTTTGATTTACATCGAAGACAATAAAGAAAAAAAATTGATCATAATCACAATTATATAACACAAATAACACCTCCCAATTAGAAATATTAATAAGGTTTTGTTATTTATATGTGGTAATTTTCCACATCGTAGGTTTTAAGGTATTCTGAATCCTTTCTGTTTTCTTTATCATTTTTACATATAACGAAAACATTTGTGAAAAAGATATTAGAGACTAGGTAAGTCAATTACTGGTTACTTGAAACGCAAAATAGCTTCTTATATCTTGTTCAGTTGTCGTCACGATTTAAAATTCATATTTTCCACTTAGTTGCTAACGTAAGAGTCAAATAAAAAGTACCCAGTATCGAAAGGCATTCGTAAAATAATTCCATAAATTACAAGAAACATCACTATTACCAAACAAATCTCAAATTTGATCAAAGCGTGATGTCGCATTGAGAGTCATTTGATAATAATAATGTTTGTAATATTTTCGGCATGTCTATTGTAACGTCAGGGCAGAGTGAGTTACAGATTTTTATTTATATGTTACCAACCTGAACCATATGTGTTTCATGCCTGATCAAAACGAGTTTATTAGTAATAAGAAAACACTAGAGACTATCTATAAATTTCTATAAAATAATTAATTACTGTTCTAGATAATTTCCTTTACTTTTTTTTTCTCTTTCAGATATTATTGGTTAATACGATTAATATGGGGAACATGCGTCGTTTGTTGCTCTGTAAACAATAACTTCATAGTGCATTAAGTATTTTTTCGAAGGAAGACTATAATTTAACAGTTGCAACGATAACTAATGTAAATACAACGAGACAAGCAAGAACGTGTTTAGTTGTAAGTTGATTAAAGTACCAAATTATGCATTTCATGATCTGAAGACAATCATATATATAATATTGACAAAAAATACATTCTTAACGTAAAATTTGAAATTCGGAGGTGCATGTATTTTTTTTTAACAAATCGATTAGCCATTCTGCTTCAAACATGAAAAATGTTTAAAATTTTGTAAATATTCATATTGTCCACTTGCAATCATGACGACTGGTTAGAAGGGGTTGATTCTTACACCACTTTATGAAGCACGTACATGCCAAAGACGTCATGGTGAGCAGTTTCCTTTCTTCCCTCGAACACTCATTGGCTGATAATTTTA
Organism: Tachypleus tridentatus; assembly: GCF_004210375.1. Classification (NCBI taxonomy): domain Eukaryota; kingdom Metazoa; phylum Arthropoda; class Merostomata; order Xiphosura; family Limulidae; genus Tachypleus; species Tachypleus tridentatus. The sequence goes on from NC_134833.1 coordinate 96,657,186, forward strand.
TTAAACTTTGCAACCTCGATCGCCGACATCAACCTCTGTGACCTTTAGCAGAAGCAATCTTTATCGCCTTTGGGTAACCTTGAAGTATAAAGCTGACCAATAACAAAGTTTTCTCATTCAATTTTGTCAGTAGTTTTGGTTTGAAAGACTTAGACGAATATTTATTGAAAGTACCTAAAGCTTGTTGAGGTTAGAAAAACGTTTCAAGAGTTTAATGCGTTTTTCATGAAACATGCTACTTGCTAACCATATATAAATATTTTTTAACCAAACAAAATGGCCTAAAACAAGTAATAACTTTCAATACAATGTTCCCAAGAGAAATATTAAATCGTAGAGTTAATTTGCTTTTGAAGCAGTTTCTTGAACTCACTGATAAACATCAAAACGTAAATTATTCATATTTATATAGATAAAGTGAATGCTTCTTTATTATTTCAGTAGTTATTTAACACTCAAGAAAGAATATGGAGAACAATTCAACAAATGAAAAATAACCAACACACCTAAACACAAAATATTTCTGTTCTTTATGTACCTATAAAATTGATAGAAAAAAACAACATGAAATGCCGCTATTTATCAATGCACCACCACAGTTCGAAAATTCTAGAAGGTTGTGCAACACAATTTTAAGGAAAGCTTCATTGCATTTACACGCACAAACATTACATAAAAAAAACTTATGTGTACAAAGTTCTGGCAGAAGATCTCTACTGAGACGTCACATGAGTGTTCACAACTGATTGAAATAATTTTCATGTGAACTTTGTAGTTATGTTAGTAGTCAAAACAGAATCCGGAGAGACTAATTTCATATCCACCAAATTCCAGAGGAGAAAAAAAAAAAAAAAAAAAACGAGCAGTGTGCATGCAAACGATAAAGTCTTCATCATTGCCTCTGGGTTTATCTTCTAAAAAAAATTTCCACACTGTGGTAGTGAGTAGATTTTATCAACTTGGCTGTTTTAATGTGTTTTGTTTGAATATTTCTTTTCAATTAAACAATTTAATGAAACTCAAACTCATGAAACTACTTATTTTTATATTAACTTAGTATATACTTTTCTGATTTCTTTCAGATTGTCCCACGTCAATCTTTTTTGGTTGAGGTCTTTTAATAATTTCTTTAAATAAGAAAAAAACTCTAAGTAACAATGGAGAATTGCTTTCTTAACCTACAAACTCTTATCGTATGTACATAAATGAACTTTAGACCTAATAAAAAAAGTAGTGTTTTACTGTCGAAATTCATCAGTTGTTTTGTTACTAATAATACTATAACCATGCAAATAAAAGTTCACAGCTAGTCGATTGAATATACGCGATAACTAACACCCATGGAGATACTTCACGGAACACTTACTGAATATAATATAAGAGTATGGCTTAAACATTTTAATACTTTGTGTTACTATTTTTCTTATCTTTAGTTCGGTGTTGTTCATACTTTCTTATGAAACAGTTTTAGTAAAATTTCAGGTTAATTAGTTAAAAAAAACAAAATTCTTCATCAGATCACCTTCTGTGATAAATATAGACACACTGGCCATGTTTCTTGAAAGTCTTTACGAAGAACGTGGAAGCTGTTGACCACTTTCTTGTCTTCTCTTGTGAACTCTATAGCTAATTGTGTACTTGAACCCTTCTCAGAAGAAATCGATCATCCTCTACAACTACAGTCACTCATAGAATTTTAGCTGATCCAATCTTCGTCACTATTGGATTCCGGGAACTAACAGTTGTAATATAACATTCATGTCTTACAGTAATTGATATAATCCTTTATTTTATAATTTACATAATAATTCTAAAAATTTCAGTTATCAAGGTATATAACGCATCTTTCAAGAGAGTAAAGTAATGTTTGAGAAATTACACAGATATTCATTCGTTAAGTGATACGCGAAACATTGTTTAGTATAGTTCAGTTATGTTTTAGAATGGCTGGAATATTAATATCCCCGAATTTTATTAGTTAAACTCAAAATTGTATAAAATGTAGAACAAGCTTGCTATAAATATTTTTTTCTTTAAACATTTTAAAAGATTGATTTAGTGTTACTTTCATTGTTTACGTTTTATTGTGTCTATAAATCCTTACGAAACAATTCCAACGGGAAATTAGAATACTTCTTTCCTTCGAGAACTAAATATTATTGCTCCTTATCAAAAAAATATGTTTGATATATGCAAGACGTTTTGTTTTATGTGTGTATTTTGAAAATATACTGAATGCTCCTTTAAATTTTTTTTTATTACACTAATGAGTACTCCAAACAGCATCTTTCTCTCTAAACTATAACATAATTAATAACTGTTCCAGACTATTCATTTATTATTTTGCTTTTACAGAAAGAGTTGACAAATTTAATGAATACCGGTAACTTGTGTTGTAGAAAAGTTAAAGTTTATTAATCTCTTAACGATTACTTCATAAGACGTTAAGAAAACCTTTAATTAACAGCTGAAACGATAACTGACTGAAATTATATCACATAGATTAGAATATGTTTAGTTGTAAGCTCTCCCTAAGTGACTTACAACAAAATTTTATGCATCAGATTATGTGATGTCAAACACATATGTAAGTTGACAAAGTATTTAAATTGCGTGAAAAACTTAAAACCGCTCATTCCGAAGTTTCTCTATTTTGGGTGAACATGTTAATAGCGACCAATGATGAAAGATAACTATTAATTATACGTTGATAATGGTTATCTTCTGGTTTGAATGGGTTGTTTGTTACATCGCTTCATCAAGCACGTGCACACCGATGACGTCATGGTGACCATTTTATTATCTTCACTCGCTCGTCCATTGGCTCATTATTTACTTTGACCTCCACCAGACAGCACCACTATGACCTTTAGAGTTTCTATGTGTGTAATCTTCAAAACCATTTGGTAATACTGAAGTATACAAGTGACCAACAGTTATCATTTTTATTCATTCTTTCGGTTGCTTTGTTCTAAAGCGGTTGAAGACGGTTGGAGTTTTAATATTGAAATAGCGTTATTTATTGAACGTTTCTGCAGTAGCATAAGGTAAGAAAAACTTTTCGTTTGTTTTTTGATGCAATATTGATAAAACGTTTTACTTATTATCTATTTATAAGAGTTTTGTTTTTATTTGAAAAATTCTATGACTTAAAAACTAATAAAAAAACGTGTACTAATTATCAATAGTTTTCCTAATCGGAATATAAAATATTTGTGGCGAGCAATAAGTGTATAGATCCATTACAGTTGTGTAATCCTGATGAAAAGAAGATCACTTCAAGTAAAAATGTATCATTGAAAATACATTTTTAGGAGTGGTGTATGTTACATTAAAACCATTATGCAGCCCTTCGTGTTTAAGCTATGTAGTTGCACATGCGTAAAAGCCTATTTAGTGAAGACTTCATGTTAAAAGCATACTAAAGTAATATAGTAAACAAGCGAAATAGCTATCAAGCATCTTTCACCATACTCTAATTACATGCCTCTATTATGATTAGCACGAATAAAAAATAATAAACATTAATTTTTGCTAAGCAAAGGAGATCACATTTTACCTAAGTAATGACAGGGATAATTTAATTTGAGAGCCGTTTTTCGAGTGAACTGATACACAGTATAAGGTAAGTTATCCAGTTTTACGTGGATAAAGTAAGCGTTTCTTTATTATTTTATCAGGAATTAAGCAATGATCAGTATGGAAAACGAATTGTCGAGAAGAAAAGGACCATCACCTCGAAAGACGCATCATTCCTGTTCTTTGTGTACCTATACAACTGACAGAAAAAACAATATGAAACGCCATTATCAATCTATGCACCAGCACAGTTTGAAAATTCTAGAATGTTGTGAAACACGATTTTGAGTAAAGCTGCTTTGCGTTTCCACACGAAAACCTTACATAGAGAAGGATATGTGTGCAGCCTTTGTAAACGAAGCTTTCACCGAAGAGCTCTACTCAAACGTCATATGAGTGTTCACAACGGATTAAAAGAATTTTCATGTGAACTTTGTATTTATGCTACTAGTCACAAGAGTAATTTGGAGAGACACCAAATTCGTATGCATGGCTTTCCACAAAAGAAGCAACGGAAATCGGTGTACCAACAAGAGATAACGTCTTCACTACCCTCTTTAAATTTATCTTGTGGACAAAAAGAAAGCGAAAGTGGGATATTTTCCAATTGTTCCGATTGTAAATTCATTTTATACACACCCGAATTATCAAACTATACTTCTACCGAACAAACTTTTATTCCCACAGAAATTGTTAACAGAATTAAAACTGTAGGAGCAGAACATGTTTCTCCATAAAAGGAAATCACTCGATTGTGCTGTTTTCCTTACAAATGTTTGCAATGCAGAAGCGTTTTTAAAAAAGAAGTCCCAATATATAATTCATTGTAACCAGATTCATCCCCCAGGAGCTGCCCTTGAAATGACATTCATTCAGCAGGATCAAGTCAAACCTCTAAACTTAGTTATTCACCCTGCACGAGATGAATTTTGATTTGAAACAGCTAACATTCTTTATAAAATTTAGTAACATTAGGTATTAAGAAATTATATACTATTCATGTATAATTTGTTCATTGCTACTTTAATTATCCCGGTAAAATTTATGCATTTTCTGTACCAGTGAGAATGGTTGATTTTTTAAAGTATCTTTACGAAGCTGTTAATACTTGGAATATATTTATTTCTTGTAAAATCTATTAAATAATTAAAATTTCTTTGTTCCTTTTTTAATACGTCAGAATGAGACACTTGAGCGAATGTTTTCAATACACACATGTATATAGCTTTACTCAATTTCGTTTTTTTTAATAAATTCGTATCGTGTTAAGGACTTTGATTTACATCGAAGACAATAAAGAAAAAAAATTGATCATAATCACAATTATATAACACAAATAACACCTCCCAATTAGAAATATTAATAAGGTTTTGTTATTTATATGTGGTAATTTTCCACATCGTAGGTTTTAAGGTATTCTGAATCCTTTCTGTTTTCTTTATGATTTTTACATATAACGAAAACATTTGTGAAAAAGATATTAGAGACTAGGTAAGTCAATTACTGGTTACTTGAAACGCAAAATAGCTTCTTATATCTTGTTCAGTTGTCGTCACGATTTAAAATTCATATTTTCCACTTAGTTGCTAACGTAAGAGTCAAATAAAAAGTACCCAGTATCGAAAGGCATTCGTAAAATAATTCCATAAATTACAAGAAACATCACTATTACCAAACAAATCTCAAATTTGATCAAAGCGTGATGTCGCATTGAGAGTCATTTGATAATAATAATGTTTGTAATATTTTCGGCATGTCTATTGTAACGTCAGGGCAGAGTGAGTTACAGATTTTTATTTATATGTTACCAACCTGAACCATATGTGTTTCATGCCTGATCAAAACGAGTTTATTAGTAATAAGAAAACACTAGAGACTATCTATAAATTTCTATAAAATAATTAATTACTGTTCTAGATAATTTCCTTTACTTTTTTTTTCTCTTTCAGATATTATTGGTTAATACGATTAATATGGGGAACATGCGTCGTTTGTTGCTCTGTAAACAATAACTTCATAGTGCATTAAGTATTTTTTCGAAGGAAGACTATAATTTAACAGTTGCAACGATAACTAATGTAAATACAACGAGACAAGCAAGAACGTGTTTAGTTGTAAGTTGATTAAAGTACCAAATTATGCATTTCATGATCTGAAGACAATCATATATATAATATTGACAAAAAATACATTCTTAACGTAAAATTTGAAATTCGGAGGTGCATGTATTTTTTTTTAACAAATCGATTAGCCATTCTGCTTCAAACATGAAAAATGTTTAAAATTTTGTAAATATTCATATTGTCCACTTGCAATCATGACGACTGGTTAGAAGGGGTTGATTCTTACACCACTTTATGAAGCACGTACATGCCAAAGACGTCATGGTGAGCAGTTTCCTTTCTTCCCTCGAACACTCATTGGCTGATAATTTTATTAAACTTTGCAACCTCGATCGCCGACATCAACCTCTGTGACCTTTAGCAGAAGCAATCTTTATCGCCTTTGGGTAACCTTGAAGTATAAAGCTGACCAATAACAAAGTTTTCTCATTCAATTTTGTCAGTAGTTTTGGTTTGAAAGACTTAGACGAATATTTATTGAAAGTACCTAAAGCTTGTTGAGGTTAGAAAAACGTTTCAAGAGTTTAATGCGTTTTCATGAAACATGCTACTTGCTAACCATATATAAATATTTTTTAACCAAACAAAATGGCCTAAAAACAAGTAATAACTTTCAATACAATGTTCCCAAGAGAAATATTAAATCGTAGAGTTAATTTGCTTTTGAAGCAGTTTCTTGAACTCACTGATAAACATCAAAAAACGTAAATTATTCATATTTATATAGATAAAGTGAATGCTTCTTTATTATTTCAGTAGTTATTTAACACTCAAGAAAGAATATGGAGAACAATTCAACAAATGAAAAATAACCAACACACCTAAACACAAAATATTTCTGTTCTTTATGTACCTATAAAATTGATAGAAAAAAACAACATGAAATGCCGCTATTTATCAATGCACCACCACAGTTCGAAAATTCTAGAAGGTTGTGCAACACAATTTTAAGGAAAGCTTCATTGCATTTACACGCACAAACATTACATAAAAAACTTATGTGTACAAAGTTCTGGCAGAAGATCTCTACTGAGACGTCACATGAGTGTTCACAACTGATTGAAATAATTTTCATGTGAACTTTGTAGTTATGTTAGTAGTCAAAACAGAATCCGGAGAGACTAATTTCATATCCACCAAATTCCAGAGGAGAAAAAAAACAAAAAAAAACGAGCTCAGTGTGCATGCAAACGATAAAGTCTTCATCATTGCCTCTGGGTTTATCTTCTAAAAAAAAATTTCCACACTGTGGTAGTGAGTAGATTTTATCAACTTGGCTGTTTTAATGTGTTTTGTTTGAATATTTCTTTTCAATTAAACAATTTAATGAAACTCAAACTCATGAAACTACTTATTTTATATTAACTTAGTATATACTTTTCTGATTTCTTTCAGATTGTCCCACGTCAATCTTTTTTTGGTTGAGGTCTTTTAATAATTTCTTTAAATAAGAAAAAACTCTAAGTAACAATGGAGAATTGCTTTCTTAACCTACAAACTCTTATCGTATGTACATAAATGAACTTTAGACCTAATAAAAAAGTAGTGTTTTACTGTCGAAATTCATCAGTTGTTTTGTTACTAATAATACTATAACCATGCAAATAAAAGTTCACAGCTAGTCGATTGAATATACGCGATAACTAACACCCATGGAGATACTTCACGGAACACTTACTGAATATAATATAAGAGTATGGCTTAAACATTTTAATACTTTGTGTTACTATTTTTCTTATCTTTAGTTCGGTGTTGTTCATACTTTCTTATGAAACAGTTTTAGTAAAATTTCAGGTTAATTAGTTAAAAAAACAAAATTCTTCATCAGATCACCTTCTGTGATAAATATAGCCACACTGGCCATGTTTCTTGAAAGTCTTTACGAAGAACGTGGAAGCTGTTGACCACTTTCTTGTCTTCTCTTGTGAACTCTATAGCTAATTGTGTACTTGAACCCTTCTCAGAAGAAATCGATCATCCTCTACAACTACAGTCACTCATAGAATTTTAGCTGATCCAATCTTCGTCACTATTGGATTCCGGGAACTAACAGTTGTAATATAACATTCATGTCTTACAGTAATTGATATAATCCTTTATTTTATAATTTACATAATAATTCTAAAAATTTCAGTTATCAAGGTATATAACGCATCTTTCAAGAGAGTAAAGTAATGTTTGAGAAATTACACAGATATTCATTCGTTAAGTGATACGCGAAACATTGTTTAGTATAGTTCAGTTATGTTTTAGAATGGCTGGAATATTAATATCCCCGAATTTTATTAGTTAAACTCAAAATTGTATAAAATGTAGAACAAGCTTGCTATAAATATTTTTTTCTTTAAACATTTTAAAAGATTGATTTAGTGTTACTTTCATTGTTTACGTTTTATTGTGTCTATAAATCCTTACGAAACAATTCCAACGGAAATTAGAATACTTCTTTCCTTCGAGAACTAAATATTATTGCTCCTTATCAAAAAAATATGTTTGATATATGCAAGACGTTTTGTTTTATGTGTGTATTTTGAAAATATACTGAATGCTCCTTTAAATTTTTTTTATTACACTAATGAGTACTCCAAACAGCATCTTTCTCTCTAAACTATAACATAATTAATAACTGTTCCAGACTATTCATTTATTATTTTGCTTTTACAGAAAGAGTTGACAAATTTAATGAATACCGGTAACTTGTGTTGTAGAAAGTTAAAGTTTATTAATCTCTTAACGATTACTTCATAAGACGTTAAGAAAACCTTTAATTAACAGCTGAAACGATAACTGACTTAAATTATATCACATAAATTAGAATATGTTTAGTTGTAAGCTCTCCCTAAGTGACTTACAGCAAAATTTTATGCATCAGATTATGTGATGTCAAACACATATGTAAGTTGACAAAATATTTAAATTGCGTGAAAAACTTAAAACCGCTCATTCCGAAGTTTCTCTATTTTGGGTGAACATATTAATAGCGACCAATGATGAAAGATAACTATTAATTATACGTTGATAATGGTTATCTTCTGGTTTGAATGGGTTGTTTGTTACATCGCTTCATCAAGCACGTGCACACCGATGACGTCATGGTGACCATTTCATTATCTTCACTCGCTCGTCCATTGGCTCATCATTTACTTTGACCTCCACCAGACAGCACCACTATGACCTTAAGCGTTTCTATGTGTGTAATCTTCAAACCACTGGGTAATACTGAAGTATACAAGTGACCAACAGTTATCATTTTTTTTCATTCTTTCGGTTGCTTTGTTCTAAAGCGGTTGAAGACAGTTGGAGTTTTAAGTTTGAAATAGGGTTATTTATTGAACGTTTCTGCAGTAGCATAAGGTAAGAAAACTTTTCGTTTGTTTTGATGCAATATTGATAAAACGTTTTACTTATTATCTATTTATAAGAGTTTTGTTTTATTTGAAAATTCTATGACTTAAAACTAATAAAAAACGTGTACTGCTAATTATCAATAGTTTTTCTAATCGGAATATAAAAAACATCTGCATGACAACAGGCAGCACAGATCCATTACAGATCCTATAACCTGATGAAAGAAACATTCATTCAGAAGCAAAAAAAACGCATCATTGAACATAC